>NW_026652283.1:116307441-116907441 GCF_009828535.3 Hylobates moloch
TTTTTTTTTTTTTTTTTTTTTTTTTTTTGAGACGGAGTCTCACTCTGTCTCCAGGCAGGAGTGCAGTGACACGATCTTGGCTCACTGCAACCTCCGCCTCCCGGTTTCAAGTGATTCTCCTGCCTCAGCCTCCCGAGTAGCTGGGACTACAGGCACAGGCCACCATGCCCAGGTAATTTTTGTATTTTTAGTAGAAACGGGGTTTCACCATGTTGGCCAGGATAGTCTCAATATCTGGACCTCCTGATCCGCCCACCTCAGCTTCCCAAAGTGCTGGGATTACAGGTGTGAGCCACTGCGCCTGGCCTCTATCCTTTGTTTTTATTGGGATGACAATTTTATTTGGAGAACTATGTTGACGGCTGTTAATTTTGCAAGACTTATTCATGAAAACTTTTCACTCTTAAAATATGAAGTCATCAAAATATCATTAAGTTATATTATAACAAAATTTAAAAGTTCAGAAAATAAACACTACAATTTCAAGTAAAAATATAGTTTTCAAATTCAAATATTGTTTTCAAAATAAGCTTTCTAAGTTTGACTACCCCTAATTTTAAAAAGGTGTAACTGCAGAATTTCTCTTCGGTTCTTTTTTTTGGGGGGGGACAGTCTCACTCTGTTGCCCAGGCTGCAGTGCAGTGGCACCATCTTGGCTCACTGAAACCTCCACCTTCTGGGTTCAAGTGATTCTCATGCCTCAGCTTCCCAAGTAGCTAGGATTACAGTCACCCGCCACCATACCCAGCTAATTTTTATATTTTCAGTAGAGACAGGGTTTCACCATGTTGGCCAGGCTGGTCTCAAACTCCTGACCTCAGGTGATCCACCCACCTCAGCCTCCCAAAGTGCTGGGATTACCACCCAGGCCACCGTGCCCGGCCTCTCCTTGGTTCTTTAAAATAATTATGATCTATTATACTCAATAAAATTATTTTACTAAATAATGATTTATTTTACTTATTTTAGTAAAATGATTTATTTTACTAAATTAAAAAACGATTTATTTTACTAAATAAGGAGCTAAAAACTGGCAATGTTAATGCTGCATACTATAACTGACTGCCACAATAATACAGAGTTGGGGAAGCCTGTAATCTAGTATTATGAAGTTATAGCTATCACCTAATTGAAAATTTTCTTCAATTAGATAAGAACCCCACTGCTGTGTTCTTGATGAAGATTTTGATTTTTCTTCACATTGCATCACAGCCTGCCAGCAACATGCAAAATGGAAACACAGGATTTTTTAAATTATACTTTAAGTTTTAGGGTACATGTGCACAACGTGCAGGCTTGTTACATATGTATACATGTGCCATGTTGGTGTGCTGCACCCATTAACTTGTCATTTACATTCGGTATATCTCCTAATGCTATCCCTCCCCGCTCCCCCCACCCCACAACAGGTCCCGGTGTGTGATGTTCCCCTTCCCTTGTCCAAGTGTTCTCATTGTTCACTTCCCACCTATGAGTGAGAACATGCAGTGTTTGGTTTTTTGACCTTGCAATAGTTTGCTGAGAATGATGGGGAAACAGGATTCTTTCCACCTGTGTCAGGTTCCTAAATCCTGTCTTATGTTTGCCAATGATGCATCCTATCGCCAGTACATAATAGATAAAAGCTTGCAAATTGCACTTTTTGGGTTAAAACAAACATCAACACAATCTCCTCTTTGTAAGAGGTAATTATCCCTCATTTGACACTGGGAAATGCTGCCCCACGCTTTCCAAAATGACCTTGCCTCGTTCTTGTTTCCAGACAAAGGTTCCCTCCATTTCTCTCTATTATATCAACTCTATGGGAGCTGAGCTGTGTGCCAATCTCCACATCTCCAAAGACTATTATTTACTCAAGTCCAACAATATATTTAGCTTTCTACATAAAAAGGGTCTTTGTCAAGCCCAGCGATCTTTGAATCTAGGTCATTTCACAATACTAGGATGATTTTTCTTAATTGCTTCATAAGGTTAACCTCTGGAATGAACGTGGCTTTTAAGGTATATAATATGCTCATTAAATTGTTTTTTTTCAGTAATCCATGAAATGCCTGAAAACAGGCATCAGCTGACAAAGTTTCTCCTGTTCTCTAAACAAAAATGTCTAAAGAAACCCATAGCGGGAAAGAACAGATGCTCCAAAACCTCCTGAAACTGCCAGAAAATGATCCAGAAAACTGGTATTTCCTTTGCTGCGAAATCTGCTAGTGTATAATACATCTGTGGCCGTATATTAGAAATGACCTAATCCGTGCCAAAACTGTTCTAAAAGATTCTTTCTGAAATTAAAAGGCAAAATTAAACACTGAACGCTATGGAGAAAGGAGAAACATGGAATTAATTTTAAAAAGGATAATGTAGACACTATTCTTAAAAGAAATTTCAGGAGGCTGGGTGCGGTGGCTCACGCCTGTAATCCCAGAACTTTGGGAGGCTGAGGTGGATCACCTGAGGTCGGGAGTTTGAGATCAGCCTGGCCAACATGGCAAAATCCCATCTCTACTAAAAATACAAAAATTAGCCGGGTGCAGTGGTGCACACCTGTAATCCCAGCTACTTGGGAGACTGAGGCAGGAGGATCACTTGAACCAGGAGGCGGAGGTTGTGGTGAGCCGAGATCGCACCACTGCACTCCAGCCTGGGTGACAGAACAAGACTCTGTCTCAAAAAAAAAAAAAAAAAGAAGAAGAAATTTTGGAAGATACAGCAAAGAAGCTATTCTTTCAGTCCTGGGAAATCCCATGACTATTGCTTGAAAATATACTTCTATTCCAGGGTTTCATGATTCATTCCCAACCTTTTTTCCATGTGAGTGTAAGCGGATACACACAGGGACATCCCATGAACAGAATAAATGGCAGTGAGTCACCTGGGGAGATGCTTTCCCAGCCATAATCACTGATGTTGCCCAACTTGACTAAAAGTAATTTCCAAGATGAGTTACAGTACACTCAAAAATTATACTCTTCAGCATAGTCAACTCATTAACATTTAGTTATCCATGCTTCCAAATATTCTAGGCCTTGGGTGTTTCAGAGATTTTGTTGTACTGTGGACAGATTTCAGGAGGATTTTCACACACACGGCATCCTAAATTTTTCAGAGCCTCATTGAATGTGCATATGTGTTTCCTAAAAATGTTAAATTTAGAGTCAGGATATTTTTATGTTTGAGAATAGTTTGTAAAACAGTCTGAAAAACTCAGGAAAACTAATTTAGCCAATCTGGTAGGAAAAAAACACAAAGAACAAACAATAAAAATAAAGAACAACAGTAATAACTCCTCCTACTCCAGCATAGAAGAAAATATTAGAAAAAAGTTTTCTTATATGATCTTGTACGTTTAATCTTCACCTACCCTCTTTGTAAACCCAAGCTGACAAAATGTTTTCAGAAATATTTTATTATAATGTCTATTACCTAGAAGAACTAAAGACCTATTATCTAAGGAACATTTTTTTTTCTTTTCTAAAATAGTACTGAGATATAGATAAGTACAAAGCTCTAGAGGCAGACAGGCTGAACAAAAATCCTATCTCCTTTACTAGCTGAGTGAATCTGATGAATAACAATAAAATATTTGATAATGTGTGGCAAAGCAAGTCCCCACAGCCACATATTTGCCTGAACAAAACCTGGTTTATGCCAAATAGGTATTACTCAATGTCACGTAAAGGGTTAGTGTCATAAATCATATGCCTTAATAAGAAAATATAAGAATCATGTAATATTAACAGTGAATGCACAAAAAATATTTAGTAAAAATTAGCATATATTTTAATCTCAGTAAGGGAAATGAGTAGACTGCCAAGGTAAACATTTTGTAACCATAGAAAAATTAACTATATTCTCATTCCAAAAATCAACACTTGGAAAACAAGCTGTTAATAAATGGAGATTCATAGCATACATGTTAGCTAATGCAATGAAGGCTTTAGAGCTCTGTACACAGGGAAAGTTTAGAGAAATTTTTTAAAATCACAAGAAACATAAGAACTGAGTACTAGATTTTCCTTTCTTTTCTTCCTTACTTCCACCCTTCTTCCCTTCCTTCTTCATCTTTCCTTCCTTCCTTCTTTTTTTTTTTTTTTTTTTTTTGAGATGGAATTTCACTTCTGTTACCCAGGCTGATGTGCAATGGCACGATCTCAGCTCACTGCAACCTCTGCCTCCCGGGTTCAAACGATTCTTCTGCCTCAGCCTCCCGAGTAGCTGGGTTACAGGCAGCCACCACCACGCCTGGCTAATTTTTTGTATTTTTAGTAAAGACAGGGTTTCACCATGTTGGCCAGGCTGGACTTGAACTCCTGACCTCAGGTGATCTGCCCACCTTGGCCTCCGAAAGTGCTGGGATTATAGGCGTGAACCATCGTTCCTTTTCTTATTTCCTTTCTTTTCTTCTTCCCTTCCCTTCCCTCTCCTCCTCCCCTTCCCTCCCTTCCTTCCTCGTTTCTTTCTCTTTCTTCCTTCCTTTCCTTCTTTTTTCTTTTCTTCTCTCCTTTCTGTGTACACAAAGCCAAAGTTTACTGGCTCCAGTGCAGGATGATTTAAAACTTAGTCATGACTAAATAACAAGCCCAGGCCCATGTCTGCAATAACAGTCTTGCTCAGTGAGAAAGGTTTGTGGAACTCAAAAGATGAAAACAAGAAATGAGTGTTGTTTACATTGATCACAGTTTGAAAATGGCAGAGAAAGAACAAGAATAGACTTCTTTAAATGCCCCAAAGTAGTACATTACACACGAGGTACATTTTGCGACAATTTTGCTAAAACACATTATATCATATACTTTCCATCCCCAAGGGATGTTGCCTGAGTGACACCATAACAGCCCGATGAACAAAGTCAAAAGTTCTTCGTTTTCTGGAAATTGTATGACCTAGTTAAACAAAGGAACACAGAGTGGGGAAAGTTCTTTGTCTTGATGTGATTTTTCTGAAACCTAATTGATATGTTACTAAATCTCCGCCTACACTGTTCGGGTAGCAACCGTGTATAGAAAGGATTTTGCCCGTGAGCTGATCACTATTTCAGTCAACAACTGAATATTTCACTATTTCAGTCAACAACATGACCAAGTAAGGACTTAAACCATTCCCTTACTCCTTTCTTAGGGTTATCGAAGTATTTTCCTTAAAGATGAAGTATACTAGATTTGGGCCCAAGGGTCTAAAATGTCTATTTCTTTGTATCTCTCAATAGCACATAGATATGCTTAAGTTTGGCTCCTTGGAGAAATTTCAGGTGCTAAGTATGCAGATTGTTCAGGTTTTAAGCCACTAACCTGGAAAGAAGAGAGATGTCTGGGTTACTTTCGTTTTGTTGTTCTTTCTCTTACAGCTGTGGTACTTCAGGGTAGGATGATATCACTCAAAAACTTGGGCCTCCCTGTAATAAAGTTCAGTTAAGTCTGTAGTCACTGGTCTGTCATAGATACTAATTTTGTCCTCACTCATTACTGTGGCTTTTGTGGAACTGACGAAGTGCTCTGCTGTTTTTGGTTATTCGAATTGACAGCTTTAATCATTGGTGGTTCCTTACCTTGTGCCTATTCTTATACCTTTGAGTTGAGGGTGGAATGTTGGATACTACAGGCTCTGAAGCTGTTGTCCCATTCTCTGACTTACAAGCTCTGAGAGGATTTAAACTATGTATCTGTGCTTTTCTCTCTGAAGTACAGACTTTTGTTTGTTAGTGCCTAGAGTTTCCTGCTTCCTTCCTCAGATCATTCGTTTATCCTCCCACATCTCCTCCAAAACAATTCTGCTTTCTGTTCCCTGGTTAAAGATGTGATGAGTAACAGCCATCTGTGGCCAACTGCCCACTGACTTTTGAACAGAAATTGAGACACCAAGAGCATGCAATAAGATAAAACCATGAAACCATAAAGTTTTTCTCTCTCTCTCTCTCCCTCCCTCTGTGCTCTCTCTTCCTTTCTCCCTCACTCTCACACACTTTCTCTTTCTCACTCTTTCCCTCTCTCTGCCTCTCTCCCCTGCTGTGTCTCTCTGCTTCCCTCTCTCCTTCCCTTCTCTCAATCTCTGTCTCTCTTACCTTTCTCTTGTCTGCTATCATCCTTCCTTTTTCATTCTCTCCTTCCCTCCCTCCTTTCTTTCCTACATCTTCATTCATTCAAAAATGAACTTTGAAGAATACATGACTTCTTTATACATGAACATTTTAGCACTTACACTTTTTAGTGGAATTTGTGGAGTCAGTGAAATTAAACAAAATGGCTATTTTTCAAATTGCATAAAAAATTTCCTTGAACCATTATTGTCACCAAATACTGCAAATCATCATCCTGAATCTCTTCTAACATGGAATGATATTTGCTTCTATTCTCGTAATGTTAAAAGACAGCACAGTATGATAGTATTTTGTCTGAAAAATAACTGTGTCAAGACAAATTTGGCAAAAGAGTAGTACTGTAGCTTATACTTAAAAATTCAATAGTATTTTGGTCTCAAAAATAAAGATTTTTTTAAATTATACTAATGTTCTTTTTTCCTTTGGTAGTGTAGAATGCACCTAAACTTGCCACTTCGATCACTGAAAACTTCTCTTTGTCACTCCTTTAATGTGAACTTCTTAAAACCAGGAATTCTTTTTATTATTATTATACTTTAAGTTCTAGGGTACATGTGCACAACGTGCAGGTTTGTTACATAGGTATACATGTGTCATGGTGGTTTGCTGCACCCATCAACTTGTCATCTACATTAGGTATTTCTCCTAATGCTATCCCTCCCCCAACCCCCACCCCGGACAGGCACCACTGTGTGATGTTCCCCACCCTGTGCCCAAGTGTTCTCATTATTCGACTCCCACCCATGAGTGAGAACATGAGGTGTTTGGTTTTCTGTCAATGGGAGAAAACTTTTGCAATCTACCCATCTGACCAAGGACTAATATAGAGAATCTACAAAGAACTTAAACAAATTTACAAGAAAAAAACAAACCAGGAATTCTAAACTTATCCTCTGAGCTTATGATTCTGAAATATTTTTGCTTTGCTTTTTGAGAAGAATATGCCCACTTACAGTTTAAGATATTGTTTTATTTACATCATAGCCATGATTCATACAATGCTTTGTGGATTTCAGATAGCTCCAAGGTATTGCTGGCTAAATGTGTACCTAAATAACGTCAGTAAATCCTGGATAATAGGGATAGGGAGAAATGCCAAACACGTGACATTTGTTTTTGGAACACAGCCACCTAATAGCAAAGACATGCCATAAAAATGCAATATAACCTCCGTGTTTTTGGATATTCATTATGCTACTTACCATGAAAAGCCGGGGGAAAATATTATAACAGAGAAATGTTTGCCTGTTCATAACATAATGCTTCCCTAATTATTTTTCTTTCTCTTTTTTTTTTTTTTTTTTTTTTTTTGAGACGAAGTCTCGCTCTGTCGTCCAGGCTGGAGTGCAGTGGCGCAATCTCGGCTCACTGCAAGCTCCGCCTCCCGGGTTCACGCCATTCTCCTGCCTCAGCCTCCCGGGTAGCTGGGACTACAAGCACCCACCACCATGCCCGGCTAATTTTTTGTATATTTAGTACAGACAGGGTTTCACCGTGTTAGCCAGGATGGTCTCGATCTCCTGACCTCGTGATCCGCCCGCCTCGGCCTCCCAAAGTGCTGGGATTACAGGCGTGAGCCACGGCGCCCAGCCTTATTTGGGCAGTTTTAAATGTATTGATGATGAATGAAATTCTTCGTAGTGGTAGTTTGGTAGAATTGTTCCAGGTTATACTACAAGTTTGAATTGTTTGGCTGTTAAAATCACATATCATTATTAAAGTTTGCTATCCAAGAAAGTGTGAATAAAGCAGTGCTCATGAAAATAGTATTTCTAAGAATATATGCAAATCTAATAAATACTAAGTAAAGGCAGTTCAAAATAAAAGTACTAAGTAGTAAAGTAAAAAGTTATTGCTGAAACAAAGTAGTTATTGCTGTACTTGTCTTTTACATTTTATTTCCTTCTACTAGTTGCTGTATTATTTTGTTGTACTTTCTCAAGTTCTATGACCATTACTTTCTAAGCTTTTATTTATTTTGTTATTTATATAAATGTACTGCATACATGTGTAATTTTACATGCATAGGTTGCATAGTGGTTAAGACAGAGCTTTTAGGGTATCTATCGCCTGAATAATGTACATTGTACCCATTGAGTAATTTTGAATCATCCTCCCCCATTGCATCCTCTCCCTTCTGAGTCTCCATTACCTATCATTGCATTCTATATGTCCACGTGAACACATTTTTCTAGCACCCGTATGTGACTGAGAACATACAACATTTTTCTTTCTGTGCTTGGTTTGTTTCATTTAAGATCATGGCCTCCAGTTCCATTCATATCGCAGAAAAAGACATAATGTCATTCCTTTTTTATGGCTGAATAATATTCCATTATTACAATATAATTGAATATTCCAATAACATTCAATTGCATACACATACACACACATATACATATGTGCACACACATACATTTTCTTTATCCATTTATTCATTGATGGACACCTAAGTTGATTCCTTATCTTTGCTATTGTGAATTGTGCTACAATAAATATGAGTGCAGGTATCTTTGATATATTTATTTCTGTTCCTTTAGGTAGATATCCAGTACTGGGATTGCTGAATCAAATGGTAGTTCTATGTTTAGTTCTTTCAGAAATCTCTGTACTGTTTACCTTGGAGGATTTTATTTCTTAAAATTAACTACTGTATTAGTCCGTTTTCACGCTGCTGATAAAGACATACACAAGACCGGGAAGAAGAGGAGGTTTAATTGGATTTACGGTTCTACGTGGCTGGGGAGGCCTCAGAATCACGGCGGGAGGCAAAAGGCACTTCTTACATGGCAGTGGCAAGAGAACATAAGGAAGAAGCAAATGCAGAATCCCCTGATAAACCCATCAGATCTCGTGAGACTTATTCACTTTCACAAGAATAGGAGGAGAAAGACTGTCCGCCATGATTCAATTACCTCCCCCTATATCTCTCCCACTATATGTGGGAGTTCTGGGAGAAATAATTCCAGTTGAGATGTGGGTGGTGACACAGCCAAACCATATCAACTACCATGGCCTACTTTGAAATATTCCTATGTTACATGGAAAGAGAATTGGATGTTTCATCTCAGAAAAAAAAAAAAATGAGCAAAATATCTTCATATCTTTACCAAAATTTTAAATATGTAAAAGCAATGTCACTCTTTCTAGACATTTCGTTGACACATGTAGCTAATAAAGGAGAGGTGGGACGGGAAATTTGAGATTTTTATAGGCAAACTCTATGTCTATTTATGTTTGTTAATATGTTTTCAAATCACAATAATAAAAGCAGCTTGTATTAGTAGCATTTGTGAAACTTGGTAATACAATGCCAATGAAGTCTCCAGAGACCATTAAATCACTTTTAGAGGGCATAGGATTTCATTGTTTCTCTCAGCATGGATTTCATAGAACCCATTTCTAAAAGATACACTGCAAATAAAACAGGCTTCTATGATCGAAATGAGAAACCTATGCGTACTCTATCTCCTTATTGAAAATTCATAATAAAGAAAGTATGAATGTCCTGAAAATCCTACAGTAAAGAAACTAGTATTTCCCAAATGTATTTGACCAGAAGACTTTTTCCCCTCCTAATACCTATTACCGTCTCACAGATTAAATGTTCAGTGAATAGGCTTTGAGGAACACTTAACTATTTTTACGGTCATTTCATTCTTCTGCTGGGAAGACGCTCTAAGGATAAGCTGAAAAAGCTGATGATGGTCAGGAAAAAAAATTTCACTTCTGTGAGGCGATTGTGTTTAAAACTATCAAAATGTTTCTCATTACAGATGAGTAGTGAAGGAAGCCATTCTTTCCTATGGTGAGCAGGTTTAGGAAATCTAGGCAGCGAGGGTTTTCTGGAAGCTGGTAGTTCATAGGACTCAGAAGGTGATATAATGCTTCTCTGTGGAAGTCTCGACCAACTAGTTGTGGTCCTTTGATGTCAGCTTTGCTCTAAATCTCCAAAGTAATAGAGAATAATAACTAGTCTAGAGTTTATCCATGAAAGGATTGTTGACTAACAAACAAAATACAGGTGTATGTTTCCATTAGGATTCGAAAAATACAAGGATTGGTCCAAATACTAATTACATTTGAAATTTGCTAATTTATGCTTGGTGCCTTATTCATTAGGGATTAAAAAAAAAAAGAAGAAAAGAAAAACAGAGAAAGTTGTATGAATAAAAGAAAATGGAGGGCCCAAACTTAAAAATGTGGAAGAACCTCACTTACATAGCAGAGGTCAGTAAACTACTGCCTGTGGGCCAAATCAACCCTCTGCCTGTTTTTGTTTTTCTTTTTGTTTTTTCTGACACGGACTCTCACTCTGTCGCCCAGGCTGGAGTGCAGTGGCACAGTCTCTGCTCACTGCAACCTCTGCCTCCCAGGTTCAAGCAATTCTCCTGCCTCAGCCTCCCAAGTACCTGGGACTACAGGTGCTCGCCACCACGCCCAGGAAATCTTTGTATTTTTAGTAGAGACAGGGATCACCATGGTTGCCAGGATGGTCTCGATCTCTTGACCTTGTGATCTGCCCACCTTGGCCTCCCAAAGTGTTGGGATTACAGGTGTGAGCCACTGCGCTCGGCCTCTGCCTGTTTTTGTAAATATTTATTGGAATACAGGCACAGTTATTTGTATACATAGTGTCTATGGCTGTTTTTGCACCATAACAGCAGAGCTGACTAGTCACGACAGAGATCATATGGCACACAAAGCCTAAAATATGTACTCTTTAGTCCTTTATAGAAAAAGTTTACTGACTCCTGGTTTGCAAAGGATATTGTGTTTCTCTTGATAAACGCTGTGAATCAGAGTGGATGGAGAGTAATCATGGAAAGGAGGCGGCTGTTTTGGACAGAGAGGGTTCCTGCACAGAGATGACATTTGAGCAAAGAGAGAGAACTCAAAAAATTTGGGAAGTGAGCCTGTGAAAATCAGAGGATTAGGGGAGGCGTTTCCTAGGCAGAAGGACTCAACGTGGCAAGTCTGGAAAACAGCTGTGAATCCAGGGTAAGGAAAGTGACATGAGTGTTGCATGGGTGGTAGGAGATGAGGTCTTAGGGATATGGCCAGATCGCAACAACTTCTCAGTTACAGTAAATCAGGATTTGGGGTGATAGGAAGGCGCTGAATTATTCTGAGTGAGAGAAGTAACGTGAACTCACTGGTTTTATAGCAATCATTCTGGCTATTTTTTTCAAAACTGATTGCAGATAAACAAAAAAGAATGCAAAGGACAATTCCAAATTTAAAAAGAAACATGATATTTATCCTATCATCAGCTTACAAAAATACTATTGATTAAGCACCTGTCCATCAGCAACGGCCATAAGACAAAGCAATCATTTCAACTCTGACTGCTCATTAAAAATCTCCTGGACACATTTTTAAATATACTTGTGCTAGAGCCCACAAAGAGATTCTGATTTAATTTAACTGAGATGAGGCTTGAGAATCAGTTGATGGATTGTTTGTTTGAAAGCTCTCCAAATCTCTCTAATGGACAACTGGAATTGAGAACCATCGCTTTAGAGAAAAGTATTGAAAGACAAAAATATGTTAATTTTATATAACTAATAGTATGGTACTGTAAAAAAAAAAAAAGAGGCAGATCATAAACAACATGAATTATACAAGATTTCATTCTTCCTGGGGACTCTTATAACCATCTCAATTTTTTTTTTTTAGTTTCCTGGACAGTTTTAAAATCAAATCAGGGACCCATTAGTCTGAAGCAGGCACAACTCTGCTTAGAAGCTGTGTCAGCATCAAATGGCCTTTAGAGATCTCAAGCAGCCTCTTGATTCTGTTATTTGAATCAATTTGTACTACATTTATGACCTGATGGTGTTTGCTGGCAGGGAATTTCATAGGTTGGGAGTTTTAAACACATCATCTGCACCCAGATCACGGACTGAAAGATAGGCTCAGAGGCCCCTGCAGATCTGCCTACACAGTTGTCCATGGGAGCCAGTTTCCAGAGAAATACAACAATATTATTCTCCATATGTAAGCATGTGGACCGACGTTCATAGCCTCAGGCATAGCCATTACATGAGGTCATGTGTGCTGATGTGATTTGTTGAAAGACATAAACATAGAATTAATCAGGAGAAAGGAGACCTTATTACTTAATGTGAACATGATTCACTTGGCTTAGATCATGTATATGATCGAATTCTATGTTTTGACTGTAGGAGAATAAAAGACATATTTCGACTTTCAAAAGATGCTCAATTGACTACAATGTTCACCAGTATGTCCTAGGAATAGAAGAAATCAACATACACCTAAAATAAGGCTAGCAGCATGTCTAGTGAAAATCAGGCAGCAGGCCTTAAATACACTGTCCCATCATCTCCTTCCCCTATTTGCACTTTACTTTGATTTATGTTTTCATTCAAGAGAAAAGTAAGCCTGTTTTCTAGAGCCTTCACTTCTCAACTTATCAACTTGAGAAACAGTAGGAATGGCATAGAAAGAGGAAGATGGCAAAAAGAGGTAGGAACTACGTAAATATTGAGGAGAAAGTAGAAGTTCATTGGGCCATCAGATTTTTAGAAAATATTTTAGAGATGACTGAGAACTATTTTAATGTTTTAGGGTACATGACAATATCAAAACCAAAGGTGTTAAATAAGCATAGATATTTATAGATTCATTTTTTCCCATTCCTCTTAGAAACGAAAAATAAGATTGATGGAGTCCCAAAGAGAAGAAAAATTCCATTGCTACAAATTAGACAGGGCATCATATTTAAGACCTGAAATGTGTGAGCACCCAGTAGTCAAATATTTGCATTTTAACATTATGTGATTTAAAAAAAAAAAAGAAATAAATCCTATGCATTTTGGAAACATGCCAAATAAATGAATCATTATACCATCAAGTATCTTTTATACGGCACCAGATCTTAAAACACAAGGCAGTAGAGCAGAGCTCTGGGAAAATACAATTTCCTCCTCCGTTTGTCTGTTTTTTGCATTGTCCAGTTGCTATGTGTTAAAACGCTGCTTAAAAAAAAAAAAAAAAAAAAACTGTTTTAGTTACTCCTAAAGGAACTTTTAAATTTGTAAAGCCCAATTGTCCAGACAATGACATTTAAAAAAAAATCTAAGAACCTGTTTTATAGACAAGTCTGGGAAAGTGAAAATAATGAAGATTGAAAACGGGTCAGTCCTTCTGGCTCACTAACAAGGTTTCTCGTTTCAGGGATTAACTCCTGATAGGTAATTGAATAGTGGACAGTAAAAATTGATATGATGTCATTTTCAAGAAAAGTGTAAAACCTGCCAGACTAATAATAAAGGAAAACCAAGGTGTAGAATTATTCTCTTTTACCAATCTATCTCTACAGAGCAAAGCATGTTTCCTACACACAATCATGCAGTAGGAAAATGATAGAATGTGAAGCAAGATGCAGGCATGTTTTGCAGATATTGTAAGTTCCATTCCAGACCACTGCAATAAAGCAAATGTCCCAGTAAGTGACTCACACAAGTATTTTTGGTTTCCCAGTGCATATAAAAGTTATGTTTACACTATACTGTAGTCAAGTATGCAACAGCATTCCGTCTTTTAAAAGGTGCATATCTTAATTTAAAAATACTTTATTCCTAAAATATGTTAACAATCATCTGAACTTTCAGCAGCTCAATCTTTTTGCTGGTGAAGGGTCTTGCCTGGATATTGATGCAGCTGACTGATGGGAGTAATAGTTGGGATGGCCATGGCAATTCCTTAAAATAAGTCAATAAAGTTTGCAGCATCGATAGACTCTTCCTTTCACAAAAGTTTTCTCTGTAGCTTGCAGTGCTGTTTGACAGCATTTTCCCCAGAGCAGCATATCTTTCAGAATTAGTCAATTCTCCCACTCCTTTATCAACTAAATTTTTGTAATATTCAAAGTTCTTTGTAGTCATTTTAACAATGTGCACAGTATCTTCGTCAGGAGTAGATGCCATCTCAAAGAACCGTTTTATTTGTTTATCCATAAGAAACAACTCCTCACTGGGCACAGTGGCTCACTCTTGTAATCCCAGCAGTTTGGGAGGCCGAGGCAGGCAGATCACCTAAGGTCAGGAGTTCAAGATCAGCCTGACCAACATGGAGAAACCCCATCTCTACTAAAAATACAAAAATTAGGTGTGGAGGCGCATGCCTGTAATCCTAGCTACTCTGCAGGCTGAGGCAGGAGAATTGCTTGAGCCCGGGAGGCGGAGGTTGAAGTGAGCCGAGATCACGCCATTGCACTCCAGCCTGGGCAACGAGAGTGAAACTCTGTCTCAAAAAATAAAAAAAAAAACAACTCCTCATCTACTCAGGTTTTATCATGAGATTGCAGCCATTCAGCCACATCTTTAAGCCCCACTTCTAATTCTAGTTGTAGGGCTATTTTCCACTAAAGTCGTGGACCCCTCAAAGTCATCCATGAGGACTGGAATCAACTTCTCCCAAATACCTGTTCATGTTCATATTTTCACCTCCTTCCATGAATCATGAATTCTCTTAATGGTATCTAGAATAGTGAATTCTTTCCAGAAGGATTTTAATGTACTTTACCTCGATCTATCAAAGAAATTCTATCCATGGCAGCTATAGCCTTAGAAAACGTATTTCTTAAATAATAAGACTTGAGGGTGAGCACGGGGCTCACGCCTGTAATCCCAGCATTTTGGAGGCCAAGGTGGGTGGATCGCTTGAGCTCAGGAGTTCAAGACCAAACTGAGCAACACGACGAAACCCCATCTCTACAAAAAATACAAAAATTCGCCAGGTGTGTTGGAGCAGGGCCTGTAGTCCCAGCTACTCAGGAGGCTAAGGTGAGAAGATTGCCTGAGCCTAGGAGTTTGAGGCTGCAGTAAGCCATGAGAATGCAACTGCACTCCAGCCTGAGCGGCAGAGTGAGACCCTGTCTCGAAAAATACTACTAATAATAAAACTTGAAAATGGAAATGACTTCTTGAACCATCAGCTGCACAGTGGATGTTGTGTTAGCAGGCATGAAAACAACGTGAATTTCCTTGTAAGTCACCTTGCCAACACTGAACCTAGGTCCCCAGCCAAATCACCCTTCTTTGTGCCTCTTCCTTTCTGTCTTAAACATATACATACACACATGTGCGGGCACACACACACACATTCTCAATACTGTCATGCCTGCACGTTTTTACAGCTCCAAAGAAAACACTAATAAAATTTGTGAATTGAGAAGGAGATACTGAAATTACTATTTTTCTACATACAGCATATGTTTAAAATCTAGAGCAGTGACATCTTGGGTTATAGAGAGTTATCTGATAAAAAGAGCAGTGGTTTAGAACTCACTGTTCCATCTCACCTCTATTGTTAGCTAGTTATGACATCATCCTCATTTGTAAAAGTAAGGCATTAAATAGGAGTTTGTTCTATTGCCATCAAACCACAATTGTGGCTGGGCGTGGTGGCTCATAACTGTAATCCCAGCACTTTGGGAGGCCAAGGCAGGTGGATCACCCGAGGTCAGAAGTTCCAGACAAGCCTGTCCAACATGGTGAAACCCCATCTCAATTAAAAAGACCAAAAAAAAAAAAAATTAGCCAGGCATGGTGGCACATGCCTGTAATCTCAGCTGCTCGGGAGGCTGAGGCAGAAGAATCGCTTGAACCCAGGAGGTGGAGATTGCAGTGAGCCGATATCGCGCCATTGCACTCCAGCCTGGACACCAAGAGTGAAACTCTGTCTCGAGAAAAACAAAAACAAAACAAAACAAACAAAAACATGATTCTATAGGAACATCCACTTTTTGTTTTCCTGTGGAGTGAACACAGTGTATTTGGAAAAAATTGTTGCCATTTTCTTCAGTATGTGTTCCCAAAAGAGAGATACAATTGAGTCAACAGAACATGTCAAAATTTATAGGACAAAAATACCTGACAGTGTACGTAATTAAAGATATCAGCCTATCTATAATTGCAAAATCTCATTTCAGTCTGTGAGTTTCAGAAATTTCTTTTAAAAATCAGTTCCTTGCCACTTTGAGGAAGAAAGTTAGAGACTTGTGGAACTCATAGTTGGATTTATCACTTTTTAAACATTTGACTGAACATTAATTGGAAAAGCCAACTTGGTTGTTAACTTTTTACATATGAGACAGGCATTTGTGATTGGTTTAGGTAAGTTTAGCTCTTAATCCATGCTTTTCCTTGATCTGTAACTACCTTAATAGAAGTTTCCACTATGAAAATGTGACAGTCCCCAACCCCTATTCCAAAGATTTCTTTCATCCTGTCCATTAAGCCTTACTGAGCCCCACAACACCCTTACACATTTTCGATAAGAGCCTCGCCATTTTTATCAAAGAGAAACTAGAGTCATGGATCAAAAAATTCCTTCAAGTCCCTGTCCTCTCCTCACAAATGTGCACATTTTTTTCATAAATTCTTCTTAGCCTTCATGGAATAGGAATGCCTGTTCTCTTCAATAGCTAACACCTCCTGTACTTTGCATCTCATGTCATCCTACAGTTTTCAGTGGCTTTACTCCACCATTCTTTTCAAGTGTCTGTGCTATCAATAACTGTTCCTTCCAAATTGACTCTTTTCTTCAACTTACAAGTTAGATTCTGTCTCCCCTATGTTTGAAAAAGGAAAAAAAAAAAACAGAGGAACCTCCTCCAGCAGGACAGCACCCTTCCCCAGCAGTAGAGCACCATACAGCACCTACTCTTGAACGTGTTTCCCTTCTCAGGCCAGCTCCTTGTCAGCCCTAGTCTAATGTCACTGTCTTCATTTTCTCACCTCCAGAGTAGACTTCATGGGACTCTGTCTTATATCTTCACCACTCTACTGGAACTACACTTGAAAATGTCACTAGTCATCTCCTAGTTGCCAAAACTGAATAACATTTGAGTCTTTTTCTCACCTGCTTTTTCACTGAGGCACTTCACACATTCCCTACTCCTCTTCCTATGGGCAGAAGAGATTTTCCAGCCTCCATGGATGTAAAGCAAAAATCAACCTTAAAATTGATTTAGAGTATTGCCTTTCTTAGTGCAAAGAATTTAATATTTCTCCAATGACGTTCAATAAAATGTAAATAAACCTGTTGTGTATATGAGTTGTAATATTGTAGGATTAAAATGAGAATTCTAATGTCTCTATTAGAATGAGTGCATATAAGATGTATTGTATCCTTTGGTGCTGAATGACATTGTTTTATCACTGTTCACATTTTAATTTTTCTTAGGTGCATGTTTTGCTCCCAAATTAGATCACCATTCCCATGTCTACCATTTATTTAAGATACCTCTCATTAGTATTTTCCATAGTCAAGGACATGCAATAAATATCTGTTCTGAAGTTGCCTATAGTTAGGTCTCATTTTCAATATAATACATTATTGAGTTCATGATGATACTCTGTGTGAAAATAGATATATTTTGGTTAGGATGTTGAAATTTTGTGATTATAGATTTTGTTTGATTTGCTTCATCATTTTCAAATATCAATCAAAGAATACTTTCCAATAAATAGATATTTTGTTCTTTTCAACGGGAGATTTGATAGAGAAGCAGAAAACCACAGGCATAAATATAAACAAATACAAGAGTTGTGATAAAATGTCACATATGAATTTCTAAGGTCTGGTAGAAAAATATTTCTTTCTTTGGACTTATTTTCTATATTAATTACTGTAAGAAAACTATTACCTTTTATCTGTCCTGAATCTTTTTATGTCTCCATCTGTTCTACTTGGCTTTAGGACGCTGTCATTTACATGCCCCTATCCTCCACTAGCCACCCCACTTCCCCACCCACGTTCCCTTCCCCAAGCCCTAGAGATAGGTAAGCACATCACCCATTCTAACCCATCAGTTCGTATCCCCTTGACCACAATTATACAGGGTTTTTTTTCTTTTCTCTGAGAATATTCCTTCTAAAGCAGGTATATGTCTTGAATTTCAGGTAGCCATATTTGCCATGGCATTGAGAAATCTTACCTGGAAACAAAGTCATCACGAAGACAGGCAGAGACAAGAGAGACAGAGTTGTGATATCAATGCTTGATTCTTTTTTTTTTTTTTTTTTTGAGACAGAGTCTCGCTCTGTCGCCCATGTCGGACTGCAGTCGCACTATCCTGGCTCACTGCAAGCTCCGCCTCCCAGGTTCACGCCATTCTCCTGCCTCAGCCTCCTGAGTAGCTGGGACTACAGGCGTCCACCACCACGCCCAGCTAATTTTTTGTATTTTTAGTAGAGATGGGGCTTCACCGTGTTAGCCAAGATGGTGTCGATCTCCTGACCTCGTGATCTGCCCACCTCAGCCCCTCAAAGTGCTGGGATTACAGGCGTGAGCCACCGTGCCCGGGCAATGCTTGATTCTTGAACCCATCTGTGCCTCAATCATCCTCTTGGACTTCTCATTTATGTCACCAATACATTTTCTTTTTTGCTTAAGCTACTTCAAATAGTGTTTCTGGGAAGGACAACCTAAAGAGCTCACTCATGCCATAGCTTAATAAACGCTCAGTTGACTGACATGGAAGAAGCACTTAGGCATTTTATAGATTATTCTCATTTGTTGTTTTCAATTTTTCAATATGTTTCATGCGACTTCATAGGACAGCAATTAGCCATACATGCCATTTTAAACTTCAAAATGTATTGTGAATATCTTTCTACCTCAGTAATTATTCATGCATAATATAATCCATTATTGGAAATTTAGCAGCAATAAAATGCATTTTACAAATCTAGTAGTTTGTAAAATTCTGTGATTTATAATTTTTTTTTTGCTTTTAGATTTAGAATTTTAACCAAGAAATAAATGTTGATTCTTCTCAGCCTTCCCATTGTCTACATTTTTAAATTAATTACCAAATTTCCTAAACCAACACTTTTCAGGTAAACGTTCCAATCTTTTTATTCAATGGAGAAACTATGTTTGCAAGTTGAAAGTGTGTTCCCTTCTCACCTTCAAAAGTACAGCAGAGAAAAGGAAGACAGTGAGCACTACCTCAAAATATAACCTAAAAAGCATTTTTTCAAAAGAATGAAAATGAGGGCAATAGATTTACTGAATTGGGGAGCTTCTTTCACTCTAATATGTAATCATCACCTGACAACCATCACACATCAAAGGTCTCCAATAACCATATTTACTAGTAAATGGTAATTAAGCAGCATTGGAAATAATGATCACATATTGACTTCTTGTACCATTTACTTATGGATTTCTTTTTAGGATTTATTTGATTTTTTTCAAAGGACTTTGTTTCTCAAAGGCCACCAATGGCACAATCACATGCAAAATTCACATAAACCTACTGGATCAGAATCTCAGTTGTGGGGGGGAAGGGAATTTGCCTTTGAACAAATTCCCAGAAGACTCATGCACTCTCCAGTTTGAGAACTATTGATCTAAGCAGGAACCTTGGCTTTACTTTGGACTTACTTAGAGAATTTTATAAAATACTGATGCCTATATCCCATTCCCACAGATTCTAACATACTATAATTGTTCTGGGGTGTGGCCTAGATACCATAATTTTTTAAAAGGATTTCTTAAGGTGATTCGAGGTGAATCTAATGTTTAGTCATGGTTAAGAACCACTTATATGCTCAAGCAAACATCAGATAGCATTTAAATATGATATGAATAACTTAAAGATATCAAAAACAAATGTGGATTTAACCTTTGAATTTTCTGTTACTCAGTAACTACATTAAAGTATGCATTATTAAATATCAGCATGTTTTCCGAACAAATATTTTGGCATTCTTTAAGTTATACATAGCTGAAAATTTGTTTGTGTGTCTTTCTGAGCAAGAAGAATTATTTAAAATCTAGAGATTCTATCCAAATAAATACTAAGAAGAAATGCAAGGTTGCTTCCAATAAATAAAAATATACTTACTGAGTATCACTATGTGCCCTGCACTAACATGGGCATGGCAAAAGATACATAGAATAAAACTTTCCCTTTTTTGCTTTCACCACTAGGAAGCTCAATGCCAAACTTGCTGCTGCATGATGATAGTAGCTGTACATCTAAGCTTGTTGTATTTTACTTCTCCCTACACTATATCCGTGGTTTTCAACCACTACAAATCACTACAAAAAGTTTTTTGTTTGTTTATTTTTAAGTATGGATGCCTAGACTTTATCCTAAATTTATTAAATCAGACCTTATGGGGAGAGTGCCCAGATACTTACATTGCATAAAACTCAATAGTTTATCCTTATATGCACTTCTATTTTAAATCACTGCTCTACATCACTGGTTTTCAAATTTTAATATTTGTAAGAATCATCTAAGGGACTTGATAAACTGCAAATGTCCAGGTCTGTTCCACTACAGTTTGGTAGGCCTTGGAGAATACCTATGATCTGTATTGCTAAAAAGCACCACAGTGTTTCTGATACAGGTGTTTGATAAACCACACCTTAAACACCATTGAGGAATGTGGATTTTATCTCATAATTGTATTTATAGGTCACGTTTTGTTCATCCCTTTAATCATAAACCATCAAAGGTTATCTAATAATTAAGGTCAATGGCTTTAGAGTCATAAAAGACCCTAGAGATCTTTGAATCCAGTGGTTTTCAAATGATTCTATGGAACTTATTTAGGCAGAGATTCTGCCTTCTCTCATCCCACCAGGTTGCCCTGTAGCCTGAACAGAGTCTACCTAGGTTTCTTCTATAATTGGGTTACTGTGTAAATATTCTTTGAAGAATTGGTTCTACATCTTCAGGAACACCCTTGTGCTACCTAAAGTGGTATACATTGAGAAAAACACAAAGGAGTCATATAGCAAGCACGTAGTTCCATCATCATCCATCACGTTAAATGGCAAAAAAATCCATCTTGGATAGGTTAACTTTTACCTCTAAGAGACTCAACAGATGGAGAGAGCGTACCCTACAATCTCCCAACGCATATCTTTTCTTCTGAACTCAAGTCACCTTGGAGTAGTTGGGTCACCATTTCCCAAACTAGTGTTCTGTGAAATTAAAAAAAAAAAATAGATAAAAGGATCTTATGTTCAGATATGTTCGAGAAATGATTGGTTAAATCAAACTAAATATTCTTCTTTAGGAGCTCTCAAAGCTTTCAATTTGCTAACAGATATCATAATGATTCAGTAAAAACTTATAAAAGTTAAAAATCATAGAAAACAGAATTTTTAAAAATTTGATTATTCAAACATTCCTCTCAAGTCATGCCTATTAAAATTAAAATGAAAATCCTCTACTAACATCCTCACAATAACCTTTTTTGAAACATTAATATAAACCTACATGTATGCTTGAAATGAATTTATGATTGTATCAGGGCACACAGCGTCTCTTGCCATGCCATGATGTCTGTGGACCCAGTGAAGGTACTTGCACCTCCCATTCCTCTGTTCTCTTTTGCCGCCTTATCTTTTTACATTAGTACAACACACACCCACACAAATCCTAGAAAGACTGAGATTAAGACTCCCAAGAAAAACAAAATGCTGGCCGGGCACGGTGGCTCACGCTTGTAATCCCAGCACTTTGGGAGGCCGAGGCAGGCGGATCACGAGCTCAGGAGATCGAGACCACGGTGAAACCCCGTCTCTACTAAAAATACAAAAAAATTAGCCGGGCGTGGTGGCAGGCGCCTGCAGTCCCAGCTACTCGGAGAGGCTGAGGCAGGAGAATGGCGTGAACCCGGGAGGCGGAGCTTGCAGTGAGCCGAGATTGCGCCACTACACTCCAGCCTGGGCGACAGAGCGAGACTCCGTCTCAGAAAAAAAAAAAAAAAAAGAAAAAAAGAAAAACAAAATGCCTTTCATTTCCGAGCAATGAACTTTCATCATAGCCTTTCCCCTGTTCCCCGAAGAGACCTGCACAGAGGATATTGTCTCTCTGCAAGGAAACTGGAACACCGTAACTGGATTTCTGGCCAGATGGTCAAGCAGTCAGCGTATTGAATGACCACTATGTGCCTAACATTTTATTTGGTTCTGTGAGGGGTACAAAGGCAGAAGAAGACATTATTCCTGCATCCCAGAGCTTCTGTCTAATAAAGAACTGAGGCAGAAATTGTAGAAGGCTCAGAATAAAAGCATGCGATGTAAAGATTTAAGATCCATTTTTTAATCTCAAGGACCTCACGTTTTGGGGTGAAAATAGACATATATGACTATAATTGCCATGAGAACAAGGGGCCCAAGGTACAGTACAAAAGACTGGGTAATTCCAGGGGAAGTGGAATTGAGAAAGAAGTCATAGAGAGAGGGTAACGAATTATCCCGTGGAGAATGAATCAAATATTTCGAGGTACAGTAGGAAGAGGTGACTGCCAAGCTGAAAAGCAGCATAGAGTTGAAGCTAACAGAGATAGAAACACATCCAGGGATGCTTTTAAATCTTCACCTATGTTAAGAAAATGTAATTCTGTACAATGGGAAAGAATTGGTGTGAAATTATACGGCTCTCACTAGAATGATGATGCAGGGTCAAGGAAAGGAGAAATGAGTGGAGACTAGGGGGAGCCTCAGGAGTGGAGCTGCTGTCCTGGACACATCCAGGAGGACAGAATAGAATAAGCCAGTGTCAGGACAGAGCCTCCATGAGCCAGGAGTTGGACAGAGAACTTTGGGAAAAACTTGGAGGCACGGGGCAATGCATTGATAGTCAATGACAGTTTGGGAAAACAACTGCAAACCTGGGGCATTAACCATACAGCGGGGCATGGAATTGGGTAGGCAGGGAGAGAGGCAAGAGCCCCTCACACATTTGTATGAAGACAAATGTGTAAAAGACACATTTCTAAAAAGACAAAACAAGGCAAGGAGTGTGGAATCAGCAAACAGCAGGAACTCCCAAAATACAGGTTGAAAAATGGGCCAAACCTGCATCAAACAAAAGTCAAGGGGATTCATACTTAAGCACGGCAAGTTATAGGCTTAAACTTGACAACATTAAGAAAAACTTGTGATATGACAAATTTTTCCAGTAGACCATCACTGTAAGTAACCTTGAGGTAAGCTCTAATGATTGCAGCAAAAACTGGAGGAAATCCTAGGATGAGAGGCAAATGTAGGCAATTTTAAAGAAGACAAGGAAAAACATACATATAAGAATGAGACTATAAACACAGGAACCCTGAGGAAATACGAAGAACATAGAAAAATGGAAAGAACACAGATCTGCGAGGAAGAAGGACTGATTTCTAAACCTATGTTGCCCCTACTAAGTCTCAATTGTCATATTTGCTTAAAGATGAGGATACTCTTAATGGTGTCAATTCTCACCTGAGCTTTAAATTCTGGGATCTTCTGAGAAAAGATGGCACAGGGTGAGAAAGGAGGCAAACAGACCAAAACTAGGTTCATTTGAATTTAGCGTGTCAAGAGGGTTATCTGAGATAAAAAGAAGGTATTTATTAAAATACAGAGGTAACTATTCAGATAACTAAAAGATACTGGTATTCAATTACTACTACAATGGTAGCTGCTACTAGTAATAAAAACCTTGTGCATCTATATAGCACAAGTATGTGATTTAGAGAATACGATTAAGGCTCAGAAAATAAAGGAGAAGAAAAGGATTTTTGGAGTATCTACCGCCTGCCAACTTTAATGTCAGATATTTATATTCATAATGACTATAATTTCTCTGTATCAAAAGAAAACTGACTGTCATTTAAGAGACAATACTCCGAATATTAAGCATGGACAGCTTTCCAATTTGTATCCAATCAGATTCTTCTTTGCCAAAATAATAATAATAATAATAATTGCGATGCAGGGTGGCTGACACCTGTAATTCCAGCACTTTGAGAGGGCAAGGCAGGAGGATTGCCTGAACCTAGGAGTTCGAGACCAGCCTGGGCAACACACCCAGACTCCGTCTCTACAAAAAATAAAAAGACTAGCCAGGTGTGCTGGTGCACGCCTGTGGTCCCACCTAGTCAGGAGGCTGAGGCCTTCGGTCCTTTCTTTAACTTGTTCTAAATAGAGGAGAATCACTGGAGCCTGAGCCCAGGAGGCCAAGGCTACAGTGAGCCATGACTGTGCCCCTGCACTGCAGCCTGGGCAACAGTGACACCCTAGCCCCGCAAAAATACAAATTTTACATTTTAAAAACAGAAAAACAGTTTTTAGTGGGGAGAAGTTGGTTTTACTTTATATACATTAAACTACAATCAGTTTGACCATGATAATACGATTTTTTTTTGCTATGACACAGTATAATAATGATATTGACTCAATACTTCAAAAATGTCCACAAAATGCAACAGTCTCGCTTATCAGGTAGGCTTTGTAACATCCCTCTCCCCTTCTGCCAAATACAGTCTCTCTGCCTCCCAGGGATTTCATTAAATGAGACTGATAGAGAAAGTGAACCACTCTATCACCATACGTCAGTCTTGAAGATGGCAGACAGTGACTGTTAGCGGCATTATTCCCGCTGCCGTTTGTTTTCTAACTTTTCCTTCTCGTCTAAATAAAAATACTCAGTCCTATGAACTCTGAGACCAAGATGTGCCATTTTCTTGCCCTGCCACATGGCTCCATCAATATTGATATGAAACTAACCCTCCAGGGCTGTCTGTGTTCCTGGCAACGTTTCAACACTAACATGTGGTTAATTTTCTAGCGGATTTTTCTTCCCATCCTGTGCTCAAGAGGAGCCGAAGAGTTTGTGGGAAACAGCCGCTTGACTTGTGCATCTATGGAGCTTGCATATTTCCCTGAGAGATAATGACCCTTCTTTTTTTTACTGCACATTGTGTTCTAGGAACTTGGAAAGAGAAGCATATCCTAAATACTTAGCAGGCTTTCAAAACAATATTCCTGGACACATGGCATGTGAAAAAAAAAAGTCACAGAATTCTCAGCACTTACTTTCTGTGAATATTTAGCAATAAATCCGTATGATCATATTTATAGCCATTTATATTCCATATGCATGGGTACATTATGTAGTAAGCACAGAGGTTGTGATAAATACTCAAAGTAGGTTCATTTTATTAAATTACTAACTTTGTGACACCTGTAATCCCAGCACTTTGGGAGGCTGAGGCGGGCGGATCGCAAGGTCAGGAGATCAAGACCATTCTGGCTAACACAGTGAAACCCTGTCTCCACTAACAATACAAAAAAATTAGCCGGGCATGGTGGTGGGTGCCTGTAGTCCAAGCTACTTGGGAGGCTGAGGCAGGAGTATGGCGTGAACCCGGGAGGCGAAGCCTGCAGTGAGCCAAGATCATGCCACTGCACTCTAGCCTGGGCGACAGAATGAGACTCCATCTCAAAAAAAAAAAAAAAAAAATCACTAATTTTGGACCAAGAGCACAAGGAAGATCTTAAGGCAAATACTGGAGATCTGATTTTTGTTTTATTATTATTTTTTTCTTTTTTTGAGACAGTCTCTCTCTGTCGCCCAGGTTGGAGTGAAGTGTCGTGATCCCTGCTCACTGCAACCTCTGCCTCCGGGGTTCAAGGAATTATCCTGTCTCAGCCTCCGGAGTACCTGGGATTACAGGCATGCACCACCACACCTGACTAATTTCTGTATTTTTAGGAGAGATGGGGTTTCACCATGTTTGCCAGGCTGATCTTGAACTCCTGACCTCAGGTGATCGGCCTCCCAAAGTGCTGGGATTATAGGGGTGAGCCGCTGAACCCGGCCTTGATTTTTATTTTTATCATTAATTCTATTTTTTCCAGGTAGGACAATGAGTTATTTTGTTTTGTTTTAATTTCCAAAGTTCGGGAGGACAGTCTGCCAGAACAGTATTGCTGTGTTTTTATTTTCAATATCGTAGGGAAATATCCCCTTAAAATTCTATTAAATAGAATAAAGACATTTCTTACGATTGTTTAATTTACTTTCTATTTTTATAGCTGTAGTGAAATGCACATTTGGATTATGTTTTGCTGACCAAATAACAGAATCTTAAAAATAATGAGATCATAATTCTTATTTTCCCCTCGGATGGGCCTTCTAAGTCTGTTAATGGATCAGCGCTTTCAGTCCACAAGGAGACGTTTATTCAGCCTTTTCTTTAACTTGTTCTAAAGAGAAGAACATGGATTTTGAATTATTTTATTAGTAATGATGACAGGGTCTGTTAAAAGATCTATACTTTCTCATGTATTTGCCCTTTTAGTCATCAGCAAACATCTGTGGTTGAATAAAATGTAAATAAGAATTTTATCAAATTGAAGAATGGCACACATCAGAGCAGAAATCCAATTTCTGTTTAAATGGTCACAGAATGTTTAGTAAGTGCCTAGCAATTAATCACAGTATTAATACTCCTTAGTACTGAAGATACTAATACTTCTTATAATTATAATTAGTATTATAATTCATTCTTTCTTCTATACTAAGAATCAAGGGTTATCCACAAATAACAGAGAGATGAAACTATAAGAACCTAGCAAAGATCCCTCCCCATCAGCTTATAAAACATGTCTACTTCTCCAAATCACTTAAATGGCAAATTTAGGTTCCCCTTGAAACAAATAAGGGCAATACTATGCCAGTACACGTCTCCTATAGAGATGGTCCTGTGAGGTAGTAGGGATCAGAGGAAGAGCAGAAAACGTTCATTTTATTTTTCCGCTTTCAATATAATTTTACAAAACTGCATTTATTTCCACCTGAAAATATAATAATGAAGACCTGGAAAAGAGAATTGGTAAGTGAAGAGAAAAATAGAAAGACATGCATGCCAAACTTGGCAGACAGGGCAAACCTGCGAACATCAATTCAATTCAGCGACTCTTTGTGTTTGTTTAGTTGTGCCTTTCACTGTGCTTTGCATAAGAACTTAGCCAGAGCTAGAGTCTCACATCACCCTCCAACTCCATCAGAATTCTATACCTATTTTGTTAGTATGTCTATGCCCTATGATTTCCCATCACGCCATGCGCTTCCATGACTTCCATCCTTCCATCTTACTCAAATTCAAGGCTCAATGTAATTGTCTTCTCTATGAAGCTGACCCTGGGCCATAGTACCCAATCAGAATCTTTTTGTTTTGTTTGCTTTAATAGCACTTTGCTCAAACGCTGGACTCATTCCATTTTTTTTTAGCTGGTTGTTTGCATGTGGATCTACCAGATGTAGTATTAACTCCTTAAAAGAAGAGAGGATTTATCTCCTGTGTACAACACTATATTATTGATCTAGTAGTTGCTCAATATAGAAAGAAAAAATAAAATAAACCCCAGCACCCTTCCTTTAACCAGAACTAATGAAAGAAGTGACAAATTTGCTCCAAGATTAACTAAAACATTCAAAAAGAAGAGATTTACACTGGCAAAACACCCATTTGTCACCTAATGTATGCAGTAAATGTGGAGAGTTTTCCCGGATATGTTTTAACCTTCTCTCCAGCTCCCCACTCCTGCAGTCAAAACCTAGGAAGCCAATCATTTCTTAATATTACTATATTATATAGACAACATACTCATTGGTAAAAAAAAAAATGCAATCTCTGAATTCCTTTCTAGTTTTGAAATACTACTTTGTGGTCTGTTTCACCCATATGAAAATAACGTAATTTTATCACTAAACACCATTTCATCTACCATGGGCTTCTGAGAACAGTAATACTGTATCATCTTAAACCTCATCTTTTGAAAACACAGAAAGATTACTTTTAGGTATTACTTTAAACTTCATTAAATATATATGCTATATATACCCTTCAAAACATAATATTTTAAGGAATGCTGAATCCTAAACTCATTTTAAAAGTCTGTTTAATATTTTTCTTAAGCTCTTTAACTCAAAAGACACATCAGTCATAGTTTTATTTGTGCTTATACAATTGATAACCAAAGAATTACTACTCATGATGGGAAACAGTACAAGTCACCTCCACAGAAGACCAACATATTAGTGACTATGACCATTTGAATTAAAAACCATAGAAACATATGGGTCCCTTTCATGGGTACATAGTTCATATGGAGAACAAGTTAGATACATATACAAATAAAGAAAAATTTCTCTTCCCTGTGCCAGAGAGATTCCCTAGGCAGAAATTAGGGTTAAGAGTTATTACCATATTGGGAAAGAAGAAGCCATTGTTTGGTTTCCTTACGCACAAGGAAAAGGCAAACAAACAGGTCTTAATGATCTCAGTGAACTGGAGGATGAGTAACCTCAATATTTTGGAAGCAAAAGGCTATTTTTCAAATGTCCCTTTCCCTCAGAAATATTATACCACAAAGATGTTTTTGAGTTTTGACCAAGTATTGCAAGGATACAAACAATGAACCAGTCTACTGCCAACACATGTTCTAATCAGTGCATCTGAAAAGTTATCTTCCATTAAAGAGAAAATGTCCTTATAGCTGTTTATGCTTTCTCTGTAGAAACTTTGACTTTTTTTAATCTCACCCATGGACTCAGGTCAGACTTTGATTTTTAGAGATTGCCAGATATATGCAGATGGTTATTAAAGATTAGGACTTACAAGATAATTGCTAATTAATTTAAAAATATTTTTGAATCCTACTCTGTGCATAGATGCTACTGGGTACTTTAGGGGTTGCAGAGACACATGAGCCCAGTCTTTTCTCAGGTAGACTTTAAAAATTGCTTGAGGAGATAATATATGCATGAAAAGCTTAATAATATAAGGCAGCTATACTGACAACTTATCATCAAAAAGAGCTCAATGAAAGAAACAGTTATGTTAAAAATAAATGACATGTATTCTGGACTTGTCACCGAGTTTTGGAAAAGTTACAAATGATGTCTTTTTCATGGTTAAGCAAAAGATTAAGCAGGAATTACAGCTATGATGCTAACTCCCTTAACTTTGTAATCAGAAATATGGGCAGTTATCAGTCCATACAGGGGAGACCCATCCAAGTTTCTAAGTATAATCTGTAAGGGGTTTACAGAAAGCATCCAAGAGCTTAAACTGATGTTTCTCCTATAAACAGAATATAGTGGTCTTTCTGCCACATGGGACTTACTGCATAGAAACTAGTCATTTGTACGGCCTAAAATTAAGCAGGTTAGTCTGTATTTGCCATTCCATTTATTATATGGAGCCACTTTAAAGGCCAAAACTGGTCAGGAAAATGTGGCACATACACACCATGGAATACTATGCAGCCACAAAAAAGAATATATTCATGTCCTTTGCAGGAACATGGATGAAGCTGGAAGCCATCATTCTCAGCAAACTAACACAGGAACAGAAAACCAAACACTGCATGTTCTCACTCATAAGTGGGAGTTGAACAATGAAAACACATGGACACAGGGAGAAGAACATCACACACCAGGGACTGTCAGGGGTTGCGGGGGGAGCAAGGGAAGGGAGAGCATTAGGACAAATACCTAATGCAAGCGGGGCTTAAACCTAGATGACAGATTGACAGATGCAGCCAACCACCATGGCACATGTATACCTATGTAACAAACCTGCACGTTTGCACATGTACCCCAGAACTTAAAGTTAAAAAAAGGCAGTTATTGGCAATTTCATATAATTGAACTTAATCGCTGTAGCCTAAGTCTCTACCAGTTTCCTCCCTACTTTCTCCTTTCATGCTATTATGAGGACATAAGAAAATCCTTGGAGACACACACCAAATACATTCTAGGATTAATGGAAAGACCCTAGTGAGAAAAGTAGGTACTAACAGGTGCCCATCAGTCTGGGCACCTATTCTGATTCTTCTTTTCCTAAAAATCCCATAGTGCTGTCCTAGGCTAGTACAGGTTGATCTATTTAAAATCATCTGATTAGAAACAATGGTTGACACATTTCTGTTTATTACTGATCAGTGATTTTAACCAGCCTGACTACTCTCCAGAAAACCTCAGACTTATTTACTGATTTGAAATCAATCATATTCTTTAGAGCACAATACCAGTACTTTAACAAAGGCAGAAAACAGACTTTAATATGTGAGGGCATATACGGATAGAGGTGGTGAAAAAAATGTTTTTTTCTCTACATGTTCTTCGTGGAGCTCCTTTATCAAAATAATCTGCGGTATTTACAAAGGGCAGGTTCCCAGGCCCCTGCCAAAAAAGGTCAAACCAGAATCTCTCAAGGGTAAGCCAGGAATCTACATTTAAGTAATTAATTGTTCTAATAAGGTATTCACTATACTAGAATATACAAAGTATACGATGACAAAACCCTATGTACCAAGCACCTGGGTTTATGAATCTGAACATTTTCCTATTTGTTAGAGATTTTGTTTATACTATTTTGGTCTGTTTTATTTCTACTGGATTCTGAAATGAAACATTTCAGAGATGGTGCAGCATAGGTGGGAATCTCTCTGCTTCCACATCCCTCCTTAAGTTAATAGGTAACCACCATCCTGAATCATCTAAAGTGCCCATATTTTGTATGTCTGCACTTAATAAAATATATATCTTTTATATGTTTTTTATATATATATCTTTTATATGCATGTTTTATATGTTTTTTAAATTTTATATCAAATCACATCACATGGTATTCATCATTTTGCAACTTCCTTTTGTGTTCAATATTAGGTTATGGAGATTTTTGTCATTGTTGATACCTTTAACTCAAGGCCAGTTTTTAAATTGCTATAGAGTAACATTTGCATATGTAACAAGTTCTATGTGCAAATTTTATGCACATTAAACTTAGGATGTAGGAAGACAGTGAATCAGGACCAAAGTGATGAGTCTAGAGAAGAATAATGTGGAAGCCCAGAGACGCCAGCATCAGGGTACGTGGGTACACCTGTCACCGAACATGTGAACAGTCAAAAACAAATGACCCTCAACTGAGCACTGTCTAAGTGGAAAGCATAATGAAAGGCTTTTTTCCTTTTCACAAATAAGAAACTTATTTTAGGGCATGCTAGTCACAAGCCGTATCCTAACTTTGGCATAGTTGTTTGAAACTTTCCAGGGGAAATTTCGAGAAGACATTCAAGAACATTGGTTGGACTTCTTGGGGTGAAATAACGTAATGCTGCTTTTCAGAAATACTTTTTATACCTGTATACATTAAATGGCTCCATATTTATTGGTTTTTGTATATGTAGAGAAAAAACCCCACAAACATACTATGCAGCACTTCTTTTTCAAGTTATTTATAGGCCCTTAATGGTAAAAAAGAAATAATGTTAATAATAAGATAAAAATTAAATCGGCTGGGCGCGGTGGCTCACACCTGTAATCCCAGCACTTTGGGAGGCTGAGGTGGGTGGATCACAAGGTGAGGTGATCAAGACCATCCTGGCTAACACCATGAAACCCCATCTTTACTAAAAATACAAAAAATTAGCTGGGCGTGGTGGCAGGTGCCTGTAGTCCCAGCTACTCAGGAGGCTCAGATAGGTGAATGGCATGAACCCAGGAGGTGGAGGTTGCAGTGAGCCGAGATCGCACCACTGCACTCCAGCCTGGGCAACAGAAGAAGACTACATCTCAAAAAAAAAAAAAAAAAAAATTAAAGATTTTACCCTGTTTAAATAACATTGAGAAGATGAAGGGAAAAAATAAACATATTCTTATATGCTTATGCTTGAAGAAATAGTTTTTCACAAGTGACTAATAATATTTTTAAACTTCAAAATGTATTTACTTAAATCACTAGCAAATAGTGATTTGATTTATTTAAATACTTACTAGTAAATCACTTAAATCACTAAATAAAATCACTAGATAAAAGTGTTTTAAATTACATCAAATCACATTGTATGGCACTAGTTGCCACTGACTTAAAAAAAAAATAACATCGTGGGCCAGGCGCGGTGGCTCACACCCGTAATCCCAGCACTTTAGGAGGCCGAGGTGGGTGGATCACGAGGTCAGGAGTTTGAGACCAGCCTGATCAACATGGTGAAACCCTGTCTCTACTAAAAATAACAAAAAAATTAGCCAGGCATGGTGGCACACGCCTGTAATCCCAGCTACTCAGGAGGCTGAGGCAGGAGAATCGCTTGAACCTGGGAGGTGGAGGTGGCAATGAGCTGAGATTGAGCCACTGTACTCCAGCCTGGGCAACAGAACAAGACTCTGTCCCTGCCCCCCGCCTAAAAAAAAATAATAATAACATCATTTCAGATAAGTACCTTTTTCTTAGGTTATTGCATGTATTGTACAAGCTAATTCACTGAATGATTGCTTTCAATAACATATGCAGAATCTTCTAACTATATTTTATGTGCTCAATTATGAAGTCTCTTTGAATCTTATCTTTTCCATATAGAGTCCCATTACGTCACTTCTTAGAAAATGTCAGTTTGGGTTTATGGTAGAAAGCCAAGGTCATAATGCTATTCTTTACTATCTTTGAGCTAAAAGAAACAGTGCAAATATTCAGGAATTTGTGCAATCTATGAGAAGAAAACTGTAATGCTGATGAGTCATAGGAAGGACAGATCATACATTAAATTGGTCAAGCCAGGATTCAACATATTGAGAGTGATAGTCAGAAAAGGAGATCATCACCAAGTTTTCAACAAAAATAGCTGTGAGTTAGTTATACTGGCAAAGATAAATTGTCTATACACATAAAGATGGAAATTATCTTAGGTATACTTTAGTAACCATATTTATTGAATATATGGACATCTTTTCATACCAATAATAAGTGTACTCAGTCATTATGTTAAAGACTTCAGCGTATGTCAGTATATGAACATACCAAAAAATTTTTAATCCCTCATAATTCAACAAAGGTAAAAAGATAGTATATGAAAAATATATTATAAAGTGTGTTATGCAGTTAAGAAATAAAATTTGTGGGGAGCTTTTTCGTGTTTGTGGTGTCAGCTTTTTATAGATTGTAATTTTTTGTGTTTTTGTTTTCAATAAGCATTTATTTTTATATCACTGATATAATTCACCATCAGGTACTTGTTGGAGTAATTTCAAACTGTAACATGTAAATTTCTTTGCCCCTCTCCCAGCTCCATATTCAGCTCCCAAGGTTGAATGTTGCATCAGTCTGTTCTCACACTGCTATAAAGATACTACTCGAGACTGAGTAATTTATAAAAAAAGGGGCTTTAATTGACTCAGAGTTCCGCATGGCTGGGAGGCCTCAGGAAACTTATGATCATGGTGGAAAGCTAAGGAGAAGCAAGTACCTTCTCTACTAGGTGGCAGGACACAGCCATAGAGCAGGGGAAAACACCACGCATAAAACCATCAGATCCTGTGAGAACTCACACACTATCATGAGAACAGCATGGGGGAACCTCCTCCATGATCCAATTACCTCCCATCAGGTCCCTCTCTCAACACCTGGGGAGATGAGATTTGGGTGGGGCACAAAGCCAAGCTATATCAGATATCCTTCCAGATTTTTTTTTGTGCATATATATGTATATATATGTGCACACACACACACACAGAGAAATAATTTTGCACTGGATGTGTCTGTATGTGTGCTCGTGTGTGTGTGGGGGGGAGAGAGAGAGAGAAAGAGAGAAATATATAAAGGATTTCATGCTGTAGAGCAGAGGTGTTCAATCTTTTGGCTTCCCTGGGCCACACTGGAAGAAGAAGGATTACCTTGGGCCACACATAAAATACACTAATGCTAACAATAGTTGATGTGCTAAAAAAAAAAAATCGCAAAAATATCTCATAATGTTTTAAGAAAGTTTACGAATTTGTGTTGGGCCATATTCAGAGCTGTCCTGGGCTACGGGTTGGAAAAGCTTCGTGTAAAGCGTTCTTTACCTTTCTTTCTCTACTTAGCAAACTCCCCATAGAGCACTTTCCTTACGAGTAGCAGGGTCCCAAGTACTGTTGGGCAGGTTATGCCCTGCACAAGGACACCAAACTAAAGGGCTGAGTGGGGGCTAATAGGCAACCTGTGTTTTGCTCATTAAACATGAACCCTGGCACATGGCTGCATCCATTCAAAGGGGCGTTTTTCTTGTTCTTTTTTTTTTTTTTTTGAGACGGAATCTCGCTCTGTCGCCCAGATTGGAGTGCAGTGGCGCGATCTCAGCTCACTACCAGCTCCGCCTCCCGGGTTCACGCCATTCTCCTGCCTCAGCCTCCCGAGGAGCTGGGTCTACAGGCTCCCGCCACCACACCCAGCTATTTTTTTTTTTTTTTTGTATTTTTAGTAGAGACGGGGTTTCACCGTGGTAGCCGGGAGGTCTCAATCTCCTGACCTCGTGATCCGCCCGCCTCAGCCTCCCAAAGTGCTGGGATTACAGGCGTGAGCCCCCGCGCAAAGGGGCATTTTTCTAACTTGCACTGAAGCATTACGGATGTTACTCATGGCCCTGTCAGTGCATGTGAATCTGCGTCATCGTATGCAACTACTGCATTGTGATCCAAGAAATAATGGTGCCATAACTCATTAAGTTAAAATTTTCTATTGATAGTAAGTTATTTCCAGTTCTTTGGCTACTAGCAAAAAAATGCTACAACGAAGAGAGTATTGATTATACTATCTTTGCATGTGTGCAAGTAATTTTCTAAGACAGGTATCTAAAATTAAATTACCAGGTTGAAGAATATGTTCTACTTTAATTTCGATAGAGACTCCCAAGCTACTCTCCAAACGGGAAAAAAATTCTACTTCCAAAATATTGTCAAACTTGAGTGTGGTCATGATTTCTTTTTTATGAAAAAAATAATTTTCATTCATAATTAATGAGTATTGTTTTAATTACCAGTGATGCTTTGGGGTTTTAAATCATTAGGAATTCTTCTATTAATAGACTCTTTGTATGCTTTGACCAATTTTATTAGGTTGTCTTTTTATAACTTCTTTATTCATTGTCATACATATGCTCTAAATATTTTCTCCCAGTCTATAATTGTATTTTAACTTTTATCAATCTTTTCTTTGTGGACATTGTATACAGTGTGTTGTTTCATAGAACATTTGGGTTTTTAAAAAAGATTTTACAAGTTTGACTCCTTTTCTCTTGCAGGTGAAATTTAAAATCAACTTATACCTAAGCATTTGTGGATGAAATTATATGGTCTCTGGGATTTACCTAAAACACTGATAAAAATGTGAAGAGGGATAAATGAGCAAAATATTGGTCATTTTTAATCTGACAGATAAAATTTATTTTTTTGTGAATTTTGTGTGTATTTAAAGATACCCACACTAAAAATTTTCTAGTGTCTTTCCATTTTCTTTATTTTGTTTCATATTTTTAACGGATTTTTGAAGAAGCAGTTTTAAGTTACCAGCAAAATTGAGTGCAAGGTACAGAAGTTTTATATGCCCTCTGCCAATAGCCACCATCAACATCCAGCACCAAAGTAGTACATTTGTAACAGCCAATGACTCTACAATGACATGTCAGTAGCACTCAAAGTTCATAGTTTACATCAGGGTCCACTCTTGGTGTTGTACATTCTATGGTTTTGGATAAATTAGTAGACAGGTATCTACTAATATATAATCATTCAGAATACTTTCACTGCCCTAAAACTCCTCTATGGTCTGGATTTTCATCCCTTCTTTCTTGGTAGTCTTTTTACTGTCTCCATAGTTTTGCCTCTCCAGAATATCATATAATTGGAATTATTCAGTAGATAGCTTGTCAGATTGACTTCTTTCACTTAGTAATATGCATTTAAGTTTCCTCCATATCTTTCCATGGCATGATAACTCATTTATTTTTAGTGCTGAATAATGTTGTCTAAATGTACCACTGTTTATCCATTCACCTACTTAAGGGTATCTTGGTTAGTTCAAGCTTTAGCAAATATGAATATAGTTGCTATAAACATCTGTATGCAGGTGTTTATGTGGACATACATTTTCAACTCATTTGAATAAAAATACCAACAGGTATGACTGCTGTATAATAGTTTCTTGGTCTTCATTTTCGTTTTTAAAGAATCAGCTCTGCAGGTGGGTTCATTTTTTAAAAACCCATAAAACCCATGGGGGTTTCATTTAGACTCCTTTCAGTTTTTAAATTAATTCAAACAGAATATTTCATTCATTCATTCATTCATTCAACAAGCATTTATTGTGTGATGATTATGTGCCACTGCTCTAGAGTCTTGGTTTGCATCGGTGAATGAAACAAACCATGATTGCCCTTGTGGGGCTGATAATCTAGTGGGGAAACAGAGAGTACACGTAACAAATTAGTTGCACAGTATATAGGAACTTTCCTCTCCAAAGCAAGTATATATCTTTCCATTTATTCAGTCTTTTACATTCTTTGGCGACATTTTTGTTGTTTTTTTTTTAATAATGATCTTGCTCATTTCTTTTTTTAGTTACTTCTAGGTATTTTGTAGTCTTTTCTTGCTACTGTCATATGAGGGTTTTTTCCTCCTATTCCATTTTTTAAATGATTAATGGGAGAGAACAAGAGTGGTCTCGTGTTTTTCTTTGTTAAGCCAAATTCTTTGATTTGTTTAAATTATCAGATTGTCAGATTATTCTCTTGGATTTTTGAGGTACACATTTTCTTCCTTTGTAACATAATCATCTCTGTTTTGTTGTTGTTGTTTTAGTTGCATTGGGCAGAACTTCAAGTGTAATGTTGAGTAGAATATGTGATAACAAGCATTCTTACTTTTTCATAGTTTTATATAAATATTTCCAGTGTTTCCTCATTATCCTCAATGCTTGCTCTAAGTGTCTTAGACTCATAATCAGGTGAAGAGCATTGCCTTCTAAGTCCTTGCCACTTAAAGGAGGTTTTTTTATTTTAATTTATTTTGTTGTTTGTAATCACTAGCAAAAGATTTCAAATCAGTTTGAAATGTTATAAATGCCCTTTTTGACATTTATTTGTTGTATTTTTTCTTTAATCTGTTAATATAGGAGATTAATGAAGTTCTTATTATGGAATTACCCTAGGTGAGAATCTAATTCCTGTCATCCTATTTTTCGTGAGAAACCATGTAATGGTTTTCTCTGCAATCTATTAAAAAGTTCCTCAAACCTAGCTGTGCTATGAATACATCCGTGGAACTTTTTAAAAACATATAGCTTAGCCTCCCCGTATGCCTACCAAATCAGAATTTGGTCAGGGGAACCTTTGCATGTAGCAGTGTCCAAAGCTATACAAGTATACTGATAATCTGCCACTATTGAAAACTACTACTCACTGAAGCTGTAAAATTCAACATAAGGAGATAAATACTATTTATTCATTCAAAGAAACAAGCCTTTGAGAGACCTCTCCATTGGAGTCACATTGCCCTTGAAGCCAAGGGTTTCCACTGATATACCCAGCAAGAAGTGTGTTAAGCCAAAAGAACATTATGACGTGAATGAAAACTACAGCTGCCAGATAAAACATAAAATACCCAGTTACATTTTAATTTCAGATAAAAATGTTTAGCTGCAGTATGTCCAATGCAATATTGTCTTATACAATATTTGGAAATACTTCTACTAAAAATTATTATTTTTGGTTTATCTGAAATTCAAATATAACTAGACATCCTATAGTTTTATTTGCTAAGTCTACAAATTCAAATTGCAAATGAGGGAGAAGATGATATATTTGAGAAACCAAAAGAAGCTCTCTACTTGTAGTAAAGCATTTCCTAAAACATAGTACGGCTTAATAGAGATTACATCAGATAGCATAAAGAATCTCTATTTTGATAATTTTGTAGTTTAATATGGGTTAGAAATACATCAGATTATATATTATATAGCATGTATATATAATATTAAAAATGCAGCTATAAAGTATTAAGGAAGATACAGTGGTAAAAATAATAACTACAAATATTAACGAAAATAAAGTTGTTGGACTCAGGATGATTGACATTTGGGGGCCACTGGGCTGAATCAGAGAGTTACAACAGTGCCGGTAGAAAAGTAGACAGAAGTCAGGTCAATACAAGACTTTAAAAAAAAAATAAGGTGTACTTTTTTATGAAAAAGGAATACATGTTTACTTATGTCTTCTTTTTGTTGTTCATGGCAAAGGAAGGATCATCATAATATTCCTAAAAACAATTTATGGAATTTCAGTGTTAAATAGATATTTTTCTTATGTTTTCAAACCAAGAAAAGTCTTGTCTGCTTTAAAACCTGAGCCAAAGCAAAGAGTTACTGAGTATTGTAAAAAATAAAAATAAAAAAGAGTCACAGGAATTGGCAGATACCACATAAGCACGATAGTATAGAATACGTATCAGCTCAAGACTGATCCTATATTCTAGAATGTATTTAGTGACCTGAATGCCAATCTTTAATTTTAGCACTTAAAATGAAGACTGGTTCCGGCATACTTACGAAATGATTTAGGTAGAAATTATATCCCAGTCCCCATAATGAGCCTCAGTTCTCCCCACCGGTTCACACCTGCACTTCCGAACACTTCTCAGGACGAGCTATATCAATATCCTTTGAAATTATTTAGGAAACTGTGTAGGCAAGTTACAAAAGTTCTGGCTGATCAGTGCTCCGTTTGAAGCCTAGTTGGAGTTTAAAAATCTAGCAAAAGAGAAACCAATTTTCTTCACCATGTCTTATTAAGTGGAAGCAGATTAATAGGAGATAAATATAAACAGATAATATAAAGCCATGATCACTAATTAATGATTACATGTCAGTTAAAAGATTGCTTGTTGCAACTTTAAATAACAATATTATCTATCCATCGTCATGACCTAATATTATAATCATAGTGGCACATATTATTAATAATAGATAATATGCCTAGAACTTGGAGTTGAACGGAATATATCTAGCAAACAGGAAATAGTTGTTGGTTTGTTTCCTTTCCTGCTAGTCTACATAAGTTTTAAATTGAAACACAGTGGAATAAAAATTAAGACTGACTTATTTAACTTGCCTAGAAATTCTGACTTAGGATAATTACATTATCTTTAGCTTCTTAGTGTCAATTTACATGAAAATATTCACTGCTCTAAAAAAAAAGAGATTTAATAACTTTATGGTTTTTTAAACAGGATATTATTTTAAGAAAGGAAAGTCTAGAATGAGAAATTTATTGTGAAATGAAACATATAACGCTAATATGAGAGTTTTACACTAGTCCAGCTGGCCAAAGATCAAATACTTCAGGATGAAACTGAGCCAAGTCTTTTGCTAAAAGGTCCCTTTCTTTCACGGGTGAGCAAGGAGTATTACCAGCCCAGAATAACCAGTAAGACGCATATGGAATTGAAGACAGCATAGGGGCCAGAACCTTGCATAAGGAAGTTTCAGTTCTATTCCTGGTTTAGCATTTAATTTATCATGATTATGTGATGGCACTGTTCATTGACAAGCAAAGCGTTTAAGCAATGCTATATTTGCCAAACCAATCGTCCACTATTTGGAAGCATCTGGGTATTTTACTGAACTTTTTGGTTCTCTTCCAAATGCTGGCATTAGGAAAACAGAGCCTGTTTCTCTCTAGAAGAGGCACACTCTTTTCTAGACTTTGTATTTCTCCAGTCTGCAAAATGTCCAGTAATTTGCACCACCTCTACAACCGCCTTGTGTGTGTGCTGTGTTTGTGCTGTTCAATAAGAGCATTTGTAGAAAGAGGGGTGTTGGGATTATCTTTCCCAGATGGATGGAAGGAAAGAAGCAGAGAGCAGAATCCTGTTGTTTAAGCCTCACAGGATCTGACACTTTCAGGAAAGAATGATTCTCTAAAAACCCTATTCATCTTCCCCTGATACCACTGCAATCAAAGACTTCACTGCCCAGGAACTAAACAGCTCTTCCAAGTAAATTAGGAGCTTCTTTCAGATTTCCAGGTTACCACCATGGGCTTGGACATCTTAGGTTTCTGACAGTAAATCAAATTGAATTGAAATTTCTCTCCTAATTTGCCTCGTATCTATTGACCTATGTCTGAAAGAGATACAACTGGAAATTTCTTCCACAGCAGCTACATATATTATCTAAACTTTGACAGCAGCTGGTTGCAGTCCCAAAGCAACAGGATGTTTCTGTCTTAGCACTACACAGACACATAATGGGAAAAAGAGACATACATCACAGCATTGACTCAAGTTCAGCTCACAGTCAACTAAATACTTTTTCCTCATTAAAAAAGCAGATTGTGGCTATTCCATTAAGAATAGCCTGTTCATGTTCTAAACAGTCACTAAATTCTTAGGCTGCTTTAAAGAGGGTATATAGAACACAGAAGCACTTGCCTAGTCTGCCCTGGTCATAGAACACATAGAGTAATATATTTAATTCTGGGCACCAACAGTTAATTGAGCCATTGACAGAATTATGTCACATCCAGAGAAGAGTAAACATAATTAACGAGGATTTGAAAACATGTCATATGAGAAATAATTAAAGGAATTGAGGATGATTCACCCAAAAATGAAAGAACATGGGCACCACATCATTCTTCAAATATCTGAAAGGCTGCTTCATGGAATATAGACACTGCTATTTCTGTCTGGTTCTTGTGGGACAAGCTGAGAAGTTAGAGGAAGGCAGAATTTGACACTATAAACTTTTTTAAAATTTATAGCTGAACAAATATGAAATAGGTTGCTTCCTCTGAAACAGTGTACAGCACATAGTGGTCAATAGACATACCTTAAATGATTGCTAAATAAAAGTTTAAAGAACTGGGAAGGTCAGGCGCAGTGGCTTACGCTTGTAATCCCAGCACTTCAGGAGGCCGAGGTGGGCGGATCACGAGGTCAGGAGTTCAAGACCAGCCTGGCCAACACAGTGAAACCCCGTCTCTACTGAAAAAAAAAAAAAAAAATACAGAAATTAGCTGGGGATGGTGGCAGGCGCCTATAATCCCAGCTACTAGGGAGGCTGAGGCAGGAGAATCGCTTGAACCTGGGAGGCAGAGGTTGCAGTGAGCCAAGATTTTGCCACTGCACTCCAGCCTGGGAGACAGAGTTGGACTCCATCTCCAAAAAAAGAAAAAAAGAAAGAAAGAAAGAGAGAGAGGAAGGGAAGAAGGAGGGAGGGAGGGAGGGAGGGAGGGAAGGAAGGAAGGAAGGAAGGAAGGAAGGAAGGAAGGAAGGAAGGAAGGAAGGAAGGAAGGAAGGAAGGAAGGAAGGAAGGAAGGAAGGAAGGAAGGAAGGAAGGAAGGAGAAAAAAGAAAAGAAAAGAGAAAAAAAAGAAAAGAGGGCAAACACTTCACAGGTTTCTTGCAATTAGTGTTGTAGTAATTGGTGTTCTTCAAAAACACAGTTTCTGTATATTGACAGGAATTAAAACCAGGATGCAGAAGTTAAGGAGAGAATTCATGATACCCAAGTGGGCATAAAATTTAAAATGTTTAACATGGAGGGAAACCAACATGTAGAACTGGAAAGCTAAAAGGAAGGGGAGTGGGAAGAGCCAGGCTCTAGTCTCGACTTTACCAATGATTTTAAAAACTCCCTGGAGTTCAATTTTCTCATCTGTAAAATTAAGGCACTGGAACCTTGAACTTTTATATTTCCAAATTATTTGGTGTTGAGAGAAGTATCCAAATGACGTTTCAGTAACTTAAAGAATTGTGTTTTGACTTGAGTATAAATGTCAATATAAAAATATGTTAATTGTTGGACACTTATAGACCTAAAGATGGGAACAATAGACCCTGGGGACCACGGAGGGGAGAAGGAGGGAGGAAGGCAAGGGTTGAAAAACTACCTCTTAGGTATTACGCTCACTACCTGGGTGACAGGATCAATCATACCCCCAGACCTCAGCGTCACACAATATACCCATGTAACAAGCCTGCACATGCAGTTCTGAGTCTAAAAGTTGAAATAAAAAATATGTTAATTATAATAAATTTTAAAGAAGTTTACAAACATAAATAACAAATAGAGCAAGGAAGAGAGCTAAAGGAGCCACTACTAAAAAAAAATAATCCTCCAGAAGTACACAAAATTTATTTATTTATTTATCTGAGATGGAGTTTCACTCTCATTGCCCATGCTGGAGTACAATGGCGCGATCTCGGCTCACTGCAGCCTCTACCTCCCAGGTTCAAGCGATTCTCCTGCCTCAGGCCTCCCACGTAGTAGCTAGGATTACAGGTGCCCACCACCATACCTGTCTATTTTTAAAAATATATATCTTTTTAGCAGAGATGGGGTTTCCCCATGTTGGCCAGGCTGGTTTCCAACTCCTCACAAGTGATCCACCCACCTCTGCCTCCCAAAATGCTAGGATTACAGGCGTGAGCCACCATGCCTGGCTCCCAAGTACACAAACTTGAAATCTACAATTCATACAACAATTTACCTGGGCAGCAAGGTAAATTCCTTGTTGCTCGGGTAATTCTTAGTAATGTTAATCCCTGTTGCCCAGGGAATTCCTTCCAATATTAAGGAAAACAAATGTACTTAAAAAATAAAATGTGTTATTGTAATATGTTATTATGTTGACTAAACCATAATTATAAATATATATGTAACTATCAATGTTTCTATTCAAGTCGAATTCTAAGAAGAATTCTCCATCCTTCTGGCCCTTACCCCAGTGTGTTCTGGAGTCACCATGCGCCAGCTGACACTCATTCACACCAGCTCCATCGGGCCAATTGTGCACATTTCTTCCAACCCTGCAGTCAGTAACATCTTGTTGGGAGCTTGAAATGGGTCAGGGGAGTATTTACACCACGGAAATCCACAAATGCTACAAATAAGGACTTTCATTTTATTTGGAGATTCAGTTGCTAAACATTTACCAACATACCATGGCCCACTCATTTCCTGCTCCTAAGAAATATGCTCCCCAAACAAACAGTGCCTTTTCCTATTCCACTTTGATCTTAAAAGGTATGGGGTCTCGTAATAAAATAACGTGTTATTTCTTTACAATCACTGAATATGTGTTCAATTTAGACTTCAGCATAACTAGACCAAAACTAGAAAAAATAACCATAGGATAAAGAGCATGCGTTAGTCATGGGGCATTGCTGGATGGAAAGTATTGTAAGGTTTCAGAAATGTTTGACAATATGTATTAAGAAACCTAGGCCAGATGCAGTGGCTCACACACGTAATCTCAGCACTTTGAGAAGCCGAGACGAGAGTATCTCTTGAGTCCAGGAGTTAGAGATCAGCCTGGGCAACATGACGAAATCTTGTCTCTACAAAAAATATCAAAAAAAAAAAAACAACCCCAGACCTCGTGGCACATGCCTATAGTACCAGCTACTTGGGAGGCTGAGATAGAAGGATCACTTGGATCCCAAGAGATCCAGGCTGCAGTGAGCCAAGATTGTGCCACTGCACAGCACTACAGCTTGGGCAACAGAGTGAGACCTTGTTTCAAAAAAGGAAAAAAGGAAGGAAGGGAGAAAGAAAGAAATCTAAAAGTTTATAAAATGTACTAAATCACTCCTTTGCTTATATCTTGACAGTAGCCTCCATTACAGAAAGAATGAAACTTACCACTTTATAGCGACCTTTAAACAAAAAATGGTGTCTCCTATTTAAATCCAGCCTCATTTTGCACTAGCACTCATTCCCTCTCCCTCTCACTTCCCCTCCTTCAACTTTTGTATTCTTTGTTCTGATTCTCTTATTAACCAAACCCATTTTCTCCTTAACATCACTCTGTTACTCTTCACTCTGCTTGAACACTGTTTCCCCAGTTTTCCTCATCCTTTTTGACTTCCTTGCAATCACTGCTCCCTTCCTCCCCCACTTCTCCTCCTCTTTCTTTTCCTCCTCCTTCTTATTCTCTCTCTTTTCTGTCTTTATCTCTGCCTCTCTCTCTCTATCATCTCCTCCATCTCATCCTCCCCCTCTCCCTCATCATGGTTTAACTCTCACTTCTGCAAAGGGCTCTTCTGCGACCAGGCTACAACCTTGCAGTTACTGTGTATCTCATTACCCTACTTATTTTCTTCTTACATTTGTTCCCATTTGAAACTATCTTACATAATACTCTGTTGATTTTCTTTATCTTCCCATGGTTGACTATAATATTCAGGAAAACAGAGATTTTTATCTGTCTTTCTTGCTGATAAATATTCACTCCCTTGGACCAGCGACTGAAGGGAAGAAGGAAGAAAAGATGTGAGGGAAGAGAATTTAGCATCTTGGTCTTGATTTACAGAGGTTAAGTTACTGAAATACTAATTTCATTAGTAGGCAGCTTCACTTGTTAAGAAGTTTTTCTTCCTGGACTACAGTGACAGGGAGTTTTTTAAGTCCACTGTAGATGTCAAATTACACAAAATCTGCAAATACGCTGCTCTGTTTTCAGGCATGAAAATATTTGCTGGAGTATAGCCATCAACATATGAAAGGTTAAAACTTTGTGAAATATTAATACTGGGGCTTGGAAAATGAGAGCAATAGTGTTTATCCAAAGCATCAGGTTTGCAGTTATTCTATTTTGTGAAGTTTTTTTTTCGAATGTGTAATATATGATACTGGTCTGTGAACTTGACCCTTCAAGCTAAATGTAATGGATTTTGAATAAGGATGCATCCAGGAAGAAAAAGGAATCAAAATAGGCTTATTTCTCTAAAGGAATATCACAGAGTAAGAACGTTTGGTTTCAATCCTTTTGGCAGATCATTTGAAATAATTTGATCTTCATCCAGTGGATTTCAAGATGTTTTTAAAGCACAATGTCAGCATCCAGTTAATTCAAATACAAATTGTTTCTGAGCCTACTGCTGATCTGTCTAGGATAGCTGAAGGATATACTGCTTTATCCAACATTAACGTAGTAGCTGGAAAATATCAAGAAATATTTTCTAAGGCTTTGGGAGGTGTTATTTCAGTGGCTCCGATTGATTTCATTATTATTATTCCTGAAAATGGATTGCATGAGCAGTGTATAACTTAACTCTACGTCTACCAGGTAGAAAAATCGAATCTTTGTCCTGGAGGACATTATAACTGAGAAAGGAAAGACAATCACACAAAATCATATGTGGACATAGAGACGCAAAGATCATCATCTTGCCATACACAACTTTGGTTTAAAAGAAAAAGAAATTATATAATGAAGCCCACGGGAAGAGTGATTACTGGGATTTAATCACTATTTAATCAGATTTTTCCATTATCTGGAATATTCAGAAGGGAATTAACCTAAATAAGTTATAAGCACAATCATACTATCAGTAACACTTCTTTGAATGTAACAAAGTTCTGTAGCAGTGAGGGATAAGATACATGGAAAATATCAGGTCTGTTTGTTTGCAAATACCATGGAGTCCTTTATAAGAATAGTTTATGATGACAAAAAAATGTAATTTTCTGTCACAGTCTTGTTTCAGACAGCAGAGACAATAGGAGGAGATTGAAGTAATAACAACAGCATAGTATTCTGAAGGAATTAGCATACCTCAAAAAATTCTTAACGTATTCTCAAAATGAGTCTATCTTTGTGAAAACAGGGCTAGGTGTTTCAATTTGCATTAATCTGTTAAACCATGCACAAGTTCAGTTTACTTAAGTAACATATCCAATGTTAGCTTAACTGATTGTCTGAAAAATTTAATCTGATTAACCAATTATCTGACATGTGAAAGATAATACCTCTGTAATATTAACAATCTGCTCTTGCTGTTTAAGATATACAAAGTTCTATAAAATTAAATTAACCCACAAAATTATCCTAGACCCTGTTCTTTGGGGGTGCCTTTTAATGATGGCTGGGGGAATTTAGAAGGATTAAAATAAATAGCAAAAAATTAAAAAAAATGAAGCTGTGATTCAGGCCATCATCAATTTCATCCGACAAGGAACCATCACCAAAGTGAACCCTCAATCTTCAACCATTGTACTGATAGCCCTCAGGCTTCTGTAGAGATGTATTTTCCCACTGAGATCAGTCACTGGTGGTCCTTTTAAAGCTGATTTCACCCAGATCAATATAATCAGACAGATGGAGAGGATGGCAACTTAAGTCACCAATGATGACTTGCCTCAAAAGAGCCGACCCTGCATGCATGACATTTCTCTGCAGATGTTGCTTTTGAAGAACGTTAACTGCTTTCTACAGTATTTTTTTTCATCCAATACCTTACCCCATCCTAATACCTTGCACAACACAGGGAATCTGGAAGATTCCTAGAAGTAATTGACTTGACTTAAACACACCAGAATGGTAGTCGTGCCCAAGTAACTCTATATGCTCAATGAGAACCTTTTGCTACTCCTATGAGCAAAAATATTTCTATCAATATATGTCTGTATTATAGAGAATTGAGAATAAGTAACCATAGTCATTTACAAAAATACAAATTGTTGTGGGAGGTGTTTTATAAAAGTGCGTGAAAGAAAAGAAACTCAAGAGAAGAAATTTTGGTAAGGATATAGCTTTAAGTAGCAGTGGGTAAATGGCCCCATGCTAGGAAAACTGTTCCCCTGAACATACCGAAAGCTTGCCTCGCTTAATTCTTTTCCAGTGTTTTTACTATACTGCAAAAGAGTCTTCCAAAAATATTATCTCCTATGCAACCCTAAATGTCTAGCCACAAATAATTATTAATACCTTGTAAATAATCAATTTGTACTCTGAAAAAAGAAGAAAAATATATAAACTTTCCCAAAAATAAGTAGTGGGAAAATAGTAAATACATGCCATTACTCATTGTTGTTACACTTCTTTTTTCATTGCACTTTGATTTACAAGATATATATTTAATATTCATGTAAAATGCTTTCTTGGCACTAGGTCAGTATCTTCCCAATGAAGAGCCCATTGATGATACAGAATGGAACTTCTCTTCTAATTAAAGACTGCCTATTATTCAGTGTCCCTTTTGTCACACTGAAGAACAGGGAACTTTTTATTCTTATTAAGAAATGGCCTTTCAGATTCAGTAACAACATGTTCTGTTCCTCAGGAAATAAGAGAAGATCGAGATAGGGCACGGCTGGACTCCATGGTGCTGCTGATTATGAAACTGGACCAGCTTGATCAGGACATAGAAAATGCCCTCAGCACCGGCTCCTCTCCGTCGGACACACCGACAAACCTGCGACGGCACGTTCCTGTGAGCTTTCCACTTTATACTTCTTTTCCCATAGGAGTCATATCTCTTTACCTTATACAGTCCCTCTTGTAAAGGAAACATCCTTGTGAATGGCATCTAACAACATATAACCCCAGTACAGTACCATAAAGATAACCAAAATACTTCTATGCATCATGCATACATTCTATGCATAATTCTATGCAGAGAGTCCAGAGAGAAATGGGTGACACAAAAGAACATGTTTATCATTAAACAAGAAAGAAAGTCACCTTGGGAAATTATGCTTTGTAGTGATCGAACCTTCCTTGTCAGTCTTCTCTGATATGAGAGAGACTCTGTTAGCAAGTACTACGTCTACGACTGTCCCACAAATCTGTATTGCATATAGAAGAAATCTTACTGTAGATTTGCTACAAGAATAAATGGATGGATGGATGGATTCCAGTTGAACTAACTCAGCACACTACAAAACAGAATTTATGATGAGATTAACTTGAGAAAACTCTAAAATTCACATAGTGAAATACAGTGAAAGAGACAGAGCTGAGAATTTCATTTTATTGCGTGCCAATTTTACATAATATAGACACTCCTTTAAGAGACCAACATTGAAAATTTGGAAGACACATTCTAGGATCAACTATACGCTTTACAAATTTACTATCAGCATCATATTAAAGGGCTTAGTTTGTGCAGATCTAGGAAATGTGATGGTTGAGTTTACTTATGATTAAGCTATGAATCACTTTTCAACTCATCTATTATTTGTGTTATTCAATAACAAGCATATTAAGTCAAGAAATTTCTATTTACCTGAGAGCAAAGCAGTAGAAAATAGTATAGATAAATTTGAGCACCTACTGAAATATAACTGTTGCATATCAAATGATTCGATACAAATTCTTAGCCTTCATTTAAATTGTAAACTTGATTTTATATTGCACACATTAGCTCATGGAATATCACAATTGTTAGCTCTGTAAATAGAGATATATTCAGAATAGGCAAAATAATATAGTGGAAACATTATGAACTTGCAGTGTTAAGGTCTGAGTTCAAATGCCAGCATTATACCTGACTTTCTGGGAACATCAAGTTATTTAATTTCTCAACTGCAGGTTCATGTGAAAAATGGAGATATTATTTCCTAACTAATGGCTCACTGGGAGGCATAAATTAAAAAACGTATGTAAGAAGTACCGCACGGATCAAGCACAGAGTACATATTTAGTTCTCCTTCCTTCCCCTATACTAGACTCACTCACAACAGGCCTTGAGCTAGAGATGAATAAGACATATCCCAAAGTCCTCAAAACTCCTTTTTGATCTTTATGATATTCTAGGTCACCTCTTGTTCTTTTTTTATGTTCCTTGGAATTTAAAGCTAATTTTAACATTCTTTCACCATCAAATTTTTTTCCACAGAACTTTCCACTCCATTTGATAATTGTGTGGTGGAATAAGAGGATTATAATGGCAGGATTACGACCTGGACCATCTACCAAGTAGCACTGACCCAGATACAGAGGACAAACTGCCTCTGCCCCACCCTCATACTTCACTATGAAGTTATAGATTCGCAGGAAGAACAAGACACACAGTGAAATACTCACCGCCCCCCAACCCCACCGCAGTTTGACAATATTTATGAGAAAATGCCAGAATAAGTTCTGCATATAATAAAAATTATCAAGAATAATATAGTCTTTAAGGATGTCTTTAACATAAAAAAAATTAAAGCACAGGTAGAGATAAATGTTTAAGGAGGCTGCATAGATAAAGCCTTATAGATTGGCTATGGCCTGATGAATCGACACAGCCCAGGATCCAGTGGTTTTCTCCTTTGCAAGCCTGGTTTTATCCAGGCACTCAGAGTGTGCCAGTCTCTTAGGGCTTGCTGAGATAGCCAATCTCATAGGATGAATGGGGCTAGGGGATGAGATCAAGACTAACTATTTAGTGAGTGCTAACCTTTATGAAAGTTACTTCATTTAACCTCTTGGCAGTCCTACCATGAGAAATATGAGCTTCAGAGAGAGAGGATGAGTAATTTACCTGTGTTCACACTGATGGAGAGTGGTGAGTTATTTACCAAAGGTCACATTTGCATCCACATCTATCAGACTCCAAAGCCTATGCTCATTCTGCTATATTAGAAACCTTCCCAACATGCCAATTTTTTCTTTACAATGAGATAAGTACCATTTCCAGAACCAGAATTCCCTGGTTGTCAGACAGTCAGGGCATTTTCTTCCTAATAACGACACATTTTTGAAGTTTGAATTAGGAATAGTTTTCTAGTCAATGTGTAATTAAGGGAAACTTGACAGTCTCTTGGGATATTTCACTGATACCATAGGGAAGTTCAGACACACACAGGCCAGAACCACTCTACCACCTTTGATTGGGCCTCCCCTGCTGTTCTGCAGTATCTTTTGGTCTCCCTGGATTTTCTCCCACATCTCAAGGTGGCTATTCAACAATTTTACTTGCACTTATCTCTTAGCATCTTTACCTCTTAACACCCTTGCCTTCCTCTTCTCACAGAAAATTGAGACCGTTGAGAGATGTCCCGGCATCACACCTGCAAATAGGTGTAGGTGCCTCTTTGTTTCATTCTCTCCTCCAACATCGATAAAAGATGTGTTGCTCCTGTCATCTAATACTGATTTGTCTCCATCCTCATCTCCATTCCTTCCCACCTCCTGCTTTGCTCTGCCAGTTATTCAGACTGTCACTTAGGTTCAAATTCCATTGCTCTGTTCCTAGTAGTCCTCACCCTTTTTCTCTTTAGCAAGTTTAGTTGGGACTACAGGCATGCATCACCATGCCGGGCAAATTTATTTATTTATTTATTTATTTAGTTAGTTAGTTAGTTAGTTATAGAGATGGGGTTTCTCTATGTTGCCCAGCTCTATGTTCTAGGGCTCCTGGCCTCAAGCGATCTTCCCACCTCGGCCTCCCAATGTGTTGGGATTACAGGCATGAGCTATCACACTCAGCCTCTTTCTTGATTTAATTATTGGCTATTGCTCCATCATTTCTCCCCACCCCTTCTCTTATCTGACAAATCCAGCAGTGCCAGTGCAGTCTCTCACCACAGAATTCTGTATTTTCTCCACCACCAGCCTATTCAAAAAATCCTTCCTTTGTTCGACTCTGCTGTTAGCGGACAGGGAGAAGAGATGTGGATAGGAGTGAATTGTTCTTTTTTTCTCTTGACCCTCTTTCAGGTATTGCCCTAGCTCATCCGTTCCTTTATAAGTCAAACTTTAATCTCCTCTTCACCTTATATTTCTTTCTTGATTTATAATCTATTTTTATTTTTTAGAGACAAGGTCTTGTTCTTTTTTTTGAGATGGAGTCTCGCTCTGTCACCAGGGTGGAGTGTAGTGGCGCAATCTCGGCTCACTGCAACCTCTGCCTCCTGGGTTCAAGCGATTCTCCTGCCTCAGCCTCCCAAGTAGCTGTGATTAAAAGCATGCACCACCATGCCCAGCTAATTTTTGAATTTTTAGTAGAGACAGGGTTTCACCATGTTGGCCAGGATGGTCTCGATCTCCTCACCTCGTGATCTGCTCACCTCGGCCTCCAGAAGTGCTGGGATTACAGGCATGAGCCACCACACTTGGCCAGGCTCTTGTTCTTTTAATGTGCATGCTTAATATTTGTTGCTCAGGCTGGAGTGCACTGACACAATAACTCACTGAGGCCTCAAACTCCTGGGCTCAAGCAATCCTCCTGCCTCAGCCTCCTGAGTTGCTAGGAATACAGGCACACATTACCATGCCTGGCTAATTTTTTTTTTAAATTTTTGTAGAGATGGGGTTTCTCTACATTGCCCAGGCTGGTCTAGAGCTCCTGGCCTCGAGCAATCTTCCCACCTCGCCCTCCCAATGTATTGAGATTACAGGCATGAGTCATCACACTCCATCTCTTTCTGAATTTAATTATTGGTTATTGCTCCACCATTTTCCCCCACTCCTCTTGTCTGACAAATCCAGTAGTGCTAGTGCTGTCTCTCACCACAGCACCAGATGCGATTGAGCTGCTTCTCTTCCTTGACTTTCACTCCGCCCCTGGCTTCTGGCTGCTCTCCTGTTTTTCCTTCTATTCTTCAACAGTTGCCTTCCAGACCCTTCAATGGCTCGTCTTCCTACATCTGCCCCTGAAATCTTATATCTAGACTCTATACTCAATTCTCCCTTTGCCTGACTTTGAATATTCTCCCTGGGAATCACCACAGCTTCCATGCCCTTCTCTATATTGAGGGTCACCAGTGAGACCTTTTCTTGTGATCTCCAGATCAGAACAACCAATGGATCACAAGATGCACCCTTCCCTGAGCCAGAGTTGAGTGGTATAAGCACTTCTAGCACACATCACATTGGAGTCCCTGCGATGATAAAAACCCCACAGAGAGCTCTATATTCCCAAAGCTGGCATAATTGGAGGCATAGCGTAACACTGATAGATGGAGTCTTGCAGGAAGATGGCCTGTAGGATTAATTACACAAAGCAAGGTGGGGGTGGGGGGTGGGTAACAGGGAAATTATGAGTGGCAGCTGTAATGATTGCCCAGGGTTTATTCACTGCTTGGTTTGCTTACGGTAGCAGTGGAAAATTAAAGGAGGGAGCCGATGTGCGAGATCTTGGGAGAGCTTTTGGGTAATTTCTCAAATGGAACAGAGGACAGAAGAGAAAATAATAAAGATTTGTACTAAACTACACATTGATGGTCCTATTAAAATTACTTATTTAGTTGTGTTTGAGGCCTCTGCAGAATATCATGGTGGTTACTTTAAAAAGTTGAATTCTGGGGTCAGGCAGACCTGAGCTCTAATGCCAACTCTACCTTGGGATATGACTTCGGTCAAGTTATTTACCTTAAGCCTTGGCTTCACCCACCATCTCTCGTGTGATGATGGTACCTCCCACATAGAGTTGATGAACATTGAAGCAGATAATGGTTGTAAAACCTTGTCTGCGAAAGGTAAAAATGCAATAAATGGTAGAGTTTTTAAAAGTTATTATTTCATCTTGGAAGCATTATATGGTTCGAAAGATACAAGATTACTCTGTTATTTATCTAATCAAATCACAGATAGGAAATTAATGCAAAATATTTCTGATATACCTAAAGGTCAAATATAAGTGGTTTATAAATTACCTGCTACTTATCACTATGCGTTCAATGGTTATAAATTATCTGCTATTTAAGACTACTTGATGTTGATCCAATTTGAAATTCTAATGAATCATATTCTTAAGGTAAAATGTTGTTTGTCTTTTCTATGAAAAAAAAAAGAAAAAAAGAAGACATGGCCCTGATCCAAAACCATTCCAGGCATCAGCAATTTGGTCAGAGTTATGTCTTCTACACACATGCGCGCACACACACACACACACACACGCACACATACATTTAAAGAGTGTAACATTACTTTTTGTTGCATGTGTCTGTTGTACCCTTCCAACTGGAGAAAATTTTGTTTCAATGCTTTTGATCACATAATTTTATAGCAGAAACTATAAAATTACTTCTATTGTGAGAATTAAGAAAAGGTATTAATATTTTTCAGTCGAGTTGTTTCTTCATAAAGCTGTATTTAATGATGATGTTCTATCTGCCAGGCACTATTCTAACACCTGGGGACACATCAGTAAACAAGACAGGTGAAGTCCCTGCTCTTGCGATGCATAGAATCTAATAGAGGAAGACAGAAAATGATTATAAAGAGGCCAGGCACGGTGGCTCACGTCTGTAATCCCAGCACTTTGGGAGGCCGAGGCGGGTGGATCACAAGGTCAGGAGTTCGAGACCAGTCTGGCCAACATAGTGAAACCCCCGTCTCTACTAAAAATACAAAAAATTAGCTGGGTGTGGTGGTATGCACCTGTAATACCAGCTACTCAAGGAGGCTGAGGCAGGAGAATCGCATGAACCCGGGAGGCAGAGGTTGCAGTAAGCCGAGATGGAGCCATTGCACTCCAGCCCGGGCAACAGTGTGAGACTCCATCCCAAAAAAAAAAAAGAATTATAAAGAGAGGTGGATGCATAGACAGATGGGTAGGTAGATAAATTCATAGATTGTAGATAGATACATGATAGATAGATAGATGATAGATAGATAGATAGATAGATAGATAGATAGATAGATAGATAGAATATGTAGTAGATTAGCAAGCAAAGAGGATTGTAAAATAGAGAATGATATATTATAGAGGTTGAAGGGAGTAAAGTTCTTTGGTTTGAAATGTCAACGGATGCTTCTCTGAGGTAGTAAGATTCAAGTTGAGACCGGAGTGACAAGAAGGGGCCAGCAAAGGGAAATACTGGGACAAGGGACAGGAAAGAGCACAGGGCCTAGTCCCTCCTGTAGACACCAGCTTACTGTATTAAAAGACATGATCAAGAGCAGGCAGGACCAAGAAACAAGAGAATAGCAAAGCTAAGACCAGAGAGTTGGGGTGTGGGACGTGATATTTGACCATGTGAACTGTGGCAAAGTTGAGATGTATAAAGAGGATACATAGAGATATTTAACTCATAGTTTTCTCAGATTAAAACCCTAGAGTGATTGGTGCCTTTGCTCCATCCCCTCTGCAATTTTCCCCTCCCACCTTTCCCCTGTGTAATCAAACCACCTATAACTCAAAGAAAGCATATGATATATTAAAGGCACAGCCTTTGCAGAGGTTACCAGGTAATTATATCCACTCAACAGACATTTCTTGACCTCACACTATGTCGTAGTTGCTAAAAAAAAAAAAAAATTAATAGTAACAATATTTATGGGAGTAGCTAGCATTTAATGAAAATTATTAGGAGCCAATTACAAGCATTTTGCTTTATGCTTTATGCTCATGAAACTCCATGAGTGTCTACTATCATTATACCTATTTTCAAACAAGGGAATTGAATGATACATGACAAAACATAATTCCTGCCCTTGGTTTATTAGATAGACATTTGAGCTAAACTATTCCCGGCCACCGTAATAGCTGTCACCATAGAGGTTGAATAGAAACATAGAAGAGATTGAGGTAAGGAGAGATGAGAACTCTCTTTGTATTTGAAATCCAGTGGCCCTGTGAAGAACTCTGGGCAGCACTGTATCGTCACAGGAGTATCAGTGAGTGATTCAAGGTCACACAGTAAGGAAGGTATGGCTGTGGGCTTCTGCCTTCTAACTTCTCTGCAGGGCCCTAGCTAGCCACACTCCTGGCCTTTCCAATGCACATTAAGCCGTTAAATTACCAAATAGTATGTTACCTCTTTCTCAAGTATTTGCAGAGCCTCTGATGAGTACAATGGTTCTTACAAAATAATACACGATTATGTGTGACACGTCAGTGTCAGCTGTCAGCAACTCTTGAGTGTATCAGTGTGCATTGGGAGAAAGAAGAAGTGACAAAATGTTGGTGGTAGGAAGAAGGACATTTGGGAACATTCACACGTCCTTCATACCAGTGCATTTGTTTTTTTAATAGGATCTGGAATCAGGATCTGAAAGTGGAGCAGAAACCATTTCAGTAAATCAGACACGAGTAAATTTGTCTTCTAACACTGAGTCCACGGACCTCCCATCTTCCACCCCGGTGGTCAATTCTGGAACGAAACCCAAGACTACGGTGAGTTCTAAATGATAACAGACAGTCTCTGTGTGTAAATGTTGATGATCATCAGGTAAGAGTTGATATTCATTCAATATAGAAGAAATACTGTTGGAATCTTAGCCATAGTGACTTAATAATATTTAATTTATTTAATCAAGTACAACCCTGAAACATGTTGTTTGTTTTATAAATGATAACACAAGTACTTCATTGAAACAGGTCATGAATTAAGAATTATTCAAAACGTGCTAATTAAATTTCATTGCTGGATACTCAGAGCTTTAAAGAGCCAAGAATCCAAAATCTGGAGATGCCTTTCCCTACACTATTATCCTGACAGCATTGCTTACCAGTTAGAAAATTGTTTCTTTAAGATGTGATGAATTATAGATGACATATGATGGATGGATGGATGGATGGACGGATGGATGGATGGACCGATTGATAAAAAGAAAGAAATGATAGAGATAGATGTAGATGGATGGATAATTATATATTTAGATTGATATAGACAGACATAGATAGATAGAGACGTAATAGGTTTATATACAGAGATACATAAAATCATCCACATCAAAAATTTTCTGTGGGAATTAAACGAAAGAGCATATATAAAAAGTGCTTAGTGAAATGATTGGCACAGAATAAGTCCTGAATAAATGTAAGGTACTATCATTATTATTATAATACTTAATAGACTTTACAATGCTATTAAAACAAATTATTCCACATGGAATAATACACCACGAAAGGAGGAAACTGCTTTGGTTTGAAATACTTCATGTGTAGATTGTGAATAAAAGACATTTTCCTTTAAGGAAAGAGTTGAACTGCAACAAGAAAATAGTATTTGACTCTAAAAGGTAACATTTATGGAGGAAGTAATTACTACTTCAAATATCTAAAATCCCAGTAGTTCCAAAATAACCTTTCCTAGTTTCGTGAAAATCATAGTGTCGTATTATTTTTTATGCCCATGTTAGCTTAACACAAAGAAACAAGTCTGGATTGCTTGTTCACTGCATTTAAAATAAAAGTCAAGTCTAAAATGGGACTCAAAAGATAATACTCCGATTTTAAAACATGACAGATTTGCTGCAATTGCAAGAAGAATGAAAATATGTCATTTAAACGACACATATGCATGGTTTAAATATTTACACGGAAATTATGTTCCCTGTGTTATTTATATCTAAAACATTTTTATGGAATAAATATTTATTGAACATCTACTATATGTCATGCACTAGGCTACGTGAAAAAGACTTGGGGAGGAATAAAACATATTCCCTGTCCTTAAACAGCTTACATTCCAGCAAAAGGAGGTAAGTATGTAAACAGTGAAATGCAATGAAACGCTATGCAGGCTATGATAATACTGCATATATTGGGAATAGGAGGAACTGGAAAGATACTGCACAGTGATCTTTTGGGGTAAACTGAAAAATTAGATTCAACAGTAATGTGTGCCAACAGGCATACTGAAATGGAATGGTGCTCTTCGTTTTCATAATGGGTAGGGAAGGTTGAGATACAGAATTAAGATAAGAAAATGGAAGATCTCATTTTACCATATTCTGATTAAAGAAAATGTTTTTCTTAGAAAACCTTCTCAACAGTTTTGACTTGAAGTTTTTGAGAATCATTGATGCATTGGCTTTTTTTTTTAACATTGGGAACAGGTTTGGGGCTCACTTTTTAAAGGTATTTATTATTTAATTCACTTTTTAAAGCACCTGTTAGTATCCTGCAGGGCAGTTCTTTTCTCCCTGATATAATTACCAGTGGTATCCACTTTCTCTCTTGGAACATACACATTTCAGTGAGTGACTGTCTTGTAATTCATAACAATGAGTTGAAGAATGTGTGCAGTTGCTTACTCTTTCTTCAGTTACCCCTGTGTTTATAAATGTGGTCAATATAGTTACACAGCAGTGCGTATACATTTTTACGGTAACCATTTTTGGTAAAAGTTTTTTATGAGAAACATAAACTCATCAGCTTTCCCAGTATTTTAATTTGTTAGAGTGATGGAATCGTTCAATTTTTTTTTGTTCTGCCGTCAATTGACCACCCCACGATCGCAATTAAGAAATACTGAAATCAATTATTGAACAGAAAAATATTTGTATGTACTCCAAATCAAATATTTTCTGAAAATACGCTAACTTCGAAGCAAATTGGATGCGAGTAGCATCCAGCTGTTCAGGTGTGACTTGCCATCTGGGAATACAAGCAGAGCTTTCTAGTCATGCCACAACTCATCAACCAGTGAGCAATGAGAGTCGTCATGCAGTTGACTCAGCCTTCAAAACAATATTCCTCTTCAAGACCACCAAACACTGCAAAATAATCTTGACCAGCAGCACAGGTGGACTTAGACAACTACACATACAGCTCTGTCCAGCTACTGGACTATAATTTAGTAAAGTTCTCTAGCAGGCCGTGAACAGTACCCAGAAAGAAATACTCCACCATCATCAAAGACAATCCACTTTTATGAAATTTCTTTTTTAAAATGGCCAATAATAAGAGTAACTTGAAAAACAGGCTATTTCTTCTGTTTTCTTTTTTCTTTCTTTTTTTTTTTTGAGTTGGAGTCTCACTCTGTCGCCCAGGCTGGAGTGCAGTGGCATGATGTCGGCTCATTGCAAGCTCTACCTCCTGGGTTCACTGCATTCTGCCTCAGCCTCCCGAGTAGCTGGGACTACAGGCACCTGCCACCACGCCCAGCTAATTTTTTGTATTTGTAGTAGAGACGGAGTTTCACTGTGTTAGCCAGGATGGTCTTGATCTCCTAGCCTCGTGATCCACCTGGCTTGGCCTCCCAAAGTGCTGGGATTACAGGCGTGAGCCACCACAACCGGCCTATTTTTCTTAAAGTTCCAGGATACATGTGCGGAACGTGCAGGTTTGTTACATAGGTATGCATACGTGTGCCATGGTGGTTTGCTGCACCTATCTACCCGTCATCTAGGCTTAAGGTGGGAATGTAAATTAGTTCAACCATGGTGGAAGACAATGTGTTAATTCCTCAAGGACCTAGAATCACAAATGCGATTTGACCCAGCAATCCAATTACTGAGTATACATCCAAATGAACATAAATCATTCTACTATAAAGATACATGCACATGTTTGTTTATTAAAGCACTGTTTACAGTAGCAAAGACATGGAACCAACCCAAATGCCCATCAATGATAGACTGGATAAAGAAAATGCGGTACATATATACCATGGAATACTATGCAGCCATAAAAAGGAATGAGACCATGTCCTTTGCAGGGGCATGGATGAAGCTACACTTTGTTTTGAGGGGAATAATTCTTTCAATTTGTGTGTGGGCATGTTATTTTTTCTTGTTATTGGTGTTGTTATTCTTTTAGGTACACCCTTTTCACTACAGTTCAAAAGTAATTCTTGGGCCATGGATCAATTTTATGGTTGGAATATCAGAATGAAGAATTTTGTCTATGAGAGATTAAACAGCAACTTTCTCCCACAATTTGGAGCTTAAGGAATAAATGATATGTAATAACAGTCTAGATATTTTATGAAGAGAGAGAAAACTGTAATATCCTACACAGCTCTTCTTTTTACCATGAACAAAAGTTTTAATTTTAAGTAGAAATATGAAATTCTAAGAACACCTACTTAATACATCAAACTATAATGAACTAACCCTCTGCTCTGTAATAACACAATTTGACAGCATGCCTACCTTCATTCCATAATTAAGGTTACTTTGATTTGCTGCTATGAAATCTATTTATAGTGGTGACCACAGTAAAAACCACAGAAATTTGGCTTTCCTTTTGTGTGTGAAGTCTCTGGGTTTCTAAGTGCCTATTTTTCAGTAAGATTATTTTTCTTTTAAACTTATTCTTAGAATAGGACCAGTGAGTCATCGTCACATTTTTCATTAATTCTATGTATAGATCATGCTGAAAATTAAGCATTAACATAGATTTCTGAGATGTATTTCATAAAAAAATGAAAAAGTTAAAATGTAGGTTATCCAGTGTCAAAAAACACATTAGAAAAAAGAAGAGGCCTATTGTGTCATGTTACCAAGCTCATCAATTTCTCTCCTAAATTCTGTTTTGTTCTTTTGATACGTTCTTTTGATACAGTCTCACAATGCCTTTCACACTAGACTCTTCCATAAACAACCCGCGAGCCCCTGTATCATTTTATGTGAAGTGCTTTGATTCACTGTACAGCAGTACACTGATATCACTCTCTTTTCAGTGGCTTGAGTTCTTCCTGGTATTAATATAGGATTGTTTCACGAAAGGTTTTAAAGCTGAACATTAAAATCTCTGAGGTTTTGTTGTGGTTGTTTTTCCTAAAGATACTTTACTTAAAAGTGCAGATATGGCCGGGCGCGGTGGCCCACGCCTGTAATCCCAGCACTGTGGGAGGCCGAGGCGGGTGGATCACGAGGTCAGGAGTTCGAGACCATCCTGGCTAACACGGTGAAACCCCGTATCTACTAAAAATACAAAAATTAGCCGGGCGTGGTGGGGGGCACCTGTAGTCCCATTTACTCAGGAGGCTGAGGCAGGAGAATGGCGTGAACCCGGGAGGCGGAGCTTGCAGGGAGCCGAGATCGCACCACTGCACTCCAGCCTGGGTGACAGCGAGACTCCGTCTCAAAAAAAAAAAAAAAAAAAAGTGCAGATATTCATTAAATCTCTATTAATCAAATATTTATGAAGAAAAGAGCCAAGCCCCAGATAACAAGAAAAATGTCCTATTTATAAAATAAGTAACTGAAGGAATAAGGAGAGTCTAGCATTCTACTGTGTAGAATAACCAAGAACATCATCAAGATTACACAAGATATGGCAGCCAGATCCTCAATGCTCCTGAACGCTGTACTATACAGGGATTCACAGGGTCAGCACCTGGATTCAGAACTAATATAAATTGGCTTGAGCTGTTATTATATCAGAAACAAAACGTCACTAATATTTGAATGCTCGATGTGCACAAGAAGAGTTTTACTGAACAATAAAAAACAATGGCTGGCTCCTCAAAGCAGAGTGTAGGTTACATGCTTGTAACATCATTTTCTAAATCACACATGCACCGCAGATTTTATATATATGTTTACATATGTGTATGTGTATGAGTGAATGTGTATATATATATATACATATAACATAGATTATATATGCATATATTTGTGTCCTTATGTGTGTATATATATTCACATCAGATGTTATTTTTCAAAAATAACATGTGATGTTATTTTCTGAAGTGTTATTTTGATGTTATTTTCCAAAAGTCTGTGTTGTATAATTCTTAATCGTACAGTAGAATTTTTAAAGGGAACCAAATTAGTAATTATTAATTATTAAGTTCTTATGTAGTCATACAATCGTTTAGTATAAATTATGTTTATTAATTATGTACAAAACTTGCTCAGGATAAACACAGAAACCACAAATGCAGATTTGTTTATTGTTACCAATGTATAGTATGGTTTTGTTTGTATCTGGGATAGGAGTTTCAGCTCTGGAATGATCTGAGAAATAGTTTCAAAACAGAAAAGCTTCTAAGGTAGAAGAACAAAGATTAATGGGCAGGTTTTACAAACAATAATCAACTTGTTAATTATTGCCACTGAAAAAGTAAGAATTCCATGTGGCACTGCTTAAAAATAAAAATTATAATGCCAATAAAATACTATTTCAGTGGAGAGTTATTTATTCAAGATGTCTAAGACAGTCTGATTGGAAGTATGACATTAATCCATGATGAATTAGCCACAAGGGATTAGGGAAAAAAATTATTATTTTGGAATTTATTAATCAACTAAATTTCTGAACCTGTAAAATTATATTTTAAATTATGTATGCATAATTTATGTATGCATGCTTTTACATATTTGATACATAATTTTAAAACGTATGCATTTACACATTTCTGGGAAGACTGTCAAGAACTCCATCAGATTTTCAAGGACTGTGCGAATCCCCATAAAGTAATGCTACATTTAAGTTTTCATGGTTCAGTCAGTTATTCAGTGAAGCAACCCAGTGTTGAACATGTGAACGTCTTTGCTACAAATAATAAATATGCTGCAGATACATTGACATTTGGGTTTATTTCCCAATGGATCGTTGCACCGTATTACCTTTGCAATAAATGAGGCTATACTTTAGGTATATATGAAAACTGATTCTTCTATGAAACTATAAAATGTCATTTGCATTTGTTCCAACTATACCACATATAAGCAAAAATAAAACTGACCCAAAAACAAAAGAAAAACCACCAAGGTTTTCCCTTAGTAATTTCAATGTAAACCAGGTTTTATATTTCTAAATCCAATCACATATTCCATACATAGGATCATTAAACTAAAGTCACTGTGCTTGTGATATATTAGTGAGAGGTAATAAAATTGAAAAAAAAATCTTCAAATTCTACCTTTCACATCAGTTTAAAGTACCATTTATAATTAAATTTAAAGGCAAAATTTTACTGATAGCTTTATTTTGTTTTACCATGTTATGATATACTGTATGTTTGCTTAAATGGTTATCAGATGAATTTTTTAAGAAGACTGGTGATTTTCCCTAATGCTGTTCAATATTCAAAACAAAACAGAAGGATAAAGTACTGTCTTTTACAAGTAGAAACTGGAAATGCTTACTTTCACTGAAGTCTTGGGGAAAGAATTCAAGGTAATATAAAAAAGTGGCTAGAATTTAAATAGTATTTTATGTCACATATGTTATTATTAGCTTTCATATCTTGAGGAAAGAAACAGTCAACATACTAAAGGAAAAAATGATATACATGGAATTTTTAAGGGAAGTTTAGACAACTTCTTCAGACACATAAAAAAATTTGAATTAATACAGTTAATTAAAACATTTAAACACAAATGTAATAGTCTTAGGAAAGAATGTCTTTTGATGTCATGCTTTTGAATATGGCAATTTTATTTTGACATGACAAAGCAATCACATTAAAGTATGTGGATTTTTAAAGAAATATTTGCTTCTGTTGGTAAGATCCTCATTGTTTATGAGAAAGAAAAATAGGCAAAATTTATAGCTTTTTAAAGAAGAACTGAGTCACCAGAGAGCTGGAAAAAATGTGTCTAAAAAGAAAATTGTTCAGTGATTATTATAATGTGATATTTCTTAGAATTCTATGATTTAAAAGCATAGAGGATTTCATTCACCTAGTCTGGATTTTGAAATAATAAAGAAATGTGCAATTCATTAACTTTGGACTCTGAAAAATAGAAATATTTCCACAACCATTTACTTTTATGTTTTAAATAAATTCAAAATTCTCTCATTGCTTGTTGTTTTAAGATACTGACGTCTGTTTTCAATCCATTTATATGTTAACTCAAGACAATCTTGTCTGTGATGGGTTATTCCATCTTCACAGTCACCTCCTCATATACATCTTTCCACTTTGAATCTTGGAATTTCATTCTGTCGAGAATAACTTGTATCTTGATCTATATAATACTTAGCTCTGAACACATTATACTGAAATAATTTTGGGGGCTGGCAAACTTGTTTTTCTCCCTTGTGTTTAGTTTGTAGTAATCTGGTTAATTTTCTGGAGCAGAATTCATAAAACCAAAAGAAATACGGGAAAAAAATGAACACATATGAATGATAGGTTAGAATTGAATAGATTAATAGCATAAGAAATAACATTTAAAAATCATTCCTGCAACCTAAGACTTTAGTCATATGAGTAGTACTTTGCATGTTATCATCATTATAATGAGAAAAATTTAGTTTTTCCATGGACCAATATGACTTCTTGAATTCAACTCATATTTTCATCCAAGAGAAATAACAACTGCCAGTTACTTCTGGGCAATATAAAATGGCAAGCCAACAGCATGCCACATCACAGCAACCAAAAGTATAATTCATAGCACTGAAGGGTAATAATAACTGGTAAGCCATTTTCACAGTCTTCACTTTATTCATTTCAAACCCAGTTGTCTCCAAGCTCTAATTACATATTAAATATTTTCCCATATTTTTCCACCTTCTTGCTAACAGACTGATAATTAATTCTGTCCCAGGCATTTGATGGCCTCTGTGCTCACGTCTTAAAGACACTTGAAGTCAATGAAAGGTTTAAGCAAGGATTTCATGTGAATATACAAAGTTTACACAGAAGGCATTCTTGACTATAGCTTTGAGCTGAATCAACCACATACGAAATTTCAAAATGAAACAATGAAAATATAAGCCAACCATCTGAGTAGTCTGAAAATCACATATATAAATATTTGGAATCATGTAACAGAAATTTGAAAGTAAAGGAATTGTTTACTCTGTACCCTCATGGAGTCCTAAGACACCATCACTTGAAAACCTCCTTTATCCTTGATGTTTTAGGTATTTAATGAATACTTTATCTGCTCCTTTCATTTATTTTTAAATCAATCGTCTATACTCCTTAGATTTTTGTTGTCATTGTTGGGTTTTAGCGATTCTCTAGTCTTTCCGCTTTAACAAGCTGGTATAATCCAGACCACCGCCTGAATCAGTAGATTCCTTCAAATGAAAATCCACTGATGTTATTGACTCTAATTGTTTCCTCTTTACTGTAGATTGCTTTATACATGTTCTGCTGTTCTTGTTTTGTTTATTCATTTTGAAGGCCCCATCTTTGGATCAGGACTGTAGTAATTTACTAGATAAGCATTTACCAAATTAGTTGTAATATGAAATGCAGAGAATGATGCAAACAAGCACTAATAACCAAATAAATCAGGGCCACTCCCACCATGCACTCTAGGGCACCCCCAAAACTGCCTTCCTCTACCTGTCCCAGCCAAGCTGACTGAGCTTTAACTCTTTTATATATTGGCATTCTTTATAAGATGTTCTTTGAGTCATCCATGACACAAATTTCTTTTAAATTCTAGACTAAACGAATTATAAGAGAGAGGAAAATGTTGAAGAATTTTTTTTTTATGTCCAGGCAGCCTCTGGGATAAGCCTGTTTCATTTCCAAGAGCACCCCCACAAATTCACCCCCAGTACTTCCCTGTCGCTAAGGCACTGCATTCATTTCTAAGGTTTCTTCATCAGTGAGTTCTGAACCCTGGACTAGACAGACAATAAGAAACAAAAAAACATGTAAAAGACAGCAGACTCCAGATTAGAGCAACTCAACCTAGCCTAGGTCTAGGGTTCTGCTGGCCCAAATCATTGAGGTCTTAATGGAGAACAAATTCAATACTTTAGAACGCTGGGTTTTAAATAGATCATTGGTCATTATTTTTTACATTGTTTCTTTTGTAGAATTAAGTCAGAATATTAAATGATTTTTTAGAAGATGAACATTTAGAATTGAAAACTAGTAGAATTTCCATTTAAAGATATTTCCCAAGCAATTATTAACCAAGTATTTAATTTTTCTTTTTGTATTAAATAGTTTTCTTTTTGCATTAAATCCAATGCCACACACACACACACACACACACACACACTATGGCAGGAGGTTCTACATACTTTGTGATCTGTATTTCTAATATTCCCTTATGTAGTTATATAGACCAAAAAGGAATTGCATATTTGTTAAAGGACCTTTTTTATTACCAGTGATGTCAAATGTTTCTTATTAGATAATTGAACTCCTTATTTTAATGTAAGATAATCCAAAGGTAAAGAACAAAATTATAAGACATGTGTAATATGGCTCTTTAATGTCTTTATGATAATATTCTACATTTTTAATTACACAGAGCCTTCTCAATTTATAATGTAGTTGAACTCAAATACTATCAAGATTTTGAACACTCTCATCATTAGATTACGAGACCTAATGCACTTAAAAAAAAAACAGTTATAAAGAACCAATTAGGGTTATGCATAAACCGCTGTGCCAGGTATTGAGATAGAATTTTCTAAATATAAAGAGGGGGCATGACATGTTTGGAATTCCTGGAATCAGACTGTAAGACCAAGAATTTCCTGGAAAGGTATACTGGTGAGCGTTCTCAAGAGATAGACATGAGTGGACGTTAGGAAGGTAGACTGAGGGGGAACAGGGTTGGACTGAGCTGCCATGCAGTTACAAGTGCAGCCTCCGTGTATTCCCTGGAAAGCTCTGAAGCCTGGGGGACCTTTCAGAGTTCTTGCAAATTAAGGCGAGGAGGCTGGACCTCTGCAACCTGCACCAGCCAACCATAACCTTAGGCTGGTCCTAGAAAGTGCTGGAATGTTGAATGGGGCAGTTATTTGAGGACCAGAGCCTTTCCCAACAGGGAAAGCAGCCACAGCCATTGGCATCCACCGTTCTCAGCTGCTGGGGAATTGGTTCCCTGGTCCTGAGAGCAGCCTGGGAATAGCTCTGCAGGCTCCACCACACAAGCCAGGACATCACCTTCATGGGCCACAAACTCTGACACAAGCAGCAGATACCCAAACACATGGTTATGAAATGGCATTACAGTGAGCACCAAATTAAAGCTATTACCAAATGATTAAATGTTAAAGACATGTATACATTATGTTACAGACAGTGGGAGCCTGTAGTCCCAACCACTTAGGAGGCTGAGGCAGGAGAATTCCTAAGATCCAGAATTCAAGGCTGTAGTGTGCTATAATCATGCTTGTGAATAGCCACTGTACTGTAGCCTGGGAAACACAGGGAGACTCTGTCCAAAAAAAGAAGAAGAAGAAAGAAAAGAAAAAGGAAGGAGAAGAAAGGGAGGAAGGCAGGAAGGCAAGAAGGAAAATAAGGAAAAGAAAAAATGAAAAACAAGTAAGGAAAAGGTGAAAAGCCGCAGGACGTAAGACATCCCAGAGAAAATGACAATGAAATGTGACCTTCAACAATGACCGGGAGTTTCCCAGGTGAACAAAGGGGAAGAGGAAAAACATGTAAAAACATCAGAGAGCAAAAAAAGTAGTCTGTTCATGGGTTACTGGGTAACCTAATTTGAATAAAGTATGCTGCATATAGCTCCAACTGGCAGAAAATGCAGCTAGAATAGCCTTTTGGGAGAGTTTACGGAGAAATTTCAATGTTTTGTTAAAAAAAAAAAATACACCTTAAGGGAAATGTGGACACGGCTTTTCAACAAGAAAACAAAATGATTTGATTTATATTTTTAAAAACTAGAACTCTACAAGTAGAGTGGAAAAATGGACTCAGATTGTAGAGGAGAGAAGAGATTGAAGGGCGATAAAAAGATAGGATGTTTGGCGATGATGGAAAGAAAGACAGGCTAGCAAAAAGCTTTATTGAAGGAAGCTTTATCATCCTTTCCACTGTTTCATTGTTCTCCTAGCAGTGTAGCCTTATCTTAATTGTGCATCACTTAATGGAATGCAATCACAAAGAAAATTTATTTTTTTCTGACACCTACCACTAGGAACATCCCACGTGAGCTACTTTGTCCCTCCCACTTAGACAAAAACTCAGGAACTCCCATGATTCTTACCAGATATTCTTCCCTAACACAAATATTTTAAATGTCAAAATATTACAGTCTCAATTCAGAAACTGATATGTTCAATGTCTGTAATAATCAATAGTTCCGTCTTCCTTTACCTGTAAGACTTCCCAAGCAAATACTAACCAAGTATTTAATTTCACATTTAGCATTTCGTGGATATATCAAAGTTGTGAGATCATTCTCCCACTTGTATTTGTAGTTTTCTTTTTGTGTTAAATCCAATGATGTACACACACATGCGCCCTCACACACACACACAGACACACACACACACAGTTTTGTCTTGCTTAAGGTAGGTGTCTACCTGCATCCAGGGAAGATTGTGGGGTGCGAGTGTTCTGCTTCCTTTTCCTTTCTAGCTCATTCTATACATCACTTGCTAGCAGCTTTGTGATGGGGAGCAGAGGTCTGGCAAGAACAGGAAAGTTCTCACTGGATGAAAAATCGCCATCTGTAGGTCTACAAGGTATTAATCTCTTGCCTGCTATATCAATTATCTGTTGTTGTATAATAAACTATACTTAAACTTAGTGGCTTAAAGTAACAATAACGCAACCTCATGAAAGACCTTGCCTGAACAAACCACTCCTGAATTCCTGATACATGTACACCATGAAACATAATTGATGATTAGTACTGCTTTAAGCCACTAAATTAAGAGGGGGTTGTTATGCAGCTAATCTCACAGTTCCTAGTATGTCAGAAATTTAGAGCAATTTAGTTGTATGGGTCTTTCATGAGGTTGCAGTCAGTTGTCTGCTGGAATGCAGTCGTCTAAAGGTTTTACCAGGGCTACAAGATCTACTTCCAAACTGGCTTATTCGTGTGGCTGAAATATCGGTGTTCGAGCATTGGCTCTTCTCTGTGTCATTCTTCCCAATGGGGATGCTTGAGCATTCTCATGTGGTGGCACCTGACTTCCACCGATGCAAGTGAAAGAAATCAAGGAAGTCAACCTGTCTTATTTTCTGTACTGTATTGATCACGCAGACTAGCCCTGTTCGATGTTGGAAAAGGTCTAAACAAGGGCATGTTTATAAAAAGAATTATCAAGTGGCAACTTGGAGGCTGGTTACCACAATGTGCCATGTCTCTAATGCATGCAAAAGCACTGACCTGCTCCAAATGGCCCCCAAAAGATAGCATCTGTTCAAAGTTCAAGATTTTGTTAAATAAATCAGATCCAGGTGCAGATGAGACTCTGCAGGTCTCAGGTGCACTTCCTCAAGCACAGCCCCTCAGGTATAGTTCCTCTTTCTCTGAAGATATGCAAACTCACCCAACATACAGTGGTATGACAGATATGGAATAACAACTGTAGACCCTCTCATTCAATAAAAGGAGGAAACAGAAGGCACGTAAGTGTCACTGGTCTATAGAAATCCTGAAAAACAACAGGGCACATATTTGAAGGTCTTTGGCTGGAATCATTCATACCACTTCTGGGGTTGATCCACCAGTACTTTCCTGTGAGATGTGCCCTTTGAGTCTTTCTTCCTTTTTCTAATGAAATGCCCCATGTTTGCAAGTGAGATGATTTCTCATCTTGTTTTCTTACTGTGATAATTTGGTGGTCCAAAGCTCTCTTTTAATTTTTCACTATCTCTGAACCTTTTGAGCCAAGCTAGAGGTGTTTCTGATAATATTATCTCTTTAAATTTTACGTATTTCTTATGTATCTTATTAGGGCTCACTCCATTACACAAAAGTCACAGTTACAAAATTCCTCAAGATATGTCTTTCTCTATCTCAGGCATCTATTGAGGCTTCCGAAAGACATTATCTTCATAATTCTTTTAACCCCTACTTTTTAATGTACGGGATCTGTGAAGTACCTTTTAAAAATTCTGGAGGACTTAGAACTGCCTGAATAGTTCTCTGAAGTATCATCTCAGGTATTTCTGAAGTCTTAGCAAAGGATTTTATGTTGAGACCATATTTTCTTGAGTATGATCTAGATTTGTTCTTAATTATTTCTTTATTGTAGTATCATTTGCTGTCTGGAAAGGCTGTGAAGAAACAAAGTTTTATTTTTGAATCCAACAAATTCTGGCACCTTTATATTTTAACACTCCTTTAGCTTATCTCTCCTCTTTCATTTCAGTATATGTAATAAGAAGTCAGAAATTACCTTTAAGCCTGGAAATCTCCTTATCTAGATCATTATGTTCTTTAGGTACATTTTTTTACTTTCTACATTACCACACACAACAATATCGCTAAACTTTTTTCCTCTAAATAAGAAAGATTCCATTTTTCTAATATCACTTTCTTCATTTTTCTTTAAGCTTTCACTGAAAGCCCCCTCAAAAGCTACCTGGCTTATGCTAACAGTACGTTTAATGTCCTTTCAGTAGTACTCTGTTTCCATCTGTCTAGCATCCACCTGCCCCCCAATCTCAAAGTCCCTATCATATTTTGTCAGTTTTTAGTTTTTTTCTTATGGTGGCCTAAAAATCCATCCCAGCCATCTATTGCTGCATAACAAATCCCCCTTAATTTAATGGCTGAAAACAGTACTAATCATTTATTATGTCCCATGGTTTGCATGTATTGAGAATTCAGTAGCGTTTTGTTCAAGCAGTTTTAGGACAGGGTCTCTCATGAGACTGCACTTAGGGGTTGACAGGGGCTGGAGGGTTCATTTCCAAAACAGTATACTCATGTGGTTACAAATTGGCTCCTCTTCACCTGGATCTCTCTATGAAGCAACCAAAATGTTCTCACATCATAGCAGCTGTGTTCTTCCAGAGTGAACAATCTAAGAGACAAAGACAGAAACTGCTATACCTTTTATGAACTAGCTTTCACAGTCACACACCAAGATGTCTCTTGTATTCTACTGGTCATATGAACCTATCATAATCAATGCGAGAGCGGACGCTACCAGACATATCTACCAGGACACAGAGATCACTGGAGGACATATTGGAGATTAGCTACCACACCTGTAATTTCCTTAATGTGGCCTTTGCACTTTCTTTTTTTTTTGGCAGGTCAGTTACTTTTTCCACAACCCCTAGAGATACATGAAAACTTTCAACCTCTCATCTTCTCCCAAGTGAGGCTTCTGTGTATCTCTAGTCAACCCTAGGGACAGACCCTTACACAATGCCATGTGATACATCTCTGGTCTGTGAGAAACACAAACACTGCCAGTTTCCAGCCAAATTTAAGAATCCAGCTGATACTAATACAGCCACACCTCCTCTGGCTTGTCACCAGCTAGACACCGCAACAAGCCAGGTCAGGTTCCTGTGTCTCCCGCACTACAGGGACTCATGTTAAGCCCTCCATGTCTATAAGGTCCCTTAGAAGTCCCTTTCATCAGCCTTGAAATGAGAGCAGGCACCATATTAACCCTTCCCTAGAGGGCGAAGTGTGTTGGAGGTGGACGTTTTCATTGCATACAAAAATCCCAAATCACTTTCTCCCAAATCCTCTGATTCTTGATCCTATTATAACCTCCAAGAAGGCAGGAGAATTGAGTTCTTGAAGGCATACTCCTCCAAATACTTCTTGCAAGCTCTGCAGCTCAGTCTATTAGTTTGATATCGAATTTGTCCCCTTAGGGTTTGGGTCAAAATTTTAATTTTAACATCTGATCACAGGGAGCTGTGTCCTGAGCTGCGATTATGAATACCGGGAGCACATTTCATCTCTGCTGCCATCTGAGAGATAAGAACAGTTTGAGGAATGTAAAACCACAGAGTCAAGGTTATAGTGATATTTTTTGTCATTCACTAAAACTATATTTAAACAGCACTAAAGATGGGTACATGCAACCCAAAGCCGGATGACTACCACCCTTTGGTTCCTTAATTGGTCCTGCTAAAGGCAGAGTTTATATCCACAAAAAGGTGGAGGAAGGGGAATATTAAACAATGGGTTTTCTTTCAAACATTAAATTAGAACACGTGAAGTGGTCAGATGATATGTTAAAACACTACAAAATAGTTTGAATGTTGATTTACAATGGAAACAAATACAAATAAATTTGAACTCAATAAAAAAGTGATGATGACTCTGCTTTAAAATGGGTCCAAGTAGTTTTCCGGTGAGAATAACATATAAGTGTTTATCAGTTTGCCTAGACTCTAACTCGTTTCTTATTTGTGGTCTTTATGACATAATTTTCTATTATGGAGCTTGATTCCTTCCTCACTTCTAACCAGTGCTAATGAAACTTCCTTCCATCCCAGGCAAACTTTTACGGGAATGGTGGTGAGGAAGAGATCCAATGACAAGGAATGAGTGGTGCCTGGCCAGAAAGGTTTTGTAAAGTTCAGTTTACTGCTGAGATCTAGAAACATCAGCAGCTTTCTGGGATTAAGAAGGATGGACTTCCCCTCCCTGTGTCTATGTGTTCTCATTGTTCAAGTCCCACACATGAGTGAGAACATGCGGTGTTTCGTTTTCTGTTCTTGTGTTAGTTTGCTAAGAATGATGGTTTGCAGCTTCATCCATGTCCCTGCAAAGCACATGAACTTGATCTTTTTTGAGGCTGCATAGTATTCTATGGTAAGCGTTAGGTCAAACACCTAATGCCTGAGGGGCTTAAAACCTAGATGACCGGTTGATGGGTGTAGCAAACCACCATGGCACATGTATACCTGTATAACAAACCTGCACATTCTGCACATGTACCCCAGAACTTGAAGTAAAATAAAATAAAACAAAATAAAATAAAATAAGGATGGATTTCAGCAGTAAGTAAAGAGGGTCCCCAATTTACAATGATTTGACTTAGAATTTTTTGACATGAGCATGATGCAAAAGCAATATGTTTTCAATATAGTATTCAATAAATCATGTGCGATATTCAACACTTATAAAATAGGCTTTGTGTTAGATCTCTTTGCCCAACTGTAGGTTAATGTAAGTGTTATAAACACATTTAAGACAGGCTAGGCTAAGCTATGATGTTCAATAGGTTAGGTGTATTAAGTGCATTTTTTACTTAAGATTTTTTTCAACTTACAATGGAACATAACCCCATTGTAAGTCAAGAAGCACCTGCACTGTTGTGGGGTCTCAAATGGTCATATCAGGAATGGGTGAAGGGAATTAGGCCAGGCTGACTCCAGGGAAGTAAAAGGACAAATTCTGACTTTTCAGCTGCATGGACACAGGAACTGGCCCCAAGGATACCTATTTTTATTCAGACTTAGACTAAAGGACCATTTTTCTTGACATTTCAGAAATATTGGAATATTAAATGCAATTTTTCTAACCAAATACCTGTGAAAACTTTCATTAAAATGTTATCATCAAACCAGAAAATAATTATTGCATATCTGATTCTATTTAAAACCTTGAGGCAAAAAATTAAAATTATTTCAGTATCTTTTATTACTGTTAATATTATATATTTATTATTTGTCCTGATTCCTAGCATATCTCTGAGTTACACAGAGTAAACAACATAACCAATTAATTGGTTTAAGAATATTGTCAGAGCGGATTATTCGTAATTATATTTGCTGTATGAATTGGAAGGGACATTACAAGGACATGAACTATATGCTCTTTTCTGCATCTCTAGAACTAAATTAAATCAAAGTTTTAACAAGTTAGGTACATATTGGAAGTTCTGTTCATCTTTCAGGCTGATGAAAGACTCTCAATATTGTCACAAACAAAAGGAATATATGTAATCAGGTGTCTGAATTTAAAATAGTTCTGAGATAAAAATACATAGTTTTGAAAGGTTTGTAAATAAGTGAAATAATTCAATAAATATGTATATAATATCTATAGAAGAATCTTTTCAGGTTTCATTAATTGCATCTTTATACAATGTGTTTTATAGTGCACAAGAATGTTCCTCCGCCCATTACAGATATTTTAGGGAAAACTCTAACCTACTCAGTCTCTTCTTGGATCACAAATTTGATTGCCACATGTAGTCTTTTCAAACATTATATTTGAATCCTAGAGAGAATTCATACATCACTAACTTAAAATTCTATCGCCTTTAGATAACTGTGGGGCCTTTCAAAGGACTTTGTTCTCTGATGAGATATAGTACAGGTAGACTTTTACAATTACTAAGATTCTTTTCCTGGAATTAGAACATCTTACACCTTGAAAATGATAATGTCCAAAAAAAGATCAATGCTAATTAAAATAGTAACATCATTAACACTTAAGAGAGTACTACTTCAAAGGTACTGCTACACTTAACATACTTGTATCAAAGAATAAAAACGTGTTAAGTGTAGTAGTACCTTGCTTTTTGTTTTCCTGTTTTTGTTTTTTCTTTCAGAATGCTGCCATCTTCTGGTCAAATTATATCACTTCACAAACACAACAAGACTCGAAACAGGAGGCCAATAGATTTACACAAATTTCCCTTTCACCATTAACTACCACCTATTTAAGATCTGTGCCTCCAATGTTCCAAAACTAGAGACCTTTAAACTATTGTTAAAAAATTTTCAGAGGTTAAATCCACAGAAGACATTTCATGACTTGTAATGTTATGAAAATATATACGTTTCAGGGATTGTAACGTTATGAAAATGTGTATCGCATAGTAAATGCATAGGAAAGTATAGATAAGGGAATATTTGACTTTGGTCTATGTCTATAAAAATTGATGTCTTAGGATAAGGAAGCAGTTTTGACGTATATTTGCTGTTTTCATTTCTACAAACTTTAATTTTCAAGGTAACTCACCTTGAAAGAGTATGTTTATAGTAGCTTATAAAAGCCCTTATTGAATAACTGTCCTTACAACAAAGGAGACAGTTGTGGCTGGCAAATTTCTTCTTGTCATAGAATTGTTCATATTCGTGACCACCTTTAGATTATTTATCAAAGAATGTGTAATTTAAAGGGCTAGTTTTTATATACATATGCATGATTACTTCCAAATTCCACACTTCTACACTCATTCCTTTTCATTCACTCATTCAATGAACAAACATTGGAAATCTTATATGTGTCAGTCTCTATGCTAACCACTAAATTCAAACAGAAATAAGATGCTGCCTTTGCACTTGAGAATTCACAACTGAGTGGATTCCTTTAGCCAAGCCCTAGAAATCCTCACTGAAACACGCTGTTCTTAACTTACTCCGCCAACGAGATTTTAATCTACCCAAACCAAGAACTAGTAAATCACAGTGCAAAAGTGTGAAGCATCCAAAAGATTCATTAGCTACTGCTTTTTGTCACTGGTTTCTACCAGATTTTTTTCCTTCCCCTCTTTATATTTACAATCTGCTGACACATTTAATCTACACCAAATAGCCATGAAATCAGCCACAGTAACCAATTTTGAACAGGTGAAGAATCCTGACCTAGCGAGACCGATGGACTGGAGTCACTCATGAAGAGCTAGGATTAAACATTGGCTCAGAAGAGCGGTCTGATCTTGCTTCAGTCACCTCTAACGCCTCTGGGGGTGAAAGCAGGAATTTACTTTTCCAAAACTTTGAAATGTTACCTGAAGCAGAATTCTACAGAAAGACACAAAGCACACTGATAATTCTAAATTTCAACTCCCCCTTTGCTACTTATAAATCCAAAAAATCAAATCACTCTTCCTGAGCTACCTACCTGCCTTATTTCTTAACATTTCTAACTCTCTATTCAACAAAATCACACGTTCTACTCTAACCATATTGCCTTTCCTATATTCAAAATTGCCTGATTGAAAGGGTCGGTTGCAGGCAGGGAGAAGAGGAGGGGATTCTATGCCTCATAGATGGGTGGGATTCCAGGAGTCAACCATGTTTCTTATAGCACCAAGTCACGCAGAAGATTTGGTCACCAGAGTGCTTACTTACAAAAATAGAGGAAGGGGAATGTTTGTCATTAGCAAATCCTTCCCGTTTGGACTTACTTCACTTGCAGCACCCCACTGTTTTTCCCATTAGTCAAAGAAAGCAAGTAAATAACTACATGGATTGCTGTATGGTGTTTACTGGACAATGTGAAAATGTTTTCCATTTTCTCTGGAAGAGAAAATGGGAGCCAGTACAAAGACATGAAGTGTAAGAATTCACGTGATCAGTTTCTCACGGCCACACCATTTTCTTCAGCTAGCGGATGCTAGGAAGATGATGTAGGAACAGGTTTTCCTCTTTTCGGGGCTTTTTCTTGGAACAGTAATTGGAGCAGCATGATTTAAACTCTTTTTGGTTCGTGCATGTGAAAATATTAAGAGAAAATTTGAAAACCTACAAGTCACTCTCACAAGTATCCTAGATCTCCCCTATTCCTTGAAATTTTGTAGCCGATGTTGACTATATAGAGATATACATTTTTTCCTCCTGTATTCTTTTAACAAAAGCATAATACTCTGTCAAATATTACTCCATAAAGTGGCACCTGTAGTTTATGTTCTTCTTTGAATTCAAATGATGGCCAAGCTTTGACAAATATAAATGATTCCTTTAATTCTCATCTCACGGCAAAAAAAAAAGTCATCATTGAAAATATCCAGTTTAGATAGAAGATACGTATCTCAAAATAATAAGAGCTATTTATGACAAACCCACAGCCAATATCATACTGAATGGGCAAAAACTGGAAGCATTCCCTTTGAATACTGGCACATAGGGATGACCTCTCTCACCACTCCTATTCAACATAGTGCTGGAAGTTCTGGCCAGGGCATTCAGGCAGGAGAAAGAAATAAAGGGTATTCAATTAAGAAAAGAGGAAGTCAAATTGTCCCTGTTTGCAGATGACATGATTGTATATTTAGAAAACTCCATCGTCTCCACCCAATATCTCCTTAAGCTGATAAGCAACTTCAGCAAAGTCTCAAGATATAAAATCAATGTGCAAAAATCACAAGCATTCTTATACACCAATAACAGACAAACAGAGAGCCAAATCATGAGTGAACTCCCATTCACAATTGCTTCAAAGAGAATAAAATACCTAGGAATCCAACTTACAAGGGATGTGAAGGACCTCTTCAAGGAGAACTACAAACCACTGCTCAACGAAATAAAAGAGGACACAAACAAATGGAAGAACATTCCATGCTCGTGGATAGGAAGAATCAATAAGGTGAAAATGGCCATACTGCCCAAGACGGAATCTCGCTCTGTCACCCAGACTGGAGTGCAATGGCATTATCTTGGCTCACTGCAACTTTCGCCTTCCAGGCTCAAGCGATTCTCCTGCCTCAGCCTCCTGAGGACCCAGGATTACAGGCTCGTACTACCGCTCCTGACTAATTTTTGTATTTTTAGTAGAGATGGGTTTTTACCATGTTGGCCAGGCAGGTCTCGAACTCCTGACCTCGTGATCCATCCACCTCAGCCTCCCACAGTGCTGGGATTACAGGCATGAGCCACTGTACCTGGCTTGGGGTGACATTCTTTTAAAAGATGATTTTGGCCCCCTTCCCTCACTCATATACACTCTGTTGCCATGTAATGCCTTCCACCATATTATAAAATAGCAAAAAGGCCCTCACCAGGTGCAATGCTTGATCTTGAACTGCTTAGCCTTCAGAAATGTGACCTAAGTAAAATTCTATTGTTTATAAATTAAAAAAAAAAAGAATTTGGGATGGATTTGGCATGACCTTTGACCTCCTTTGTCAGAAAATAAGTCGAAGCTTGGATTTAGAGAGCTCCACTGTAGCAGATTTGAATCCGTAGCAAACTACACAGCCATTGACATTGCATTTTTATTCTGAGACCTATTTCAGGAGGCTTAGATTAAATATCAAAAATTGTACATTAAATGCAGGTACAGTTCTTTCACTTATAGCATTTCCACACATGCTTCCTAGGCAGAAAATATCACATTATGAGTCCCTATAATTTGTCCTTAACACTTTTTCTGCTTTTTAAAGGCTTTTGGAAAACAAACTTAGATGACATCTTTGCAAACCTGGAAATTATGCCAAATTGTCCATAACATGAAATAATACTGGATTATAACATTAATAATATTTTATAAAGTAGAACATGCTTTATATATGAATGCAAAGCCTATAAGTTTTTCTCTTTTTTATTTGTACTAAGCCAGCTTTAAAATGTTTACATTTTAATTAAATAATTGAACTAGCCCCTTTTAAAGACGTTCATGAAGATTCAGTGAGGTTATGGAACTAAATCTCTTAGCAGAATATTCAAGGCACAGGGAGCCTTCTCCCAGTGACCACCATTTTTATATCTCAATTTATATAATAGATGTACTTTCTGAAAGTAATACATACAATTATTTTTGGTGAATTGGATAAAATTTTAAATAATGTTATTTGCATGTTGTGTAAATCTCATGACAAACTGTTTATTGAGCTGAATCAAATTCTGATATTTTCTGTACTAGGGTATATTAAACAGACACATATATAATTGAGAAAGGGAACACATCAGGACAACTGGGTTTAACTAACAAGATGAAGAGATCACGACCCCAGAAAGGACAGCTTTGTCCTGTAAATCCTAGAATAAGATAAAGAATGATTTATAATCAAGTATTCAGAAGGCCTAAAATATTCAACCTCAGGGAAAACCAAAAGATGAAGAAGACTTTTAGCATCAGGGAAAAGCCCACAGCACACTTTTGTATTCAAAATGACACTAACGAATGTGGTCATTACCTGGGAAGACAAGGATTAAGAAAAAGATTCATAATTCAGTCACCCCTGTTTACACCCATCTTAAAAATTCGCATTTGGAGCCAGGCTCACCCTTGTAATCCCTGCACTTTGGGACACCTAGGTAGGAGGAATGCTTGAGCTTAGGAGCTCACAGCTGTAGTGAGCTGTGATCGCACCACGGCACTCTAGTCTGAGCAACTGAATGAGACCCTGTCTCAAAAACAAAAAATAAAAATAAATTGTAATTTGGGTTTAGGCTCAGCCATGTCTGCTGCTTTCTGTAGCTGCTTCCTAGCTGCTGTTCTCTGAGCCAACCCCTGGTGGATGCTGGGCATGGTGTTTGATGGCGTTCAACTCTGTTGCCTTATTAGGAATATTCCAAAGAACATTTATTATAAATTATAAAGATATATATTTCTGGCAAATTTGTTTCTCTGCATTCTAAATAACTTACCATATAGGCCCTTTTCTAAATAAATAAAACTCTTGTGCTAAACAAAATATTAAGATGAGTTAATATAACTATTTCTTTTTAAATGGGATGCCTTGAACTTTCCTCTATCAATGACGTGTTCCTTTCTACTCACGAAGATGAGGAAATAGTTTAGCGCTTAGTTAGAATATGACAGAGAGTTCATGAACTGTATTTGATAACTGTAGTAACTCAGATGTCTGCAAGTCAGCCCCAGTGTTTCATCAGTGATGAGTGCAAACACTTAAAGGAAGGATTTCTGCACCGTGTTGGCGTCTCTGAAGAACTGATGTTCTTCCATGTCAACACAGAAGAATTTGTTTGGACATTTTCTTGGAGTGCTAGTGTACTGACCACCAATCCTCAAACAGTTCTTCTGTTTGTGTACAAAATGGTTGTAAACAGGCTACTCATGGAAATGATCCTTTTTACTGATTGCAGTTCTCTCTATAAGTGTTTGATCCTTATAAGCAATTGGTAAGGAAAGCATGATTTTGAACTTTTGGCTTGGTACTTTCTGGGACTTTTAGAATAACCTCTCTATAAAACTAAATTATATCTATTTGGCCCCATTTTCTCCAGACATTTAGTATTCTATTTCCCACTATCAAAGCCACACACACACACACACACACAATTTTTTTTAAAGAAATAACAAGTGAAATGTAAATGGTAACGAGTTGTGACTATTTCCTAATAAGCAAAATCTCAATTTGCAAGTCACATGCACAATGCCCCGATCTATTTTAATGTGTTTGGTGAATGCATTTTCAAGAGGATCTAGCTCTTGAGAATGTACCATCATAGAGCCACAGTTTTAATTTTATCCTTTTATGACATACTTCCTCAGTAGTGAACATGCTTTCAAATGCCCAATATTACCTTCTGGTCTGCACATTACATTTACTCCTTCAATAATTATTGAGTGTGTGCCATGCATTGTGCTGGATAGTGGAGCTACAATAAGCTTCCTCAAGGAGCTCACAGTTAAACAGGAAACACACTAATGCACAGCCAACTCTAACTCAGGAAAGCCTGAAGTGGGACAGCACCATTCGTTTTCAGCGAATTAGCTGAAGGTGTTATACAATGGGTGCTCAAAAAATATTTATTGGATATTTAAGGACAGATGGATCTTTCCTGATGTAGAATGCCAAGGAAATAACTGTCCAGGCAAAAAAAAAAAAAGTCATTGTGAGCCAAGCCATGAAGGTGCAAAAGTCTACCACATTTTTGAGGATTACCAGTCGGCTCCAATTGGCAAAGGTGCATGGACTTACATGTTCTGAGCTGAGGAGCAGAGGCTGGTTAGAATCAGATCCAAAAGTGTCTCCTACACCGTGACAAAGAGGAACTTTAAGAGAGAGAGAGAGACAGACACAGAGAGATAGAAACAGAAAGAGAAAAACATATGTGCATTTTGGAAAATCTCTTTTGAATGGGGACAGAGTACGTTGAAATGACTCTAGGGAGGGAGACAATTTTGAAGGCTGTTCTAGAAATCCAGGGACAAAATGATGACGACGGAATTGAGGTAATAGCAAAGAGGAAGAGGAGGCATGCGTGGATTCAAGATACACATTAAGGAAATAATAAAGTAACTTATTGGATATACAGAGTAAAGAAAAGGAAAGAAACAAGACCACAGAATGATTGAGCAACTAGGAAAATGATGGTGCTTACCTTTGTCATCCATTTCTCCTCGATCTGAAAACAACCCAAATTTCCATTTGAGGATTCCCCCAGTAACACTTAGCTTGTATGGTGTGGCAGTGCTACCCTCAAGAATAGAGTACGTCACCCACATCAGAGCCAGTAAACACTGCAGTTCCCTTGGCCAGGATCATGTGTAAGTGTGACTATGTGGCTGTGTTGTGGTGGGGCGTGGGGATGGCAGGGATCCACTCGTCCTAAGCTAGCCCAATGAGGGTTTGAACATCAGAAACTGCATGAGAGCCTGTCTCCCTTGCATTGAATATAGAGCAACAAGAATATGAGGTTTAGGATGCTGTACACATCTTGCCACCCCAGAAAGAAAACCTAAGAATGTAGCCAGAAGAAAAGCAGAGCTTAGTGACAGAACCAAAAGGAGCATGTTTTGTTGACGTTAGCTGAGCCCTGATTTCAGCCACACCTGAAGCCAGCCCTACAACTGGACTTTTCAGTGATGCACATTAATATGCTTAGGCCCTTTATAGGAGGAAGAGCCCTCACTCACAGAACATCAAGGATAAGGCCTGGGAAGCAGTTTAAACAACTCTGTGTGGAACTCCAAGAAGAAATCTACCCTGGAGCGTAACCCACAGACAGGCGGTTTTAGACATGAGATGATCACACAAGTGGCACGAATAAAATACTGAGAGAAAACAACAAGCAGCACCAACATTCAGTCGGTCAGTCACTCAACAAATGCTCATCAAACACCTGCTCTACGTCAAGTACTGGATCCGTGAACAGAATGGACATTAATTATGAAAAATAATAATTTTTAAATCCCTATTTTGTTAGAGCTTATAGTATATTGAAGAAAAAACAAACAAAATATAAGTAAAATATTCAGTGCCTTTACTAATGATATGGTCTAGGAAGAATGGGTGAGCTGTGGCCTTTAGACAGAGTGATCAAGGTAGGCTTTACTAAGAAGTTGACATTAGGTTTTTGAGTAAAGATTGGAAGGAAGTGAGAAAACAAACAATGTACATACCTGGAGAAGGGCATACCAGATGTTCTGGGAAAAGCCACAGGAGGTCATTCTTCCGGGGACAAGTAAGTGAGGAGGAGTGACCAGTCACTAAGACCTCAGAGGCCTTGTAGGGACTTTGACTTTTTTTTCCTTTTTCCTTTTTTTTTTTTTTTTTTTAAGTTTTAAATCTGACTTTGACTTCTATTCTGAGTGAGATGAGAAGCCAGGAGAGGGCTCTGAGGAGAGGTTAGGAGAGCTGACTTGGGCTTCAGGTGGACCTCTTTGGCTGTGTGTTGACAACAGCCTATGGGCACACGAAGGGGGATCCGGGAGACCAGGCAGGAGGCAAGTGTAACCCTCCAGGCCAGAGAGGATGGTGTCTGGACCAAGGAAGTAGCTAGCAGCAGTGCTGGTAAAATTGTTCTTATTCTAGATGTATTTTTAAGGGAGAAAAAAAACAGGGGTTCTGGTGAATTGAACATGGTCCATAAGAGAAAGAAAGAAGCCAGGGATGACTTCAGGGCTTCTGACCGAGCTACTAGAAGAATGAGAGAACCCATCAAAGGAAACTGAATTGGAGTGCCCGGAAAGTTAGGAGAGAGTACTATTGCAGAAAACAATCATTTTGACGAGGAGATGAGAACCAAAAATTGCCCATGTGATTTAACAACAACAGAAAATGCAGCTCTCTGATGACTTTGGTGAGAACATTTGCAATCTTTTTTTTGTTTGTTTGTTTTTACCAAGCCAAAAATACTGGACGTGCTAGACTATGAAAGGAGGTATCAACAGGTTAAACAGAAAGAATGAATCTATTAGAAGTTCAACCAAATTCAACAAATCCACTCTATGGCATGACAGGAGAGAGACAGAAGGTTAAGAAACAGCACATGTTCTCTAGGCCTGTAGGCACTTACAGACTATTGAGGATGCAGGATGGACATATGAATGGAAATAAGGTGAACTGTGTAATCACAGCACTGCCCTGAATGTTCTTATTCTCTAAACATCATCAGAGGCTGAGGCAATCAGATCATCTGAGGTCAGGAGTTTGAGACCAGCCTGACCAACATGGTGAAACCCCGTCTCTACTAAATATAAAAATTAGCCGGGCATGATGGTGAGCACCTGTAATCTCAGCTACCTGAGAGGCTGAGGCAGGGGAATTGCTTGAAACCAGGAGGCAGAGGTAGCAGTGAGCCAAGATCGCACCACTGCCCTCCAGCCTGGGCAACAGAGTGAGACTCCCTCTAAAAATAAATAAATAACCATCATCAGAGACGGATTGAGCACGAAGAGCATCACTAACATCCATATCACTTATCCTTACTTGGAAGAAACTTGTTTATTCTAGAAACTGGAAACCACAAACATCTTTCCTTCCGTGAGGGCTCTTTCACCTAACAACTCAGAGTATCTGTGTCTGCACCAGGCTGCCAAGGTTAACCTATTAGGAATGATGCATGTCAACTTGGTACAAATAAGTGTGGCTCAAATGGATAATGCTCTCTGGCAGAAAATTGACATGCTGTAAGAACTTTTTTTTCTATGCAGAAAAAAAAAATTTAAGCGCCTCACCTTGCATTTTCCCTTGGGTAATATCTCATTATAGCAAACTCAAGTGCTTCATGATTTCCCTGCGGCAAATGAGAACTTGACCTTCTCGTTGTGCTGCTGCCTGAGGTGCAAGGCAATGCTTTAATCAACAGACATCTTTACTATGAAGAAGATGCCAAGTCTCCAGAAAGAAGGATGGAAAGCGGGGGAAGGGAAGAAAGGAACACAGGAATTTGAGTTTGGTAATGGAAAATATACTGTCCTAGGAGATAGAAGACATGGTGTCTGAGGGCCCTTTATCAAGTTTGAGACATTAATCTCTCAACTTAAAGTGGGGGTCAAATCTAATCTGTTTAAAAATTCCCAATTATGCCTTTCAACAGAAGAGCTCTAACTTTCTTTTCCACTTTACATATTACGGGATAAAATTCAGCTGTTTGGAACACAGGGGCCTCTTGAAGCCAAGGTCAAAGATGTAGTCACTGCTTTAAACACAGAACTTCACCATTACAGAAACCATTCCCAGCTCCAGAGGTACAGACACTCTTCTAAACCCCACACAATTATTGGTCATAATTGGGATTTGAAGAGAGTCTATGTTTATTTCTGTGAAATTCCTGTCTAAGCTGAAAAACTTCTCAAGGCTCTTGCCCTAATCTTACTATATCATCCTCATTTGCAAATGTAACTTGAACAATCTCTTGAAACCTCTCCTGTCTCCCTTCCTTGCCCTGGTGCGGGCAGACTGGCCAAGCCTGCTGAATTCATCCTGAAATTACCCAATTTCAGATGAAACAAAACACAAAAGAGAAGAATAAACTGCAGAGTACTTCACTTCTACTACAGAGTATTTCACTAAACATCACCAAGGGCCTGATATGATGACTTCAAAGGATACAGGAAAGATTCAGTGTGCTAGACTATGTAAGGAAAACACACCCTTCTCAAAAACAAATAAGCATGTCTTTGTCTTATTTTGTTTTGTTGTTGTTGTAATCAAGAAACAAGGTTGTACAAAGAAACAATTCATGGGAAGATCTTTGGTAGGTGGAGGCTGCTTTTTGCTTTTCTTCTATCGGGCCCCCTAATGAGGATTGAGATATGCAAGCTAACATGCAGGCAGCACCCAAGAACAGGAGGCTGTCTGTACTACAGGATCTTTAAGGACAGTGTAGAATTGCCGCCAGCAGTTCTCTGTGTCACGCTTCCTCGCAGTTCATGATCTGGATGGATTGAGTAAGATGCATTCCACGTCCTGAGTTACAAACACTGCAGGTCCCCTTCTCCTTGTAAATCTGGTCAGATCTAGCCTTGCAAGACCCAAGGGATGACAGCAGCCAGAGTGAGTGACCAGGACTAAAGTAGAAACCCAAAATTAGAAAAGAGTAAAGGATTTTAAGGACAGAGAGACAAATACACTGAGTGTCATCTGGCCTCTATTCTCATTTTTAGCATTAGAAAATACAGAATACAGCCTCCAGGGAGACATGGAGAGGAAAGTGAAAGGAGGCAAAGTTCGTGGTTGGGAGAGTAGACAGGAATGAGGGTTGAAAAGTGTGCCCCATGCACACAAGACAGGAAGGAAGGAAGTGATGCAACACATCGAGGAATGCAAGAGCCCAGCAATTCCACAGAGATGAGTGTGTGTGGGAGAGCCCGGCCGGAAGGGAGAATGACTGATGGGAAAGCTTCTGTAACAAAGTACAGCTGGGTGGCCTTCGACCCAGAGGGAAAAGGGAGACCTTGGTCTGGAAAGATCTTTCCTGTGTCTGAGGATGAGCCTAGAGCCTTCACTGAGTCCTGAGAGGGCATCCGAAAGGAGAGAAATGGAGAGAAGACCTATTCAGAGGAAGTTTCTGGCCTGAAATTCATATCCGCTCTAACCAAGCAGATTTCTAAATTTTTACTTGTTTCAACTTCTTGTCTGAACTTGGGAACAAGAACACTGAAGTATAAGTCAAGACTTCTGGGCTCTATCCCCAGGTCTTCTGTTAATTCATTGTGGGGCTTTAACTTGTTGGGTTTATTTATCCTCAAAGGCTAGAACACTACTCACACTGTTAGCCATTGAACCTCCCCATTCACATACCTACCATGTGCCCAGAAAGAACCTTCCATAGACTGCAAGTTTCATGGGGCCATGGGCCATGTCCATCTTAACCACTATGACATCATCATACTTAGGACAGCGCCAGACATGTAGTGGATGCTCAATAGACATTTTCCTCAATGAATTAAAGTAGATTACAATCCAGAAAGCAGATGAAAGCAGAGTTGTCCTGGCAGAAGCAATAGGAAGCTCTACTACTTTCACTGCCCCTTCACCCGTGGGCTCCCTATAGGAATTCCAGGACTAGGAGGAACCCAGTGTTCAACAGCTAGCTGGATGAGCTGCAGAGGCTTCTCTTCGAGTGCATAATTCTGTGGTCTCTATGCAGCACATGTTGAGTTGAAAGTGTAGAAATTAATCTTGTTTGGTCCAAATTCACCTGACTGAAGGATCACTTTTCCCACTTCACCCTCTAAAGTTCTAGTCTTTAAACCTTCTGGCTAGTACATTTTCCCCTCTCTTTGCGGAAGATGAAAGCATTTTTCCAGACAGGCATGCTGTGAGTGACTTCATGGAAATGAATATCTTGGGTCACTTAGGTGCCTCTCATATGGGGAACTCCGTGTATATATTTATTTTTAAGAATAGGGCTGAGAGGTTGACATTTCCATTAGCAGTTGAATGATTTTTTTTTTTTTAAATAAAAACCCTATTCGTCGGTGAGACATGCCTCACATTCCGCTCTCCCCACTGCAGGCAGTTATGTGCTGCTAAATATGCACTGGAAATGACACATGTCTGGAAACCCAGAAGGAGCACCGTCTCACCACGGCTCGCTCAGTGGTGCACAATGGAAGTGTTGTAAGTGCTTCATTAAGCAAGGTGGACTCCAAGGTTCTCAAAAGAGAAACTGGTAACATCTCATGCACCTGGCATTTCTCCCGCCAACGCATTCACAGGTGTCTTCTGTTTGAACTCCGGTCACATCTACAGTAGGATAAAGGCACAGGGTCACCTGACTTTCCAGAAGATCCTGGAACTATCATAGTATCTGCAAGTTAATTGAGGCCAGTAGTTCCTCCTTCAAGGGAGGGGAGCTGTGCAGTCACTTACCACCAAAGGCGTGGATCAGCTCCACAGGCACCTTAGATAATAGTAAGCCCTGAGGACATCTGACTCACTGCATTCAATAGCCTAGCATGCTTTTGTTCTAAAGGATAGATACAATCAGTCTAACTCAAAGTATTTTTCTCTTAATTTATGTCCACAAAGAGATCCCTACAGGGTATTCTCTTGACCTATGCAAAGTCCAGTAACAGGATAGAGGTTGTGACATGAAAATTTAAAATGGAATTGGATTTCTAAGGATTATACCACTGGAATACAGATTGGATTAAACGTAAATGAAGTATTAGAACAGGAAGACATGTGTCCTCGTTGAAGAAAGTGTTGCAAGTCTGTGGAGACAGATTTACCATGCAATCTCAAACACACCAAGAATTTAATCCTTGGCAAAAGATGAGGGTCCTTTTAAGGACAGAAAAAAAACATTGCAATTACATTTTAATAAACTCAAATGAGTTTCTTAGTTGGCAATTTATTTTTGTTTTGATGGTTTGTGGGTAAATGAGTTCGAAATAAGAGACAACTTTCCTTAAAATATACGTGTTTTTACTAAGTTAGGGGAAAAGTTTGGTTTTGATTGGTCTTTGAAAGGCTGACAATGTCTATAGTATGTGATAATTTTAAAAATCACCTATTCCTAGTCCAGAAAAGGGAATCCATGTAAGCTTATGTGCTTGCATGGTTCATGTACCAGTACATAGGGTCAGTAAACAAAAGGGGAGATAGAAGTGTCATTATGCAGGCCAGGTGTGGTGGCTCACGCCTGTAATCCCAGCACTTTGGGAGGCCGAGGTGGAAGGATCACCTGAGGTCAGGAGTTCGAGACCAGCCTGAGCAACATGGAGAAACCTGTCTGTGCTAAAAATACAAAATTAGCCTGGTGTGGTGGCACATGCCTGTAATCCCAGCTACTTGGGAGGCGGAGGCAGGAGAATCGCTTGAACCTGGGAGGTGGAGGTTGCAGTGAGCTAAGATCACACCACTGCACTCCAACCTGTGCAACAGAGAAAGACTCCATCTAAAAAAAAAAGTGTCATTACCCAGAGACCTGGAAACTTAAAAATAGCTTTAACTCTGAAGAGGGAGCAAACTAGGTAAGCAGATCGGAAGAGGAAGATGATGGGCTGACATTCTATGTAGTGTCACCGAAGAATCTGGACAAGAAACCATTGGACACACATACCTTGGACATGCACACACGCACACACACACACCTACCTCTCCCTGCTATCACTGAAGTTATAAGAAACAAAGAAACCACTGTAAGAATTTCGCATTTCAAAGAGCTTCTTAGAGTGCAGAAAGAGTTAAGGGAGTGTGTACCTTTATACCTGGTTTTCTTTAGCCAAGTAAAGCAAATGCCACACAAGCATACGGCTTTTGTTCTTGATGGTTCAAGTTATCATTTTAGTGCCAAATCTAAGATCCAAACAAAATCCAGTTTTGCAATCACCAAATACTGAGAAATGTTTCAGCATGCTTGGCGACCTTAGATTTTGCTGGACCTACAATGGAAAATAAAGTCGTAGGATATTTTTGCATGCTGGTGATTTTTTTCATTTTGTTTTTTTTTGTTTGTTTGTTTTTAATTTTATGGGGGAGAACTTGTAAAAATACCTTAACCAATGACTTTAGGTTCTATATTATTGTAAAACTATTTACAATAATTTGCTCTTCTCCTCTCTCATGCCTTCTGTGTAACAGAAAGAAAAATAACTTCTGGAATAACAGCTAGGTTCAGTTTCTACTTCTGTCACCAGCTTTATGACCTGAGATCAATTTCTTATCTGAGCTTCAGTGTTGTTAATCAATTAAACAGGCATAATGCTAGGTTCTCATGGACACCATGAAGTTTAAAAAAAAAAAAAAAAACAAACACTGCAAATGCTTGGCATTCACGTATTCAATGACATATACTAAGTCTCCACAATATGCATGCTCTGAGAGCACAGCGCAGAAACAGACAGAAAGCCATGACTCTGCCCTCAGGCAGCAAATATACAAGTGGGAGAAAGATAACAAACCACAAAGAAATCCAAATTAAAACACAGAAATACTTGCAGGTTAGTTCCATGGGCTCTCATGTGTAGACATTAACAGAATTAGTAATTTACAAATATTTGTGTGATGACTGTCTCATTAATGTTTACATCCCCCACAAAGTGTAGGCTCTGTGATGGCAAAGACCAATACTGTATGCTCATATCTTGCACACAGTAGAAGGGTAATGCACAATTACTGAATACATGAATGCACACATTGTGATAAGGAAATAGAAAGATGTAATTGAGAAAACAGAGATGTGGGGAGTAACATTGGTAGGATGGTCTAGAAAGGCCTCTCTAGGATGCTGGAACACTTAAGTGATGAGAAGAAGCCAGCCATGTGGTTGGGGAAAAAAAAAAAAAAAACAGAAGAGAATTCTAAACAGGAAATATCCGGGGCAAAGGCTCTGAGACAGGAAAGACGGTAGAATGCTTAAAGATCAGGAAGGGGCTGGCGTGGCTGATGCAGAGACCAGAGACAGAGATTATGGTAAATTTGAGTTTTATTGTAAATATAATGCAAGTTCCCTTTCCCTGTTCCACACCCCCCTTGTCTATAGTTTTGTTTTAGTAACAAGATTAACATCCATTTAAAAATGAGGCAACAATACTAGATAATAGACCATTAATTATGAATTGCAAGAAACAGATGTCCACGTTCAGGAGTGGAAGGGATGTGAGCTAATGCACGTAAGAAAGGTTAACCGAGATAAAGAGTTTCACTCTAATTCCAGGTATGGCTTCAAAATCATTCCACTATTGGGCACTTCGATGCCCACCACACAGAGTGCCTGGGAATCTAACTGCAACCAGACCAATGTCCTAATTTCACGCTTTGCTGCCTCCACATTGGCAGATGTCAAAGAAATTTTTCCAAGCCAGACTTTATGATGCCCCAAAAACACTGGGCTCTTTCTCCAGTTTCACTGGTGAACTTCCAGTAAGTCATCTAAGCTGTATTGCTCAGCTTCCACATCCTATGAAGTGTCACCGAGGTCATCTTCCCTGCAGATGTTGTCTTCAGCTTCCCAGGCTTACAATGTAGACCAGTATGTGCTAACTCATCTCTGCCTTGCAAAATGATTCCAATTAAGCCACTGCTCCTACTTTTCTCCTTCAGAGCCTGAGGCTGGAAAGTTCTGCTGTTTTCTCAAAAGTTTAGTGGTTGACATCTATTGTGTCTGGCCGCTCTTTGACTCCACTTTTGAATTTATCTCTTTGGTTTTGGGAAATTCTGTCCTTCCTCTTCTTGCTGCCTTGACTGTATGGGAACTCTGTCTCAGCTTGGCCTAGCATTCAGATCACTATTTAGCCCAGTGCCCAGCACCTAATGTCATGATTTACTTACAGAAGATTATTGATGTATGTGCTAAATAAGAAGTTAGGCAGCACTCAGCCCTTTCAGCCCTTTCCAGTTCTTCCTTGAGCAAGAAGCTTGATTCTACTTTTTCTTACCCTAACAGAAGGGACATTAGATTTTGGTAAGGAAAACTTGTCTAAAAGTTCATAAATATCTTGTCCAGATCTATTTTTGAAATATAGGAAATAATAACATGTAAAGGGGACTTTTTAAACACATTCTACTTATTTAAAATGATACCTAAAATGTCCATTAAGTAACACTGAAAATACCTGCACTGGAGCAGGGCGTGGTGGCTCACCCCTGTAATCTGAGGTACTTGAAAGGCTGAAGCGGGAAGATAGCTTGAGAACAGCCGTGCAAGACCAGCCTGAGTAACATAGAGAGACCTTGTCTCAAAAGATAAAAAAGAAATTAAAAAAAATTTAGCGGAGCATGATAGCATGCCCCTGTAGTCCCAGCTACTCAGGAGGTTGAGTCAGGAGGATTGCTTGAGCCCAGGAGTTCGAGGCTACAGTGAGCTATTAATATGATTGCACCATTTCATTCCAGCTTGCGCGACAGAGTAAAACTCTGTTTCTTTCTCTCTCTCTTTCCCTCATTTTGTTTTGTTTTGTTCTGTTTTTCTGAGACAAGGTCTCACTCTGTCGCCCAGGCTGGAGTGCAGTGGTGTAATTAAGGCTCACTGCAGCCTCAACCTCCCTGGCTCAGGTGATCCTCCTACCTTAACGCCTTGAGTAGCTGGTACTACAGGCACATGCCACCACACCCAGCTACTTTTTGTATTTTTTTGTAGAGACAGGGTTTTGCCATGTTGCCCAGGCTGGACTTGAACGCCTGAGCTCAAACAATCTGCCCGCCTCAACCTCCCAAAGTACTGAGATTACAGGCAGGAGCCACTGCACCCAGCCAATCCTGTCTCTTTAGAAAAAGGAAAATACTTGTTTTCTAATATTAAAGTGAAAAAGAAAAAAAAAGTGTATAAAACATGAGCCCAGCCATGCAAAACAATTAACACTGAAAGAAGGAAACAAACCAAACTGTTGACAATGTTTGTATCTGGGTTGTAAGATTATGAATTTTATTTTTTATTTTCTTCATTGTTTTCTACATTTAATGTTTTCTAAGACATGGATTACTTGTATGATCAGAATATCATATTATTTATAAAAGAAAAAAAATCACACTACGCAACCAAAAAACACAGAGTAGGTCTTTTCTTGCCGATTCTCAGTGGTTCTCAACCTCCAGCACATTAAGATTAACCAGAGAATTTGTAACAACCCCAATGCCCAAACCCAACACTGTACCAATTAAATCAGAAACAGAAACCCAGGCATCAGCATTTTAAGTTCCCCAGGCGATGTCAATGTGCAGCCATGGTTAATAACTACTAGTAGACAAATCGGGTAGCTTAGATCAACGGTTTGCAGCCCTGGCTACAGTGATAATCTCGTGGGGAGCTTTTATAATACCAATATATAGTCCCTAATACATTTCTGATTTCAACTGGTTTGCAGTCAGGCCCTGGCACTGGTAGATTTTAAATTTCTCCATGTGATTCTAACGTGCAGGCTGGTATATTGAGTGTTCATTCTGTGCAGAGCTCTGTACTGTTTTATGTACATTACCTTATTTAATTCTCAAAATAGTACAACCAGGTGGGTATTAACTTCATTTTACAGAAGAGGAAACTAGAACTCAGACACATGAAATTAATGTCTCAAGGCAACTCAGCTTGCTTGAACCCAGCTTATCTGTCTCCTGTGGGGATAGGCAAAGAAAGAATTCTACCCAGTTGTGTGGAAAGCTTTATAAATACTATAATGCGGAATCCAACATACTCACTTTTAAAATGTTGATGGAGTAGCTCTTTATAAATCTTTCAATTAACAAGTGTCTCATTTCTGTCAAACCCTGTCAAGTGTAAATGCATCTGCAATATCCTGAACATTTATGATTTTCATTCCACGATGGCCTGAATAGCATGAGAACTTAAATAACTTCCAACTTGTTCAAAGTTACAATCACATCTCATTGCTTAACTTTATGACACCACCCAACTTCTCTAGTGAAATCATAGTATGGTTCCTATTCATTTTATTTTATATCGTTTTATATCATTATTATATATAGTAAGCCATTAAGTATACTTTGAAAATTCCTTAAATGATTTTGCAAGATTTCTTAAATAACTGGAAGCATTCTTGGATGTCATGAAACCACCCTTATGATTGCTGTCACATCACTGGATTTGTAGAGTTTCCTCTCCAGTGCATCATTGAGATTGAGCTGTACTTTGCTAAACCAGCTTAAAGTAAAACTCACCTCTTCCAATAGTCAAGATTGCCACTAACCTCAAGCAGAGCTGCAGGTGCATATTATTAGCAGAACTGGAGTCTTTTCACTTACAATTTGAGTCCCAAGTCTTTTGAAGTAAGACCCATTTGCCCAGATTTGTAGAGCATTACCTGAGCGTAACATTACCCAATAAAGCCAAACTGATGGGTTAAGGATACAAATAAGGAATTCCGAATCAGCTTATGAAGCAGGTTTTGTGAGAGAGCAGAGAGGAGAGACAACAAACACTGCTTAGAAAAAATAGTTTGTAACTGTTTTGCTTTTGCAGAACAAAATAGGCATTACTTCTCAAATAGCATTGCCTAGGGATACCTCCCAGCATTCACAAACATGCTACGTAACACAGTCAGAATTTTAATAACTTTGTCACTGAGTATAAACCTAAAGAGAAAGTAAAGAAAATGGCCATCTCTAGTGCTTGGATTCAAGTAACAGGACAATTTTTTTCTACAGACCTCTTCTTTTCCATTTCCTTTATCTTTGTTAGCATTTTTTTGGGGGGGCTCCTTCCTTAGCAGAAATGTTATATTTCTGAGGGTACTAGAAAACTTTTGTGATGGGGTTATTTAAGAAAGACAAACTTTAATAGATAAAATGGGAAAATATTTTAATGTATTTTTTTAAAAGAAAAAAAAAATCCTTTTCTTACATTTCCTTCCCCTACTGTAGACTAGAAAATAGTAGGTGGCAAATTAATAATCGCCTACGCAGTTAGGCAGCACAAAACAGAAAATACCCAGAGTAATCAAGCACTTTTTTTGGACTAAATGCAAGCCAAAGGCCATCTTCCACTCTTCTACCCAGGGAGCATATACCCTTTGCAGTCTCACTAACCTGGGGGTGACAAAACTAGTATTTTGAAATCAACATCCAATTTAGTGCTTTCATGGTTCTTCAGGTTGCTTATTCATAAATGTAAACTTTTTGTATGTGTATTTTTACGCATGTTTGTAGGATGGAAAAGAGGCTTGCTCTGATGTAATTTGTTTCAGTCAATTAAGTTAGAATGTCTGACTTACAGCTCTTTTTCTTCCAGAAAAACTTACGGCGAATAGGAAAATATTTGTTATAAAGCAAAATAGGATAGCAGGATTAGTCTTTCAGCTTTTTATCTGCAGGTTTCCAGAAAATTTTCATCTCTTTTTAGGATAATATCTAATTTTATACAGTTTTATCTGTCAATTTAAAATTTAAATTAAATGACTAAAGACAATACCTAATTTATGAGAACATATATACAGGCATTTTTGTAAAATCTATACCATAGGCAGAATTTAAATTTTTTGTGATCAAGTGGCTCTCTTCTAATTTCTTCCAAGAAATTTTACATATTCAGAAAATTGCAAAATTTCTAATATGGTATTAATTCTGGATATTCACACAGCATTGAAAAAAAAAGGTGTCTTCGTCCATCTGGATTTTCCTAACAGTTCAGCATATCTATTGCAAACATATCTCAACTATTGTAATTCTCAAGGAAGAAAATCTGAAGATGAAAAGAATTCGGATTTGACTCATGAAGGGAGAATTCACCACTCTTCTGATGATTTCTTAAAACTGTATTCAGAATTTCACAACCCTTGCTAAACCATAAACAAAGGGTCACAAGTAATAAAACAGCAGAAACCCAGTAAGAATGTGCCAGAGTTCAGAGAACAATTACCCCAGGCTTAACTTCACTGACCTTTAATCTGTTTGGGTCATCAGTGCTCTTCTATATAAAGCATCTCACAACGTGCTGGGGCTCAGCCCTTGCAGAGCTCTGCAAGCTGAAGTCCTAGCAGCAAAAGTCAAACTGGGGTAAATTTGTCCAAAGACATATAAAACAGTTTTCTCTGACACGGTGCATTTGAAACACAGAGGTGTCAAGCAGTGAATTTGGATGTAATCTCTGGACCCAGGGCAGCACTTTTCTTTCAGTTTGTTTCTTTGTTTGTTGGTTTGTTTTTGAGACAGACTCTCACTCTCTTGCCCAGGCTGGAGTGCAGTGGTACAATCTCGGCTCACCGCAGCCTCTACCTCCCAGGTTCAAGCGATTCCTGCGCCTCGGCCTCCCAAGTAGCTGAGATCACATGCACATATCACCATGCCCAACTAATTTTTTTGTATTTTTAGTAGAAATGGGGTTTTGTTATATGGGCCAGGCTGGTCTCAAACTCCTGGCCTCAAGTGATCTGCCTGCCTCAGCCCCCCTAAGTGTTGGGATTACAGGCGTGAATCACCTGGCCAGCAGGCAGGACTTTCCTGAGCCTTCTCTGAATTTGTACTTGTAAATCCTCTACCCTACAAGACTTTCTGCAACCCTAACACTAATATCTTAAGAGTGAAGTCAAAAAATAATAATAAATAAAAAAAAAAAAAAAAAAAAAGAGTGAAGTGTGGTCCAGGAATAGAAACAGCATTGATCAGGAAGTAAGGAGACCCCAATTCCTGTTATTGATGTATAACTTATTAGCCACACGGCTTTCAGAAACGAAATTTGGAAATCATTTATTAAAGCCGTATACCATGGGCTAGCACCAGCGGAGGCCAATTGCTGACTTCAAGAAGCTCATAATTTAATGTAGAATGTAAATTAGCACAGATTATTATGATATAATTTAAGAAGTATTATGCAATCATTTGGAAAAATTCTAAGGCGACAGAAAGAAAGGAATTACCAATTCCGTTTGTTGGTGTGGAAGCAGAAAGGTCTACATACGCTTCAGGTGGGACCTTAACAGATAATTGGCAAGCAATTTCATATGGTAAAAAATACATGGAACAGGAGAAAGGACGATTTTGTTAAAGTATCAATTGAGGCAAACTGTGAAAGGCTTTGAATATCTTTCTGAGGAATGTGGACAACTTAGGCTATTTAAGAATAAATTTCCTCATCTTTAAATAAAGGAACTGGACTGGATGACTTCTGAGTTCATGACCAGGTCTCAAAGTCTAAATAAGATTACATTCAAAGTTCAAGGGGAAATGCCTTATATAAAAGTTGGCCAAATGCTATCAATTCCTGTAAAGATAATGCCAAGTCAGTGGTTATTATTTGAATTAAACTCCCCTGCATCATCAAAAGAGTACTTAACTAAAAAGTTTTTTTTTTTTTCTTTTTGAGACAGAGTCTTGCTCTGTCACTCAGGCTGGAGTGCAGTGGTGCAATCTCGGCTCACTGCAACCTCCGCCATTCTCCTGCCTCTACCTCTTGGGTAGCTAGGACTACAGGTGCCCGCCACCAAGCCCGGCTAATTTTTTGTATTTTTATTTTATTTTATTTTTTAGTAGAGATGAGGTTTCACCGTGTTAGCCAAGATGGTCTCGATCTCCTGACCTCGTGATCTGCCCGCCTTGGCCTCCAAAGCAGTGGGATTACAGGTGTGAGCCACCATGCTGAGCCAAAAATAAGATTTTTAAAAATGAATCAATACAACTTTGTGTTAGAGATGCCAAAAAATATACTTTCCAGGACTTCAAGTTGAATTACTTCAAATGTTATTCTAGAGTGATTGTGCAATGGAATGAATTGGGTCCTTGCAAAATTCATATATTAAAGCCCTAACCCCAAATGTAATTGTTTTTGCAGTAAGGAAGTAATTCATATTAAATGAGCTCATAGGGCGGGGTCCTGATCTGATAGGATTCTTGTCCTTGTAAGAAGAGCCACCAGAGAGGGGCCACCTGCTAGCCAGGAGGAGAACCCTCACAAGAAGCAGAACCCTGCCAGACCTTGCTCTGAAACTTCCAGTTTCCAGAACTGTGAGAAATAAATTTCTGTTGTTTTAGCCACATAGTGCCTGTTATTTTGTCATGGCAGCCTGAACTGCTGTAAGATTACAGGCGCACATCACCATGCCCAGCTAATTTGTTTGTATTTTTAGTAGAAATGGGGTTTCATTATATTGGCTAGGCTGGTCTCAAACTCCTGGCCTCAAGTGATCCACCTGCCTTAGCCCCACCAAGTTTTGGGATTACAGGCATGAATCCCAACTGAGCTGACTAATAGAGATAATAAGTTTTAGTTTAAGTATCAAAGTCTATTAAAAATTTGATTGTAATATTTAGACTATTTGAATTATTAATTCTTTATGGTATACATTGTGCTCTAAAAAAGATATATTTTTTAATTGATAGTGCAGCAAGATGATTGTGACTTTAATTCTGCCAATAATGTTTCATTATTTCATTAGAAATGAGAACATTCATTGATTTAAACTTTTTTCTTTTTTTGAGCCAGTGTCTCACTCTGTCACGCAGACTGGAGCATTATGATCTCAGCTCGCTGCAGCCTCAACGTCCTGGGCTCAAGCGATCCTCCCATCTCAGCTTCCCCAGCAGCTGGGATTACAGGCATGTGCCAACATGCCCAGCTAATTTTTTTTTTTTTAATTTCTTCTAGAGACGGGGTTTCACCATGTTGCTCAGGCTGGTCTGGAACTCCTGTGCTCAAGCAATCCACCCACTTCGGCCTCCCAAAGTGCTAGGATTACAGGTGTGAGCCACCGCACCCCGCCCAATTTAAAATTTTCATTTTTGTACATAGCTGAGCTTTACCACTGAGCGAAGTATTAGTCGCATTCAGAAAAGTGAAACGTGCTAATTAGCTTGATGTGTGAATGGATTTTAACCAAACTAGTTCAGTTATTCTTTTTAACTTCTAAAGGGATTCTATTTATTTGCATACCCATACTAAAATATTTTATAATTATTTTGTCATTCGTGCTACATAAATCCTCTCAGCACCGACTCGTTGCCAGACACTGTTAGGCCCTGGAAATAACTAAGGTGAGGAGGATAGTCTCATGCCCTGCTTTCACCAAGCTCCAAGTCAAGCCTGTAAGACAATAAAATTAGAAGTCACGGACAGTAAAGTATATTACAGGCTAAGAAAGAAGTACAAATTTCTGCAGGAGCTTTGGCTATTTAGAAGACCATGAAAGTCTTCCTAGAAAAAGTCATTTTAGCAAAGCCTGGAAAAAGGTTGGCATATGTAAGATCTTAGCAACTATGTCAAATGAACAAATATTGATCAACAGGAATGAGCCAAGCAAAGACATGGGGAAGAGTAAACATTATGTTTGAAGGTCTGAAGTGCAAAAGCACAGCTAATTACAGGAAAAGAAAAAAAAAAAATGTTCAATGCGTCTGGATGGCAGAGTCCCAAGGGGTGGAAATGTGAAGAAAGTCAGTGGACCCATAGAAGGAACCCATCAGCGTCTTTCACTTTCAACCATCATTGAATAAATCAGGAACTATGCCATTGACTCATAGTGTGGCACATTAGAAAGTTTTGGGAAAAATCTTTTTTTTTTTTTTTCCAGACGAAGTCTCACTCTTGTCCCCCAGGCTGGAGTGCAGCGGCACAATCTCAGCTCACTGCAACCTCCGCCTCCCGGGTCCAAGAAATTCTCCTGCCTCAGCCTCCTGAGTAGCTGCGATTACAGGCACCTGCCACCACGCCCGGCTAATTTTTGTAGTTTAAGTAGACACAGGGTTTCACCATATTGGCCAGGCTGGTCTGGAACTCCTGCCCTCAGGTGAGCTGCCCATCTCTGCCTCCCAAAGTGCTGGGATTACAGACATGAGCCACCGCGCCCGGCCTGTTGTTGTTTTAAGAACACAAACAGTGAAGTCTTTTACAGATATTATAGGTTACAAATTTCTTTGATTATAACATTCACGGCCACAGAACTAATCATATTCTATATTCTCTTCGAAACCACACTTACTCCCACTCTAGTCATCATTACCCGATGGGGTAATCAACCAGAACCCCTAGTCTGTTGTTGTTTTAAGAACACAAACAGTGAAGTCTTTTACAGATATTATAGGAATTCAAACACATTTTCTCCTTCTGACTCAGAAGAAATGCCAAATATGTAGTTGAGGAAAAAAAAAATCTTTAGATAATCCAAAACTTTTGATCAAAATGTCCACCTCCATCTCCTCTCCCTGGGTGTGCATCTTGCAAGAAATGGGCAGGGCAGGCCTCACCTGAGTTTAACTTCTCTAACCTGCCTCAGTTGCAGACAAGAGGAAAGCCACCTATAGCCACCTTTCAGGTTAATTATGTTACTAAGAAAAACTAAGGAAGCAGAGTAACATCATCTGGGACTATATAAATATGGTATTTTAAAATAAAAAGGGCTAAGATTCATATAAAATTGATTTATGGTAGGGCTTTGTTTGTTAGTGTTTTACTAAGATGGATTTTTTTTAGTATATTTCCACATTGTAATTTCAGATTTTGTTTATCCTCTCCACAGAATGAGGTTATTACTTGGGTATTTTAAAATACTCGTGTTCCTGGTAGGTGCGCATTCAGTATTGTAAATGTTTTGACCACTAGTTTAATTTATATTTTCCTTAATCACTGTTCTCACAGTTGCTTAACGATTCTTCCTCTCCAAAAAAACAGTATATTATGCATATTAACATAATAATGACTGAGTTAATCTATTATTTTTATACCTTAAAAGTAAATTCAGGAGGCTAAGTAGCCCCCTCTGTAGTCACAGTTACTAAGGAAGCTGAGGTGGGAAGATCACTTGAGCTAGGAGTTTGAGGCCAGCCTGGGCAACATAGGGAGGCCCCATCTCTACAGAAAATGAAAAATGAGTCAGGCATGGTGGTGCATGCCTGTAGTCCTAGCTAGTTGCGAGGCCGAGGTGGGAGGACTGCTTGAGCCCAGGAGGTCAAGGCTACAGTGAGCTGTGATCACCCCACTGCACTCCAGCTGAGCGACAGAGCAAGACCCCGTCTCAAGAGAAAGAAAGACCCCATCTCTTAAAAAAATACAAAATAAAATAATAAATTTAAATTTAAACAATAAAAGCAAATACACTTATGAAGCTGAAGGGATCAAAGGCTCTCCCTTTACTTCCTGTTGCTTTTGCTAACTTTCTAGGCATGTGCACGTGACAATGAGGCCGAGAGGGCCGTGCATGTGTTCGGCACAAGCGCACACATGCTCACCATGTGGCCACCAACAGGGATCACAATGACTAATGCTTTCATTGAACAGTGTCTTGTAAACAGTTGTCTTAATTCAGAAGCTACCCCCGAAAGCTACCTTTTAAAAATAAATGCATGTAAACAAGACATAGACGTTATTTTAAATAGAGACATGTGGCCGGCCACCATGGCTCATGCCTGTAATCCCAGCACTTTGGGAGGCCAAGGCAGGCGGATCACCTGAGGTCAGGAGTTCGAGACCAGCCTGGCCAACATGGTGAAACACCGTCTCTACGTTACTGCATTAATGGATATGTTATTATATTCATTATTCATGACAATTAATTTCATTTAAAAAATCAAATTGTTATGATAGAAACCACTGAAATTGGTTTCCTTTGGAATTTCTTTTGAGAAGTGTGTCAGAACATAGACGTCCAGGGAATTATTATTTTTCTTAATCAGGACCTGGCAGACTTTTTCTATAAAGGATCAGATAGTAAATATTTTAGGTTTGTGGGCTTTCCAGTCTCTGTCCCAAGTATTCAATTCTGCTGTTGTAGGGCAGAAGCCACATAAACAATACATAAACCAATGTACCTGCATGTGTTCCAGTAAAACTTTACTTGTGGACACTATGATTTCTATTTTGTGTAATTTTTATGGGTCACAATATATTCTGTCACTTTTTTTTTTTCAAATATCCAAAAAATGTACTACACAGGATATATCAAAACTGGAGAAAGGGCAGATTTGGCTGAAGGCACATTTGCAATCCTTTTCTAAGTAATTATATAGGAAAACTAACCTTGCAATGACAGTGTAGCATATCACCAGTGTGATGTCCATAAATTTCAGACTGAATCCCAACTCTATTTCCTAGTTTGTGACATTAGTTACTTAAATTCTTTGTGCTTCAATTTCTTCATCTATAACATGAGGATAATAATCCTTTTCTCCTTGGTCTATTGTAGGGATAAATGAATCAATTCATATAAAGCACTTAGCACTGTGCTTGTATAGAACAGATACTATACGCATGTTTGCTGAATAAATAGCCTCATTATTTGAAAATATTTAGAAAGAATTTTGAAGCCAATTTACAAACCATGGAAGAAAACCTTATTACATGAGAGTCATCTACCTTATTCATGAAAACTGTCCCTAAATTAGGCTATTTCAAAAATCCAAATCAAAACCAAGCATCTGTATCAAAAGTCTACTTCAGAAAGTCGACTTCATGAAATTCATCAGAGATTTCAGTGTTTAAAAATATAAATATATTCAAAAGGACAAATATTTCAAAACAAGATCTCAAAAGAATAAGTATTATGCTTGAAAACAATTTTGAAGAGAGGCTTCCATGCAAGGTGTGAACAATAGAATCATTAAAGGCTACCACCTTCCAAGCTGACTATTCTAATATGAACAATTTCCATTTAGAAACAAACCTTCTGGTGTTTCTCTTTTTATATATATATATATATATATATATATATATTTTTTTTTTTTAAGATGGAGTCTTGCTCCATGGCCCAGGCTGGAGTGCAGTGGTGCCATCTAGCCTCACTGCAACCTCCGCCTCCCTGGTTCAACCGATTCTCCTGCCTCAGCCTCCCAAGTACCTGTGATTACAGGTGGCCACAACCATGCCCACCTAATTTTTGTATTTTTAGTAGAGACAGGATTTGGCCATGTTGACCAGGCTGGTTTCAAACTCCTGACCTCAAGCAATCCACCTGCCTCGGCTTCCCAAAGTACTGAGATTACAGATGTGAGCCACCACTCCTGGCCTGGTGTTTTCCTTTACAGTTGGCACTTCATACTTTCACATAAGGAGCTTATAGTCTTGGAAAGGAGATAGAGCAAATACACAAGAAAAACTTCAAACATGTGCAATAAATGATAAAGAACAAAAAAATGATAAACCTGAGGTGTTATGGAGGAATGCTAAATGATATCTAGATAAGGGAGTTATAAAAATCTATCATTAGGGTACGTTTGAAAGTGGGCCTTAAAAGAAGGAAATAAATTTCGTAAGAAGAAGGAATAGCTGTGGCATGTATTATTTTTCTCCTCTAAGCACTTCAGGTAACAGATCCAGCCTCTGGCCACAGAAGGGTCATTTGATCTGGCCAGGATCATCTTAATGTCACTAAAATTCTTCAGACTCATCAAGCAAGACTATTTTAGTTTCTGAACACAGACTTAATTCCCAATATGTCTCCAGCCATATCCCTCACTGTATGGAAAAACTGGTCTCAGAGACTCAAGTCAGAGGAAAAAGACAGAAACCATATGCAGCTGGATCCAATCATCCTGTGGCCACATTCACCCCCAAACCCATGATATCTAAAGCTCAACTCACTTTCTTTTTCCTTCTCATGTCTCCCCACAACATACTTGCCCCTCTTCTAGATTCTCCTTCCTGTTGCCTAATCTAATAATTCACTTGGGTTGATCACTTATACTAGAATTGTTTAGCTTTCCTTTACCCTCCTCACCTCACGAAACACCATCAGCAACAAATCCTTTCGTGTTAGGGACTTTCCTTATATACCTGGTGAGCTCTGGCTATATGTTTCTATGTAAAGGTAAGTCATTGAAAATTGACTGATGCTTGTGTTGAAGTGGGGCTGGAAGGGAACACTCTAAAACGTGTTCCCTGGTGGCTAGTGATCTGGTTGAGACCCAGCTCTGTTTGAGAAGTTTCTCAAATGCTGACATCTATTGGAATTTTCTCTTTGGCTGATGAGTTTCCCTAGGAAGAAACCCTCCAGCACCGCTTGCTAGGTAATAGGGGAGGTTAATATCTGGCTGTAGAAATTCAAGGAGCTGAGTTGAAGAATGGAGTGTGCTGATTTTCACTTGCTCTGTGAAAGAGCATGTGAAAGGTTTGCGTTACTTCTGTGTCTTCCTGTTACCTTTGCTTCCATTTTTTACTTTGTGTATTCCGTTTTTTTCTTTCTTTCTTCCATTTTCACTATAACGTGTTTTGAGAGGGCTCTAAGATAGGTGAATCTGCTTATTCTGTGATTTCTAACTAGAAGGACCTAAACACTTTTTACATGTAAAGCCATGCCCTCCATTCGTATTAATATCTAATGACGGTCTTCAAAAGATCTTCATCATCTTTCTTAGGGACTCGTGCAACAACCTTCTTAATGGTATTGCACTGGTATTTCCCCCGTTGCACCTCACCCTGCCCTCAGCTCTGCCCAACATCCTTGCGTCCACAACCTGTCTGATTAGTGTCTCCAGAGAGTAAACTTCCTGTCTCCTGTTGAATTGGCGGACAGGAAATCGACTGTGCAGGCTGGGGTTGGAGATCTAGGAATCTTAGTGCTACATATAAAGTCACTTCTCTTTTCATCTCCCTATGCCTGTTGCCACCTTCCAGAGCGGCTTCTGCCTCCAATTTCTGAGCACTTTCCATTTTCCAGCTCAAAGAATATGCTTCCCTCTTACTGACTTCCCATCCCCACTGCCCTCCTCAAGAAGGTTGAGAATACAGCCCTCTGCAGCCTACAGCATAGCTGCCAACAGTCCACCTACTTTCCAAAGAAATAATGCTATTGACACGGTTTGCATTACATCTGTGTCTTCCTGTTACCTTTGCTTCCATTTTTTTTCTCGTGTATTCATTTTCTTTCTTTCTTCCTTCTTCACTATAATGTGTTTTGTGAGGGCTTTAAGATAGGTGAACCTGCTTATTCTGTGATTTTTTTAACCAGAAGGACCTGAACACTTTACATTTAAAAACATGCCCTCCATTCCTATTAATATTCTAAAGATGGTCTTCAAAAAGTCTTCATCATCTTTCTTATCGACTCTTGCAACAACCTTCTAACTGGTATCCTTTCCAGTTTGTCATCCCTAAATCTCCTTCCAACACATTTCCCAAGTCATCCATCCAAAATGCAAATCTCTCACTGTTACATGTTTAAATTTAACAGGACCCTATACTCTAAAGAATAGTATTTACCTTCTGTGTGGCTCATGGCCCTAAATGAGCTGGCAGCGCCTATATCACTAGTTTAGTTTTTCACCGCTTGCCACATAAGATATCTGAAACTCCAGCAACATGGAACTTCTCATGCCCAACCTTCAACCACACACATATTACTCACATGGAAGCCAGGCTCTATCCCACCTCCCGGCACAAATACCCTTTTTTCTCCCTCCACATATACACAAGATGATAAAATCCCCTGCAAGCGGTATCTTCTCCAGAAGTATGTTTTAATGCCCTTTCCCTGGAAGATTAAGGGCCTCTACTCTGTATTCTTATAAAAAGCACCTTACCTATACTTACTTCATATGCTGAAACGAGTTCTTCATGCTTCTTTGCCCATATAGGGGAGTGACTGTGACCTCTCCATCTTTCCTAATTTGTTTATGGCCCAGACATCCTGGAAGTGACCAGAAAAAACTACAGCCACTTTTCTTTATCTTTCAACTCCACCTTCTGGTGCCTAGGACTATCCTCTAACCCTCAAACTAATTTAAGTGTTAAATATACACAGGAAGAAACGTCAGTATATGGAATAGGCTGTATGTGGCAGAGGAGAGGTTAAATTCCCAAGCCTGCCCCTCTCTCATGCCCCATCCCCGACACCACTACTCAAGGAGTGTCCAGCCCTGCTGCTCCCGTCCCCCGGCACCTGCACATCCTTGAGCTCTAGCGATGACATGTTTAGAGCTCTCTGTGTCAGGTGTTCCTCAGAAATGTAGATAAAACTTTATTCATCACCATTATTACTGAATGTGGTTTTGTTTTTCAAAAAGCAAAATAGAGATATGGACTAGAAAGATTGGTTTGATAGCCACACACTTCTTTCTGTCTGTTTTCCAAAATGATTAGAAAATACCCAAAACAGTATACATTAGTCCCCCATTTTCCAAAGGGGAACATATTCCATGACCCACAGTGGGTGTCTGAAACTACAGATAGTACCAAACCCCGTGTATACTATGTTTCCTCTTATACATACATCGTATGATAAAGTTAATTTATAATTAGGCACAGCAAGAAATTGACAATAGTAACTAATAATAAAATAGAACAATTATAACAATATGCTGTAATAAAAGTTATAGGAATGTGGACTCTCTCTCAAAATATCTTGACTGTACTCACTATTTTCAGACCACGGTTGACCACAGGTAACTGAAACTGGAGAAAGTGAATTTATCCATGGATAAATGGAGACTGCTCTTGTCTGGGTTTTCATAAACATCCTCTTGTTTTGGATCAAAGAGGAGATAGAACCTTGTCAGAAATATCTGCTGCAGTGGGTAAAGGGAAGCAAGAGAGCCAATAACAGGGGCTTGAAATAAAGAGAAGAGTGAGAAAGGGGGGGTTTTGTTGACAAGCCCACCCCAGCCCTCTGTCACTTCCTCTGGACACATCCCTGGCCTGGACAATGGGATGTGTTTCTTTACATTCGAGGAACTATGCTTGCTTTGCCATCAAGTTCTTGTGACATCTGCCACTCAAGTTACAAAGAACTAGAACAATTAAACTTTAGATACATGATGGCTTAAAATAGATTTTGTGAACAGACTTGGCAATCTAGCTACCATATTAGTTTTTGTGGTCTATGAGAAAATGATTTCAGAGTTCCAAAGAGCAGATTTGAAAGTGGACATTCAGACGACAACTTGTTTGCAAATTCAAACTAGCCTACATTTCGTTCCTGGCGCTAACTGGAAAATATTAGACTACAATTATGAACAAATGTTTTCCCTCCAAATTACCAGACTTGAAATAAGGTTAATAACCTTAGCTGAATGGACAAAGCCTCTTCTGACGCGATTGTGAATCCCTTTACATCAAAAAATTGCATATACTCAGACTTTAACCAAGTTGTAGAGACAGGTGACATAATATCAACCAAGGGTAAGGCTATCTAATCCCAAAGTGCAAAACTCAAGTAAGTAATAATTTCTAAGAGCTTTTCTCATATCTGAGATTCTTATAGTCATTTCCTAATGTATAGACAAGTCTCTAGCTTATGAAACATGAAACGACAAACGCACAGTGCAAAACTTACAAATCACAAAGCTACTTATGAAGTTGCTTACAAAACTTCCAATAACAAAGTTTTCTAATTTTTATATGAACAATGCCTTAAACACAACCACCAAAGGTTTATGAGTCTTCCTAAGATAAAATAAAAACTACCCTTTTATGCTAAATTGTTCTTGCGTTCAAAAGTGTGAATGGCCAGATGCAGCGGCTCACGCCTGTAATCTCAGCACTTTCAGAGGCCACAGAGAGTGGATCACTTCAGGACAGGAGTTTCAGACCAGCCTGGCCAACATGGTGAAACCCCATCTCTACCAAAAACATAAAAAATTAGCTGGGCATGGCGGCAGGTGCCTGTAATCCCAGCTACTCGGGAGGCTGAGGCAGGAGGATGGCTTGAAGCTGGGAGGCAGAGGTTGCAGTGAACTGAGATGGTGCCACTGCACTCCAACCTAGGTGACACAGCAAGACTCCGTCTCCAAAAAAAAAAATAAAGTGTGAATGAAGAATTTCAGCTCATCCTCGATTAACCACATATGCTCAGCATCTCTTCCAAGAGATCCCTGGGACTCCCTCAGCCCCAACTGAACTGGCTCCTGGCTCCTTCCCTCCCTCATTGCCACTCCCAGGTAACCTTTATCTATTGATTCAAGGAGAATCATTTTCTTTACATTCTCTGAAATGATGACTCTTTGTTTTCACTGTAAGGGAATTGAATCAACTCTCTCCTTAATTCTCAGGTTGCTTGTTATCACAATAGCTCCTGACATTTTAGGTGCAATACATGACAGTTGGGGAAGGAGAAACAGGTTTACAAGTCCCATCCCTGAAGCTTCCTCTATATTCCTCATATAGAATTCAATTCTATATGAATTTCTTCCACCACCCAACCATATTACACGTGGACAAATGAGTTTCCTCCCAGAGTTTTACAATCCTCATCTGCAAAATAAGTGTGTGTGTGGCAGGGCCAGGGAATGGACTGAACCCTAAAATTCATTTTCTACTTCACTATTCTGGAATTATATGATTCTATGTGCCCTTTCAGTCTTCCAGAATAACTTGTTTTTATTGTTCCCCTTTATCCCCTCATTACCCAATTTGATTAAATAATCAAACAATTATAAGTTGACTAAACTTATTAGGTTAAAAGTGTACACACAATTAGATTTTTTTTCCTTTCACACTACATGCAAATTATACTTAATCACAAAGTGAAACCCACTGTGGCTATTGCTCTCTTTCCTTTGATTCTGAGCCACAAGGAAAAAAATCTAAATATTGTTATACACACATGCTTTCCTAATAGTTCAGTCTATCTTGTGTTATAATCACTGTCATCATCATAATAGTGATAGAGACTTCATGGCTAGCCTTATACAGCACTTTATCAGTAAGCATTCCTACCAGCTTTTTTAGAGAACTCATTTGGAGGTGTTGCTTTGTGGCAAAACACCAAAAGCCACTTGTCACTCTGTACTCTGTATTCTACTTATTGAATAGAACTTTCCCTGTAGATTGAAAGTATTTTGTTTTGTTTCGTTTTTTTTGAGATGGAGTTTCGCTCTTGTTGCCCAGGCTGGAGTGCAACGATGCGATCTTGGCTCACCGCAACCTCCACCTCCCGAGTTCAAGCTATTCTCCTGCCTCAGCCTCCCAATTAACTGGGATTACAGGCATGTGCCACCACGCCTGGCTAATTTTGTATTTTTAGTAGGGACAAAGTTTCACCATGTTGGTCAGGCTGGTCTCGAACTCCTGACCTCAGGTGATCCCCGTGCCTCAGCCTCCCAAAGTGCTGGGATTACAGGTACGAACCACCATGGCTGGGCTGATTGAAAGTATTTTAAAGGTAGGAACTATAGCTAATTCATCTTTGTACTTTCTTCAGCACAAGATACAGAATTTTGGTGTAAGTGCTGAATATGTATTGAATGAAAGAAAAAGGAGCAAATAAAAGAATAGTTTGTAGGACAATAACATAGGTTCAGAGACTATCAAATCAAAAGAAATCCCAAGATTCTGAGAAATCCTTGCCAGTTTCTCAAAGCAAAGGATACTAACCTAGTATCTTGATGGCTTGGACCACTGATGCCTTGATTCTGGAAACTTAAGCAACTAAGTATTTCAAATTTGGGTCCCTAAGGATGTCAAAATGATAGGAAATTTTAGATTCACCTACTGTAGGCTTATTTTCAGACCAATGGCCAGAAAAGGTGCCAACTGTAGAAAATCAAGATCACATTTCCATCAATTGAACCAAAGGCCTTAAAACTATGTTTAGGCTTTTAGAGTGCTGACTGTAACCAAGAGGTGACCCAGTGTAGGAAAAGGGGACAGGCTTTGGAATAAAATATGACTTAAATCCACATTCCTCTATTCACTCAAAGCTTGACTTTGGCAGGTCACTTAATAACCTGGACCCTCTTTTTCTTACAGAGAAAATGGGGACAACAACAATATCTGCCGTACAAACATGTTTAAAAATCAAATAAGATTATATAACCAAATTACCTAGCATAGTACATTCTTGCCCAGAGTAGACACTCAATAAATTTCTTCCCCATCTTGTAACTTTTATTTCAGCACATTAGCTCCCAGTATAAAGAAACATATAATTTTAATGTTTTTCCATTCAGTTATCATAACTGATTGAGGACACCACACTGCACAATCTCAGGAGTTATGCAGAATGACAGCCCCTGTACATGCTGTTCCTGTCTCAGGGCTACGAGCCATCACTTTCTGCTCAGAATAATTACTTGGTGTATCTACACTTAAGGCTGCAAACAACATGAACTAACTGGAGGAAGCTGGGTATTCATGGATGACCCAATCTCTGAATCAAACAAATCAAATCACTGAAGAATCATAAATTCACCTTTCTTTGTAGCTTCCAAGCCAAAGGAATTATAGAAGTTACAAGTGCACCTCTTTCACAAAAATATCAGCAGTATATACCAAATAAGCATCTGCTTTTCAATAAGTAAAGGGTGGAGATGATTAACGTTAACGGGAAAATTAAGTTACTCTCAAGCAGTCAGAAATTACTGTTTGGTTCACCAAGTCACACAAAAAACAGTCTGAAGTCAAACAACTGCAGCTAGTTGGTCTTGTCATTGATGTATGTTGTATTAGGATTCTCCAGAGAAACAGAACAAATGGATATGTTGGAGGCAAAGAGAGAGAGAAACAGAATCAATGGATACACTGGAGGCAAAGCGAGAGAGAGAGAAACAGAACCGATAGATATGTTGGAGGCAAACAGAGAGAGAGACAGACAGACAGAGAGAGAGATTTTAATATGGCTTACATAATTGTGGGGCTGGCAAATCCAAAATCCATAAAGCAAGCAGTCAGCCTGGAAGTTCAGGTGAGAGTTGATCTTGCAATCTTTAGTCCCAATTCCTTGAATTTCCAAGCAGGATTTCTATGTTGTGGTCTTAGGGCAGAATTCCTTCCTCTTCAGGAAACCTCAGTCTTTCCTCTTAAGGCTTTCAACTGATTGGATGAGATTCACCTGCAATACAAAGCCTACTCTGCCTTACACAGAATCTACTGATTCAAATACTAATCACATCTGAAAAATACTTTCACAGCAATATCTAGACTGGTCAAACAACTGTGCACCATAGCCTTGAAAAGTTGACACATAAAATTAACCATTATGTATCTCTTGCTTGTCCAAACGGTTTGCTTTTCTTGAGCTTTCTCCAAATTTTCTACATATTTGAAACTTTTCTTCTGAAATAGCTGACTGTTTTTTAGTGTAAGCATTAGTTTGTAAATAAAGTAGTTCCTATTACCTGTCATGTAGTTCATATTTATTACACAGAGGAAAATGTAGAACTTTAATTTCATACCTCATTGGTCATGGTTAGATTCTTCAAGATCAGAAATAGTTTTTATTTTGGAATTCACAGAGTGAATGCATATAAACTCTTTTAATTCACACTGGCCAAATGTATCCTCTTGATCCGATGTATTTTAATTTAAAGAGCATCTTTATTACTAAAATAAATACTACCTAGCTTGTAGAATAGAAAGCAGTTTAGGCATTTTATTATTTTACTTACTGAAAGATTCTTCAGCTGACTTGCCTGATTTCATGTTCACTGGTGATTAGAGAATCTGATGGATGACATTTTATCGCCTACACTTTGGCCACAGATGTAATCAATCTGCTCTTGGCTAGCCTTGATGGGGCCTGTCCTTCCCTGGGGCACCAATCTAAGAGCTGCACAACGTTTAAAAAGCACCTTGCATCTCAGTAGCTGCATACCAGGAAGATGAACTTCCCTGTTTTGCCGACCAGAGTCACAACCTGGCCACTTTGCTTTCAAGGCTGTCTGCGACGTGTTCTTACAACATTCTAACTGCTGGGACGTCCTCTGAAGCCCAGCAGCAGTTCTACCATCTGGGCTACCTGGGAATTCTCTAAGGCACCGTTTCTTAAAACAGACTCCGGCAGCATCAGCATCTCCGAGGAACTGTCAGAAATAAAAAATTCCCAGGTCCTGCCCCAAATCTAGTGAATCAGAAACCATGTGTGGGGCCCAGTAACTTGCATTTTAACAGGCCCTCCTTGTGATTCTGACACACGCTGGAGTTCAAGAACTGCTCAAAGCTGAAGGCATAGCACAGGTCCATACCCAAAGCTCCAAGTGACACTCATAGCTGCATTCCTGCATCATGATTCTCATTTCTAGCCTGGACAATGGTTCTTTTATATGTGGTAGCGTTCATCAAGCTTTGCAGTTTCTTAAGGGCTTTCTTTTCTCTTCTTTTCGTCTTTGTTATGCATTTGTTATTGGTGTTTTTTGCTCAGTGTTGTGGTTATAAGCTAAAGAAATTAGTTCAAAGGGAAAAACAGTACTTTTGCTGAAAACTGATCCTCAGCGCATTATTTTAAATCCTTCCTTCAAATCCTACTGAACACGTTTCTCCCCACGATGAGTCTCAATATTGACCCTGAATATCCCCATAGCTCGATGTAAATATGCCTTTGTCAGCACCGTGACATGGGAGATCTAAATCTTCAAACTGACTTAGACACTGGTAAAACTACCCCAAGCAATAGGAATAATTCCCTCGCAATTGGGCGCAGCCATAGAGCATGGCTGAACTTTCCAAGAATTATATATGTGTTAGATTTTTAAGTTCTTCCAAAGCCAAGGCATATATTTTACTCTTTTGTGAAAATTTGGTGGATGAATTAGGGAATTTATGGCATAGGCCAGATTGTTACTGAGTTTGGGAGAGCTTTGAAACCTGTGAAGTTTATAACAACAATAAAACAATAGCCACTACACATGTTAACGTTTTGAAGAATCAGCTAGTCAAACATCCTTGTTTAGGGGAAAGGAAATTAGGAGCAGAAAGTTATATCCATCGCGCCTATGAAAGAAAAATAGTTTTTTTTTTTTTTTTAAGTAGCAACAGAAAGTAAGCAAGACCATAAGCAAGAGAAAAGTCAGCATTAAAAAATTAAAGATGAGGCCAGGCTGAGTGGCTCACGCCTGTAATCCCAGCACTTTGGGAGGCTGAAGCAGGTGGATCACTTGAGGTCAGGAGTTCAAAACCAGCCTGGCCAACATGGTGAAACCCCATCTCTACTAAAAATACAAAACTTAGTGGGGCATGGTGGGAGGCACCTGTAATCCCAGCAACTCAGGATGCCGAGGCAGGAGAATCGCTTGAACCTGGGAGGCAGAGGTTGCAGTGAGCCAAGATGGTTCCCCTGCCTGGGCAACAGAGTGAGATTCCATCTCAAAAAAAATAAAAATAAAAAATGAAACCAAGCCTTAAATAGTGCCTGCAATGCCCTTCGCCCAGATATGAGAGTGGCTTTCTCCTGGACTTCATTCCAGTCTCTTCCCCAGGACCTCCTTCCCTGATCTCCTGTCTGAAACCCTAACGCCCAAGCCCACCCCACTCAGAACGCTCCACTCCACATCTGCTTCATATCCCTTCCTCACTTTTACTGCTACCTGATTTTCTACTTCATTCAGTTGCTTATTTGCCTGTCTCCCGATGAGTATGGCAGGAATTTTATGTTTTATTTATTGCTGGATTTTCCCTGCTTTTAGCACATAGCAGACATTCAACCAATATTTGCTAAGTGAGTGGATGAAAGAAAGAAGAAAGAAATGAATACAAGTCCTTGAGCCATGAGTGAAAAACTTTGTAAACTATCTAATTGTTATAGGCTTTCTATACAAGTAATTTTAATTTGGAGAGAATCACAGTCTCTTTTTGTATTTGATGAAAGCTTGGGATTATTTTCCTAACAAAAAAATATGTATGCACAAATAAACTTGGCATGCAATTTTAGAGGTTCTGATTGTTAAGTAAATTTTCTGAAGGTGAAAGCCATCTACTCTCCTTATTTCAAAGAAGGTGACATAATGACAGGGCATCTCTGCCCTGTGTCCTGCCAGAGACCAAATGTGATTTTAAAACAGCACACAAGTATCAACAAAATATCTAAAATACTCACCTGTAGTCTGTTGTCTGGTGTGATGATTCCTAGAGATGTAGTCTCCAAAAGGAAAATATGGTAAATTAAAGCTAGAGAATTAAAAGATGATGCTGTATTTATTGAACATTTGCTATTTGCCTGGCACCCCGCTAATTGCTTCACAAGCCTCCTCTTGTTCTTACAAATACCCTAGAAGGTTGTCGCTGGCAGCCAGAAAAATCACATATTGTGCCTTGTCCTCCGTGAGTTGGAAGCCAATTACTCTATCACTTGCATAGTTGTTTTTAACTTTGAAATTTTTTCTTACGTGCATAATTTCAATGTCTTTTAATCTCATGGCAATTCATGACAAAGGCAGTTTGGTTTGCAAAATTCCTGTTTGACAAGCAAGGGAATGATTCAGTTAATTAATTCATTATCAATCATTCTGCAAACATTTACTGAGCCCGTAGTCATAGAAATTACCTTTTCTTGTTACTAGATATATGCATTGTTATATATGAAGTACTTCTGGTATAAAAATTCAAATCACTATGTGTGTTTTATTTAAGTGCTTGGTTAACCTACACATATTTTGTGTGCAAAATAGTTAAAGTGTACAAAAGTAAAATTATCGATGTTTCTAACAATTACTGATTTATGTGAAATTGTTTGATTTCCACATGCAAAAGACAAAGGCTATTTATTGTTGTTCGATTATTTCAATAATTGAGTAAGCTGAAGATTCCAGGTCGCTAGTTGGGCAGGTAGCTCACCTCCTGTGATCTGGGTGTGGAACCACTGGTTTTTGGGATGGGCTGAGCCCTTCAAGACCATCTGGCTTATCTTCATGTACAGATGAGGTGTGGGGACATGGGAAATAGACTTCTCAGAACTGAACTTCTCAGAGTCAGGAATCAGGGCTTGTTCATCTTTGTGTCTTCACAAAAAGAGTCATTGGTAAAGAATAAATGCTCACTAAATATTTATTTGCTTAATTGGTATCTAAACTTGGTTTTTATAATACGTAATATGTTCCAGTACAGTAAGGACAGTTTCTCTATTTTGTAGCAGTAATTGCAGAATGATTTATTCTTTTCTAATAAAAATCAAGCAAGGGCCCAATGCCGCAGCTCTTAACTTCAGGATGTAAGCTCAGCTAGGGTGCCAGCTACAGCCTCAACCACAATTATTTCCAGTTAAACTAAAATAATATTTTTTTCAAACCACGGCTTTGTGACTCTAATTTATTTTTAACCACCTGTAACATATATTGTCTCACTTGATTTTCCCACGAGCCTGTGATTGGATGAGATTATCATCCCAGTTCCCATAAGGTGGATTCTAAGGGAAAGACTAACCAAGGGTCCCATCTAAGGTCAAAAGCAAGTGGGGGCAAAATTGGAGCAAGTCCAGGTTCTTTCAACTGCACCAAACTATTTGCAAAGCAACGTTATGGCAACTTACAGGAAAACTCTCCATTTAACTACCATATTAAGTTCCTCTAGCTATACTATCTGGCTAGGATCACTGAAGTATACTACTCAACATATGATAGCAGATCAATAAATATTGGTAGAAAGAATAAATGAATGAAGCGTAATAAATTGCATATACAATTCATATATGGGGATTTTTTTCATGGAGTTTATATCACTAGCAGTACAAAGAGTGGAACTACTCACTTCTTTACACTCTTGTTTAATTCAATTATTTAGTTAATATGGTGTTATACTTTTCTTTGTTACTCAGAATCTATCCCTGTTAAACAACAGTAATGGTACGTTTTCCAGCTTTACTGTACCAAAACGGATGGGAAAGATGCTCTGTAGGTAAAATTATAAATGTACATATTCTTACATATACATTGTCTTGGAAATTTAGATTTCTTAGAAGTTGTCTTTCCTACAATTTTGTCTTATCCTCCTAAATTCTCTGATATACACACAGAAAATTGAGCAGTGTGGATAGGCATCAGAATCTGTGCCCTAATTTTTCCATCTATTTACAATTCATGATGTTAATGTGATTGTCAAATCAAATCAAGGCATTAAAAATAACTACAAAATACAAATTTCCTAGAATATGTTGTCATTCTGCAACATGACCTTTGAAAATATTGGACTAATTTTTTTTTGTAGCAATGAGTAAATTCATCCTTAATTACAAATTAGGTAATCCATTATTCTGAAATCAGACAGATAATGAGTAATTTCATTTAAAAGTAATTGTAATTGAATCAGAAATATCTTTACTAACTCAGAAAACACACTGCCAAATCTAATATGTGTTATGGAAATGATACGCACATTCTACATTTTTCATATAGGCTGCCTTTTGTGTGCTGCATGATCAGGATTTTAATAGAGCAGAATTGTAGAGAAATTAAATGCTCTTGTAACAATCTGGAATTTAGGTCTATGCTAAAGGCATTGTCAAGCAGGTATTTGAACACATCTTCCTTCTATTTCTGTTTTCACCCCAGGAAGGAAGTTATACTTTTCCTTTTGCCTTTGACCAGAAACAATTGATTTTATTTTACTTGGCTTATATTTTTCATTTCAACTGCTTTAGCTAACTATTAGTAAGTCATTTACTTCTTAATTATTTCTATATCTTAACAATATTAGGGAAAAAATGACAAGTTTGACATCAGTCTTAATGTGCTAATTTTGTTTCCCTGGGTTACCATCAATGTCACATAGCAATAATATCCGTTTATATTTGGGTGGCATACATTATATTATTAATATATTATGTACATTATCAATTGATTCACACTATTTTGTATTAATCATCACAACAACCCTGCATGTACTATTCTTATACTCATTTTGTAGATAAAGAAGGGGAGGTTGAAGGCAGGAGCTTGTAGCTAGTACATGACAGAGCTTGTATTCAAACCCAGTCTTCTGATCTTTCCAGTTTTTTCTACCACACAATAGATGCCATGATAAAACACATGGCTGAGTTGTGTGAGCCACCACAATTGTTTAACCTTGATGGCTTTATCTTGGTTTAGTCTCAGTAACTACAAACTTAACAATAAAAAACAAGGTAATCTCATGCTTTGAGAAAAGTAATACTTCTTTGTTTTGAGAGTTTAAAAACTTTCTCCTGGAATTGTGACTTTTCGTAGTCTGAAAAATTAATATCGTTTAACAAATATTATTTTATGACATATATTGATACATTAGAATTTCTACCGCTGTAATTCTACGTTTGATCTCAGTAAGCAACCATAGTATCTCAGAGTCAAGCAATTTCACTTTAGGACTGGGTTTATGTTAGAAAAAAAACTGTATTCAAGGTTCTACTTTCCTAGATTTGACCAAATAATGGAATATGCTTCAAAGGCTTAGATGAATTATCTTCAGCTCATATTGGAAGATTTACAAGGAAAATAATTAATTCAATTATATTTTCAAAAGAAAGATGAGCCTTTAGAAATATGCCTTCTGCCCAGTTTTTGTAAAGATTCTGAATGTCAAATCTTTTCCCAGTTAAAATTCCAGTACAATATATAATAAATTGTACCTTCATAAGTGAAAATATTATATAAATTAATGTTTTATAATTTGTAAAAACAATTTTTATAAAAGAAAACTTTTTCCTTGTAAAAAAAAATCATGTTTTGAAATTAACAAGTCATGATTATACATGACTTAGTGTAGGTACAATAAATAATAGTTGATTAATTTTGCTTTTTATATTGTCAAGCATAGAATCATGGCAGACTTTATATACCCATGCTATATAAAGTCTGCCATGATTCTGTGGAACAATAGATCCAGGTTTGGCTTGAGCATTTTGTTATCAATATTTTCTATAAGGCATAATACGTAATATACATTACCTACACTTCTTGGAGATCTATTCTTATGAGGACAGGGGTTTCCATCAGCTTACCCACAGGATGACTTTACCATGAGGAAAACAAGGATTTTAGTTTCATATATGCTTTGAGAAACTTCAGTCGAGGTTTAGAGAAGTCTCCCTTAATTGTCTTCTGCTGTACATCAGGAAGTCTCATGCCTTGACAATAAATATGAGCTGATCTGGAAAAGACTTTTTGTGTGCTCACATTGATTTCTCTACAAATATTAGTATTCCGCAGAGAAAAGTGTTGATCAGCACGTCCTTTGTTTCTATACCCTCTGAATATAAGTCCCTTTCTTAAAATTTAAAAAAGTAGTTTCTAGTTGAACTCTACTGTACTTCAGTCGAGTTCTCTACCCAGTTGCCTGATTTCCTTCAATCCTGCTAGCTGCTATTTCTCACACTCCTTTGCTCTTCCTCCTCCAAGAGGCTTTTAAATTGTGGCAGACCCCAAGGCATTATCTCCAGCCATCCTTTCTTCCTGTCTCTCTTCTCTCTTTGGAAGATCTCATCCTGCCCCTATGGTCTTAAAAACACCTTGTAGGCTGATGATTCTAAAATATATACCTGCAGCTTGGACCTCTCCCCTGAGTCCAGACTTGTCTCTCCCTCCTTGGCTTAGCACAGTGACAACCAGCTAGAGCCCCTGAGCCAGATTTTCTGTGGGCTAATTCAGACTCTGCCATTTATTGCAGCCTTAGCAGTCACAATAGCAGTCCTTATGTCCAGATAAAGTTAAGAGGCATAAATGAGCTATTGCCCCTAAAAGGGCTTAGAGCAGGGCCTGCCACATAATAGGCATTGATAAATAATAGCTATGATTATGACTTAAATCTCTACTTTGGACGTCTAACAAGCATCTTGTTATTAACATGACAAAACCAGGACAACTTGTGTCTTCCCTCCGTACCTTCTGACACACCAGATTTTCAGCAACATCAAACACCCAGAAGGAATTTTTTGATTCTTCTCTTTTCTTCAGATGACTCATCCAGTCCATGCATTAGTAAGTCCTGCCCACCTTATCTACAAAATAAATCCTGATGTTTTCCTCTTGCCTTATCCTTGCCCACACAATTGATGTCTGTCTCCCACAAACCTGGTTTGGTCCCCATTGTTTCCTAGCTAGTCTCCTGCCTTCTCCCCTGCCTGAGCAGTCTACCCTGCGTGCACAGTGATCTTTCTGCATATTAATCCACTTAATGATACTCTCCTTGCTTAAAACTTCCAGCTGCTCCCCATTGCTGCCAACATAAAACTCTTCCAGCAGGGCTCACAGATCTGGCCTGTCCCTGCTCCCTGACCTCTTTTCCCTCTCTTCTCCCCCATCTGCCACTGTGCTAGCAGTGACACTAGCCTTGTCTCTGTCCTTTGAGCACACCCAGCTCCTTTCCCTCCCAAGGGCTCTGCATCTGCCACTCCCCCTGCTTCTCTCCTCTGTGTCAGTGCTTGCAATGCTATCTCCTGGTTATTCAGGGTGCAACTCAAATGTCACCACCATGAGAGCTGACGTCCCTGGTAACCTTGGCTAAAGCCACTTCTCACCCACTCTCCAAGCATCCCTCGCTCTCCACCATATGGCCTTATTTTCTCTTCTTCCTAACAGTTATCTAAATATGACATTGACTTATTTGTTTTCCATGGTGTTAGGCAATCTTCCCTACTGGAAGGTTAACCTCATGAGCAAACGGGCTTTTCAAGTTCTGTTCATCACTGTTTTCCCAGTAAATATAAGGTGCCCGGCACACAGAGAAGACACTTGAAAAATTTCTGTGTCTGAATAACTGAGTTTGCTAAGATCTTTTAATGCTGTCTACTCTATTGTGCAGCCTCATAAAATAAACATGTTTGTAGATATCTAAAAAAGTGATGTTAGGTAAAGAAGGAGAATGTGTCATTTGAAACCATTTAGGGAACCCATTTAGTTTGAGTTACTATAAATTTTGTTGTACGCAGTCTAAATAAAGCTATATTTTAAATAAGGGGTGAGTGAGAACACACGAAGGGTACTTCTGTAACAAGCAGGAGAGCTATTTCCCACTGCATCTTGAAATGCCCTCGTTAAGCAGTTTCAGTCTTAGAAAATGTTTATTTTTACCGGGCATGACGCTTTACACCTGTTAATTCCCACATATTGGGAGTCTAAAGCAGGAAGATCACTTGAGTGCAGGAGTTCAAGGCCAACCTGGACAAAACAATGAGACCTTTATCTCTACCAAAAATAAAAAGAAGAAAAAAAATCAGCCAGGCACGGTGGTGCTCGCCTGTAGTCTCAGCTACTCGGGAGGCTAAGGTGGGAGGATGGCTTGAGCCCAGGTGTTCCAAGCTGCAGTGAGCTATGATTATGCCACTGCACTCCAGCCTGGTCAATAAAAGAAGACCTTGTCTCTAAGAAAAGAAAAAACAAAGAATGAAAAGTTTTATTCTGTATCTCAAAGAAAATCTTGTATAACACTGATAGGTAGGGAATATTTTACAAAAATGTGTTCATGCATGCAATAAGGACAAACAAAGAAAAAATAATTTGAACAATTTATATAAGTAGTAAGTGCAATATGAAAAAACTGTAATATATTTTTAAATTAAATTCAGTTAGTTTTTCTAGAATCATAGTGTTGCCACAATTCTAGAGAGGTAATTTAATCCATTCCTCTGCCTTTAGGGAGGATAAACATACATTTTATTTTCTTTAAACCTTTGGGCAGAAGATTTTAGCATCCGAGAACCACTCTTAAGAATCTATTTCAGCAGTGACTCAGTAAAATACAAAAAAAAAAAAATCACATTTTAATATATTGCTCCAAATAAACTATATTAATTCTGTAAAATATCAATTAACCTAGGTTAATTAATGGGTTAATCAAGTAACTCATAATTTACTTCTTAAAGAAAAAGCAAACTCAAGAAAATCAGTCAATAGTAGGCCAGACATGGTGGCTCACGTCTCTGGGAGGCCAAGGCGGGCATTTCACTTGAGGTCAGGAGTTTGAGATCAGCCCAACCAGGCCAACATGGAAAAACCCCATCTCTACTAAACATACAAAAATTAGCAAGGCATGGTGGTGGGCATCTGTAATCCCAACTACTTAGGAGGCTGAGGCAGGAGAATCGCTTGAACCCCAGAGGTGGAGGTTGCAATGAGCCAAGATAGTGCTACTGCACGCCAGCCAGTCTGGGCAAAAGAGCGAGACTCCATCTTAAAAAAAAGAGAGAGAGAAAAAATCAGTCAATAGTGAACATTCAGTGTTTCCAGCAGTTACCAGGGTATGCTATGTGTGCTCTGGTATCTCTGACTCTCAGGTATACTTCTTGAAACCAAGGAATCAAAAGTGTAGCTCAGATAATTTGGAGCTGGAAGCACTGCAGGAACCAATCTTTATAGAAAGATTGCATTGTGTTTTGTTCATTATGCTTTATTCACTAAGGCAGGAAAATAATCTAATGCACTTTACAATGATTTTCAAAAATGTTTGAAATAAGGTGTTTTGTTTTTTGTTTTTAGTTTAAAGGGGCAGTAAGAAAAATAAGGAATTTACATTCCATGTCTAATTAATGTTTTACTCTATGTGACTTAGAGGTCATTAAAAATGCTGACGCTACTTTATCAGTTTAAAAATAATATTTTGTCATTTTGTGGAAGCTGACATCAACCTAACATGGTTTCAGTCTTTGTGTGCAGAAGTTACATACATTGTCCCCTGGTCACATTCTCAACGTGTTATGTCAAGAAAGAGCCTAGGAAAAAGAAAGAAGGCACAGAAAGGATCATATTAAAGCTACTTAAAACAAGAAGCAAGGACTGAGTCAGTGCCAATATCAATATTTTATTTCATTTGGTAGGCAAAAATTTTTGTGCTTCTGAAATCTTAGAAACTTCAAAAAATAGGTTATACTTTTAAACAGAAAGTAGAAAATATTGAGTTTCAGGTTTTATGAAAAGTGTCTTAGATTTGGTGGGGATTTTTTTTATATTTTTTGGTTTTAGGTTAGTTGGCGGTTTCTTCTGATGTTTCTGCCTCCATCATTTCTGAATTAGAACGTAGACATTTTAAATTTGAGAACATTATATGGTGAACAGAATTCAGCTATGTGACAAAATTACACATACTGATGCTTTCCCTTTTTTGATCCTCTGTAGCAATAGCTATTTTAACAAAACACTATTTATCCTCATAATAACCAGTCCTCAACTTGGAAGTTCTTTACTCGATCTTCTTTGCAGTGTTGCCTTTTACTGAGCCAGACTTATGAAAATACCATTCGGCTTAGAATTTGTTCTCTATACTTTTAAGCCATGGATTCATAGCCTCAGATCTCTGAGAAAAAAAGAATCCTACCAATTGGAATTGCCACCCAAAAGAATACCACGTTTACTCCTATCAGTCATTATTTTCCAGAGTAGCCAATGTGGTGCTTACAAAATAACAAAAATTAAAAATTGAATTAAAAGGGGCTTGTTTACAAACCACCAATCTGTATAGTGTCCCAGTAAAACCACTGTGACCATTTATTTACTAGAAGGCTGCAATAAGAGACCAGGAATCCACCCAAAGGAACCAGAGGAACCTAGCTCCGGGTGAATCATAAAGAAGGTAGTGAGCTTTTCTCCTCCTGGTTTGGATACCCTTGGTGCTCATTGTGAGCTTTCTGGATTTATTCTTTGCTTTATTTTTTTTCCGCTTCATGTCTATCCATTATGTTTATTTTAACCTAATTTCAAGTGTGTAAACATTTTGCAGAGGGTGGAACACCTACGTGTAAGGCTGACCTGTTTTCAAGCTCGTGAAAATGAGCCTTGTAAGGAAAGGTATTTTGAGTCATGTTCAGTTTGTAGAGGCACAGAGAGTCTGAAGAAAAGTTTAACAAGTAAACAAGATTAAAAAATTCAAAAGGAAGGTAGTGAGGAAAGACAGATGTAGTAATCCTAACCTCTGGTCACCTCATCTCCTCTCACTGTGTGTTTTTTATCTATACCTGTGACCTGGGGCCTTGAAACATGATGCAGAGACCACAGCTTCATGATAGGAAGGCCCTTGATTAGCAAACAAGATGTAGAGGAAGGTAGCTAGTGACTGGTTTGAATGTGCTGGCCTATATAATTATCTAGAATTAATATTTGCTCAGAGCTCACAGAATACACAACATTCTGCTAAAGGAGGGTGGCATGGAAAAAGAGGCAGAGATCCAACGGACCTGTAACCTAGCTTAGCAAGGTAGACCTTTGTGTTCAGTCAAAAGTTCATGAGGATTCCATTGAATACGTAAACATCAAAACGTGCGTACATAGTTTGCTAACGTTCCACCTCTGCCAGGTTGTACTGGGTTCTTTTAATATCAGATGAGTCAACCAGCCAAAGGCAAAAAATCAGTCTTGTTTTTAAACACTGGATAATAGGCTGGGTGCGGTGGTTTATTCCTGCAATCCCAGCACTTTGGGAGGCCGAGAAAGGGGGATCAGCTGAAGACCATCGTGGGCAACATAGCAAGATTCTGTCTCTACAAAAAAATTTGAAATTATCCAGACATGGTGGTGTGCACCTGTAGTCCTAGCTACTGAGGAAGTTGAGGTGGGAGGGTCACTTAAGCCTAGGAGTTAGAGGCTGCAGTGAGCTATGATCGTGCCACTGCACTCCAGCCTGGGCAACAGAGCAAGATTCTGTCTCCAAATGTAAAAATAAAAATAAAAAATAAACGCTGGATAATGAAGCAATGTTCTTTTCTCAAACTCTACAACAAATATACCCTAAGTATTAAACATGGACTTTGTGTACTTGTGTATATATCAATCAATAACCATTACTTACTACATGAAAGGTACCACACTGGCATAGAGAGGACAAAAAGAAGAAAATATATACACGGCCGCTGTTCTTAAGGATCCTAAGAGTTTTGCTGGAGAAACAGGCCATGACATTCTAATGTATATATAAGAATATGCAGAAAGATTTTAAATCATAATATATATCAGAAAAATTCTACATTACTGGTGAAAATATTTCCTAATCATAGAACAGATGAGGAGTTTAAAAGAGCCCTAAACCAAGTCACCCCAAAATTTAGTAGAAAAAAGTCAATATTTCTAGAAGTCATTTCTTTCTTCTAGCTTCCCTGAACTGTAGTTGCGATGGGAAGAAGGTAGCTATCAATAGAATTTACCATATATAGATTAGGTAATGACTGGGGTTAAACCAGTCTGGGGATGACTAGATTCTATTTCTCCCACAGGCTAGAATCAACAACAGGGATATATCCTAATAAATTGTAGGATACAACTCCAACCTTGACCCCCCTTCTATGCATCCCAATGATCTGGACCAATATTATCATTTTCTATGAATGTATGTCTTGACATGAAAAAATTGGAAAGCTCTATAGGACAGCAGATAGTCATAAATCCAGAAAGTAATACTTGTTTTCAGAATCAATTTGGGAGAGGGGATGAGGAAAAGGTATTTTCTCATTTGGTCTCCCCATCTAGACCACGATGAGCCACTCCAAGGCAGGACTTGATTCTTCATCTTTTTCCCAGAGCTGAGTTGCTGCTCCTGTGATATTTGTTCAAATAATGAATTGGATGAATCAATGTCTGGATCAGTGATTCATTGAATAAATGTCTTCGCTTCCTACCCGCCAACTTGCTCTTCAACTCACTCTGATGCAGCTTCCCATCCCCTTCACATTTCCATATCTACCCTTGCTGATTTTTTTCAGTGACTTCCACATTGCAGGATGAAATGATCACATTTGCATTCTCACCTCACCTGATCCCAGATCACTCCAGCCTATTGACTGTCCAGCTTACTTTGGAAGAGTCTGTTCCTTCTGCTTCTGTGACATCACACTCTTCTGGTCTTCCCCTTTTAACTCTGGCTCGTGCTCATCACTTCACTCTGCTGGCTCCTCCTCAGTTGGGCCCTTGAATATCTGCATCCAGTCTCAAGCCCACTCCCTTCCCATGTTAAGGTCTCAAACTATAAGGTCCTCATCTCCCCAGCTTCAGATACCTTCAAACTTATATTTCAGCCCAGACCTCTATTTTCACCTCCAGACTCCTAAAACCACCGGTTTAAAAGTTTCACAACGCTCTCTAGTTGAGCTTGTCCAAAAACAAATTCAGCTCCGGTGACCACCTAGTCCACTTCAGCTGCAGTCTTCTCTAGCTATATAGATGGTACTTTCATCTTCTCAGCTTCACAGGGCAAGAATCTGAGAGTCTTCTTCGACTGCGACATCTTCTACACTCCCGCGATCAACCCAGTACCAAAATTTACCTCTCTCTCCAAAATATAACTCAGGCATGAATACTTCTCCCCATATTAATCACTAGCAACCCAGTCTAATCAGCAGTTAGTTCTTTCTTGAGCTGTTACCACATACCCGTCAATGCCATCTCTACTCTCATCCCCTTCTTCCAGATCTATCCTCCTCATAGCAGCCACAGAGATCTTTTGAAACCACAAATCACATCATTTATAAAAACCCATGTATAGATGCTCAGTGCTTATTAGCAACAACTACAAGGGCTTGCATGGTCTAGTGACCGCCTCAGCAGCATCATCTCGTGCTCTCCTTTCCATCACTCACCAGATTCCAGCTACTCCTTTCTATTTTAAGATCCTAGCTTGGAACTCTTGCCAAGATTCTTACCTAGAACTTTTGCACATGTAGTTCCCAGTCTGAGGAGTGCTCTTCCACCTATACTTTGCCTAGTTCATGTTTAGGTGTCAAATCAAATGTTAGTTCCTCAGAAAAGCTAAATGAAGTTACCTTCTCTGAACTTTCCTTTGTAACACTCTTCACAGTGTTTAATTAATTGCCATTCGTTTAATTATTTGTTTAACATTGACTTCCCCCACTATGCTGTGAGCTTCGTAAGGCCAGAGATAATGTCTACCTTTGTTCACTGCTAATATCTCTAGTGCTTGGCACAGTGCCTGATACAGAGTAGAGGCTCAGTACATTTTTGTCAAGTGGGTGGATGGATGCAATGCCGTGGATATAGGAAACAGAAAATAGGTTTCAGCTGGGGACAGGGGCTTAAGCCTATAGTCCTAACAATGAGGACCTGAGGCAGGAGGATCGCTTGAATCCAGGATTTCAAGACCAGCCAGGGCAACATAATGAGAACACCCCACCCCTGAACCGGCCCGCTCTACAAAGAAAAAAAAATGCCAGAAATAAAGAATTAAAAAATAAAATATGTTTTATGTTTTAATAAGTATGGGCACAAAACATTAGCAAAATGTAATCGCATTATTTGTAAATCCAGCAATTTCTATATGAATTCTAGAAATAGTCTTTCTTGGTCAGATCCCATTTCGGGCATCACTCTTTGATGCCTACTCCATGCTACCTAAAACTGCAAGTGGTGCTGGGCGCAGTGGCTCACGCCTGTAATCCCAGCACTTTTGGAGGCCGAGGCGGGCAGATCACGAGGTCAGGAGATCGAGACTATCCTGGCTAACATGGTGAAACCCCGTCTCTGCTAAAAATACCAAAAAAAAAAAAAAAAAAAAAAAATAGCCGGGTGTGGTGGCGAGTGCCTGTAGTCCCAGCTACTCAGGAGGCTGAGGTGGGAGAGTGGCATGAACCCGGGAGGCAGAGCTTGCAGTGAGCCGAGATCGTGCCACTGCACTCCAGCCTGGGCGACAGAGCGAGACTCTGTCTCAAAAAACAAAACAAAAAAACAACAACAAAAAAACTGCAAGTGGTCTTTGTTTCTACTGATCACAAAATCACCTTGGGTGCAGCCATATGCCCCAACAGTTCATTCAATCACACCAGCGTGTTCTCCTAGCTCAGTAGTTCTCAAAATATGATTCCTAGAGCCGCAGCAGTGCTGCCTGAGAACTTGAAGAAAATATAACTTCTGGCCGGGCACGGTGGCTCACGCCTGTAATCCTAGCACTTTGGGAGGCCAAGACGGGGGGATCACGAGGTCGGGAGATCGAGACCATCCTGGCTAACACGGTGAAATCCCGTCTCTACTAAAAAAAAAAAAATACAAAAAATTAGCCGGGCACAGTGGCAGGCGCCTGTAGTCCCAGCTACTCGGGAGGCTGAGGCAGGAGAATGGCGTGAACCCGGGAGGCGGAGCTTGCAGTGAGCCGAGATTGCGCCACTGCACTCCAGCCTGGGTGACAAAGCGAGACTCCGTCTCAAAAAAAAAGAAAATACAACTTCTTCAGCCCTACCCTTGACCTAGTGACTTAAAGAAACAGAAAACTTTGAGAGCAGGCCCCGTAGATGATTCCAATGCACGCTGAAGTTTGAGAACCACTGGTCTAGCTAACCTGGAAAGGGAATACCTAGGAGTCCCAGGTTTACCATTTTACAACTTAGACATACCTGATTTGTCAGGCTCGTTTGGCAAACTTGGTGGAGAAAAGATAATTTGGAGCCAATGTTGGTGTCCAACTTAACAAGCTGGCTCCAGTTGGGGTAGGGAAAGTAGTAGGCAGCTTTTGAGTTATGAGTGGCAAGATTATATGCACAATTATATGTCCTTTTCTTAAAAAAATTATAAATACATAATAGTTGTGTATGTATTCTTTTTGGTCAGCCTTTGGATATTCTACTATACCACGTCCCCAACTCTTAAGTAGAGGTCAGCTGATGTATATAGGTCTATGCTATAAATGCAAGCCTTCCATAAGTAAAAAGCTAGATCCTCTTATGGCCAAATGTTTCTCTCTTAAATCTTTAGTGAAATTTGCATGTGGCTTAGTTTTCTTTCTCTTAGATCACATTTTTCATAATTTTTAATATCCTCATCATTGCCTTGCAATACAGTCATGCATCACTTGACAGCGGGTATGCTGTCTGAGAATTGCATCATTAGGTGATGCACTTCCTTGTGCAGACATCATAGAGTGAACATACACAAACCAATCTGGTATTTTTTAATTTATTTTTTTATAAGAAAAACCAAATAGCCCAGCACCATTACTGAATGTCAATCATTTCCTCTACTATGCAAAGCCAATATCAAGTGTCATATATCAGGTTTCTATATACACTACATTATAATCATATGGGACCAACATCGTGTATACAAAAACATCATTATAGTGCATGACTATACTAAGTCTTTATTATATATTGGATGACTGATTAAAAGAGCTATTTTCTTACTTTAGTTGGAAATAAACATAAAGCGCTACATGTTTTAACATGTGATGCAAGAAGACAATCTTTTGTCTTAATGCCCATTTTTCCCAGAGAATATTCTGTCCTGAACTTCATCAGTGATAATGCCAAACATTCTTTTTTCTGTAAGTTCTTAAACCTTTATAGCATTTTCCAAATGTTTTCAGAGGTTGTCTTTACATGAAAGACCCATGGTTGACTGAGAGTTATTCTTGGACAGCGTGCTTTGTTTATGTCTCTACCTTAGCATCAGGCTTCAGAATCCACCCACCCATCAACCACCTTTTATATTTTACACCAGCATATGTGGCCCTGTGAGATTTTCTGTGTGTGTGTGTACAGAATTATTGTCCCAGAACATGTTTACGTGTTTGGAAAGTGTTGTAGTGTTGTGCAATTTAGTAGGAATATGGGAAGCAAGAAAAAAATTTCATGTACGTATCACATTATCCCTTTTTCCCATCCATGAAATAATGGAACAGTTTCCTCAAGGGACTGGCTCTGTTCTGTAAACCAAAAGCTCGTTAGTCTCACTCCTACTTCCTTTCCAGGCCTCCAGAGCTCTGAATAAACCATACTAGCAAACAGCCTACACTGACCAACTTCTGAGATTTCTCTTTTCCTCTTTTTGTTTTTACCTAGTTGTTTCATAAATTGCCACAAGTTACAGAATGCTAAAAAGAAACCTCTCCGTTGTGAGCTTTACCTCCAGTACCTTTGTTATATCTGTTTTCTATGTGATGCACTTCAAGTGTGTAATTTTAAGAAACTTGGGAGGTATTTCAGCATTCAGTGTTTAAAAACACAAACAAAGTAATCATTTGGATTATTTTATGGTACGTGATTTTTGCACAGTATCACCAAAGTGTTGTCAAAATTCTAGTTAATCTCCAATAGTCACCCTAGAAATACAGACAGACACACACACACGAAACACCTTCAAGATTCATTAAGGAAAACACAGTTGCATTTTGGTTGGCTTAAATCCAAAATTTTCAAGTTTAGTAAAGACTCTGCAACTGCTTGGTATGCAATAAGAGTCTAATCTTAAAAAGTAACATATTTTATATTTCATAAGTAAAAGTACATGGTTTATATTTAATTTGGAAGCTGAGCTTATGAAGGTTAGCACAAAGAAGAAAAAGTAAAATAAAACTATAACATGTTGATAAAGTTAGATCTTAAAATCTTTTTTTTTTTTTGAGACAGAGTCTCGCTCTGTTGCCCAGGCTGGATGGAGTGTGCAGTAGCATGATCTGGGCTCACTGCAAGCTCTGCTCCCGGGTTCACGCCATTCTCCTACCTCAGCCTCCCGAGTAGCTTGGACTACAGGTGCCTGCCACCACGCCCGGCTAATTTTTTGTATTTTTAGTAGAGACAGGTTTCACCGTGTTAACCAGGATGGTCTCGATCTCCTGACCTCGTGATCCGTCCACCTCAGCCTCCCAAAGTGCTGGGATTAGAGGCGTGAGCCACCACGCCTGGCCGATTTTAAAGAATTGCACTAGAGACATGTCTACTACATATGCCTCAATAATATGAACTACTAAAAACCTTGAGTTTGCTTTTTAGTGGTATTTCTGGAAATTCTTCTGTTAGCACATTTGAAAAAAATCTGCAGCAACAACAACAAAAAAATTAAAAACACCTTCAGATTTCTTTCTGATGCAAGACTCAAAAAAAATCAGTCCGATTTGTCAGACACTGTATTAACTATTCTTAAGTAACAGATCTGTCCCCAACAGGCTCAGTGGTACCTCCTGGCAGGCTGTAATTCAGCCAGGGCATTAAGGACATTGGGACACATTAGCTGTCTCACGTAATTCATAAACCACTTTGCTGAATTGATTTACACTAACTCCTTGCTGGAGCATCTTTCCAAATTCTCACTCTTTAAAATGCTTTTATTTTAGAATCAGAAAAATATTTATTTTCAAAAGAAATAATACCAACAATTAAGAAAATGCCTACTTTATGTCTCATAGGATTGCTGTGAGGTTTAAATATGTAAATATTCCAAACAATAAGGTATTCATTTTGCTGCATTCCCTTATCTCTATGTATATATAAAAAGGGCATGAATACCATATTCCTGACTATGCATGCTCACCTTAATATTTATTGTCAAATCTAAGTTCCTTAATGTTAGAAATGAATTTTTATTATTCTGTATATAGTTCCTATTTTCACTTAAAATATACAAGAGCTCAACAAATATAAATTAATAAAGGATGACTATCAACCCAAGCAAAATACTTAACACCAAAGAATGATGGAAGAGAATAATCATAAAGAATAGAGGCCCACTCTATGCCTATTTCCATTTTGTCTACTATGAAGGAAAATGTAATGTAATTGTAGCAGGGGAAATTTTTAATTTTTATATTGTCTTTGAACACAAAACCATCTTTTCAAGGAGCTTTAAGAAAACCTAATTCCCTAGGGAATAAGATGCACTTTTAGTTGAGTCATAGTTTTACAGACGTATATAAAATATAGTCATAAGTTCCTCATTTAAATACATAGGCAAATGCATTCGTTATTTTTTGCTGCATAGCGAATTTCCCCATAATTTAGCAACTCGAAACCATCATGAACATTTGTAGTCTCACACAGTTGCCATGGGCCAGAAATTCAGGAACAGAGCTTAGTTGAGTAGATCTAGCTGAGCCTATGTCATAGGGTTTTCCACAGACTTAACTAGGCCTGGAGGATCTGTCTTCAGTATGGCTCACTCACCTGGTTGTTGGAGGCCTCACTTCCTTGCCACGTGACCCACATGGAGCTGCTTGAGTATCCTCATGACATGTCCGCTAGCTTTCCCCAGTACAAACCTGCCAAAAGACAGAGCCAGAGGGAATCTGTAGTGCCTTATGAAATGGTGTCAGAAGTTGCATACCATCACTTCTGCCATAGCCTATTAAAGAAGGGAACTAGGCTTCACCTTTTAAAAGGGGCAGTGTTAAAGAATTTGTGGACACATTTAAAACTCATCATAGCAAGAAGCTCTATGAGAATTGCCATCCCCATGCAGTAAAGAAATATTACTTCTTAGAACTGGTTCCAGTTTGACTCAGCTTTTTACTGACACACGTTTCCAAAAGAAACATAGCATATTTCAGCACAGATTAAAAATTATTGAAAATTTGGAACTTTAAAGATAAGCTAAAACTTTATAACTAAGAAAACGGTGATCTAAAGTGTTTAATCTTTTAAGGTTATAGGACTAGATCTGAAGTCTCTAGACACCCAGTTTAAATCCCCAGCTGTGTTGAATTATACGTTATAATGTCAGATGTATATGAAATCCAAGGTTATAAGTAAAATTCAATGTAATAATTTGTGTCCAACAAAGTAAAAGAGGGTTTATGGGGGTACAAACAAATATAAATACTATCATACTTGCCCCCAACATACTTGTACTTTATAGAGTTGGAAGCTTTCAAACATGTAACTAAAACAATTAATATTATATTATTTGTTTATTTTAGCAACTGATATATTGTTCTTTCAAAGCTAAAATGATCAAAGGTATTCAACAGCAGTGGGTACTGATCAAAATAACCAGTAGATAATATTATAAATGTTTTAAGAAATTAACACATTTAATAAAAGCAATTTTGAAGTATTTTCTATTCTGAATTTTTCTTGTTATGAAGGAAAATTTATTACAGTTCTTAAAAGAAAAGTACATGTAAAACACCAATGTAAATAATGCATTTGAATAGAAATATTTTTCCAGTCTACTTCAATAAATCTTTAATTTTCTAGTATTTAGCCTTCTCCAAATAGAGGATCTATGAAAATGCAGCATTTGTTAATGGAATTTTGACCCAGATACGAAAAAAAAAAGATTTGCAGGAATTAAAAATAGACAACATAGAATGTAGCACATTTACTGAACTCCAATAACAGACACATAAAAAATAGGTCAGCTCTCTCATCTGGCCTATGTGGATTTGGTGTGAATTATTATCAAGACGGCCTGCAAATAACAGACAATTTTACAAGTATATTTGGATCTCATTTTATAAAATGATAGAAAATTGAGAATACCAGTTTTCCTTAGAACTGGATGAATTATCCTCTTGCTTCAAGGCTTGTATGATGGTGACTTCCTGCAGAAAAGAATGCTGCTAACTGGAAAGAGGACAAGGCCTCATTACACTGGGGACATTCTCATTGCTGCTAAAATGCTCTAAACTTTTTAGGTGTCTCTTCATTTTTTTGAGACTGAGTCTCACTCTGTTGCTAGGCTGGAGTGCAGTGGTGCGATCTCGGCTCACGATTCTTCACACTGTACAGGAAGCATGGCTGGCGAGGTCTCAAGAAACTTAAAATCAGGGCCAGGCGCGGTGGCTCACGCTCGTAATCCCAGCACTTTGGGAGGCCGAGGCGGGCGGATCACGAGGTCAGGAGATCGAGACCACGGTGAAACCCCGTCTCTACTAAAAATACAAAAAAATTAGTCCGGCGTGGTGGCGGGCGCCTGTAGTCCCAGCTACTCGGAGAGGCTGAGGCAGGAGAATGGCGTGAACCCGGGAGGCGGAGCTTGCAGTGAGCCGAGATTGCGCCACTGCACTCCAGCCTGGGCGACAGAGCGAGACTCCGTCTCAAAAAAAAAAAAAAAGAAAGAAAGAAACTTACAATCATGTCGCAAGGCAAAGGGGAAACAGGCACATCCTACATGGCTGGAGCTGCAGGAAGAGGGCGAGGGGAAAGGTGCTACACACTTTTAAACAACCAGATTTTGTAAGAACTCACTATCAGGAGAACGGCAAGGAGGAAATCCACCCCCATGATCCAATCAACCCCAGCAGGCCCCTCCTCCAACACTGGGGATTAAAATTCAAGATGAAATTTGGGTGGGGACACACATCCAAACCATATCACTTGGGTGGGAAGAAACATGATAATGGAAAAGTTGTGGAGAGAATGATGTTTGCAAGCGTTCTTTGCCAGTGGAGGGCGGGGCAGGGAAGGGAGGCGAAAACGGGATCTTAATTATAATGCAAAATTTATCTTTAAGACCAGGTGTCTTTTACATGCTTACAATATGTTACTTTCACCTTTTTTTAGTGTTTTTTATATTGTTGATGTGCTTCTAATCAGAAACAGTTTTATAAACTACACAGCTACTAAACCAATTAGGTTTGAGCCTGATGAAAGCTATCCCCATTATAGGTATAAATAGACCGTTAGCATCACTGCTGATTGATGAAGAATTCCAGGTCCGCAAAAACCAGCTCTATTTTAAGTGCTCCTTGTCAGCACCCAGCTTTGGAGTTAACCTCACTCAATTGTGTTTCTTTGCAGGAGAGAGATTACACGAGGCTAAACCAGAGAGCATTCAGTCTGTCTTGTGAAAGTATATAAACACTTTCTAGTGTGGTCATAAAAACTATGATTTCTCCCTTTACTCTGTTAAGTGCACTCTTAGTTAACAAAGGTATTCAGAAAGAAGAGAGGGAAGGTTCAGCCGGCCAGGGACTGACATGTAGAAAGGGAAAATGTGTCCATGGCTTACCTTTGTGTTAATGTTTCCTGCTCCCTTAAGATTAATCATTAGGCATCTCAAGGATGATCAGTGTTCAATTACTTCTTTAAGGCCATGTTCCAACTAGGTGTTTTGTTTGTTTGTTACTAGCAATTAAAAACCATACCAATATCTTTAGTTTCTAACTTCCTTTTTTCCTACTGTTATCTATGGCAAAGGATATGTGCAGAAAAGAGAAAATGTGAGTCCTGAAGAGGCTGGATAGAAGAGAAGGGGAGAACATGAACTTAACTAAGTTAAAACCCTCGGTTCAAAACTTGACATGGACACTTACTAATGGTGAGATCTTGGTCAATTAAATGACCTTGTCTCTGTTTGACTTCATTTCCTCACACATAGAATGATATAGTAACGTTATCCCTTTGGTTGTTGATATTATATTAGTTGGCCAAGCACAATGGCTCATGCCAGTAATCCCAGAAATTTGGGAGGCCAAGGAAAGAGGATCACTTGAGGCCAGCAGTTTCAGACCAGCCTGGAAAACACAGCAAGACCCCTTCTCTGAAAAAAAAAAAAAAATTAATTAGCTGAGTGTAGTGGTGCACACTAGTCCGAGCTACTCAGGAGGCTGAGGCAAGAGGATCACTTGAGATCAGGAGGTTGAGGTTACAGTGAGCTATGATCACACCACTTGCACTCCAACCTGGGTGACACAAAAAGACCCTGTCTCTAAAAATAAATAAACCTAATTTAATTTAAAAAGATTATTAATAAGTTAATAAGTGCCAAGTACTTAGAAAACTGCCTGGCAAAGAGCAAGTGCAGAGTCACAGTGACTGCTAAGAAAGTGTTGCCTATTCCCCCATGTCACAGAAGCAACTTACCATCACTTTTCCTAGTTATTCACAAAATGCTGGCCACTTTGAGGACTATAACTGGACTCTTGACCACAACTTATTTCTCTGACTTTGCTTTCTCAATCCTCTTTCCACTCTCCTCAACTTCTGCCTGCCCTTGAAAATGCAATCTTCTTAAAGGTCCTAATTTGAACTTCTTCCTTTCCTTCTGTACTTTCTCCCTATTTATCACCTCCCAGTGCCTTTAATTCAGGCCCTCCCTACCCCTCATTCCCCTCACCACACACCAGACACAGCCCGATACAGATGCGATCTTTATGCCTCAGTGATATTGGTCAAAAAAGTACTGACCATAGCCATTTCATCTCTATCTTTTCTCCTAGAATTCGAATTTATTTCCTTCTCTCTTCATCTCCTATCTTCTACCCAGCTTTTGATAAGTAATTATTGAAAATATGTTTTGTAAAATGTTTAGTTAGCAAAGAAATCTTATCTAACTTCTAAAGTTATATGTAAATCTCAGTTAACCATGCTATGTCTATAAAGCCTATGCTTTTATGTTGAATATTCAAATTATTTTATGGGTTTTCCAGAGAAAATTAGTATTGAAGCAATTCAGTCTGGACACTAATGTTTTCATACTTGCTAGTTAATTATCCTCCCATCTATGTTTACAAACAAAAATGTGGCTTATTGCTAATGTTATTACTTAACCTTCCTTATAATTGATTTGAGTCTTTTCAGCATTAGTCTAAATTGAAAATATGTCAGTGCTACAAACTACATCTCACAGAAAGCTCAGAATTCATTGACCCATTTTGAAATATAGTTTTCTGGAAACAAGGTAGACTTTAATCGTACATAAATGATCTGTAAGACTTTTTTCACTTATTACAGTCTATGCCTCAGATAACTCTCCACGCAGGAAGAGAGTGGGGAGAGAAATGAAATTTCAACGCTCATTCATAGAAGAAAAAAAAGGAATAGATTGAATTAAGAATCCAACAGAAAATACAAGAAACCCTTAACATAAGATTATTTGAGAAGGGATTACTTATATAGGGACTATTTGCAAAGTTGTACGATAGGAGAAACACAGGGATACTAAAGTCACTAGGGGGTTAGTAGCGGCTGAGCTGATCACCCAAGACCCAAACGACCAGAGAAGGAAGCAAGTAACAAAACTGAGAGAGGAGAAAGTCTGCAAAGTCAGCTGCCCTAAGAAAACCAACGACCTTAGGTGAAAAGTCACAGCCTGTTCCAGGCAATCGTGCCAGGTGGGATCCAGAGGAGTAGACAATCCAACCTCACTCTCCTCCCCTTCTGTCTCCTTCTACGGCTTGCCATGGGCCCAACCTACCAGGAAGCCAAGAGGAATAAAGACCCTGTTGATGGAATCCATATAAAGCCTTCTCATATAAATTATCGTCCAGACTGGGACACTTTTGAGGGTTAAGAAAGTTGTTAAAATTAATTACCATTATTGTAAAAAAAAGAAACACGCTACTCAACAATTATCTAACTATATAATTGTAGCTTTATACATTACAATAAATGGCGAAAGCACAATAGCAAGAACTCACCTATGACTCTGTATATACTAGGACAAAACTGCTGTACCTGTTTGTTCTGCATATCTCACATCCACCTAACCCACATTGCCCTTCCACCTTGTCAGACTCTGTGAGTCCTACAGGCTGCTGCAGGCACCAGACCACACTGGCTGGTAGATCAAGTGGCTGGTAGGGAGGCATCATTGGACACTTCCATCACCAGCAGAAATCAGAAAGCGTTAGCTGTCCCTAACCACTTGTGTCTGAGTGCACTTTGTTAAGCCAGTGGGCAACCTGCGTGCTGTTCTTAAAAGGGAGGTGTTGGTTAGATTACATCCGAAAGGGGTCAGGGAAGGAGAGGCTGTTTATCACTTAGTAGTCTTTCAGATTTAACCCCATATTAAAGCAAGAACTTTGCTCTGTGCACATGCATCTCACACAATACTAGACAAGACTATAGAAGCTGGAAATACAAACCCACTCTGAATAATTTTAATGTAACTATTAATAACTTTGCCATCAAAAATGAACATTTTGAGATAAATGTTAAACTGATCAAGAGATCTGTTAAACCAAGATTATCCCAGGCAAACCTGAGCATATGACTCCCTGTTTCCATCCAGGTCACCCTTCCTGCACAGAGGATGGGATAGAAAGGAAATCTGGGTGAGGGAAATGGGCAGCAAATGGAAATTAACAACCAAAATACGGGGACTTAGGTCATCAGTGGAGTAGAAGAAATTGAGTTGGGCTCCTGTGATTTAAGGAGAGAGGTCACAGAATAGTTACCATGTTATCACGCGCAGGCAATTGAAAGGCCCCAACATCAAGTTCATCTCTAAATTAACCTGTCTTTCTGACATCATAGAGCAGACTCCTCTTACATTTTATAGACAGATTCAGACATGTACCTCAGAGGTGCCAACAAGAACATCTCTTCTGCCCAAGCATTCGTCCTCAAAGAGCAGAATGTTTATAGAGATCTCAATGTTAACACAATTTACCACTTTGAAAGCACCAAATGTTTGGCTATTATTTGATCATCATCCTGATTCCAGAAACCTCTCGTGAAATTTTTGATCAGTTTCTTTTTATTATTAACATTTATGGACCGGGCGCAGTGGCTCACGCTTGTAATCCCAGCCTTTGGGAGGCCGAGGCGGGCGGATCACGAGGTCAGGAGATGGAGACCACGGTGAAACCCCGTCTCTACTAAAAATACAAAACAATTAGCCAGGCGTGGTGGCGGTCGCCTCTAGTCCCAGCTACTCGGAGAGGCTGAGGCAGGAGAATGGCGTGAACCCGGGAGGCGGAGCTTGCAGTGAGCCGAGATTGCGCCACTGCACTCCAGCCCGAGCCACAGAGCGAGACTCCATCTCAAAAAAAAATGTATGTATGTATGTATGTATGTATGTATGTATGTATGTGGAGACAGGGTCTCACCATCTTGTTCATGCTGGTCTTGAACGCCTGGGCTCAAGGGATCCTTCTGCCTCAGCCTCCCAAAGTGCTAGGATTCCAGGCATGAGCTACTGCACCAGGCCATTCATCAGGTTCTGTTAGTCTTCAGTGTCATAAACTTCTTCCTTTGTTCCCAATCACTTACAGTAGATTCTGCACACCCTCAGGCCTGAAGTGGTGAGTTTCATTAGAGCTGCAGAACATTAGAATACCTTTACTTTCAGCCAAAATAAAACCTATATTTTAGTGATCCTGGTATCATGGTGTACATTTTAGGTTAGACCACGCATAATATATATCAAATTTGTGGGTGGTTACCACTACAATGAATATCTCCCTGTAATAAAAATGATTCTGGGCTCCAGCCAAGAGCCCAGTTTATGAAGTCATATTTGATAAGGATAAATTCCAATTCAGTGAACAAGATTAAGGTTTGCCATAAAGATATTTATGTATATCATTTAAGTAGTTTTAATCTGTATTCTTTTTGTGGTTGTGATCTAATGGTTTATGTTTTGAGCTTCTACCAGAAGCTTGGATCTACCAAAAGTTTTTAAGTTGGATGTTACGAAATGGTGAGAATATCAGCAAATGTTTGGTAATACAGAAGAACATGCAGGCATTGAATTATTAAAATGAAACTAAGCTTATATTTGAATATAATTGGTAGTAATTGACCTGACCAAGATGCATATGAGTAAATGCTTTATCTCTCAGCTTTCTAAGAGACTAAGTGAAAATACACAATACAAATAGATTGAAAATGTGTTGTTTTATTAGCTAGATATTATACACTATTCTGTTAAACTGTAAACCAATAGGTTACCTCTATTTTTATCCAAGTCTATTGACCAATATTATATGTATATTACACATATATTTATAATATAGGTATATATTATAGATGTATAATATATACCTATACTATAAATATATGTGTAATATAATTATATTATAAATATATGTATAATATATATCTATATATGTATATGTATATATGAATATATTTCAATAATTTATGAATAGTGTATGGAATTCATTTTAATTTCAGGAAATTTCAATAAGTGATAAATCCTGTGAAGAGGTCTGATTAAATGCAAGTGGTGGCCCCAGGGATCTCCTACAATTCAGAAGTCACCCAAAGGTCACATGAGTGCAAAATATAAACATTCCACATTTTCTGGTACAGGGATCACTTCCACTTATGCCCTCAGGTCCTGCTGCTCCAACACGTACAGAACTGGGAGCCTGCTCCTCTGTATGGGGACCCAAGTAGAATATCATCACTGGCCTACCTAAAAGGACACAGAATAGGCCCACCTAGTAATAGCTAGTTTGGGGTGACAAACCTCAAATTAAAGGTGAGGGAGAAGGATTATATCCTCCACACTGAGCTTTATAAAACTTAAGGAAAACAGCTAAAAAAAAAAGAAAAATGTTTTTCAAAATCTCACAGAAAATAATTTAAAATTGTTCAACATAAATAAAGGAGAAATAAACATGTGGAAACAAGTTAATCGGACTGGAGGAAGAGGAGAACTCAGAGACAGAGAACGTATACTTGCTTTGCATTATTTCCAAATAAATATATACAGTAGTTGCCTTTTAATCTCATATTAACAAATACAACAGTAGGAATAGGTCACAATCATGGAGCTGTGTGATAATCCCTTCCCATGCAGCAATTTCATTTAACCCTCACAAGTAGCCCTAGGATGTAGATACTATATCTACCCCTATCTCACTGAGCTCGGAGAGTTCTAGAAAAGTGCCAAAAATCATCACGCTAATTAGTGGCAGTAAGAAACCTCGTACATGTTCATATCCACCTCTAATTTTTTGTTTCAGTCTTCAGTGTGGATTCACAATTAGATTACTTCTTTTCACAGCATGTCTTCAATTTCTTTTCTGCAGTTAGCGCACTTAGCAAAAGACTGTAGGTAGTAAGTACTTTGCATGACTCTTAATGATTAACTAGACCTAGGCACATGAGGATGAGGATCTCAGAACACATTACTACAGAATGAGCATTCTAGGAAGAAGAAAGAGAATCACTAAAGCATTTTAAGGAAAACAGTGCTGTAAGTAAAAATCTTCAGCAGGGACGTTGCCTTAGTAATGCCCAGGAAGTCCTGTGAGAAGGAGCATTTCGCACCAGCAAAAAGCTACGATTCAGACTTCATGGACAAAATGAATCATGATGAGGACTGTAACATCGAAGGAGAGATGAATTGCTGGTTGACATCATTCACCAAAAAGAAGGATCAACAGCCGTTTTGAGTCAAGTGCTCTCTGAGTAAGTTAATTATCTTGAGTATCATCTTCACTGGAAATAAGCCTACATGTCTACATTACTCCTTAATTGTCAACTTTCATAGATCAGACTTAAAAAACAAAAACTACCATGAATAGTCAGTATTTCTAAGTGGCTACCACAGGCAAATCATCATACAGAACAATAAAATAATAATTTTGAAGAATTTGCAAATTTAAGGAGGTATATATAATATAGAGAGAATGAATATATTCATATGCAGTACTTAAATATATTCATTAATTTTAATAGGCATTTTTTCTATTAGCAATGTTCAATTGGAATAAACTTTAATAGTAACATAAAGACATGATTTATTAAATTGTGAAAAGACTTTATAAGATGAAAATATATCTGAAGGATATGTCATGAATAAGTCATCAATTGTAAATTTCTTAGAGATATAGAATATTATCATTAAAAATTCAATAAAGACAGAGAAGAGTTAAGTTAATGTGGCCCACTTATGGGGCTCTTTCTGTTTATCTACTTGCTAAAGAAATTATTTTAAAAAAACTTAGAATAATGATTAGTATTTATTTTAGACCATGTTTCCAAATAAAAGTGGCCTCAACCAGAGCTTTGTCAACCTGAAATTCAACATTTAGCTATCTGAAGACAGCATGGAGTAACATATTCTGCAGGATTTGTTGAAGACAGAGTCACCAGCTTTAAATACAGTAAATGTCAGTGTTTTGAGAAGGAAAAGAAAAAATTTTCAAGGTCAGAATCCCAACTTTCATTCTTATTTAGTGCAGGGTCATCTCATCTCTGCTAAAGATAAACTACAGACATACATACCTGTGAGCAGCACCAAAATATCCCTTAAGAATCAACTTTGCCTTTGTTCAAATGTTCAAACAACTATTTAAGCTGAGACCCCAAATTTCTACACCAGATAGTATAAATAAAGCTATAATTTCAGTCTACAAAAACTGAAAGACAGTTGTTAAAGTCAGTGATTTTAGGGGGGGAATAAATCTCAATATTGCTGATAACTTTTATTAAATAAGATGTGTCCTTTTTTTGGAAATAAGAAGGATACACAGTGTGAATGACGTTTCTCAGCTACTTGTGCATGCATTTATTAATATTTCACTTTGGTTATAAAGGCAATCCTTAAAGCAGCACATCATCTCTTCCTTCTGAAACTGAATTTTCGTTGTCTTCTATGATCTGGTTAAGAAACTAAGTTAAGTTGGAATCATGAACACTAGGAGGGATGAAGCCTTGATGACCTTTGGCTTCATCAGTCTTATGAATAATGGTATAGTAGTCAGGGTTATAAAGCCACATTCTAGTCTAGTTTCCATCTGGCCACAAAAAGCCCTGTAGTTTTGGGCAAGTTACTTAACCTGTCTGGGTCTCAAAGTCCTCACAGGCAAAATGATAAAGAGCTAAATCAGTGTTTTGCAAAATATAGTACATACAGTACTAATGGTATATCAGCTGATACTGGGGTAAACATTCTGAATTTTTATAATTATGTATCCTAGTGTGTATTATGAGTAATACAACCCACAAATCAAACCCATAAATGTATTCATTTCTATTGTTTAGGACAACTAAAAAATAGAAAATATATTTAAATTTGATTTTATTAAATTATTAAGTAAATAATTTATAGATGATACATGTATATAGTAAAAATTCTGAAGGTGGTATGTGAAGAACTGAAGATTGGGAAACACGAATGAATGATCTCTAAATCCCTCTCCATCAAGAAGAGACTATATTTTTAATGAAAGAATGATGACTGTCAAAGCTAGAGAATTACTTTGTAGACCAAAATAGATGATATCAGATTGCCAATCAGACACAGCTTTTCAATAAAATTCTTTGTTCAAATGAAAGCAGACTGAAATCACTGACTGGCTAACAATATTGCAGAATGGCGTGATTTCAAAAGAGTCTTTAAATGAAGAAGAGATGAAAACAAACTCATTTTCCCATGTACCTTCTTTTCTTTCATGCTGTCTTTCATGTCTTCCCAAAAAATGTGAATCCCAAAACGCTTCCTGTTGCCCATGTGCCCACAATGGGCTCTTGTGCTCTCATCTGAGACAGAGGCTGTTCCATCACTGAAGGATATTTTCTTGCAATTTCTATGGACAGAATTACTTATTTCGGAATTTCTCTGCAATTATTTTTTTGAGGAACATATTTTTGTGGGAAAAAAAAGTGAATGTTTTAAAGGGAAAGGAGTAAATTACTCTGTCACTGAGTTTTCTATGAATTAAGCCACTTTTTAAAAGGCAAATAAAGAAAATTTCTATAGACTTAAACAGTACTCCAAACACTTCTGTGCAAACATCTTGAATATTCGAAATCATGTAAAAGAAAGCTCTGACTATAAAAAGAGAAAGCACAAAATAGATAGTGCTCTGTTTATGTACTGCAGGACAAAAAAAAAAATTGCTTCATGGAACATAGGAGAACTTACATACTATCATAGCTGCCAGTTGTTTGAAGAGATTGACCTACAAGGTCCTTCTTAATGTTAGTATTCTATGTTCCTGATTCCAAAGAACTAAGAGGAAAATATTTCATACAAGTGAGGAAAATGATATAATAAAAATAACATATTAAAGAAAATTAATAGAAATATTTCATTTCATTTCTAAAATAGAAAAACATATTCCTAAAATCAGAGAAAATAGAAAAAAAGCATATTCCTAAAATCATCAGGAAGAAATTGGTTCAATTAGAATGTTTCAATTGACAAGACATTCAGATTGTCAACTGTCATGGATTCAGATACGATGTCTATTATTTATGATGCTGTTTACGTTAGCAGCTTCTGTGCGGTTGGTGTGAGTTCCTAAAAGGTGTCCATCTGAGGTTCTCCTGGAAGTGCAGAATGCCATTTCAGCAGCAGACCAAAAGAATCAACATATGTTTAGAACATTTCCATGTGGCATGTCAAAATCAGCATTTCCCCAACCATCTTTCACATCCAAAAACACAAACAGGCATGCACACAGTCTAATCTCCCACATACAGCTTTAAAAGATCCCATTAGAAGAAAGCAAATTGTTTCCTTCTCTTTTACTAATACAGCTTTCTTAAATGGCTTTTTAAAAATTCGATTGTATTAATAAAACACCTTAATTGGCCAACTTCAATGAAAATCTTTACATGTGGAGAAATATTGAAGGGTCTCAGTATAGGGGGTCAGAGTGGTTGGGAGCCATAGAAAAGGTTGCTATCTTATTATTTAAATATCCTAGAGAAGAAAAACAAAAGACTATGGATGATTTTTCTCCCCTTTCATTTGGAAGTCATTTGTAGACTTTCCTTTGTTCCATTGAGAAATAAGAGAAAAAACATATAAGTTACAGCGAACCCATATGGCCAGCAGGAAAATCCTGTTTAATTGCTTTATTGCAAGAATTGTTAAATCACTTCCTGAGGATGCAGTTCAAACGAAACATATGGCAACTATTAGCAAAAGCCCCTAATGAATTCAAAAATATGCCTTTTATTGGAGCTTTCTCATAAGCATCAATCATACATTATTTAAATTGTATATACAAATAGGCATTTGGTGTTTTAGTTCCACAAATGTTGATGAACACCTACTCTGTACCAAACTATACAGTCAGCTTGTGTGAAATGTATTTCTCAGCCCAGAAATAGATATGACATGATGGGGTCCAGGACATGGACCCAAATCTATCCAAGTCTCTTCTCAGAAAACAAGGATGAGAAGAATCCCCCAATCAATGCCTCCTGCCCAAGGGTTTCATGCCCAAGAAAACCATTTCATTTCTACTTGGATAGTTCTAGTGATCTATATTCTTTGCACTCCTTTTAATGCCACACCACTGATGTGACTAATCATTCACATTCAGCATCCATTCTTTGCCTTTTTTGTAACTTCTTTGATTAGATTGTGAATTCCACAAAGAAGAAAACTTTACTAAGAGTTTTTGTATCTAGGATAATGTGAGGCTTGTAATGAAGAATTAGCAATCAGCTTTAACTAACTGTAGAGCAAGTGTCAGCATTTTTTAATTGTTTCTAATGCCGTTCATCTCTGGAAAATTTCAGAAATTTAACAATTTAATATATTTATTCATAAACAACTTTGTAGAGAGACAATTCTGCCTCAAATTCAAAGATAAATCATTGGAGGAATATCCACCTGTTATCACTATGTGGTTTTACTCTTAAAAAGAAGTTATAAAATTCTAGGAATACTACAGTTTGACTACACTTTCTGTACATCGTAATACGGTCTTTGAAGTTATGTAATGGAAGTGAGCTTTGGTAGCTTAAAAGTCATGCGGAGTGTGGTGAGACTCTAAAGTAATTGGCATTAGCTACATGAAATAATGACATTGGCCATAAGGAGGCTAAAATATATTTTTGCTTGATACCCCAACTCACTGATTATCATTTTTGTTAAATATTTACTTACACATGCTTGGTTATATACTCTTGAAATGAAATAAACTATAGAAAAGGCTTGTTTTTGTCACTGGTCAACTTGTTATTTGGGGCAAAGCATTCAACTTAAATGTGTTTGCCGTGAAAAGAGAGGGCTTCTTTAGACAATGTCTAAATGTCCCATACAAAAGATTCCTGTACACGTATTTTGTGTTCTAAGTAAATGTCTTATCATAAGACCAATCCAAACTTTCTTCCTCCTTCATTTCAAAATAAGTCTGTTTAGTATGACTCAGAGGCGAGCACGCCTGTGTTGTGCCTTGCTTCCATTAGTGACAGTATGACCTCACAAAAGTTACTTTACCTTCCAGGACTTCACAGCGTGTTCTAAAGATGTGCTGAATTTCTGCAGGCAAAAGCTTAAAACTGGGTCGTACACATAATAAGCACCCAGTAAGCGCTAGCTATTTTTATCCTGAGGAACTTTCTCCAGGAACATTCTTTAATTACCTGTCACCAACTTTTCCAGTCTTGTTGATAAAAGAAGGGTTTCTGTTTTATTTTTCTGTTTGTTTGCTTTTCACAAAAGAGAGAATGTATTTTAAAACTCCCGATCGGGGTAAATTTCAGGGCTAGACTTAACATTTAATGCACAGTTTTGATTTAATTTTATTTTTAAATATGTTTTAAGAGACACACAGAAAGTAAACAAACATTACCAGAACTGTAGGATCACTTGTAAAAGGAGGAAATTGTTTTCCTCTAGTATTGAATCAGAGAAGTCCTTGAAGAAGAAAAGTCAAATGACTTTTTAATAAATGAAAGAATGCCCAGGAAATGCTGGCAGCCTGTGCCATTTGTTGGAAGCCCTGATCTCTGGGCCTGATCCCCCAAGCTGCCATTCAATCTATACGTCTGCATCTTTGGAAGCATGCGGAGACACGGTTCACACCCAGAGAACAGTGCTGAATAACTAAACATAGATTAAGATTGAGTCAAAGTATGCTTTCAGTATAAATTAATCTTGCCAAAGTAACCCCCCCATCTCTACTTTTTTTTTTTTTTTTTTTTGACAGAGTCTCGCTCTTTCACCCTGGATGGAGTGCAATGGTGTGGTCTTGGCTCATTGCAACCTCTGTCTCCTGGGTTCAAGAGGTTCTCCTGCCTCAGGCTCCTGAGAAGCTGGGATTACAGGCACCTGCCACTATGCCCGGCTAATTTTTGTATTTTTAGTAGAGGCAGGGTTTCACCATGTTAGTCAGACTGGTCTCGATCTCCTGACCTCAGGTGATCCACCCACCTCAGCCTCCCAAAGTGCTGGGATTACAGGGGTGAGCCACCGTGCCCAGCCTCTACTTTTTATCCATAAGGAAATCTTTAACTTAGTTGAATAATTGCATCAATCACCAAATCCCCTAAATCCCAAAGGTGAAGATCTCAGCAGTAATCAATATTTCACAAGGATATAGACGTCTTGATATTTGCTATTTCTAGAAATGAAGATTGATGCTCTTTTCTTGGGCTGATCCACAACAGAGGTGCGCTTGGGCCTCTCTCTCTCTCACATACACACACACACACACACACACACACACAAACACCCATCTGAGTGTGCTTTTCTTACTTCAACTCTGAGGATGTTGTCCCTGAGGAAATGAAGAAATATCACCCCTTTGGATCTATCCTGTGGTCAGTGGTTATTGGGTAGAAGGCATCAAATCCCAATGGGTCAGTTAATACATCCTCAACCATGTTTTATATGTGAGTAACTTAGATGAATGAGAACCAGAAAGTCGACCTGCTTAATCTGTTTAGGCATATCCACAAACAGTAGAACTAGACAGTTAAGCTTTAAGTTCCTGGAAAGATCTCATTCTGAATGCTATTTTTAAAAATAATAATAGTGATAAATGCTGGGGACTGAGATTCTAAATCTTTTACATCAGTCAACTAACCCACTGGACCAAGGCCCATTTTAATAAATAGTAAGAGTGGCTTTTCGCTGAAGATCTGGTATGCTTTATAGAGGCTGCGTCCTTTAGTTCTTTCAGCAATCCTCTGAAGTAGATGTGATTATCTAGATGCGATTAATAAAGAAGGAACCTGCGCCTTGAGAGGTAAGATACCTCACTGGCGTGCACAGAGAAAATAAGCAACAGGGAAGAGATTTGAAACGCCCGGAAACTAACCAATTTGCTTCTGTCTCCCAAAAATAGGACCAGAAAATTTTAACTACAAAAATTCTACCCCAATTCAAAGTGTTTTTACATTCATTTATTGCCAATGTTTTGTTTGTTTGTTTGTTTGTTTGAGATGGGGTCTGACTCTGTTGCCCAGGCTGGAGTCTGTAGCACGATCATAGCTCACTGCAGCTTTGAACTCCCTGGGCTCAGGTGATTCTGCTACCTCAGCCTTCCAAGTGGCTGGGACTACAGGTGCATGTCACCAGGCCCAGCCAATTTTTCTATTTTTTGTAGAGATGGGTTTTCACCATGTTGTTCTGGCTGGTCTCAAACTCCTGGGCTCAATGATCTGCCTGCCTCTGCCTCCCAAAGTTCTGGGATTACAGGTGTGAGCCACCACGCCCAGCCTATTGCCAGTGTTAAAGATAATATGGACGTACATTCGTTTGTCTTCCGACAAGAAAATAATTAGAAGATGATTTACAGTTATCAAAGACATATCTAGTGATTTTACTGATAGTTCCAAAATGCTAATTTTTCTATTGGCAGGCTCTATTTAATTTTTGCTTCGTTAATTATACTTCATTTTATTTCTAATAATGCTTTTTGATGTTTCTTCTTAATAATACCACAACTTTTGTGTCTTTTTTTTTTTTTTCAGGCTATTCCAGGTATTTCAGAGAAGGAAAAGGCTGGTAAGTTGACATTTTGGTTATGTTTTCTTGCCAATCTATTTCAGAAAAAACTTCACCTTAAAATAGGCATTTTATTAAATATATAAAATGTATACATCTCATGAATATCTGGGAAAATGTTATTTAAATTCTGTAAAAGAAATTTGTTTTGCTCAATATATAAGAAAAATATATGTGGTTTTCAGACATAATGACATTGTGTTAGAATAAGATACGTGTTTCTTGGGGTCTTCCTTGTAACTGCAACCACAGTTTTTTTCTTAAGTAAAAGAATTAGATGTTGATCAATGTTCTGAGGAATGAATTTGGAAACTAGTTGTTAATAATTACCAAGGTTTATTTTCATTCGTAATGACTTAGTAGCCACAGAAAAAGATGTAATTGATGCTTAAAGCTGACGCTACACTATCAAAAATATAGTGATGAAGCAATGTGAATAATTGTATTGAAGAAAAAAATACAGTATTTTTCTATGCTCTGTGCTTTAATTATAATTATTTAACAGTATTATGGGAAATGGACAAGGACTGATGAGAAAAGAAAATATGAAAAATTAGACTTGGATTGGTAGATCTACGTGTTTTTAAAAAATCATACTGTCTTATGTGTTCTGTGTAATAAAAACCAAAACAGGTTAAAGGTATATTAACTAACTTGAAGTACATCACTTTGTTTATAGACATTTGTGATTTTTAAGAGCTATATTAAAAGTTTATAATCTCATCTTAGAGAAAATATTAAAATTTCAAATGCCTTTACACTAAAGCATTAGAGTTTGTCTGGCGGGGGTGTTTGCTGTCTATGTCAGTGATCTTATTTTTGCTGCTAGATAGTTTTCACATAGAATTTTCCTAGTTTGTGTCCTTCTGTGAGCTCAACTTTTCTCTCATGTTTAGGCTGTATCTCGTTTCTTCACTTTAATAATGTTGAAAAGTATCTCTTCAGACTAGGGGGAAAATATTGAACTGGCAACATATGTCAGCTCAAGAGAAAAATCACCCAACATAACAACGTACTAATATCATAAAGATTAATATCAGGTTGGTGCAAAAGTAACTGTGGTTGTGGCCACTGAAAATAATTGCAGTTTTGGCCATTACTTTCAATGGCCAAACCGCAATTATTTTTGCACCAATATATTTACCATATATTGAATGGATTTAAAGTTTTAAATCTCCAGTATCTTAAATAGCTGTCCCCATGATTCACTGCAATTTAAACAAAGTATATAACAGAACAAAGTTGTCATCCTATTCCAGAATGTCAGTAAATTTTTTCACACGCCAAGAAGAAAATGAGGATGTGAGTTGTTGGCTGGTCAGGAGGGGAAAGAAGGAACGGAAATGCCATGGCTGGAGGAGACAGGAAGGCAGAGAGTTCTCTTCCTCCTCTTCCAGTTAAATGGCTTAAGTTTGACAGGCAGAAGCACTTCATTCTGTCAAGCTTCTCAAATATTTTGAAAATATTTTTATTTTTATTTTTTTTGAGATGGAGTCTCACTCTGTTGCCCAGGCTGGAGCACAGTGGTATGATCTTGGCTCACTGCAACCTCCACCTCCCAGATACAAGCTATTCTCCTGCCTTGGCCTCCTGAGTAGCTGGGATTACATGCCTGCGCCACCACGCCTGGCTAACTTTCGTATTTTTAGTAGAGACGGGGTTTCGCCATGTTGGCCAGGGTTGTTTCAAACTCCTGAGCTCAGGTGATCCGCCCGCCTCGGCCTCCCAAAGTGCTGGGATTACAGGTGTGAGCCACCGCACCCAGCCTAAAAATATTTTTAAAACAAAGAAGTAACTAGACAACATAAAAATAATGTAAGCACTACTTTTTTATCATAATCCTGGAAATTTTCCTCCTTAAGAACAACAATTTTTTTAATGAAATCAACAGTCCCTCCTTACATAATCTTTCTGAGTCATTTCTATACGGCTGAGGCACACATAAAAGAATTGAGAGATTAAATTTTCAGAGGTTCCATAAGATGACATATATGATCTCCTCAGGCCCCAGGCACCTGGATGCCCCATCTCAGATACTTAGCAACTCAGGATGAACTGATTTGAGCAAAATCTGACTTCTGCTCTTTATGAAAATATTAGAATGACTGGAATTTACTCCAGAATGCATTTTTATTTAGTTTCTGGAGGATATGCTGATATATTTAGAAGAAAATGTAATTTTGTTTGATCATTTAAGTATAAGAAAGAAAGGATTTTTTTTCAAGGCAGTGAATTTACCTGTCAAGACAAATGCTCATGTTTCGATATTTTATGAATCATGGTAACAAATATGACAATTCAAGAGAGAATGTGATTTATTTCAAAAGTTTTAAGTACCGTAACAGTCTAAGCAATATAATTCTTCTATTTCTAAACTTCATTATTTGAAACATTAAAAATATTTTGACTGTTCTATATACAAATATAAATCTTGTTTCTTTCATGTCTTTATGAATCTCTGTTTGTAAGCTTCCACTAGACAGAGGAATGGCCATGAAGGCAGGAGACCCACTCAATCTTCTTGGGGTTAATTGAGCTCTTAAATAGGATTAAGCTTCATACCCGCCCCTAAGGCCTGTCTTTTTTTTTTTTTTTTTTTCTGTATCTTTCTAAATGAATGTAGCCTGTTGTTCTTTATTAAGAAAGTCTATTTTTAATCTGTGTGACCTCTCATCCAAGCTAACTGGAACCAACTCTACCAGGCTTTGTGAAGCTCTAAATGAAATCATTTGGGGCACATTCCATTAATAATCCTTGAACTGCAGTTGTGTGATTGCTCTGTGTGTGCTGTAAGTAGCCATCTTCTATTCTGATCCATGTTGCTATGATAATACAGCTCGGTGGGGTCATTCTGCTGCTTGTCTCCTGCCCTGTGATGACAAAAATCTTCAAAGGGAGGCAAGTTTGAAACAGCCTTTTATGGATTCAGTCACTTCACAAATACTTACTGAACAGCAACATGTTCCAGGCATTCTGTTAGGTTCTATTGAGGAAGCAATTATGAATAAGGCATGGTCTCTGCCCCGTAGGAACTCAAACTCTAGTTGGAGGATATCCCATCAGGCAGGCATCCCTCCTTCTCCTCTTCTCAATTGAGAATTTCTTAACTCTGCTTATTCAAAAAGCTTCCCAGGCAAGGAATCAAATCAAAGTATTGTCTTCAGGAAACTCTGGATGAGAATGTGCCTTCTTAGGATATGAGACAGAATCCAACCAACTTCTTTTTTAAATAATCAGAACTGATCACACTAGTATTGTTATGTGTAATTGTATCCAATAAATATCAATTTCATATAACTTCCATCATGTCGCTGGAGTCTGTATGCCTCAACCTTTTTGGCACCAGGAACCAGTTTCATGGAAAACAATTTTTCCACAGAGTGGAGTGGGGGATGGTTTCAGGATTAAATTGTTCCACCTCAGACCTTAGATCATCATAAGGAATGCACAGCCTGGATCCCTCACATGTGCAGTTCCCAATAGGGTTCATGCTTCTCTGAGAATCTAATGCTGCTGCTGATCTCACAAGAGCCAGAGCTCAGGCGGTAACGTTCGCTTGCCCACCACCCATCTCCTGCTGTGCAGCCCGGTTCCCAACAGATCACAGACTGGTACTGGTCCAGGGCTTGGGGGTTAGGCACCCCTGCTCTAAAGAGTGTACCAGTCCCATTGGAATATCCTCCAGCACATCTGCTTCCTATCTGTATGGCCTTGAGCAAGTCTCTTAACTTCCTCATCTCCCTCATTTCCAGAACACAAATCAAGAATCTGTCATGTTATTGATGTAAGGCAACAATGCTTGGTACAAACTAAGTCCCGAAAAATGGTAGCTGTTTTTTATGATAATTGGTTGGTGCTTATAGGACAAATAGACACCGGCTGCATCACTGATGTCCTTGTGTGTTCCACAAGTCCTAAAATGCTTCCTCGTGGTACTAACAGCTGAACAGCTGTCCTTGTGGAATAAGAAAGATCACTTTCTCCATGAGTCTTCTGAATGAGTTAATTCAAAGATTGTCACAGTATAGACAGGGTTGATCACATTTTAACCTCTTTTTAGAGTTGTTTTTTGTTTTTTTTTTTTGTCTATTAGACTGAAATTCTCTCCTGGAAACAGATATTATTTGATTTTCAAACAAAGATTCGTTTCAGAGAAATGTTTATGCTGTGTCCCATTTTCCGGTGACTCCATTATCCTCCTGTATCCACAGTCCCTGAGGTCATCAGATCCTATCTATCCAGCAAGCCAGCTAGGCGCCTGGGTTCTCCTGCCACTCCCAGGCTCCTCCACCTTCTGCACACCGTGCTGTCAGCACCGACCTCTCATCACCCTTGTCCATTCCTCTGGCCACTGCTTCCATGCAGGGCTTCACTTTCCACTGGACTTTCACAAAAGCATCCAGAACTGGTTTCCCTGACTTAACCGATCATTACACCAGTCTATTATCTGCACTGTCACCAGAGTTATCTTTGAAAATATATAACCTGGTCGTGTCAGTTCCTGTGCCAACATTTCATCTGTCTATTAGCCATAGAGTAAAATTAAACTATCCTGGCTGACCATTTGTCCATTCAGGAGTGACCATGGCCATTTGTTATTCAGATGCAGTATCATTCATTGGACCAGATACATGTCTGTGTTGCCCCTCAGATCCACTCTCTGCCCTACTTCTCCCTGCCTCTGTGCCTTGGGAGGCCAACCAATGTGAACTAAATCAAAGGACTTCCCTCCTTTCTGTCTTCCCCATTCAGCCATGAAGAAGACGAGAAGCTCTAGCAGGAGACTGAGGGAGGGGGATGGTGGGACAATGAGGTTGGAGAGTTTGCTTTTAAATTTAATGTAGTTTTACTTTATTTTATTATGTTCTGCGATACATGTGCCAGATGTGCAAATTTGTTACATAGGTAAACGTGTGTCATGGTGGTTTGCTGCACCTTCAACCCATCACCTAAGCATTAAGCCTAGCATCCATTAGCTCTTTTCTCTAATGCTCTCCCCCCACCGTCCTCCCCCAAAAAGGCCCAGTGACTGTTGTTCCCTCCCTGTATCCATGTGTTCTCATTGTTCAGCTCCCCCTTATAAGTGAGAATATGACGTATTTGGTTTTCTGTTCCTGCTTTAGTTTGCTGAAGATAATGGCTTTCAGCTTCATCCATGTCCCTGCAAAGAACATGATCTCCTTCCTTTTTCTGGCTGCATTGTATTCCATGGTGTATATGTACCACATTTTCTTTATCCAGTCTATCATTGATGGGCATTTGGGTTGATTCCATGTCTTTGCTATTGTGAATAGTGCTGCAATGAACATATGTGTGCATGTATCTTTATAACAGAATGATTTATACTCATTTGAACATATACCCAGTAATGCGATTGCTGAGTCAATGGTATTTCTGGTTCAAAATCTCTGAGGAATCGCCACTGTGTCTTCTCCAGCTTCTGGGAGTCACTCTTGACTTCTCTTAATTAGGCTGCCATTTGCACTAAGCTTCCAAATTCTGACAGCCATTCTCTCCTCTGGCCCTGTGGTTTCCCCTTATAAATGGTCCTGTTATTAAACTCCCCTCAATGAGCCTAACGTACATTTGTTTCCTGCAAGGAGCCTCACTGATATACTTCTGATATTTTCTATTTTTTCTTTTTCTTCATTTTGTTTGTCTGTTGCTCAAACTATAGCTACCATAGAATCCCTTCTAGCTGTCCGCTTTCGTCTTCTGCCTAGATCTGTGGCATGCAACTGGCACCTGATGATAGGCGGAGATAGAGGCAGAGTGAAAGATAGCTTATCCAGAAAAAAAAAAAAAAAAAAAAGATGAGGAGCTTTTTTTTTTTTTTCTTTTTTTGAGACGGAGTTTTGCTCTTGTTGCCCAGGCTGGAGTGCAATGACACAATCTCGACTCACTGCAACCTCCACCTCCCGGGTTCAAGTGATTCTCCTGCCTCAGCCTCCCAAGTAGCTGGGATTACAGGCACCCACCACCACACCTGGCTAATTTTTTTTGTATTTTTAGTAGAGACGGGGTTTCACTATGTGGGCTAGGCTGGTCTTGAACACCTGGCATCAAGTGATCCACCTGCCTTGGCCTCCCAAAGTGCTGGGATTACAGGCATGAGCCACCCCACCCATCCACATCTTTTTTTTTTTTTTTTTTACAGTAAATGAAAATAGTTTCATTTAATCCCATGGGTAAGAAATATACTAGCCTTATGACTTATAATGTGTTCTCTCTTGGAGAAGTAACACTGCATTTTAGTCACTAAAATGTCACTTTGAGAATATTTGAGAACTATTAATATGGAGTAACATGAAATCTGTCATTCTAAAATTAGATCAAAGAACACTTCACAAATTTTGTCAGGCTATACAGCAGCCCATGCAAAACAAAGCATTATCATTAGCCAAAAATGGCTTTAAAAAAATAGTTTCAACTTTTTTTTTATTCAGGGGGTACAAGTGCAGATTTGTTGCATGGGTATATTGCTTGATGCAGAGGTTTGGGGTCCAGCTTTCCCCATCACTCAAGTGGTGAGCATAGTGCCTAATATGTTGCTTTTATCCCCTGTCTTGAAAATCCTACTTGCTTCATTAGATCCAACAATAATATCACTTCCTTAATGACTTATTTCCCAGGCAGAGCTGATCTTAGAGCTTATTCTGTGCTCCTAAAAAGCTACATCTTTTCTGTTAAAGTTTTATTATCTTGCTTAACTGTGTGTCTTCTGTAGATCACGAAATTTTCTAGGTTAAGAATATTGTCTGTGTGTGTCCTGCCATTAAAATAGCCATTAAAATATAGATGTTCTGTAAAATAGGTGTTAATCAAGAAATTGTAATTATAAAAATGCTCTGGCTACAATCTTACTGACTTAGAGTTAATAAGATTCTAAAGCTTTTTATTTAACCTTCTCCGTTACTCCTACTACTCAACGCAACGGCCAAATATGTCAGCCAAGTCATGAATTAATGGTACTATTTGGGGATCTGTGCCACATAAATGTGTAAAGGGGGCCATTGAAAAAAGATGACTTAGAGCCTTACTTTGGTTGCTTTCATTGGTCATTTTTCTCAGAATGTTTATTCTCCTGCCTGGAGGTTATTTGCTTGGCCATAAAATGTTAAAAATCAAGATAATGAATAATTATAGCCTGAAATTCTTGTGAAAGATAGCTTTCAGAAGCATATACCAGAGTCACAGTCTCTCCAAACTTTGTGTTGTGGTCATAAGACAGAAAATAGAAATCAAACACTTCTTTGTGACAAATGTGTAAGGGAAAAATCAGAATTTTCCTAATTTTATTCCAAGCTCCTTGTAAACATACTAAATAACAAAGCCCAGACTTGATGCATTTTGGTATTAATTTTCTTGGCTGCTTTTCATCCCTGAGAAAGGAAATGCAAATGAACAACAACAACCACAACAACAACAACAAAAACTAAAATAGAAAGACACTTCCACTTTTTCCAGTCTGATCATCATCGCTTGGATCCAGAGAATGATTAATGTGACATACCCAGTCTGAGCCATGCTCCAAGATCTACAAATCCAAAGAGATTTGCTGAAAAAATTAAAACAGGACTGCTCTATTTCAGACTTCTCTTTGGAAAGAGTCTGCTCTATTTTGCGTCTTCATTTTAGTATGGATCCAATTGGTTTTATTGCTCTCTCTCCCACTAGGCTGTGAACACCTTAAAAATATAATTTTTTTTCCTTCAGCTCAGTGCTCCCAATGCCTGGTATTATGGTAAAAATCAGCAAATGTTTTGCTCTATTTGCATGATACTCCCAAAGCCAAATGTAGAGTCTTATCTTTCTATTTAAAGGAAGCTCTTCTTGTAACAGCAAAGACTCCCAGGTGTTTTATGGGATTTAGCAAGATGTGAAAATTGTCTTTATCTGGCCAGCCTGGGCCTTGACCAACACTCCAAATTCTTTATTCTCTTTCACTCTCAGAAAGTGAATTTCATTATTTTTATACTAATGGCTTATAAATACTTGCTTCAGTTTTTTTTTCTTTTATGTGTGAAGGTCTCTGCTTGCCTGCTTCTTTATGAGGAAAGAATTTAGGGTATGCCCACACATAACTTCTAAGTGTTTCTAAAACTTAATGTAAACTAATCCATGAAAAGTTGGCTGTGGTTGACTGGGCTGTTGAAAGAAAACACAGTAGCTTTCAGGTATCAAGGAATTCATGAAAAATATAAGTAATCTATTCTTCAATGCCAAAGATCTTGAACTCATAGGACTTTTAAAATACAGATAATTTTCCAAATATTTCTTTCTTTTCTGTTGGTATTTTTGCTATTGCTAATTAGGTGAGACAAATCTACTATATTACCAGAACCAATAGAACATATTTTCTTTTCCTCTCAATTATAAGTAACACAGGCAGATGATAATTTCTCTTTTAATATGTTCTGATTCAAATGTTTCCTCTCACATTTGATGTGGTCTTCCCGGGTCTCTGCAGCTGAAAGTGGCACTTCGTTGGTATATTTATCATGGCATTTCATGTTTTCTATGATGCATTTCTGTTCATGAATTTTATACTACATCAGGCTAAGAACTCCTTGAAGGCAGAAACCTCCCGTTTTGTTTTTTGTCACCCCGCATGCAGTGTGATATCTTGCACAGAGGAGGTGCTCAAGAAATAGTTTTGAATCAGTCTGTTTATTTGGCAGATGAAACAACTCATACAGGCATTCAGCTAATCTCAGGTCTATCCATGTCCAGGACTTTGCACAATATTTGACGAACTTTTAATTTCTTCTTCCAAAATGTCTTACGCACATTTTACTCCTCCCATTATTGCTTGGAAAGAATGGCTATCAACAGCATGAAGAGGTGGCTATGAACTGCCAGTATGCACCAATAAGACAGATTTGCATTTCAGTGCTTTAATTGCCATTGAACTCTTATCAGTAGAAAAATTAATTTGTCATTTTCAATCTTCTCTGAAGAAAGTTTATGAAAGGGCCCTTTTGTATCCGTTTTATCAAGAAAGCAACGAAAGATCTTCCATTTAGTTCAAAATCTGGCTGGGCGTGGTGGCTCACAACTGTAATTCCAGCACTTTGGGAGGCCAAGGTGGGTGAATCACTTGAGGTCAAGAGTTCGAGACCAGCCTGGCCAAAATGGTGAAACTCCGTCTCTACTAAATATACAAAAGTTAGCTGGCCTGGTGGTGCATGCCTATGATCCCAGCTACTCAGGAGGCTGAGGCACGAGAACTGCTTGAACCTGGGAGGTGGCGGAGGGTGCAGTGAGCCAAGATCACCCCAATGCACTCCAGCCTGGGCAAAAGAATGAGACTCTGTCTCCAAAAAAAAAAAAAAAAAAAAAAAAAAAAAGAGTCTTATCTGATCATATCTTAGATGTCTTCAAATTTTTACCTCTATTGAGTTTCCAGTGGACAGTTTCCAGTTTAATTTTATTAATAATGTGAATATATACACAAATATATACCCACAAGAAAATTGTTGATTGAACCTAGTTTCTTTGGAGAGGTACATTTACTTTGGAAAGTTACATGTAACAAGGTATTACTTTGACCTCACTGAGTATAAAATGACTTACAGTTCTGCTGGCATGACTATACTTCTCGCATTGACCCTCCATTGGCTTGAAGCACTTTGATTTGTTTTCTGTAGGCAAGTTCAACATCTCTTTCAGTGGTTTCCATAGACATTTCTATTACAGAATTAAGACATAATAGGCCAGCCGGTGGCTCACGCCTGTAATCCCAGCACTTTGGGAGGCCGAGGCGGGTGGATCACGAGGTCAGGAGATCGAGACCATCCTGGCTAACACAGTGAAACCCCGTCTCTACTGAAAATACAAAAAAAAATTAGCTGGGCCTGGTGGCAGGCGCCTGTAGTCCCAGCTCCTCAGGAGGCTGAGGCGGGAGAATGGTGTGAACCCGGAGGCAGAGCTTGCAGTGAGCCGAGATCGCACGCCACTGCACTCCGCCTGGGTGACAGAGCGAGGCTCCGTCTCAAAAAGAAAAAAAAAAAAAAAGAATTAAGACATAATTTTTAGGTGTGTTTTATCAAAGTAGGGAACCTTAAAGAGTTATTAACAACCATAACAAATTCACCAATGCCCAATAAAAGGCTGGTGCCCATCTTCTTGTCTGCAGGCTGTGCAGAAATCTAATCTAATTCAGGAGAAGTGTGGATCATGGCTTTAAGAAACTATTTTGTCCTGATTACTGTAATGAGGTAGAAAAGTTCTCACAGAGTTCTTAAAGTTCTACTTAACCAAAATACTCACTAAAGAGTGCTGATGCACACATAGTAGGGTATTATATTTGTTTTTAAAATTTCCCAACCACGTTTCTGTGACTCACACCTGCTAATGTTATAAACTTCTTGTTGATGTAAAGTTAAATCAGTTCTTTTCTATGGATTTAAGGAAATAGATAAATGGGGAAAATAACAGTACAGTTCGTCACTTTTTAAAATTTCCCCCTTCTCTTTAAGTCTGTGATCCTCTTGGATATATTTATCTAAAAATTTTCCCCACTGAGCTGTAATTTCCTAAAAGGCAGACATCTTCCCCACACCTCGGTAACGCCAGCCTCTTAACAGATGTTTCGGTTGAAGTTTGTGCAATGAATTACTGAATTGATAATAATAACAAGAATTCACTCTGTGCCTGCACTTTTCCAAGCACTTTATAGAACTCAATTAATCCCCTAGCGACCCTATGAAGTAGGTGCTATTGTTATCGACATTATCCAGGTGAAGAACCCGAGACTCAAAGACAGGCTCCCTCGGATATCCAAAGTCACACTGTGGCCAAATCAGGATTCAAAGACAGCAATGCAGACAGCAGTGCATGCTCTTAGCCGCTATGCTATATGTAGTGGTTAAATGCCAAGACTTCTCGGGCTGATGAATAAATTTTTTCCGTAATCTGGCCTTACCCTTCCTTTTCCCCCTTATTTTCCATCCTCTTCTAGCACGCACCTTCTGCTGTAGCCATGGTAACAACCTCACTTTTCTCTTGAAGTTGCTTCTGCATAACTTGACCTTTGCTCCTCCTGTTTCCCTTCCAGAAATTATCTACCCCAACCCCCAGTGACTCATATGTGTCCTGGCTTCCCGGTGAAGGTGAAGTCTTCTATGATAACTCCCGCTCACATTAATTTCATACTTTCTGAAATGACTAGAGCACATCGAGTCCGAAATGGTCGTTTTTGTACTTGATCACTGACGGACTGTCATTGTCTTCTGAGTGTTCCATTTATCTCAGCAATGCTTTCCAACAGCTTTTAACAATCTTTTAAAACATCATGTAGCACAGTACGGTGCACCTAAAAGATGCTTATTTCATGAATAATTAGGCTTTATTTTTAGAGCAATTTTAAGTTCACGGCAAAACTAACCAGAAAGTATAGTTCAAACTGTATGATATTCTGGTGAAGGCAAACTAGGGAAATAGTCAAAAGATCATTCGTGGTCAGTAGTTTGCAGAGACAGAGGAATGAATGGGCAGAGCACAGGGGGTTTTCCGCATAGTGAAACTATTCAGTATGACACTATAATATTAATAGTACAGTATTGGTTTTACTCCATAAAGCCTTGCTAGAACTAGATATATCCTGAGTGTTCAATAAAATTATAATTTGTCGCAACATTACCCTTTTTGGCTACAGAACTATATTATTTCATAATTCCATTGGAGCCCAGAGAACATCTTCCATCCCGTCTCTTTCAGCCTCACTCTTACAAATCAGTGCCATCGTAGCTGACATTTTGAAGATTCATGGATTTTCTGTTTCCTCTTAACTAAATAAATTATCTCCTTTTTAAAATCACTTAAATTATCCTAAACATGCCATTGGGCTATTAATTCATTTTTAATCAATTTATTGTTTTAGAGACAGGTTCATGCTCTGTTGCCCAGGCTGGAATACAGTGGTGCAATCATGTCTCACTGCAGCCTGGAACTCCTGGGCTTAAGCAATCTTCCTGCCTCAGCCTCCCCAGTAAGTGGGACTACAGGCATGCACCACCATCGCCGACTAATTTTTAAAAAATGTTTTTTAATATAGAGACAGGATCTCACCATGTTGCTCAGGCTGGTCTTGAACTCCTGGCTCCAAGAGATCTTCCCACCTCAGCCTCTCAAAGTGCTGGGGTTACAGGTGTAAGACACCATGACTGGCCTGCAATTTGGTTTTTAATTTGCATTATAATGTTTGGGTCACATGCTGCTGCCTTAACAATTTTATATTTTCAATAGTCTATATTCACATCCCCTCATGTTTAAATAAGCATTTGTTTACTTAAAAAGAAATATAAAAACAAGAAAAATGAGTGACACAATCGATGCATTTTTAACAATAAAGACTCTTAAGAGAAGAAAATGTCACAATTCTATTAGACTTAAACTGAGTTCTATCACTTAGCATTTTTCTATTTAAAAAACTACACTCGTGTATGTAGGGTTTGGGGGGCATGTCCATGTTTTTTTCTTCATTATTATTTCTGAGGCCTCTGATGGCTGCATCCCAGCTGCAATGATGAACACAATAGCGTCCATCTATACAAAACAAAGATCAGCCAGGTTACCCAAAGGGGGACATTAAGGCCTTCTATTTTATGACTTTAGCAAAGTGGAGAGCTGGCTTATTATATCCAGAAAACATTGTTTTGTAACATTTTCGAGCACCAAAATTTAGGGTCTTAAAAAAGAGTGACCTGGGTCTAACGTGTCACCTTGACTCTGAGATGGTACTCATCGTTCCACAGCTAATCAGGAGCCATTCTCCCAGATGGTCCATGACAATAGAATATAAACAATGCACTGACCGCTCATCGCCACATGTAGGGAGCGGCCTGTCCTTTCTATGTTGTGGACAAGAGGACTGTGGGGTGGAGACACATTCAAAATGTCTTTCCAAAAGGAGATACTCCAACACTCATACAAATTCCTTCAGGCATTCCAACAGCATTCCCATTTATAATGGAAGCCAGCTTTTTTAAAAAAGAGAAAAAAACAAAACAAACAAAAAAAAAACTGCAGATCACAAATATCAAGACATTTTCCTGAAGAAAACAAAATGTAAAATTTCAGCAAAGTCGGTTTAGTTAGATTATAGACAGAAGATAGAAAAAAAAAAGAAAACATTGTATTTTTTGTTTGTCTGTTTCCTGGTAGAACCTGAGCGAGGCAAAATAACAGCACTAATGTGTAGAAAGAATTCCACATCTGGAAAACCTTTGCTTCGTCCATGGTAGCTTTTCAGCTTCTTGCTCTGTCTCTATTATTTCCCATGACTTCAGCTTACCTTGCTTTTGTTTTCTTTAGTGAAATTATTTAACCCTTAGGGGTTTCAGGCTTGGTCTGGTTTGGTTGGTTTGGTTTTTAAGGGAAAGAGAATACTACATAATATTTTTGTGATTTTATAGAATTTACCTTGTTTATATTTATTACTGTCTATGTCACCTACATTTACTTTATTTATATTTATTATTGTCCATGTCACTATACTACATACTTACAAGTGACATGGACATAATGAATATAAATATCTGATGAATTCTATGGATTTATATTTTAGAAATACTTTAAGTGGACAGTGTTTGATTTTCATTTTAATAGCTCTAATATTGGTCTTTCTCTTCCCATTCAAGAGTTTTATTTTGTTCATCTCAAATAACAGAAGTTAATATCATGGAGCAGATAGAAATAAATTTACATATTAGTATCACAGTACTCACTGAAATCATATATAATTAACAAAAAATGTTTACTATCCAAACATGATCTCACTGAATTCTCTACTATAAGCCTTAAGTAAGTTACATGGCATTGATATTTGAGTTTTCTTTTCCTCTGTCTTTACACCTTCTCTTGGGAATCTCACCCAACTAAAGATATGTCTGCACATGGCAAGGCACAGTGGCTCATGCCTGTAATCCCAGCACTTTGGGAGGCTGAGGCAGGCAGATCACTTGAGGCCAGGAGTTCAAGACCAGCCTGGCCCACATGGTGAAACCCTGTCTCTACTAAAAATACAAAAAATTAGCCAGGCATGGTGGCACATACTTATAATCGCAGCTACTTGGGAGGCTGAGGCAGGAGAATCCTTGAACCCAGGAGGCAGAGGTTGCAGTGAGCCGAGATCACACCATTGCACTCCAGCCTGGGCAGTGAGAATGAAATTCCATCTCAAAGAAAAAAAGATATGTCTGCACAGTCTCCAGCTCTGGCCACTCTACCAAGCTACACATCTCATTCCAGTTGCCCCCTAGTGCCATCACAGGAATGCTCACATTCTCCACAACCTGCACTTTCCACCTTAGTGTTTCTGCTAATATTGTTACCTTTTCCTGAAATTTCCTTTTATATCATCTCCAGATGTCCATATTTACTTTGTCTTTGAAGATTTCCAGGATATCCACTATTCAGCAATTGGCACTTTTTCCCCAAACACTCCAGTACTCTATCTGAACTTCTTATAAGGCTGGTATCCTTTTATACTCTTTATTATTATTATTAAGACTTTTTTCTCCTATGATATAATAAAAACCATGTGTGAATTATCTTTGCATTTCATGCACATAAAGGACACTCAATAATTTTGTTCAAAAATTAAAAAATTGAAAGAAAGGGAAATGGCATTTTTAATTAAGAAAAAGGCATATCCTTTAATGCACTGTCTGCTAAAGTGTGCCCCATAATTTTCTAGAATACTTGTTCAAAAATTCAGAATCCTGGATGCCCCCAGGCCTGCTGAACCAAAATCTCTTAGGCTCAGTAACCATAAATATTAACATACTCTCCAGGGACTTGTTGTGAACGCTAAGTTTGAAGACCACTGGTTAATATCAGTGGAAATTTCACATCTATTATTCTTCCCCTACATGCATTTCATTTCAATTGGTACTTCAAAGTGTGTACAGCAAAACAACATCTTAAGGCTTAAGACAGATGATCATGGCACTGAATGACTACCAAAAAGTCATATTTTATTATAAATATAACCAAAACTATTTTTGAATATGTATTATTGCCATACGATGCACTAGGCTCATAAAACTATTGAAGACACTACCTGTACAGAATTTATAGTCAAGGTAAAAGAAAAAATACAAAAATACGAAGTGTATTGAACAAGCAAAATACTAAAAGATACCCGAAGTGTCATATGGTTGCACATATTTGCCATTAGCCAACCTACTCATTATCCAGTCTCCCAAGGACAACAACCTTTTAAGGTAATGAAAATAATTCCATATGCAGACATGGCAGGGAGAGAAAAAGAAAATGGGGCTGTGCAGTGAGAAGTTGGGTGTCACACCACTCACATTCAATAAGTAGATGTTTATTGGAACAAGATTCTTATTTTATTTACAAAATTCTCTAGAGTTGTACACCCCCTTCTCCTCCCCAGGGCTAAATTTTATTCACATCTTGGAATAGCCTAGCAGGTGTTACCAAGCACCCACATAAAAGGAATTTTTGTCTGGTCACAGTGGGTCATGCCTGTAATCCCAACAATTTGGGAGGCCAAGGCAGGACGATTGCTTGAGGCCAGGAGTTCAAAACCAGCCTGGGCAACATAGTGAGAGCTTGTCTCTACAAAAGAAAAATTTGAACAATTAGCTAGGCATGGTGACACCTGTCTATAATCCCAGCTACTCAGGAGGCTGAGGTAGGAGGATTGCTTGAGGCCATGAGTTTGATACCTGCCTGGGCAAAATAGAGAGACTCCAACTCTACGAAAAAAAAAAATTAATTTAACCAGGTGCAAAGGCACACTCCTGTAGTCCTAGCTACTCTGGAGGCTGAGGCAGGAAGATAGCTTGAACTCACGAGTTGGAGCTAGGATCACACCACTGCATGCCAGCCTGGGTGAGAGAACGAAACAATGTCTCTAAATAATAATAATAATAATAATAATAAAAGGAATTCTAACTCTATGAGATAGAGGGGGTGAAGGAATTATGTGGAGTGGTAGCCCTGGTAATCCAGATGGCATGAGCACTGAATGCCTTAGGAAAAAGGAACAGGTCACAGGAGTGAAGTTGGTCAGAGAATGAAAGTGGAGAATGGTGTCACACACACAGCACGTAATTTGCAATTTTGTAATTCCTAAAAATGGCCCAAGTAATACTGCAAAAATCACTGCCATGTAAAAAGCCATATATAAATTGCCACATAAAAATTGATATAAACTTTGGTTAAGTCCACAACCTTTAGCTTCCCCTAAGTAGAACCTATGATCCCTATGCTTGGTTGATGCAAGTCCTTCCAAATGTCAGCCCATACAAGTTTCTTCCCTACCCACTTCTTATTTCTTCTTTCCTCCCCTAGAAAGCTGCAGGCCAGCAATAAAGGGGGAAAGGGGCAGGAACTAGTCATGTTGATAGGGGCCGCCTCTCCTGTTTAGTTGCCTCAGGATCTCCTTATTGTAGACCTTGATAGCACAACCTTTGAGGATGCTGATAGCCTGCTGAGCAAGATAAGCAGTAACAGCTAAGTGGTAAGCTACTCAAGAGTATCTGGGCGTTTAGCTGAGGAGGGAAAGAAAGCGTTGAAATACTGGAAAGGAAGATCTGAGGCATTTCTAGGCAAGGAAACTAGTGTTGGCAAAATTAGAAGACTGGGAAATGCATGAGGCACAGTGATGCAATTGAGCAGCCCAGCCAGCTGGAGGCTAGAGTTTGAGTTTGGAAGGAGAGAAGATTGGAAAAATGGGATGGGTCCAGACTCCAACAGGCCTCAAAGAGTGATTATAATTTTTACAAAGAATACTTTTTTTTTTTTTTTGAGACAGAGTCTCGCTGTCGCCCAGGCTGGAGTGCAGTGGCGCGACCTCCGCTCACTGCAGGCTCCGCCTCCCGGGTTCACGCCATTCTCCTGCCTCAGCCTCCCGAGTAGCTGGGACTACAGGCGCCCGCCACCTCGCCTGGCTAATTTTGTGTATTTTTAGTAGAGACGGGGTTTCACCGTGTTTAGCCAGGATGGTCTCGATCTCCTGACCTCGTGATCCACCCGCCTCAGCCTCCCAAAGTGCTGGGATTACAGGCGTGAGCCACCGCGCCCGGCCCAAAGAATACTAATTCTTATTAATCAGTTGCATCACCCCATCTGCAAAGATGTAGACATCCTTATTCTTAATTCTGTATTAAAGGAAAACAAAAACAGTTATTTTTTAATGATACACTGTAATACCAGAAACTCTTTAGATAACAACTGCGATCACTATTGATAACAAACTTTTAATAAGTGTACATTTCATGGGATTTAGTGGCTAGGTTAGAAAAAAGTCAAAGTATTTTGAGGTAGGCTTTTGGGTTTAGTGACACGCTTTTAAAAACTGAGCTCTGATTTATTATAATTCAACCATTGCTCATGATAATAAATAACAAGTGACACCATCATTAAAAAGATAACGTATGAATTTAAACGACTAAGAAATAGCTGTTTCTAAAGATCTCCAATTTTCCAACTGATTTCTGAGCAAATATTCTAAGAAATGCTATTTCCTAAAAAAAAAAAAAAAAAAAGTCTAGATAAAAGGAAACTCTACCTTATAATAATTATATTTCACACTTAATTGGCAAAATTGCCTGTTTCATTGCCTGTCTTCATGTATCCTTTCTTTTTCTTTGAATATTTCACTTTTCAACATTCTTGCATCATTGGCGATCTAGTCTTGGTGCCAGATGTGAACCACTCAATGTGCACAAAATTCCAAAGGCAAAAATACCTCTCTTTCCTTTGGAGGTTTGTTTTCCAATTTCCAATTGAAATGTTAACGATGTTTACTACTGCTGCTTTTCCATGTATATAACAAATAATGAGAGATGTACAAATACCAACAAGGGTTTAATTCAGAGGCTGGTTTTAAAACTTCACAAAACAGTGGCCTTTTCTCTCCATCTAGAGCTACTCTTCTACTTTATACTTATACTTCAGAGCAGGGTTTTCCAAACTATTTATGGTGATTGATTTCTTTAACCCATACCATTTTAAAATACAATGAAAATAAAGTATTAGAAAAATAAAATTGGAAAAAAAAAACATAAAATAGAAGCCAAAGATTTTTTTATCGTTAGATTCAACAGACATAAAATTAAGAAGTTTCTGAATGCTTACTTTCCATTTCTGCGCTCATCTCTGACCATGTGTCTAGACCCTGACCAGCCATACATTGAATTGGCCACACATTGATTAGTTTCAGAGGCCAGAAAGCCCAAGCCAGTAAGAAGTGGGAGGAAAGGTTAGAGTTAGACTTTCCCAACTGTTTAGTTGAAGAGATTAGGAAATCAATGAAGGCCTCAGGTTTCTTTGATTCCCACTACATTTCTTAAATTTATTAACTAGAGTCCCCCAACACATGTACACACAAAAGAATCTGTACAAAAGAAGCATTTGCTAAAAATCTCCACGGCCTTTCACCATCTGCATTTATGCTTCAGTCTCTAGAGTGCTCAACCTTCACCTCAGATCCCCTCTTTCCTGTGAAGTTTGCAGACTGTCATCTCCTGTACAGTTTCAACTCATGCAAACACGTCGTGGGGTTCCATCTCCCACAATTCTATTTTTCCTTTTATCAAAGGCTTTCTTTTTTTCCTTCTTCTCCTCACTTGTCTTTCTTTAGCATTTTTATGCCAAACAAAAGAGTAACGGTTTCACTTTTTTTCATGGGTTTTTTTTTCCATTTTTTTTTCCTATTTCAAAATAGTTAAGAAAAGGTTTTTGGCTATCAGAGAGACTGTGAAAATTTACATTCTTTTGCTGCTACTATTAGCAAAATGCCTGTTCACTTTAATAAGTATTTTTTCAGTTTGCATTCTGTGCCTCGAAAAGGAATATATATCCATACAAACAACATATTCTCATATAATAATGCAATACAATAGAAACATCATTATTGAGTTGACATGTTTTTATATTTTATAATGAATGAATTGATACTAATAACGATTCAATATAAAGTGACCCTTTCATGAAACCATTAAAATACATTTTATTATTGACATTTAAACCACTTTATTATAATAAAATTTAATCCACTTAACACAACACTGGGTATGTCATTTTGATATACACATACTCCAAGCCAGTGATTATTCCTTAAACAGCAATTTTTTTCTCTGTTGATAGAAAAACCACCTCCTCTCCACCACCCCGTGAAATCATACATCTAATTTTCAGAGATTGAGGGTTCTGATGGTTTGCTTTGGTTACAGAATTTCTGCTGATACCAGATTTTGAAAAGAGCTTCTTTTACCCAATTCTATCACTTCTATATGTTCTGTGAAATCTTATTCATAAATCCATTGATTTTTCAATTGGATTGTTTCTATTTTGCTTTTTCATGTACAGAAGTGCTTTATTTATTACAGACAATAACACTGTATTGCATATTTATGGTAGAAATATTTCCCCAGTTTATCACTTTGCTTTTCATCATCACGCCTAAAAATTCTCTCATGTACCAAGTAGTTAATCTCGTCCCACATTCACCCCATTCCCAGCCTCTGGCAAGCAGTAAGCTGATCTCTGCCACTATAGCTTTGCCTTTTGTAGAATTATCTGTAAGTGGAAAAAGGCATTCGTACAAACATATATTTTTATATATCCCTTTTTTTTTTTTTTTTTTTGAGACGGAGTCTCGCTCTGTCGCCCAGGCTGGAGTGCAGTGGTGCAGTCTCAGCTCACTGCAAGCTCCACCTCCTGGGTTCACGCCATTCTCCTGCCTCAGCCTCTCCGAGTAGCTGGGACTACAGGCACCCGCCACCACGCCTGGCTAATTTTTTTTGTATTTTTAGTAGAGACAGGGTTTCACCGTGGTCTCGATCTCCTGACCTCGTGATCCGCCCGCCTCGGCCTCCCAAAGTGCTGGGATTACAAGCATGAGCCACCGCACCTGGCCTATTTTTATATGTCTTTAGTAATTCCTAGGAGTGGAATTCACTGGTAGGGTACATTTAACTGTGTAAGAAACTTCCAAACTGTTTCCAAATTTCTTAAACAATTTTACATTCCCCACCAGCAATGTGTTAAAATTCCAGTTGCTCCACATTCTCTCCAACACTTAGTATGGTCAGTCTTTTTAATTTTAGTATGTAATGGTATCTCAATATGGCTTTAATTTGCGTTTCCCTAATGACTTATGAGGTTGGGCATCTTTTCATGTACTTATAGGCCATTCATATATCTTCTTTTGTGATGTATCAGTTTAAACTTTTTGCCCATTTGTTAAAATGTGGTTGGAAGAAGATGATTAGAAAACTTCTACAAGTCTTACAGTTTTACTCCTACATTTAGGTCTCTGGTCTATGTTCCATTTAGAGTTAATGTTTGTTTTAGGTGTGAGGTAAAGCTCAAGGTTTCTTTTTTCCATACGGTTATCCAACTGCCCCAGCACCCCAGTTGTTGATAACCTATTTCAGGTAGATTATCTCCCCTCCATTAGCTAACTTTAGCACTATTATAAAAAAAATCAACTGACCATATAGTATGGATCTATTTCTGGAATCTTGGTTCTGTTCTATTAGTCTAATTTCTGTTGTTAAATCAATACCACCCTGTCTTGATTACTGTCACTTTTATAGTAAATCTTGGAATCAGGTAGAATAAATCCTCCAACATCACTCTTCACTTTCAAAATTGTTTTGGCTCCTTTAGGTCTTTTGTATTTCCATATAAATTAGAATCAACTTGTCAGTTAAACAAACAGACAAACAAAAAACCTGCTGGAATTTTTAATGGTTTTGTGTTGAATCTATACTTTGGAAGAATTAACAACCTAGCAATATTGTCTTCAAATGCATAAATGGTACATCTCTATTTATTTAGATCTTCTTCAATTTCTCTTAGCAATATTTTGTAGTTTTTCGGTGTACAAATTTTTCTACAAATATTTTATTAAATGTATCTCTAAGTATTTCATACTTTTAATCAAGCATGGTATTTTGTTTTAACTGTGAAGTGTTCATTTCTAGTATATGAAAATACAATTGATTTTGTATACTAATCTTCAATTCTGTGATCTTGCTAAACTCACTTTTTACTTTCAGTTGATCTGACTAGAGATTAAGCAATTGTGTTGATCTCTTCAAAGAACCAGCTTTTGTTCTTCTAAACTCTTAGTTGGTTTTTAATTTCAGTGCTTTCTGTTATCTTTATTTTTATTTTTTATTCTTTTTTTTGTTTTTTCTGAGACGGAATCTTGCTCTGTCACCCAGGCTGGCGTGCAATGGCGCGATCTCAGCTCACTGCAACCTCTGCCTCCGGGTTTAAGTAATTATCCTACCTCAGCCTTCTGAGTAGCTGGGATTAGAGGCGCCCGCCACCACTCCCAGCTAGTTTTCGTATTTTTAGTAGAGACGGGGTTTCACCATGTTGGTTAGGCTGGTCTTGAACTCCTGACGTTAGGTGATCCACCCGCCTTGGCCTCCCAAAGTGCTGGGATTACAGGCATGAGCCACCGCACCAGGCCGTTATTTTTATTGTTTTTTTCTTTCTTCTGCTAACAGCTCCAAAGCAGTCTTTATTTTAGGACTAATTTAGCCCCACTACTGAGGTGTGACTCTTCTGGGGATTATACCTAATGCTCTGTATTTCGTGAGGTCTCTTCATACTGGTAGGAACACAAACTAATGCCAGCCTTGTGTGCGCTCCAGGAAGTGACTGCACTTCCACTGGACTGGAAGTGACTCTAGTCCACTGATTTCCAGGGTTTCCTTCCTAGCCTTGGAGAGTTCCTTCTCATGCTGGTGGCAATCCGTATTCAGCCAAAGGCTTGGGAAGACCCCTCTGCAGATCTCGCTCTTTGTTCTGCTCCATCTTCTTTGATACTCTGTCCTCCAAATTCTAGCTGCCTCCATTCCCCTAAACTCTGATCTCTGTCACCTCAACACTGCTAGGCCATGCTGAGTGGCTCATATCTGTAATCCCAACACTTTGGGAGGCAGAGGTGGGAGAATCGTTTGAGCCCAGGAGTTTGAGGCCACCCTGGACAATATAGGGAGATCTGATCTCTACAAAACATTAAAAAATTAGCCAAGCATAGTAGTGTGCACCTGTAGTCCTGGCTACTCAGGAGGCTGCAGTGAGAGGATTACTTGAGCTCAGGACGCAGAAGTTGCAGTGAGCCGAGATCATACCACTACACTCCTGCCTGGGCAACAGAGTGAGAACTTGTCTCAAAAAAAAAAAAAAGAAAGAAAGAAAGAAAAAGAAAAAGAACTGCCAGGTTATGTTTGTTTTTCCTCTCTCTACTCTGTGGCCCCAAAATTGCCCATATGCAGAGTTGGTATCAGAACAATGGTGAGGCTTATCTATTTTTTTAAAACCTTCTCTCAGAGATTACAGTACTTCACAATGTATTGTATACTTTCTGAAAAAAAAAGTTGATTTTTTTCTTTTGTGTGTGTGTGTGTGTGTGTGTTTCAGTAGGATCCCTTCATACACAGAAGTCGACCTGCAAATACCTTTTTACAGACACATTCAAGTTAGTTGATATTGCAATGTTTTGATTCCTACCATAATATATAACATTTATTAATATTATGGTCAAAAAAGTATAATCAACAAGTTATGTTAACATAGAGAAATATTTGGGTTCCTGTTTGGTCTGACTTTTAAATCATCCCTGAATGTATATGCCTGAGTATATTATGCAGCCATTATCCAAAACTGCTTTTCATTTTATTATTAGTGTAGGTATGTCATTTGAGATGGTTGATAATTGTTATAATCCAAAAGTAACAACGTCTGTCATTCTTTATGGACATTTGTGGCAATGACTGTATATGAAGGTAAAATAATATGTGAGTTTTTTGGTTTTTTTCTCTGAACGAAGTCTTCTAATTTAGAAACAGCAAGGGGTTAATATTTTTATTTCAATCTCAACAAATGATATACAAAACAGCTAGTATGAATTGCAATAACCACAATTTAAAAGCAGTTCAAGTAATCATAATATAATTTAAATCTGAGTGAGAAGAGAAATTATAACTCTGGTTCTATGCTGTAATGCTGAGCTTCTTTACTAACACACTGTAATTTTACATGGTGAAAAATGAAAGGATAAAAGAAAGAATTAAAATATAATAGGAATAAAATAAAATGAAGAACAAAATAAAGGAAATTATTTCCCCCTGAAGTTTTAACTCTATCTAAAAGTATTTTACTATTAGATATTCTGTTCTTGCTAAGGTAATATAAGTTATAGATTTTTTGCATTATTGTTGGTGTACCATTATTGTTGATTTTTCTATAGAAACTGCAAATGTTTAACCTTTTGAAAATACAACATAAAAGAAAACCTGAAGTCATGACATAGAAAAAAAGTTCCTGAGGGCATCTCTACATCCTCTTTCCTTTTTCCAGTATGTTTTATTTCTTCCTTCTCTGCTAAATATTTTCACCTGGAAAACTATAGTCAACTACGGAGAGTGGAAAAGAAATGATCGAGAGGATGAAACCCAAACAGCTCCAGAGAGAGATGTTCAAAGCAACTTGAAAACAGCTTGAGGAAAGCATTAAAATGGCCAATTATATACACTAGTAGCTAGAATTCTGCTGAGGCATTTTTCTGAAGTGGAATGAGACCATCTAGCCCAGTAGAGTTGTTTAAACTTTTCGCTCCACTCTTAACAGGAGGGGAGAGTCCCTACCCTATGCAATTCTGATATCCTCTTTTCCCACCCTCGAATCTCAACCAGAATAAATGATCTAGTCGATACCCTCATTAGCAAATGAGAAAACAAAATGCTGTCCCAAGATCACAAAGCTGTCTGGCAAGGGGCAGAATTGAAATTAAGTCCTCTTTTTCACAGGCAAGGTGACTTTTCATAGCCCAGGTAGAGATCTTTGCTTCAGAAAGCATAAATAGTTACTGAAATTCAGCAGTCAAAAAGAAATAAGATATTGTTACATGACTCAAGAAGAAAAGGAAGTCCTTCTGTCTTCCCTAACATTCACTTCTTGTTTTATTGCAGCCTCTTCCCGTATAGATATATTCAACACTATGCCCTCCAAAAAGTTGATTTTACTCTGAAAGATAGTGTGATTTTGGTATATATCAGAACTTGTAGAGCAAGTCTCTGAACCTTGATCACCGGGCCTGCCAGTAAAGCTTTCTGAGCATAGAACCCCAACATATACATTTATTTATGTATAAATTATATCTATAAATCATGGTACTTATGTGCTTTGTACATTATACAAAAATGGAAATATTGAAAGAACTATATGTGTAGATACAGATACAGATTCCAAGATTTTCTCCCTGCCTTCCAAGAATAATTTTGTTTGCCCCCGGGTCAATTTGAAGAAAATCATCATTGTAGTTTGTTGGTCTATCAAACATCAATATACACGTAATAGTGCAGGCCACCTTGATTTGAGCCCTTTGGTCAAGAACATTTCATAGAGTTTATCACAAAGAAGATTCTCAACCAAATTCAGTGGAATCCTTAGGGTTCCAAATGTAGAAGCAGATTAACAAGTAAAATTGCCAGTTGCCAGAGCAAATGCACTAAAGATGATTATATTAACTAAACATTTCGAAACGAAAGCAGTCCTCCACGGCGTGTAACCCACATTATCACAATGAACAGAAACCGTTTAGATATCCTTCAGAGTTACAGAGGCTTCATTCTACGAATATTCCTTGTCACGGACTATTGGATACCTACACAGTGGAGAACATCTTCTGTGGCGTTACAGCATTTTAGGCAGATACACTATGCTGGGATAGGCACTGCCATTCATTAAGCCTGCTGTCCTGTTTCGGGGGCTGGATCACTCATAGGACTTAACCAATGGAGTTATGATCATTTTCTTTCCAAGCCAAAGACGCAGATCCAATCACGGTATTAACTCTTAATAAGCTTTTCATTTCCCATCATTATTCACATTCTTTTGAAAGGATCTTCCAGCACTTTAGGTAGTCCTAAATGTTCTCATTGGTCCAAAGAAGGCTTAAATGAGTTTCATCAGCAACAGTGGCCATCAGACCAAAATGGATTTATGTTACACAGGCTTGGAAAAGAAGAGGTCCCTAACATTAAATCAGAGAAGATGGAACCCAGAAACGCTATAAAATTAAAAATTTTGATTGCAGTGAGATAAAAGGTATAAATCAGACAAAATTAAATCAGTAATACATTACCAAAGCAGGATGATTTTCTTATACGGAAAAAATTGGGGACTTACTGAAACCAGAATCTCTAGCTTAGGATACAGACTAGAACCTCTGCTCTCCAGGGATCTGGAAGAGTTTACACAGCTTCCCTGGTCAAACAGCACCTCCACCAATGGCTGAAACTAACCCTTTATCACAGAAATAAGAAACTGCAAACCTAGCAAAGCATAATGTCATTATTCTCATTTTTCTTTTTCTTTTTTTTTTGTTTTTTTTTTTTTTGAGACAGTCTCTCTCTGTTGCCCAGGCTGGAGTGCAGTGGCGCAATGTTAGCTCAGTGCAAGCTCCGTCTCCTGGGTTCACGCCATTCTCCTGCCTCAGCCTCCTGAGTAGCTGGGACTACAGGCACCCGCCACCACGCCCGACTAATTTTTTTATTTTTCTTTATTCTTAGTAGAGACGGGGCTTTCACCGTGTTAGTCAGGATGGTCTCCATCTCCCGACCTCGTTATCCACGCACCTCAGCCTCCCAAAGTGCTAGGATTACAGGTGTGAGCCACCGTGCCCGGCCTATTCTCATTTTTCTTATGATTCCCAGTGGGATCTTGAAAAACCAACGAACTCATATTTCCACTTGTTCTACCTGCGAAGCTGAGACAACACTATCACAAACTATTCTCACCTCTCAGAGTCATAGAAAACTAGGATAGTTTGAAGTTTGTGGAAATACAACTTGAGAAATTATCGTCTAAGTGGCAGATTCTAAGCAGCATCTTTTCTGTGTGTAGCATTTCTAGTGGCCTACAAAGAAAGCAAAATGTAAGAATAATTTAAAGTTGGTTGTGTATTAGAATGGTCTTTACACTATACCCGTAAAATGTAGCTGAGATTCATCCATAAGGGGTTGAAATACCCTCACAGTGAAATTTGGACTTAATGAGTTGTCAGAAATGAGAGGCCAAGTTGTCAGCTCTATGTTGGCGTATGGTAAAACCTATAATTAAAGTTTGCCTTGCTCAGAAATGCTTACCCGCACTTCCCCTCCTGAAATACTCTGCCAAGAAAATTTACATTTATGCCATGAGGTTTCCTTTGAAAAAGACAAACAAAACGTAAAATCCTCTTAGATAGATGAAGTCTGTGGGTCATTCTACCTAATACAACCTGCACTAGGAATGGGCAGGTGTTTCTAACACCTACTGAGATGAGCTTCACTGAAGAACTGTTAAGTATTGTCCTAGAGAAAGTGTGTTGCTAAGAGGAGGAGGGTTGTTTTATAACACTTTGGTGATTGGACCTGAGGGCTCTATTGTTACACAGTGTGTGTTGAGCTAGACCTTGGTTCTCTTGGCTCGTTGCCTTTAATTTCCATAGTCGGGATCACCTCAAACCCATCTGCAGACTCAGGATTCCGCCACACCCTAGCTCCTGTTGGTTATTTTATTTTGGCTAAGATTAAAGAGCATTAGCTCATAGCCTAGTATCGACTGAGCCTAGATAACACTAATGGGTCACTGTCGTTACTGTCATCGTTAATTTAAGACCAACCAAGTTGATTAGGAAGCTAATGAGTTTTTGAGGCAGACAGCTCCAGGTATGAATCCTGGATCTGCCACTTACCATGTAACCTTTTCAAATTTTTTCTAAGCTTCGAGTTTCCTCATCTCTAAAAACGTGATAATAATACATATACTGGATCTCTGATGACTTGCTAGTCTACGTACAACACTAGAAGACTTTATCATACATTACAGGGACTTAATGAATGCTTATTTCCCTTTACTGCTCCCCTTCCTTTCTGTGTTTAGGTATAGAAAAGCTTCCTACCATTATAGTCAGTCACTTTGCATGACATAAACAATCAGCTGTTAATATTCATGCTGGGAGTGATTGTGTGTCCCTAACTTTATCAGAGATCTAGATTGGAAACTCAGGTGAGGTCAGTGCCTAGGAGGAGTTAGGAATCCAGGCTGCATTTTCCTCTGTGTTCCTATAACATTTTGCATAACACTTTGAACATGCTTCTACCTTGAAACTTATCACAGTATTTTGGAATCATTTTTGGTCAGTGTGATATTTCCTCCTCAAAGACCGAGTTGAGGTCTTATTCATCCTAAAGTTCTGCAGGCCTAAAACAGCATCTGGTGAAGGGCACTGCCCATACCACGGGTACTTCATGCCATTCCTCTGCGAAACAGGTCCAGATGACATGATTCAACATGCTTCAAGGTGCCCAGACCTCTTTGAAGGAGAAACACACACAAACTTTGGGGACATTGTTTTAGAATGGAACCAGGCATTAGGCAAGGATATTTTCTGAAAATCTTTAATAGAGGATTTTCATTCGGAATTGGCCCCTGCAGGCACAGAGTTATATCTACTTCAGCAGTTAGCATGCATTCTCTCCTAATCTACGTCCAGTCCAAGGATAAGGCAAAGTCATGGATATCTACCATGAAGTACATTCTCAACGGGGACATTCATGAGCTTTAACAGTTTGGGAACAATACAGTTTAGTACATATGGGTTATTAATAAGCATTGGTACTAATACTAGTTATAATTCATGAGCACAATCTCACTATTTTCATAATCATCCTTTGTATAATTAAGTAGTTAAAGATATATGTGAAAATAATACATGTTGTAGGAATTAGAAGACTCAGGAGATCAGTGTGGGTTGAAAATGACTTTGTGTGTAAAAATAATTATGGTAATAATTAGCATTTGCGTGACTTCTTGCAATTTACAAAGTGTTTTTACAACATTCTCTCATCTTGCAAAGGTTATGAGCTGGCCTTTAGATGCTATCTTATGCCAATATTAAGCTTCCCTGCCAAACCTTGTGCATTATAAGGTAGGATTTAGTAGACAGAAAAAAAAAAGAGGATTAATAATGCATTTAAAAGGCAAAAAATCTGCCAAATTTATTGGCGTAGAAATAGATTTATTTGGCATTTTAGAAACTAAGGCACATATCTTGTAAAAGAAGCAGTTGGCTCATATTTTGATTTCACAGGGCTTGGCATTTTTTTTACATTTTGGGGGATGAGTTTTTGACGTGCAATTGTAATGGGCAAGTTCACTTACTTGGAACTAGAAGATTCATAAAATCGGGGGATATTTGAAAGTTTTTAAGGGGCAAAACCTAGAGTGACTTGATTAAACCACTGTAAGTAGAAGTATGGTTAGAGAGAAAATGTGAGGAGCTGATCAGTATTGCGTTTAAAACTCAGGTGTCCATTTATTTTCTTTATTTTAGAGACAGGGTCTTGCTCTGTCCCCCAGGCTGCAGCACAGTGGGGGTGACCACGGATCACTGCAGCCTGGAACTCCTGGGCTCAAGCGATTTTTCCCTCTCAGCCTCCCAAGTAGCTGGGACCACAGGTGCATGCCACCACACCCGCCTAATTTCTTGTAGGGGTGGGGTCTTGTTTGTTGCCCAAGCTGTTCTCAAGCTCCTGGCCTCAAGCGATCCTCCAGCCTCAGCCTTTCCAGGTGCTGGGATTACAGGCGTGAGCCACATTGCCTGGCCTCTCTGGTCTCCATTTCTTAGAGGGAATCCAGACTGATGTGTAAAATCCTCCTTCCAGCCGTATCTTCCTTCCCACAACCACAACTAAAGGTTGAACTTCCTATCTCATCAACCGACTAATGTAAAACCAATAGTTACTGAGATAAAAATGAGTTACTAAAATGCAAACGTTCTTGAGAATCAACCTTGAAAGTTAAAGACAAGGCCACCTGCCAGCCCCACCCTCCCACCTCCCCTGCTTGCTTGCCTCCCGCGCTGCGTTTCACTTTGAAAACGCGAGGTCACCTGGACTGCCCCTGAAGGGGAGACCTGCTACGTGACCCAGGAGCAGCCCGGCGCGGACCCAGGTGAGTCATTGCGTTACACAGGAAGCGAGACGCCTCCGGATAGCTGGGCTGCAGCTCGCGCGCCCCGCGAGGGTGTCACCGGCGCAGGGTAAGCCTTTCCAGATGTGGCCGCCGCGCGCGCTTGGCCGCGGGCCAGGAGGCCGCCTGCAGTCGGCGCTTCCAGGGGCCGCAGTGCCAGCCGCAATGCCGGCCTCCTGAAGGCAGGCGACAGCCTGCGGCCGGGAGCACAGCGCGGGGCGGAGGACGGAGGCATGGTCGCGGCGTCCGGGCTGCGCTGAAGGCGTCTGCCAGCGGATGGGGGACCCCAAGGCCAACGTGATGGCGCGCCCCCTGCGAGCCCCTCTCCGGAGGTCCTTTAGCGATCACATCAGGGACTCCACGGCCAGAGCCCTGGATGTCATTTGGAAAAACACCAGAGACAGACGGCTGGCAGGTGAGAGGCAGAGGGGGATTGGACACCGGGGGTGAGGGGTATTAAAAAGAAAACAATTCACTGCGAAGACGCAGTGATGAGCTTGGATCATGAATGATCTCATCAGCTGGGTGAAGTTTCATTCTTCTCATGGCAGTGTGTTCGGTCTCCCTTTCTCTAGCATTTAACGTTGATGGAGTGTTGAGATTTTTGTGTGTTTGTTTTGTGTAACGCCGCTCTGGTTACTGGTCTGATGATTTCTAGATAAGGAATTATGAGAGTTGTGGGGTTTTTTAACCTTGAAAAGAGAAGCAAGGTCCTTGTGACTGTCAGGAAATCGGTATTGAAGAACAACTGCCGCAAAAGCCCTGAGCTCCGCGGGGCTGTCTCGGGTTAGCTTTGGAAGTGAAGCTGATCAGGTGTGAGGTGCCCTGGCGTGTGCGCAGGAGAGGGGCCTGGCAGGTCTGTGTGTCAGTGGAGTGATGGGCGCTGCCCAGTGAAAGCCTGCTGGTATTTCCTCTGGCAGCCTGGAGCTACTCTCGGTTCCAAGAGGGTGTCATGTATGCCAGAGGTAGGCGTTTGAAATATAATAAAACAAATACAGTGGTGCAATTCAAGTGCTCTAGGGCTCATGTGACAGCTACCAAATGGTAGACTGTGTTTGCAAAGTCCGGTGAGGAGATGGGGACTTCCGTCCGATTCTTACTTTAGGATAAAATAGCATCTCACTACGATATGAAAAAACTCCGAATTCGGGTAGGGTTTCCCCATAGCGTTTATGGTGCCTTCTTGTTTGCTCTCTAAGTCTGTGTTCCTATGCCATCTACATGGATGGGTCAAAGACTGTGTTTTCTTAACCTTTTTGGTCAATCAGGTTGTTTTCCATATACTGAAGGAAGGTCTAAATTTACAAATATGAGAGGTGGCCTCTAAGAGTCAATACAGAGTTCTGTGCTGTGTTCTTAATAAAAGGTATTTTGATTTTCACGTAATTGTCCTGATCTGACTTGAAGAGGGGAAATTTAAAGTGTGCGATTGTGATAAAGCAGATTGTGAAGATAACATGCTAGTTTCATGCCCTCATAGACTCTAATTTGTTCTGAATGCACATGAAAATCTTTCTCTCTGTTACACTAAACAATATTCCCCAGGACTGACAGAGAAAGTAAACAATGTCAAGTCGAACCATTAGGTAGGGAAGGCAGCAAAATATTTTAAATTTAACCATTTTATTATTGTTTAGAGGAAAATGTGGCACCCTAAAGAAATACAACTTTCCAATATAATCTTTTATTTAATTCTTTAAGGTATATGATCTCATTTGCAATTAACCGGAAGAAGTTTAAGATGTAAGATTTGGGAGTAAAAAATTCACAACTATAATTGGTTGACAATTTAAAAGAAAAGGTAGTTTCTTCATAGTTGTCTTGTTTAATAAACAATGCAGCAAATGAAAAGATTCTATAAATAATATCTTACTAAAGGTAATGCAAAAATATCTTGTTGTAGTTTAGCATTTTAGTTTGAAAGTAAGACTAATTCAAACATTTATGCTTCTGAGATTTCCTCTGACATTTTCATAAATAGCCTTTGACAGCTGATGAGAATAATAATATCCTCTAAGAATAAGAATATTATCCCTGGAAAGTTGTTCTCTTTCTTCTTATTTGTCTGTTATATATTAATACTACGTTTGGAGTCAAAACATAACAGCAAGTGTAAATTAATGAAAACACTTAGAGAAAAACGGTTACTTTTTATGTGTGATGAAAAATCAAATGTTTTCACAACTCTAGCAGCAAATAGGATTTTTACAGCTCTAGGTCCATTGAGGGAAATAATTCTTTATGTTGACCAGGTTTTCTAAGAGCAGTATGGACCTCTGAAGTAATTCACACAGTAGAGAATCCAGATACTGTGCCTCAAAGGAAAAGACTTTGGCTATGACAACTGACTGATTTTGGGGGACCTGGACAATTTTGGTGTCGTCCTCACTCTTGGTTCATGGCTAGAAGCTCAATTAGTCAAATGAAGATTGACTTAGTGCACAGCCTAACCTCAAGAGCGCTTGCTTCCATCCCTTTCCCTCAAGCTTCTCCTCTGCACTCAACCCTTCCACTCACCAAACGTTAACTAATGGCTGCTAATGATCCACAAAAAGTCACTTCTCTGAACACCAGAGAAAATCTTTGTTATATGTCATACCACCTTGCCTTCGTGTGCAGAATAGAGGGCAGTGGAAAGTCCAAATCCTTTTCTTTATGTTGTGAAATTAATGAGGTAACAGGTAAAAAGTGTTTTTTAAGTCTCTGGAAGAGAATACTTCTGTTAATAGTACCTAGAATGTTATTTCGGTGATGATTATTGCCTTCCTGACTTTCATCAGATTTCTCAAAAACTAATCTGAGATTTTAGTTTCTTTCACCTAACCAAAGGGTTTGGTCGTGGGATAACATTGTAAGTTTCCTTGTTAGGTATATTCTCATTCATTCTCTCTCTCTCTCTCTTCTCTCTCTCCCTCCTTCTCTCCCTCCCTCTCCCCTTCCCCCTTACATACACACACACACACACACACACACACACACAGTTCTGCTATCCCAAATGATGTCATGTACAAAAACCATCATTTACATCTCCTTGTCTTAAACTCCCTTCTACATGAAACAGGGAGCCTGTCTGTTATTTTTAAGCATCTGCAGCCTTGTATAAACAATATACAGAATTGTTGCTAGGAAAAGGCCTTCAGTTTGTGAGGAAGGACAGATCAGATTGTCTTACTTGCATTCCCCTTTATATATGATCCACTTTTTCTGCCCGATTACATCCCAAAGGATTTCTCTTAATCCTATCCTCTACAACCATTATTCCCAACCCCAAGGTACTCTGTCTTCTTTGCTAAAAGCAGAGGATGGTATTGAGTTTTCAGTCAATTAGAACTTTGAGGATGACAGTGGTTGAGTGATGCAGGTGACAGCTTTTTGCTGGATGAAGTGTGCTTCCTTCTTAAAGCTCCTCTGTGCTCTCACCCCCTCCCCTTTGATTCATGGACATCTTGTCAGCAGGGCACATCACATTCCTGAAGGGCAGTTGCCTCTTAATCCTTCCACAGAGGGCCTTGTAGCCTGCTTTTGTGCCCACAGATCTCTTTATCATTCTTGTGAAACCTATGGATCACTTCTCAGAATAATCTTTTTAAATGCGTAAATAAAATATGTAGAATTATAGAGGAAACCAATTATAGTGAAATACAGTTATCAAAGTTTTCAAAACATAAAATTATAATGTACTAGTATACCATGAATGAATTATATAGAAGGATAACGTCTTTAAAATATGGAGAAGTAAGTATAAGTTAAAAGCTATTTTTGTTTGTTTTGTTTTTTGTTTTGAGACGGAGTCTCGCTCTGTCACCCAGGCTGGAGTGCAGTGGCGTGATCTCGGCTCACTTTAAGCTCTGCCTCCCGGGTTCATGCCATTCTCTTGTCTCAGCCTCCCAAGCAGCTGGGACTACAGGCGCCCACCACCAAGCCTGGCTAATTTTTTTTTTTTTCTATTTTTTGTATTTTTAGTAGAGACATGGTTTCACCGTGTTAGCCAGGATGGTCTCAATCTCTTGACCTTGTGATCTGCCCGCCTCAGTCTCCCAAAGTGCTGGGATTACAGGTGTGAGCCACCGCACCCGGCCAGTTAAAAGCTATTTTTAAAGGCATCGTGTGCACACTGTTGTAATTTAACTCAACTAAGAACGTTAAGTTGTGCATTAACCTGGTCTTTGACTCATCTCCTTGTCACTCACCATTATAGATAGGGAATCCTGGGAGGCAACGTCCACAGCTAGGTCACAAATCTGTGAACCTACAATTTGACTGTTTGGTGGCTGAATGACCACAAGGCACAGATACGCCCAGTAGCTGGCCAGTAAGGTCACGTGAACACCTTAAATGTGTTATTCACCCAGACAAGCCTGGGTGAACACTTGTGGACAGGAAAATGCCAATCATGTACGATTTGGAGTAGGTCTAATAGTGACCATCACTGTGGAGTAGGGATGAATGTAAGGGATATTCTATGATATCTACAACAACTGTAAACTGATATGCAAATGTCCAGTTTCTATTGGTGGCAAAGTCACAGGCACAGCTAAGACCATTGAAGAGGGGCAGGATAATTTGCCAACATTTGTAATTGGAGGAAATGCTACATTTCAGTTAGAGCTTAGTGACAATGCAAACATAATGTTTCTTCATCCAAGTTCATAGGCCCCTGAATCTCTGTTTAATACTTGCTGTGGCTTTTAAATACCAGTAGTCAAAAATTCTCAGACTGAGATGCTAGGCTTTCCTATATAAGCTGGCTGAAATTCCTTGATGTACGTTTGACAAAGCTCCACAAACAAATTCGGATTAATAGACTGATAAGACTGCCTATAAGGAAAAATAAAAGAAATTAAAAATTGAGGCTAGAGAGCCTGAAAGTCAGGCAAAGCCAAGACTACACATGCACAGCTTTCTTCAGTTTAGACAGTGGAATGAACAAATAAGCTGAAAGAAATTAAATACTAGTCTTTTCTATTTGTTTGTTTGTTTTTTGAGACAGAGTTTCACTCTGTCACCCAGGCTGGAGTGCAGTGGCGTGATCTCGGCTCACTGCAACCTCCACCTCCCTGGTTCAAGAGATTCTCCTGACTCAGCCTCTCGAGTAGCCGGGATTACAGGCAACCACCATCTCGCCTGGCTAATTTTTGTATTTTTAGTAGAGGAAGCGTTTCACCATGTTGGCCAGGCTGGTCTTGAACTCCTCACCTCAAATGATCCACCCACTTTGGCCTCCCAAATTGCCGAGATTATAGGCATGAGCCACTGGGCCTGGCCAATACTAGTCTTTATTTAACAACATCTAATAAAGTAAGAGCTACTAAATAGTATCAATGACACTGACTTTTTAAAAGAAGTGATTTCTTCTCTCAATTTGGGGAACATGACATATAAGGGAAAAAGTCTAAATGCCTCCACCTGATTGAGATATGTGGTGTCACATTATTTCCATAGCTAAACATTTAAGAGTCTGGGTACCGTGGCTCACGCCTGTAATCCCAACAATTTGGAGGCCAAGCAGGAGGACTGCTTGAGGCCTGGAATCCAAGACCAGCCTGGGTAACAGAGCAAGACCTTGTCTCTACAAAAAACTGTAAAAATTTAGCCAGGTGTGGTGGTGCCCACCTGTAGTCCCAGGAGCTGAGTCAGGAGAACCACTTGAGCCCAGGAGTTCAAAGTTACAGTTAGCTATGATCATGCCACTGCACTCCGGCTTGAGTGACACAGCAAGACCTCATCTTCTAAAAAAGAAAGTAAAACAAACAAAAATATTTAAGAGAAAGAAGAAAAAACTGAATTGCTTATGAAGAGGGCAAGAAAATTTAGGTAAACCTCAATCCAAGTGAGAGTCAATAGACATAAAATAAATTCTTCAAGTAACTACATGAGGTTGAAATCTCCTGAGGTATTTTGTGGAGTATTCAGGATCATATGTCTTTTGCAAAATAGATTTTTATATTGCAGCTGATCAGTCTTGCAATTCACTAGCAAAATGAGTGCTGGACACACTGTGGTACATTGGCTCTCAGTTCAGTGGGGCATCGGGAATTCTGGCCCACCTCCGAGGAAGGGCAACCACAAACATTGACTCCTGTGAACTGTTCTCTGCTCCTTTGGTTCACGGTGAAAAGCAAGTAAGGGCATATGTAATGCCTTTTAACCATGAGTGATGTAGGCCTCAAAATATGCAGCCTCTTCTAGTAAACAAAGACTCTTCCAATCATAGGCAACAGCAGAGGAGATTTTTAAAGACAGACAACCATTAGGGAAGCTTCATGAGATACTGCAATGTGAACATGTATCTAGATTAAGTTAAATGATACTGATTCGACAAAAAGAGCAGCATGTTGACGTCAAGGGTGGCTTTGATGAGAGAATGTATTATATAGTGGCTTAGAGAGTTGCCTGCAACCTCAGGCTGCCTGGGGCTCAGTCCTGGCTCTCGCACTGGGTAATAATAGGCAAGTCAGCGTTCCTTGCTAATACAAACAGGATAACAGTACCTATGTCATGAAATGGTTTTAAGGATTAAATGAGCTACTCTGCAAAGTGCTTAGAAGAGTCATTGATATAAACTAAGCATTCCATCAGTTTCAGTTCGTGATACCCTACCTCCTGAGGGCCTTCACCTTGTTAGCATGACACCCCTATAATTGGCTCAGGGCTTTTGGGCAAAAGTGGTTCAACCAGTCCAAAAAAAAAAAGAAAAGGTAAAATGTCAATGGCAAATGGAATAGATTTCTGTATCTCTGGAGAGAAACAAAGAAGGATCTACTGGAGGTGATTTTTGTGCAGATCTTTGTGGACTCCAAAAGGAAATGACTGGAGAATAACTGATTCCACACATTGATGAGGGAATCAGTCCTTGCATATGAGCTTGTCAAGCTAGATATACAATATCTGAAAGTTTTCCTAAGCACGTTGGGACCTGCTTTGAAAATTGCTGTATAGATGGAGCCAAACATGGAAAAGAGCAGCAGCACCAGCAGGCCTGGGCTTTCAAGCACGTGGCTCAGCTCTGGTATGGGAAAAAATATGCTAAATGTCAAGGCTGCCACTTGAAAGGGATGTTTCGCACACCTCCCTTTCTGCAATAAGACTTCTGTGACTTTCTTTATTTAAAGGAGTATGCATGCACTGCATGGTCTGCACATTTTACCAAAGGCTACTGTAATTACAATACCTAGATATGTCCAAAATCAAAGACCTGGTAGGAGGGTCATATTAATTTGTCACACATCTACTTAAGGATCTGAGTCTATCTCATAAAGCAAAGACTGGATTTAAACGAACATTCCTCTGGAAGTTCTCTATTCCAAATGAATTATTTAGGTATAGTTGGAAGTTAAACTTGAATGTTTTTTCATTTATTTATTTATTTATTTTTTTTGAGACAGAGTCTCTCTCTGTTGCCCAGGCTGGAGTGCAGTGGCACAATCTTGGCTCACTGCAAGCTCCGCCTCCCGGGTTCACGCCATTCTGCTGCCTCAGCCTCCCAAGCAGCTGGGACTACATGCGCCCGCCACCACGCCCAGCTAATTTTTTTTTTTTTTTTTTGTATTTTTAGTAGAGATGGGGTTTCACCATGTTAGCCAGGATGGTCTCGATCTCCTGACCTCATGATCTGCCCGCCTCAGCCTCCCAAAGTGCTGGGATTACAGGCATGAGCCACTGCGCCTGGCCATGTTTTTAAATTTCTTAGTCTAATTACTTCATTTTAATAATAATGTGTCTTTTTTTTTTTTTTTTTTGACAGAGTGTTGTTTTGTTTCCCAGGTTGGAGTGCAGTAGTATCATCATAGCTCAATGCAGCCTTGAACTCCTGAACTCAGCAATCCTCCTGCCTCAGCCTCCCCTCAGCAGCTAGGACTATAGGGTTGTGGCTAATCTTTTGATTTTTGTAGAGGTAGGGTCTTTCTCTATCACCCAGGGTGGTCTCAAACTGCTGGCCTCAAGTGATCCTCCCAGCTGGGATTATAGGCACAAGCCACTGTGCCCAGCTTGTCAGTCTTGAAGAAAGAAGATACGCCATTCAGCTGGCATATGCTGGAGTTGTTTGTGTGTGATGATGATGGATTTACATTGATCCCTCTGTGCTCTTCCCTGTAGCTCAAGGACAACCACTGACATTTCTGAAGCTGTAGTTACTAATGAAGACCTAGCCACGTAAAAGAACACAGTTATTTAGCCCCATAATTGTCAAACTCACGACTATAGTACTGCTTTTACTCTTCTTAGGCACAGCCTAAGAAGGCACGTGCTTTCTTAGAATATGAATGAGGCCGGGCGCGGTGGCTCACACCTGTAATCCCAGCACTTTGGGAGGCCCAGGCAGACAGACCACGAGGTCAGGAGATTGACACCATCTTGGCTAACACAGTGAAACACCGTCTCTATTAAAAATACAAAAAATTAGCCAGGCGTGGTGGTGGGCGCCAGTGGTCCCAGCTACTCGGAGGCTGAGGCAGGAGAATGGCGTGAACCTGGGAGGCAGAGCTTGCAGTGAGCCGAGATTGCGCCACTACAGTCCAGCCTGGGAGACAGAGCAAGACTCCATCTCAAAAAAATAAATAAAAAAAAAAAATGAATGAAGTGTGGAACCCAACAGTAGGTGGCTGTCATCATTTGGACGTGCTGTTGATGAGTGTCTAAGTGCCAGAACCTGTGTTAAAACCTCCAGAGGCATTTTCTCATTTAATCTTCAGAATAATTTGGAGAAATAGGTACTATTTGAGTACCACTTAAGTTAGGACATTTTTTGCTACCTTAAGATTCCATTAGTAAATGTCCATGGAGAAAGATCAGAAACTTCCAAGCTTGTCAATCGTCACTATTTAATCCCACAAGGATTTATTGAGCATCTTTTGCATGCAGAACACTGTGCTAGGCACTGAATGGCGAACACAACAGACACAACCGTTGCCCACTGGCCACAAGTATGACCCGTCGGCACTAACTTGGAACTCTAGGGAGCGTGAGCTTTTTATGAAAGAAGAATTGTACAATGTCTCTTGGTCACTGAGAGGCATCTGAGACTCATCACTGAGTTAAATCAGCGATTCTCAGCTGCAAGGGGGCAACATCAGAAAGGGGCATAGGTAGCGTTTAAAAATATATTCAATCAACATATTGTATTAATAGCACATGCTGAACCTTGCAAAATGCTGAAGATAAAGAAAGGAAGTGGCCAGGCGCAGTGGCTCATGCCTGTAATTGCAGCACTTTGGGAGGCCGAGGCCGGCGAATCACGAGGTCAGGAGATCGAGACCATCCTGGCTAACACTGTGAAACCCCGTCTCTACTAAAAATACAAAAAAAAAAATTAGCCGGGCATGGTGGTGGGCGCCTGTAGTCCCAGCTACTCGGGAAGCTGAGGCAGGAGAATGGTGTGAACCCGGGAGGCAGAACTTGCAGTGAGCCGAAATCGCGCCACTGCACTCCAGCCTGGACAACAGTATGAGCCTGTCTCTAAAACAAAAAGAGTCAGGCAAGTTAGTGCATCATCCTTAATGAACTGGCCATTCTCCTCTTTATAAGACAAAAAGACTTGTTATTCCAAAGTGCTATAAGGTTGTATTTTTAATCATTATTTTATTTATTTTTTTTTTTTTTGAGACAGAGTCTCGCTGTCGCCCTGGCTGGAGTGCAATGGCGCGATCTTGGCTCACTGCAAGCTCCGCCTCCCGGGTTCACGCCATTCTCCTGCCTCAGCCTCCTGAGTAGCTGGAACTACAGGCGCCAGCCACCTCGCCCGGCTAATTTTTTGTATTTTTAGTAGAGACGGGGTTTCACTGTGTTAGCCAGGATAGTCTCGATCTCCTGACCTCATGATCCGCCTGCCTCGGCTTCCCGAAGTGCCGGGATTACAGGCGTGAGCCACCGTGCCCGGCCAATCATATTTTTTAAAATGACATACTGACTTGTTTTCAAAGTTTAAAAGTACTAAAGTCTAAAATATGCCACTATCTAACAAACAGTGATCTCAACTGATTTAGAAATCAGAATGAACTAAAATTGGAAGTTATACTTTAAATATTTCAACTGACACATGAGATTACCCTCAGAGTTTAGCACATATGGGCTGTGGAACTGAAACACATTGTCCTGAGTCACTGTTGATTCCACAGAATTTCAGCCAACAACAGAACCACTCTCAATAAAAACAAATTATCAACTTCTAGACAATCAAAATCACCAAGATATAGTGAAAAGACATGGCATTATTATTGCTTGGTGAAATCTTGGTTGGTGATTTTTTAAAGCCCTGATACCATAACGTAACCCTTCTCTGTTGGTTCTTTATTTACATGAGCACATCTAGGCAATCGCACACACACACACACACACGCACACACACTCCTCAGGAATCATATGACTTCAAAGAACTTTTCTTTATAAAAGATTGAAGATTCCTGAGTTATAGGTTGCTGGTGTAAAAGTCATAACATCTGATTGTTGACACTATGCAGTGGGGGGAACAGCACATTTTATGGTGTCTAGACTTTGTTTTATCTGGTTGATTTTTGGTGACATATTTAGCTTTTTGTAGACAATTCTCAAATTACTGACTCAGCATTCAGTGTGGTTCAGTTTATCGTGATCCATCATCTCTAATCTAGTTTTGAATAGCAGGATGTTGTAGGTCCAGATTGAAGTGTGACCTTTGAATGTTTTTCATTCATGGTTGATTACTATATCCTAGAGGTCTAGACAGTGTTATTGGTTTCTCACCAACATAAACATCTGGCAGAAAAAAAAAAGAGCTAAACTAGATGAGTAAGAACATTCCTAATCTACCTTTACAATATGCTATATTTAAAATATAACTTTTTTGCAAAATGCAGGCCACCACAGGTCTAAAAGTATGCCATCAAACATATTGTTTTTCAGCTCTGATAAGACCTCTTTGGACTCTAATGTTTCACTGATGAAAACAAGTTTGAACATGTAATTTCAGGCTGCACTAGAAACATCTTTCTTTTGTGTTGTTACAAGAAGCTAGAATTTCATTTAGTGAATTCCAGCCAAATGAAATTAGAAGACCAACTCATATGTAGCTCATGGATGGACAAATGGGTTGGTAAATCAATGAAGATGAGGAAGACCAACTCATGTGTAGCTTGTGGCTGGACAAACGAGTTGGTAAACCAGTGAAGATGAGGAAGACTGGTGATGAGGCCAAACCCAAAGCACGTGGGCATTAGTTATCAGGCCTTCTAATGTTATTATCAGGCCTTCTAAATTTTATTTCACCTAAGTTGACTTTAAGATTCTAACAGTTTTTTATTGTATTAGAACTATGCAAAGGGCTTTCTTTTTTGTTTGTTTTTTCAATACTAAGTCTTGTTCTATTGCCCAGGCTGGAGTGCAGTGGCAGGATCTCAGCTCACAGCAACTTCTGCCTCCCAGATTCAAGTGATTCTTGTGCCTCAGCCTCTTGAGTAGCTGGGACTACAGGCACCTGCCACCATATCCGGCTTATTTTTGTATTTTTAGTAGAGATGGGGTTTCACCATGTTGGCCAGGCTGGTCTCGAACTCCTGACCTCAAATGATCCTCCTACCTCAGCCTCCCAAAGTGCTGAAATTACAGGTGTGAACCACCACGCCCAACCCAAAGAGCTTTCTTAACAGCCAGAACTTTCCAGGATAGGGTAATGTGCTACTGTGACAAAGGGAGAAACTAGGCCTTTTTCTTTATGTTGGGGCTACCAACCCCATCCAACCAAACAACAAGCAAAACATGCCCAGAGCCATGAGTACCAGGTAAAGAATGTGGATGATAACATCACAACCCAGAATGCTTCCCTTGTAGATGGAACACACTTCAATGTCATGACACTAATACTGGAAATTTTATAATTAGAATATTATAAGTTTATAAAATATGCATTAGCGATTAATTCCAATTTACGTACAAGAGTTACTGCATAGTATTTTTTCTTCCTTTTTTTGTTTGCTAAAGAAAGAAAGGCAGAGAAAGGTTTCCTTTAGTTCTTCAGTGATTATGTGTATAAATTGATGACTTAGAACTTAAGACTATGTTTCCAGCAAAGCTCTTTGGCTCCGCATAATCATTGCACAACTGAAGATAAACATAGAGGGTAAACAGCAGAATAATTATGTCAAAGCAGTGCCTGAAAATCCATTGTAAATGCCCTTTGCACTATTTTAGACAATAACAACATTCTATGACCAACCACCCTGTGCATACCCCAAGGATTAGCATATCATAGCCAAGTGTTAATACACTGGAAGATGGAAAAATTAATTTAAATTAAAACATTTAATTTAACAAGAAAGGAAGGGAAGAGGGAGGGAGGAAAGGAAAGGAGGGGAGGAGAGGGGAGAGGAGAGGAGAAGAGGGGAGGGAAGGGGAAGGGGAGAGAAGAGGAGAGGAGGGAAGGAAGAAGAGAAGGAAGAAGGAAAAGAAAAAAAAAAACCCACAGCCTAGGAAGGACATTTGCAGGAAGATGATGGTAAACGACCACATGCTGTCTTGAAGACTATGACAAATGGATCAAAACTGGACACCCAGTTTCTCAGCCACTACCACACACATTCCGAGCTCCCATTCTTGTGAGGCCAGTTCACAGAAAATGTTTTTATTTCTGTGACCCTGAGCAGGACTCCCACTTTGCTGCATAAAGTATTTTCTGAGTGAACCTTCGTGGCCTTCCATCCTCATTAATCTCTACCACCTACCCACACATACTCCCACTCTCAAACTTCTTTTGTGATTGTCTACTATTTTTCTTTACCAATTTTTTTATTTAAAGTAAGATATCGAGTGTAATAAGCTCATAATGTATAATTTGTCCTTGTGTGTAAACACTTTCTTTGCCCTGTTCCATATTTCTCTCCCTATTCAAACTTAAAAATATTTTAGTGAATTAATAAAAGACCATAATTTAAGCTATCCCCTTGTCTTGAAATAAAGTCCATGTTTTTAAACCACATTAACTAATGTCTCTGTGGTTAAATGGAGCTTAGGAAAATAGCATTTGACAACTTTTATTACTATAGGAAAAAGCTGACCCATACGTTGTACAAATTGAGCTCTGAGGGTCAGAAGCCAAGTGCTTTTAATAACTTTTGAAGAGTAGGTAATCTCTGTTCACTTTGAAGACTGAAGTATGTACTAATTGCTTTTGTAAAGTGAAGGTGACGTTGCTCTAGTTAGTGGGCCATGCAGTTCTATCCTGGGACATTTAATCCCAGTGTCTCATGTGGCTTAAGTTGCTGTTTTCATAACATACTCATTGTTTTTTGATTCAATATCATTTGGTTAACGCTTGGAATTGTTATCTTTGCTTCCCAAAAATCTTTTCTCAAAAAATATCTTTAGATGGTTTATCAATTAACTAATACCAGGATTATTTTACTAAATATTTTAAACATCCAAGATTCTCATGTATCTACCACTGACTTAAGTAATAAAACATTGCGGTTGCTGTTACAGCCCCATGTGTGCCCCTCCTGGGTCACATTTCCCTCCTTACCTCCTCTCCCGCTCCCCCTGAAGTTCTCTAGTCCTGAACTTGGTGTTTAATCACTCTCATACTGGCTTTGTACTAGTTACACATTTAAGTGTCCCCAAACAATATTATTTTGCACATTTAAAAGTTTTAAGTGTCACCATACTGCAAATATCTTTCTGCAGCTGTCTTTGCTCAGAATGATATTTTTGAGATTATTCGTGTTTGAACACAAAGTTCCTTATTCTGGGCTGGGCACAGTAGCTGACACCTGTAATCCCAGAACTTCGGGAGGCCGAGGTAGGTGGATGACCTGAGGTCAGGAGTTCGACACCAGCCTGGGCAGCATGCTGAAACCCCATCTCTACTAAAAATACAAAAAAAAATTAGCCAGGTATGGTGACTGCTGCCTGTAATCCCATCTACTCGGGAGGCCGAGGCAGCAGAATTGCTTGAACCCGGGACGCAGAGGTTGCAGTGAGCCTAGATGGTGCCACTGCACCCCAGCCTGGGTGACAGAGCAAGACTCTGTCTCAATAAATAAATAAATAAAAAGTTTCTTATTCTTATTGCTGTCATATAAATATGCCATAATTTACTTATTCATTATCCTGTTGAAAGGCATCTATGTTGTTTCCAACTATGTGCTTGCATAAGTATTTGCTGTTATGAATATTATTGTCAATATCTCTGTGTGCACATGGGTAGAAATTTTTCTTTGGTAGAGTAATTCATCTAAAGATGGAATTTCATAGTCTAAGATATGTACATCTTATATGGCCAGTGTTCAACATATATTACACATCCACCAGTGGTATATTAGAATGCTAATCATTATAGAAAAGATACTTTTTCAAATGCTGTAAAAGTGGCAGAACATTTTCTTTAAAAAAAAACATAAAAATAAAAATGGTACGAATAAGATATTACCAAAGTCAAGTTTACATATTTTTATCTATTATATATACATATAAGTTTATATATACATGCACATATATACTTATATATACAGATGTACTGATATAAATTATTATATATCATATAAATATATGATGAATAGTTTTTGAATTACTAATTGAATTCAGCAAAGATTGATGAATAAATTTGGAATGAAACTTATAAATAAGTAATAAGTACTATTTCTCTCATCTTACTGTGGTTTTTTATACAGGTCAAGCTAAAATATAACTGTCTATTTAAAGATGATAATAACATAAAGTTCATTACTTGGGTATAAACACAGCTAAGGCAGGTGCTGAGGATAGGAAATGGAAGGAGACACCATCTGAGAATTAGAAAAAAAAATGTAATTCAGAGATAACCACTTCACAATAACTTAAGTAACACTGATAATAATACCTAACACAATATTTCCTCCCTCCCAAAAAACTCTTGCAGGCTTCCATGGAGAACAAGGGTTCCCTTGAACAAGTGGACAAATCTGCCATAGGGGACTGACTATTTGAATGTCATTGAAAAAGCAATCCTTTCCCCAAATATTGGATAAATTATCAAGTGGAGGAAGCATTAATTTGTCAAAATCAACATAGAGTATACATTTTTATTCTACTCTATTAAATGCACTAGTAACACTTCATTTTTAAAATGTCTTCTATAAGCAAATCATCATGTCTTAGAATGATATGCATGTTAAAATCCAGTGTCTCTATCTCAGCATCTACTAAGAGAGATTCATAACTAGTGATGGTTATTCTGTTTTGAAGTTCAAACTACTGCCTGTGGAGATGATGACCTCTGTACTTGCATTTGTTGTCCATCAAGTAGTCTTTCTTCTGATCATATTGGTAAGTTGGGAGCAATACACTTCATTATGTTTGAATGTCATCTTAAAAATGGTGGTTCATGAGCCAGGCGCAGTGGCTCATGCCTGTAATCCCAGCACTTTGGGAGGCCGAGGCAGGAGGATCGCTTGAGCCCAGGAGCTCAAGGCTGCAAGTGAGTTATGATTGTGCCACTGCACTCCTGCCTGAGTGCCAGGACAAGGTCTCATCTCTAAATAAAAATAAACAAAAGATAAAAATGTGGCTCAATCAACTCTGCATAGTTTCCTGGCAATATTGGTGAATTTGCAATTTTCTTAGTTAAATGACCTCCTTTTCATTTTACCAAGTTGTCCAAATATCATTGCTTTAGAATGTCAAGTCCAGAAGGACACAAGTCAAACTTCGTAAAAAAAAAAAAAAAAAATTGGGGAGTTTTCCTCAGGATCATGTGATTATCAATTTTCCTCCTAATTTTAATGGCTTTTATCATTTCTTATGAAATATGTTCCCCTCAAGCAAGTCTTTAAAATAGTTCTCTTCTTCAAAATATAAACCCCTATCTTTTTTTAAGTCTCCTAAGTTCAGTTAGAACTTCTCTCTAATAATTACCATTTGTATCCTTCATTTACATATTCAGTCACAACCAATACAGAAATTATTATTTTTAGCACACACAATTTGACATTTAGAACTAACAATGTCCCCTACTACACAGTGGCACTCTTACCCCAAGAGAGGGGTCAACGAAGAAAATGTAACAAGGGTTTTTAAGCTGATTTTTTTTAGGACTCAGAAAGAAGGTGAGATTGACATTTTGCCTCAACTTCTTGATATCTAAGCTAAACACCTATTAGACACATTCGATGCTTAGAGCTTTTCCTGAGTTATTATTTAATGCTTAATAACTCTATGAAGTAGATTCTGTTATCATCCTTGTTTTACAAATGCTGAAACACGTCCTGAAATTTTAAGTATCTTGCTCCAAATCACATAACATGTCAAAAATTGAGCTTTTTGTCTTTCCAACAAAACTTGTGTTTTTCATCTCCATTCACAGCAGTTAGTTTTGTCTCCTCTCTTCTTTCATACCCCACATTTCTTCCATCAGCCAAACCCATCATCTGTACCTGCAAATGCGTCTAGATGCTGACCACTTGGCACCACCCTCACTGCCACCACCCTGGGCCAAGCCACCATTGCCTCGCACCTGTGTTCTTACAGTCACTCCTCAGCTGGCCTCCCCACCTCCACCCTTGCCCCACTCCCTGTAATTCATTCCAAACATGGCCACCAGAGTGATATTTATAAACATAAACTATATCCTGTCACTCCTCAACTCAAAACCCTCCAATATCTTTCCCTCACACAATAAAATTCCTTCTATGGCCAAGAAGTCTCTGCCTGACCTGGGGCTTGCCTACTCTTCCCACTTCACCTTTTTCTATCCTTTCCCCTGTTCACTTCATTCTATACACTCTGGCCTCTTTGTTGTTCATGACAATTGCTGTTGGCTCATCTTAAAAAATTCTTTTCCCAGACAGTCACATGGCTGTCTCCCTTAATTTGTTCAGGTCTCTGCTGAAATGTTACCTCTACTGAGAGGCCAGTCAGGACGACTCTATTAAAATGGCATTCTCTTCTGAACCAATTGCTATCCACTTCTGGTATATTACATGTGTTTGTTTAGTGTCTCTCTGTCCTTTCAGAATGTAAGTTCCCCTGTGAGACCAGGAACTTAGTATTGTGCATCTTCGTATTCCTAGTGCTTAGAACCGTGCCTGACACGTTAACCTTCATTGAATGACTTAGTCAGTGGACAAATATATAAACCAAAAGGCATACACACAGATTGCCAAAAGCAAGAATGCATATATTAACATTATATGTTAAAATATGCAAGCACACCTTCTAGAGAACCAACTAAAAGATAAAATAGATTTTGGGAATTTGAAGCAAAGCATCTATCTCACATTTTTTCTGAATCAATCAAAATACCCAGAAGCTATTTGAATGAGTTACCCCTCCCTTATATATCACATTCATTTTTTTCGTAAGCTATCTCGAAATTATGTTCTTTCTTCTATGTTGCTGATTCCTGAAACTCAAAGTACCATATGTATAAATGATATAGTAGTTACACTTTGATCCTTCCAGCATCAGTTGGATATTTCTTCCTTCCTTTATCCTTCTTTCCTCCTATCTTGTCCTATCCTCACCTTTAAACTCTAATTCTATATTTCCAACTGTCTATTGGACATTTTCCAGTAGATGGCTGTCACGCAACATCACATTAAAAGGGAATTAACTTCATTATTTCCACAATTAACTTCATTATCCTTTCGTATCCGTTCATCATCTACAGGTGGCCTTACCTCTCCATCCCTCATGTGAAGTCAATCACAAAATCCTGTCCTGTCCACCTTCTGTATGTCTCTGCGTCTGCCTTGCCTTTCTAGATCTATGTCCAGTGTGAAGGCACAAACTGCCATCGTTCTTTCCTAAAGTTAGGATCTTCTGAGCTTATCTCTATGACCTTAACATCTGCCACTTCAATCTATCATTCATACCACTGCCCTCTTCACTGTTTCACTGTTTTTGCTCAGAAACAATCAAGATCATGCAATTTCCAGGCATATCAAAGCGAAGCACCTCTACCTGCTTGGGAAGATTTTGTTATCTGGCAACATTCTATTTAGCCATTCCTGTCTCCTTGCTGTTCCGCTAAAGCACTGTGTTCATTCCTCCTTTGCTGTTTGTGTGTTTTCTTTAACAAATGTACCATGATCCCCTTCATCCAAATTCCTTCTGCTTTTCATTTCTCCTGCTCTTGTAATGTCTAGAACAATGTCAACCTTTACTGATGTCCATTTCATCTGAAGTCTTGTAGCACTTACTGATTGTTTGAAGTTTGTAATTAATTACATGCTTATTTTTATTTCTATTTTTGGCTATTTCATATTTTAGCCTTCTTTACCTAAGTAGATAGGAATATACTTAAACAGAAAAAAAAAACCCATCTGTTGTACTTGTATATAGTGCTGGTATGCACCCTCATAGTTACCAGTATTGTTTTTTCTCAGGCTGCATAACACACACCAGTTCAAATAAGCCAACACTTCATTGCTTTCTCAGATGAAGCAAGTCTACATTTCTCAGAAGAACCAAGCCTACAATTTAAGTAGGGCAGGTGGAAAAGAAATGAAGGAAATGAGACAGATTTGGAGAAGCTGTGAAAATTTAAAAGACTGTAGTATCTTTATTTTAAAAAAATGTTAATAATAAAGCTCTTCTTCCGCACACCCCATAGACAGAGGTGGATTTATCATACAGCTGATGAATTTTCAGGATCTATCACTCGCATTGGCTCTTCCAAGGCCCTAAAGGAGCCTTAGCACTCTGTTCAGGTGTTTTTGTAAAATCTGTAAAATTAAGATCGTGTAAAATTTTAAGTGATTAAAATTCAAATCACTGTGGTTCATTATGATTCACAGCACTGGATAGTCTGTGGGCAATTTTGCATTTATAATTTATTGTGTTGGACGGCCTTGGGGCAGCCAAGTCCTTTTGTATTTATTTTTCATGTCAGGTGCCACTGGAGTGATGGAGTGGGTATTTCATAATTGTAATTTTTAATCTTTTGATTTTTTTTTTTTTTTTTGAGACGGAGTTTCGCCGTGTTGCCCAGGCTGGAGTGCAGTGGTGTGATCTCGGCTCACTGCAACCTACGCCTCCTGGGTTCACACCATTCTCCTGCCTCAGCCTCCAGAGTAGCTGGGAGTACAGGCGCCCGCCACCAAGCACGGCTAATTTTTTGTATTTTTAGTAGAGATGGGGTTTCACCGTGTTAGCCAGAATGGTCTCGATCTCCTGACCTCGTGATCCACCCGCCTCGGCCTCCCGAAGTGCTGGGATTACAGGCGTGAGCCACCGTGCCCGGCCTGATTTTCTCTCTGTTTTCTTACTTGAAAATGAAATTGAGTATTCTAGAGTCTAGCTCTAGACAGTCTCCCACCCATATGAGAAATAACAGACCCCTGTACAAACAGGAAATGAAATAGAAAGATAGAAACTAATTTTCATGGAGAACATACTATGTTCCACAGGCTACATAGGCCACTGATAACTTTCAGTGCTGCAACAACCAACTTACAGCAGATTTCATCTTCCCCATTTACAAAGGAGAAAAGTCAAGCTCAAAATAATAGGTAGCTGGTCAAAAGTCACAAAACTAGTAAGAACTTAAATTTGGACGTGAGCTTAATTCCCTCCAATCCAAAGTCCATTGTGTTCTTGTAACCTTACAGGGCTTAAGTGAAAATCAGGAAGCAGATATTATAAGTAAATGGGGATATATATGGGTAACTATTTTTAGAAACAAAAATCTAAATTCTCTCCTATCTTCCTGTTTTTCAGAGCCTATTCTTAAACAAATAGTAAAAATATGATTACTTTCCTGTACTTCTCTGTATTCTGTTGATCTATTACTTCAAGAGACGCAGAGTAAAGCCACAGTTTCCTTAGTGAAGTCGAGGATTTATAATTTGTCAGTCCCTAAAGAAGAATGTGAAGGAGGGGGTATTTGAAAGATCTGAAGAGTTCCGAGTGTGACGCTTAGACTGTTAATCTTCAAGGACTGGAATGTTTTGTTTCTCTCACCCTTGCACTTGTGATTTGCCGGGTGATTCAAGTTCAGATAGCAGCCACTCTAAAACACTATAAGAATTGAAACTTGCTGTGTTTAAGTAGTTACTTAATTGTGGCTCCTTGCCACTTTATAGCCTTGGAGAAGTCCGCTGTTTGTACTTACATGTATTTTATTTCAAGTTGGCTTTTGATGACTTCCCGCTTATATTTTCCTAGGCACTTTTGTAGCTAGAAAACAGCTTTTTCATTGCTCCGGTAAAATGCATACAAAGCTTGCTCCTGACTAAAGACGTTATGAGAGAGAGAGAGAGAGAGAGGTTGCTATTAAGTTCCCATGCACTCCAGCAAGGACAGCTGGTTAGGATTAGAACATTCTACCTTCAGCATGCTGCTTTCCCACAGCCTTTATTGTGTTTATGGTTTTTTTTTCTTCCTTTCCATAGCTAACATAAACAAAGCCAACATCATATTCTGAGTAGAGTTAGCACTCTTGATGTAATCAGGAAATTCCACTAAATAATTTTTAATGTTGAATAAAGCAAATATTTTATTATTCGAGAATCTGCATTTTAATCAACGCATATATTCTCATGATGACTGACATGTATAAAACAGATTATATTCTTCAAGATCATCTCTACCAATAGCTATAGTGTTATTCACTTGTTCAATGCACATGTCAGAATTGTTGCTTTTTTTTTCCAGAGACAGGGTATTGCTGTGTCACCCAGGCTAGAGGGCAGTGGTATGATCATGGCTCACTGCAGTCTTGAACTCTGGGGCTCAAGTGATCCACCTAAATCAGCCTCCTGAGTAGCTAGGACTACAGGTATGCACCACCTTGCTCAGCTAATTTTTTAACTTTTTTGTAGAGACAGGGTCTCATTATGTTGCCCAGGTTGGTTTCAAATGCTTTTTTTTTTTAATGATAAGCATATGTAGTCTTGGGAACTGTGTGAAATTCTAGTAAAGAACATGATTTTGTGACACAAGTCATGACCACCATGGACAACTATTTGTGGCATCCTGATTGCAGTGCTACAGAAGTTTAGGGTGGAACTTGGTCTCGATCATATCTTCCAATAAAAACAAGACAGTGCACAGACTGCAAATAAAAAAGAGGGTCAGAGGCTGCAAAATGCATATAAAGAATAGCCTTCACTCTGCACACTAATAATATGTACTGGTAGTTACAATTACTCCAAGGCAGTTCTGCCTATCTCGCAAGATCCTGCCTCTCTTTTTTTTTTTTTTTTTTAAGTTCTGGGATACATGTGCAGAACGTGCAGGTTTGTTACATAGGTATACAAGTGCCATGGTGGTTTGCTGCACCCATCAACCCATCATCTTTAAGTTCTGGGATACATGTGCAGAAAGTGCAGGTTTGTTACATAGGTATACAAGTGCCATGGTGGTTTGCTGCACCCATCAACCCATCATCTAGGGTTTAAGATCTGCATGCCTTAGGTATTTGTCTTAATGCTCTCCCTTCCCTTGCCCCCCCATCCCGCAACATGTCCCACTGTGTGATGTTCCCCTCCCTGTGTCCATGTGTTCTCATTGTTCAACTCCCACTTATGAGTGAGAACATGTGGCGTTTGGTTTTCTGTTCCTGTGTTTGTTTGCTGAGAATGATGATTTCCAGCTTCATTCATGTCCCTGCAAAGGACATGAACTCATTCCTTTTCATGGCTACATAGTATTCCATGGGGTATATGTGCCACATTTTCTTTATCCGGTCTATCACTGATGGACATTTGGGTTGGTTCCAAGTCTTTGCTATTGTGAATAGTGTTGCAATAAACATACGTGTGCGTGTGTCTTTATAGTAGAATGATTTATAATCCTTTGGGTATATACCCAGCAATAGGATTGCTGGGTCAATAACTAGTTCAACCACTTTAAAAAACAGCTACAAGAAAAGTCATTGTTCTTGCAATAATTTAGTCTGTGTAAGACCTTGTTTGAGTTCCTAGAAAGTTTGAAAGCTTGAGTTACATAGTAACAAGTACTGTACATTTAATCACTTATAAACCTCCTTTAGGATTTTTTTGGCCATATATTTCATTCATTCAATTGAAAATCATGAGTCCAGAAGTGTACCTTGTAAACCTTAGTCTGGGTCTCAACTAGCTCTTGAGGCCTTTGGAAAGTCAGTAATAATCTACATCATCTTTTTGTTCCTCATCTGTAGAGATGGGGTTAAATTATGTTATCTCTAAATTTTCTTCAAACCCAAATATGCTATGTGCCTAGATATTTGTTCATTACTATGCTGTGTTGTAGAAAATGATATAGCATACAGGCCCTGCTTTCAAGACAGGTACATTAAACAATAAAAAGGGCAATGGGCAATATTCTTTCATTTAACAAATATTAAGTGAGTACTTCTTATATGTTAGGCACTCTGCCAATTGCTGCAAAGACGAGCGTGGATAGTAACTGCTGTGGGCATTACAAAGAAGCTATACTGGTATTGGATGGAAAGTGATCATGACAGAGGTGGGATGAGATTGGGTTAATAAATTCAGGCAAAAGTAGGAGAGAAGGGAACAGCATGAATCCTGGTAAAGGGTGCAGAGACAGTGAAAGCTGGCCATGCAAGGTCAACAAATGCAGAGTCATCTTGCTTGGCTAAAGTAGAAAGCTGTTGTTTTCAACCCTCACATCTGTTCATTTACTATTTTTTTCTTTCATTCCGTTCATTTCATTCATTCATATATTCAAAAACTATTTGCTGAGTACTTAAGTTAGTGGATATGAGGATACAGAGACGGGCAAGACTTATCCCTGCCTTTTAAATGACAATAATGTCATTTATGGAGTTCCTTTTATACAGCAGACACTGCTATAGGCTTTTATACATTTGTTACTGATTTGCACAAATTGCAATGAGGTATAGGTCTTACTATCCCCATTTGATAATTGACAAAATTGACACTTAAGAGTACCTTAGGCACGGCTCACTGGCTCATGCCTGTAATCCCAGCACTTTGGGAGGCCTAGGTGGGCAGATCACTTGAGGTCAGGAGTTCGAGACCAGCCTGCCAAACATGGCAAAAACCCATCTCTACCTAAAAAAAAAAAAAGAAAAAGAAAAAGTTAGCTGGGCATGGTGGCACACACCTGTAATCCCAGTTACTGGGGAGGCTGAGGCAGGAGAATCACTTGAACCCAGGAGGCAGAGGTTGCAGTGAGCCGAGATTGCACCACTGCACTCCAGCCTGGGCAACAGAGTGGGACTCCATCTAAAAAAAAAAAAAAAAGAAAAAAAAAGAGTACTTTAAATAACTCTTCCAAGATCATATAGTAACTCAAGGAGTCAGAATTAAAATCCAGATCCCCAATTTCCAGGATCGGTGCCCTTAACCATTACGATTGTGCCTTCTTAGTATTTATTAAACTAAATCTTTTCTTAAATGCTAAATGATTTTTAATCATATCACACACCAACACATGGAACATGTACTATGCATGAAACTTTTATCTATTGAGTAAGTCAGAAATCTATACCCTTTCCCTACTCTTAGATACCCTTTTTCTAACTATCATTTGGATCTTTCTATCATTCTTCAGTCAGTAGTTTCCAATAATATCTGACAACTGGGGATGGGGGTGGGTTAGGATAGAGAGAATGAAATTTTGTTCCTTTTTATTTTAGTCATCAAAGATAAGCCCTGTGGCATTATCTTGGTTAATTATGCAACTGTGGAAGATCTAGATGGCATCAATTGCACTCATGCAATATAATGATCAAAAGTGGAAAGATATAGGTTATAGTTTGTTTCCATCTGCATTCTAATAAATTTTCTCTTGTTCTTCAACGATCTAGAAGATGTGAAAGGGTGTACATAGAAAACAGAAACCCAGAAGTTCATCCTTTGCAGGCTACAACTGGGAAAGGCAGCCGGCCCCTGAATGGGTAGGAGGCATGTTCTGGCCTGTGTCCCTACATTTCTTAAAGCTCAAGACTAGTTACTTCGCATTTTTATAGTCACAGTTTTCCCCGTTGCTATTCTTTTCAAGCACTTTTTGTTCTTTTCTTTATTCTTTTTTTTTTTTTTTTAGGGGGTCGGGTTGGGGTGGGGGAAAGGAGAGAGAAGGATTTCCAAGGAGATGACCACAACATTCCGAGAAGATGAATACACCTATAAGCCTAAAGCAGGTCTCCTAAATATTTGGTAGACTACTTATATCCCTAAGCTGTTATGTCTTCAAGGATTTTTGCAAAAAGGATTTTGCCAATTAAAAGAGACCACATCCACCCAAATGTTAGATGGTCACTCTATTTAACATCTGGGCTGCGTCCTGACGTCAGGGCTGTGGTGATGAAGTCCAGATGTTATAACTTCACAGTGTTTTTGTTACTCCTAAGCATTTGCTGCCTTTGTGTTTTTTCCCCAGACTCTAATTTACTAATACATGAAGGTTATTAAAAAAGAGGGAGAAATGAAATTAGCATATGGCATTGACTCAGACTAACTGAATTCCTCCTCTTCCTAAGCCCACTCTCCAGCCATCATAGGATGTGCGGCCTGGGGAAAGCAGGCTCCAGGACTTGCTAAGATTAAGATGTTTGCATTCAGTTGCTATTTTCGGTTAAAATAGGTGAGATGATTTACTAAGTCTTTTCAGTTTAGTATGATATGGTAAGGAAACAGAAAAAGGAATAAAATCAATTGTAAATATTCCACATTTTTGACAGTTGTTTTCCTTTTAATCTGAATTTTGTGTCATATGTCCATGTGCATACACCTATGCACATATCTAAACACCACACATACAATCACACACACACACACACAATATGTATTTTTCTAGAGGAGAACCACCACTTACACAAGAAGCCATGTTAAAACAAGTCTTCTCACAATGAACGAGGACATCCAATGACAATTTTTAAAAAGGCATTGTTACTCTCTGACATCTGTGCAAGAAGCAAAGAAAATTACCAAGAACAGCTTCTTCCTTCAAATCCCATTTTAGATCTATGTCTATTAATTTATCTAAAAAATTTGCATGACTATTCTTATTTTTAACTGATTTCACTTCTTATGCTAATGAATTCCATATGAGTTTTATTACTTGATATTAACGGCTCAACTTTAGTTCTTACACCAGTCTAAGAGTTAACCCAAATTCTGTTTATGTTATCGCAAGTTTTGGGGACTTGATCATACAATGGCTTCTCATTTCCCTTAATCCACTGGATTACTGTTTGTGAACCTGTTCTAGCTTCATTATAATGTATTTTAAGATACATGATACTGTAACAGTGAACACAAAAGGGTAGGATTAGCTTTCTTGTTTGGGTTCTTGATAAAACTTAATGTTTTCTATAAATAAGTTCTGAGCCAATTTAATAGACATGTGGCTATAGGTCAAGACACTCTTCTTACTCCCTTTCCTGTATCATTACTATTTGGTCACAGACCTTAACAGGGCACATGTAATGAAACAGTTCTTTGGAGCATCACATAAATGTTTTGCTCATTTTTCCACCTGATGATCTTTCAAATATTTGAAAGCAAGCAACAGAGATATCCTCTTAAACTCCAGGTTATATATCCATTATTGCAACATTTTCTTACTGAGAAAGGTTTCTAAACAGTCCCTTCTAGATACTTTCTAGTATTTTAATAGCCCTTAGTAAATAAGATACTACACATCTGCTCTGAGCAAGGTAGAATACAGTGAGATTTTTTCTTCCCTTATTCTAAACCATATGACCATATTAACAAGTCTATAATGGCAACATATCTGTTGTCTTTGTATCACCTATACCGCACTGATGGTTCATGTTAAGCTTCTTAACAATGAACAAGAGTTCTTAGACTTTCCCTCTTGTGCAGCAGGGTTTGGAGGTCTTTCTGAAGCCTAAACGTGAGTTGCCCTTTGTCCCAGTTATATCTAATGCTGCTCATTTTACATACTCTTCTCTTCACCCATCACTGGAGACTACTGAGATAATTCTGAGTCCTTCTCTCTTCATATATTTGTTCTTTTTCTTAGTTTTGTGACACCCATAGACTTTATAAGCATGTCACGTGGGACTTTTAATCAAGGACTTTTTATTTAATTTAATAAAATATTACTTAGGACAAGTTCGATGACAAAATAAAAGAATTTTCTCCAGGCACACAACCATATCCAGTCAATAATCAACAGTCTTAAAGGTCACTTGCTCAACAAAAATATGACTTTATTCAATGTCCCAGCATCTGTCCTGTCTAAAAGAATATCACTAAAGCTTAGTAAAATGCTTTGCTGGTATCTCATTTCCCTTATGTAACTTTATAAAAATGTATATTATTAAGAAATTATTTTTCATCTAATTCATTCATGTTTCAATACTTTGAACCCAACTATGTTGTCTCTAATAATTATTATTATAGCTTATATTTGTATAGTGCTTAAACATAAATCACCCTCATGGAATACTTTCAAACAGATTAGGGAAACATATGGGATTGTCCCCCATTTTAAAGACGAAGAAACTTTGGTTCAGAGAGGTGACTAGAATTTAGATCTCATGATTTTGAGCTCAGTTATTTTTATTTCCATGACACCACAGCTGACAAGATTTGATTGTATTTTACTCACATAGGTACTCAATGAATATTTTTGAATAGATGAATAAATTTATCCAAAAAGTCCTGTATCCAAGGACCTTGCCTCAATGCATTTTATCATGTAAAAGAGGTGGAAAGTTGTTGCCAGAATAAAAATTAAAATTATAAATAAAATACATAATTTTTAGAGACTTTATATATGGCACATACAATGATTAAGACTATATCAAGTCCCAAATTGATACCACACTTGTATCAATCCAGTATGAAATGGCCAATAATCAGCAGCAAAATGAGAAAAACAAAGGCAATTGTTATGCACTGAACTGTGATTTCCCACCCTGCCCCCTCAGCGTGCAGTTCATATGTTGAAGCTCTAACCCCAATGTTACTGTGTTAGGAGATAATTGGGGTAAGTGGAAGGTATAAGGAGGTAAGTGAGTTTAAATGAGGTCATAAGGGTGGGGCCCTAAGCGAATAAGAATAGTGTCCTCACAAGAAGAGAAAGAGCCAGTAGGAGAGTGCCCATACAAAGGAAAGGCCATGTGAGAAGACAAGAAGGTGGCCGTCTATAAGCCAGGGAGAGAGGCCTCACCAGATGCCAACCTTCAGGATACCTTGATCTTGGACTTACAGGTCCAGCACTGTGAAAAAAACCACTGAATCTGTGGCATTTTGTGTGGCAGCCCCAGTAGACTTACACAGCAATGCACTGAATTTTCTTTTAGTATTAAATGTAGTCAACTTAAAGCCTCATCCATTATTCTATCCTTCTTGCTTTTGTGTGATGAAAATATCCTCACTCTTATGATATTATGGTGATAATAGAAGCTTGTTTGGGATGATGTGGACTAAAGTAAGTATTTTTTCTTTCTCTCTCTCTCTTTCTTTCTTTTTTTCTCATTAACAGCAATTTCTACTCTGCTTAAACACATACTTCAATCTCTTCTATCCTGGCATTCTGTTATGGGAGCCCCCGTAGACTTACACAGCAATGCACTGAACTTTCTTATAGTATTAAATTTATTCAGCCGGGCTCACGCTTGTAATCCCAGCACTTTGGGAGGCCGAGGCGGGCGACCACGAGGTCAGGAGATCGAGACCACAGTGAAACTCCGTCTCTACTAAAAATTACAAAAAATTAGCCGGGCGTGGTGGCGGGCGCCTGTAGTCCCAGCTACTCAGAGAGGCTGAGGCAGGAGAATGGCATGAACCCAGGAGGCGGAGCTTGCAGTGAGTCGAGATTGTGCCACTGCACTCCAGCCTGGGCGACAGAGCGAGACTCCATCTCAAAAAAAAAAAAAAAAAATTATTCAACTTAAAGCCTTATCGTTATTCTGTCCTTCTTGCTTTGGTATTATTAAAATATCCTCAGTCTTATGAAACTATGGTGATAATAGAAGCTTGTTTGGGATGATGTGGATTAAAGTACTTTACTTACATTAATCCACATCATCCCCAAAATTACCATAACAGAAATTACCCAACTAATCCTGTGCCTTTAAGGTTTTATCAATTTTATCAGTCTAGGACATCCAGAAGTCTAGAAGTCATTGGAGAAGAGCATGGGAGTGAAGAAATGATATTGTGTGGGTCAGCTGACTTCAACCAGGAGAACTGTTTGAATTATAGGGAACTCTCCAAGGTCTTTGCAGAAGCTTAGTGGAGCAGATGGGGACAATATTGTTCTATCAGAAAGCAGCAATATGTTGGTTAAAAAGTAATCAAATTATATGAAAGCAATAAAGAGGCAATATGAATGGAGAGTCATTTGGTAGAAGTTTATATGGAAATATTTATTTAACAAGTATGTATTGATCCTATTCCACGTTCCAGGGATTGTGCCAGGCAATGGGGACACAACAATGAATGCGATCCATTCCACGCCCTGAAGGGTCTCACTGTCCAGTACTGGAATAAAGCAAGGGGACTTCAGTGATGGAAGTGGCCACAATATCCCAAAGCACTTCAAGGGAGAGGCCCCCCCAAGCCATCCTGAAGGGTTCTGGCAGGCAAAAACATTTCAGGAAGAGTGGATGACAGGTGGAAAGACAAGATATGGGCAAGTGTGTGAAGGAAGTGGTAATCTGGGTGCAGACTTGTCACATGGAGACATTCTCCGGAGAATGAAAAAGAAGGATCAATTGGGATAATTTAGGATGCGAAAGGATGGGTTTATGGTATGTTGTGGTTTTCTGTTCATTGTTGTTCTTGTGATTTTGGTTTGCGTTGTTTCTTAATCAGGATGGAAGAGACTTTAGTATGTATTTAAGCAGAGGGGATGTTGCTGTAAAAGAAAAGACAGAAAGAGAAAGAGAGAGAAAGGAAGAAACAGGTTGGAAGTCTGAGAAAGGAATAAGAAAATTGTTGAATCACTAATTCAGAAGACTGGGTGAAAGGCACAAGGGAAGAGAGCCTTGGCTAGGAGGAGGAACCACCCTGAGACTGATAGAAATGGGATCACGGTGGCAGTGGGTACCGTGACAAGGAGTGCCTGGAAGCTGAGATAGAGGATACCAATAGTCTCAACTCTTAATGCAGTGGGGACAATACAGTCTGCTGAAAATGAGTCAGGGTGGCCGGACATGGTGGCTCACACCTGTAATCCCAGCATTTTGAGAGGCTAAGGCGGGTGGATCGCCTGAAGTCAGGAGTTCAAGACCAGCCTGGCCAACATGGTGAAACCCCGTCTCTACTAAAAATACAAAACAATTAGCCAGGTGTGGTTGCAGGCACCTGTAATCCCAGCTACTCAGGAGGGTGAGGCAGGAGAATCGCTTGATCCCAGGAGGCAGAGGTTGCAGTGAGCAGAGATCGCGCCATTGCATTCCAGCCTGGGCGACAACAGCGAGACTTTGTCTCAAAGGAAAAAAAAAAAAATGAAGGTTTGAGATGAGTGGGGAAAGTTTAGACACATCACTGAGGAATGGAAAGAGTGGAGTCTAAGAATGAGTAAAATAGCCCCTCTGAGGTTAGGGAGTTACAATTGGTAATGATTTCTATCTGCGAAGCTGTGGGAGTTTCTACGGTGGTAATTAGTCATCCCAGGGAGCCGAAAAAAAAAGGGTGAATTACAGCTTTAATTCAATGTGGAGGTTTTCCTGGTTGAAGATACTGAGGAGCCAGGATACCAGGGAATGGAGAGTGCGCCTTCAAGAGTAAAAGACTGGCTCCACCCAGCTGTGGAGAGGGAGACATGGGATGGAAGGATGAGATCAGAATGCGTTTTCAGGGTTGAGGACTTCTGAAGGAAGCACCCCAGGGGATAAAAAGATCCAGACTGCTGCTCAGTGATGGTGCTGGAATTGTAGGGTTACACCATGTGGGGGGTGTCTGCAGAGACGTTGCCTCCCGCGGTGAGGCAGCCAAGGTTGGAGTTAAAGGGAAGTATATGGACTAAAGAATAGAATCTTTAATAAATAAGGGGGAGTAACTGGGGATTGGATTGACATGAACTTGATGGCCTCACTTCAAAGGACTAGAGAGAAGAAGGATTGGGAAACAGCTCAGAGTCAGAGAATTTTTCTTCCTGCAACTAACCTAATAGAATATGGAAGCAAAAGGAGGTTTCAGGGAAAGAGGTGTGCTAAGGGGGAAGCCAAGTCTCCAATAGGACCAGCAGGTGCAGAAGCTGCTGCAAAAACTGTGGATATAAGAGGTGTGTTATCAATTAAATATGATGTCAATGGTACAGAGAAAGGGGCTGGGGAGAGAGGGGGAGCAAAGAAACAGGAGCAAAGGCGTGCTGGACAACATCACAAGGAGGTGGTTCATTTACCAACTGGGCAGCTTCTCTGTGCAAAACCACACTGAGGACCGAGACTAACCAGGTCCCTGCTTTCCTGGAGCTTCAGTTCCAAATGACTTGCACTTTGTTTTGTAACTAAAGATTATAGAGAGCCGATGCATGGGTTCAAGCAACTGTAAAACTACAGCTAATCGTTTACATATTATTTATTAGACTCGCTGTAAACAACATCCCATTAAAATGAATATAGAACTGAAAATGCTTTTAACTTTGAGCAGTTATGGGTAGTACTATGGGGCCAGCTATAATATTAGTAAAATATCACATGGTTTGGTTAGGAAATTCTTGTAGCACAATGGTGAGCCTCAAGTCTATGATAATCAGCCTGGAAGATAAAGCAGTTCTATTTTTTGCACTTGTTTGATCATATTTTCCACATATCTTCAAAGACAGGCATTTGCAGGGTGTTAGGGCAGTTAAGCATAGTGGTTATGGGAAACGGTATCATGCGACAATTGAAAGTATGGATCTTGGAGATAAACCTGTGGGATTTAGATCCCCATTCTGTGCTTAGAATGTAGGGAATTATGGGCAGGATACTTAACCTCGCTGGGCTTTGGTGTCCTCACCTGTAAAATGGAAATGATATCAATACATCTGTCTCATGAGGTTGTTGCAAGAATTAAATGAGTCACTAAAAATAAAGCACTTAGAATGCTGCCTGGCACATTGGAAGTCCTAAATGATTGTTAACAACTACCGTAAATGCATATAGCACGCCGCTCTTTGAAAGGTATTGCGTCTTCTATAGTTGACACTGCTTTGCAAAGTGTTGGCTGTACTAGTTTTGCAATTGTACTTCTGACCTAGTAACAACTGTGCCAAATTGCACAAGCAAATAGTAACGTCTGGCAGTGTCTGAAGTTTTCACTGCTAATGGAACAACTGGAACTGACTTTTACTTGGCATCCAACCAATGAATTCTTGCCATCATTTCAGCAATATTTTTGCCTTTTGTCTCTAATATTTTCAGTGGCCATGCACTAAATACTTATAAAAAGCAACTTATTTCTTTCTGGGCAATAAGTGAAGCTCCTTACAATGTGGTTGAGGGCAGAGGATGGCATTCTTGTTAACAGAGGAGTCTGTTTCTGCCTGTATTTAAGAGAGACACTCAGTCTGGGTTTTGCTCATTACAGTTTTGCAATCCAGGGTCACTTCTAGGTGGGGCATCCTACTGACAACAAAACAAGAATGAACAGTATTTATGATCTAAATGATGGGGTGCATTGGCCTTATGATACTGCTTTATTCATTCAACAAATATGAGAAATATGTCTCAGACCCTCTGCTAGATCCTGGGTGACAGCCCTACTCTGTAGACTATCTCCAGATATTTAAACAGGAACTCAGATAAATGTGATAAAGATATTAGTGAAGCAATGGCATGCAGGAGGGTGTCAGGTGATGGAATGTGGTCACATAGAAAAAAAAAGCATTTGTCTTACTATACCTTTGTAGGTATCATCATTATGAACCTGATGAGAAACTGCGTTGATATGAATTGCTGTGAACTGTTCATTTTCAAATGCTTTCTGGGCATCAAATTCTTCTATTTCAGATGATCACACATACACACACACACACACACACACACACTCTCCCTCTCTCTCCGTAAGACTGCCACATGAGTGAATCTACACAGAAAAAAGAAAAACACTCTATATGTTGAAACATTAACAACTTCACACTACACTAATAGTATCATCATTGACACCTTAATGCCCAATTTTCTTTTGGGCAAATCGATCTCTTCTGAACAGTAACCTGGCAATCTTATAAAATAAAAGAAGTGTAAGATATTTAAAAGACACGCTTTCCGACTTTTAAAATCAAAGTTATTTTCCTCCAAATGAAAAATACTCCATAAATAAGTGTGTATTTAATTCAATTCCTTCCTGCCTTTAACTCACCATTATTGCAAACAGCCTCTAAAAATCTTCTCAGTTCTAGGTGGAAGTGTTGCTGGACACTCTAAGTCAGCCCCGTTGCCTTCCGTAATATTACGTTGTCTCAGGACCACCACTCTGGTTCATGTTTTATGATTTTCTTCAGCTTGTGTAAAGTGTTCTTGTTTAAAGCATTTTAAAATCATTTGTGGCTGGGCACAGTGTCTAACACCTGTAATCTCAGCACTTTGAGGGCTTGAGGCAGGTGGATCACTTGAGGTCAGGAGTTCAAGACCAGCCTGGCCAGCATGGTGAAACCGCGTCTCTACTAAAAATACAAAAAATTAGCCAGGCGTGGTGGTGGGCACCTGTAATCCCAGCTACATGGGAGGCTGAGGCAAGAGAATCACTTAAACCCGGGGACCTGAGGTTGTAGTGAGCTGAGATCATGCCACTTAACTCCAGCCTGGGTGACAGAGTGAGCTCTGTCTCAAAAAACAAAGAAAAATAAAATAAAAAAAAATAATAAAAAATTTTAAACAGTTTGCATTAATCTAAACAATTTCTGATGATGGGAGTGGTACAGTATCTTAATGTGGATTTCCCTAAAGAAAAGTCCCTGAGACAAAGATTCAGGTGGAGGTAGCTCATTTAGAACGTGCTCCCAGGAGGCACAAGGAAGACTGAGAAGGTGAGAGGAAGAGCCAATAAAGGGTTAATGAGCAGATTTCTGCTGCGGCTGTGCATTGTTTACTATTGCTGCAAAACCACCTCAAAACCTAGTGGCATAAAACAACCACTTATTATGCTCACAGCTTCTGTGGGTCAGAATTGGGATAGGCACGGAGTGCCTCTGCTACAAATGTCCGGGATATTGGCCAGGAGAGTTTCAGAGGCTAGGGATGCAAGACAGCTAGAGGCCAGAATCACACAGAGGTGTCTTTAGTGCCTGCTGGTGATGCAGACACCTCAGTGGGGCCTCAACGGAGCACCTACACCTGGCCTCTTCCTATAGCCTGGGCTTCCTCACAGTGTGGCCACCTCAGAGCAGTCAGACCTCTTAGAATGGGGCCACCAAAACAAATGTCCCAGGGAACAAGAAAAAGTGGCATCACTTCTTCGACCTAACCTTGGAAGTCACACAGCTACATTCTGTTGGTTACAAGCAAGTGATACTCCTGCCTTAACATAAGGGGTGGAAAAAATAAAGCTCAACTCTTGAAGGAAGTTATGTCAAAGAATTTCCAGCATTTGTTCTAGAAACAAAAACAAGAACAATAAAATGTTGGCATAGTATAAATAACCATCTTCCTTCTTGCCTGGAATGGTTAAAGTGAGTGAAGAGGTGTGAGAGGGAATATGAATTAACAGATAATTACAATATGCTATAACATACAGGTGATAAGAAATGTGCCCAAACTACAATTGGATCACAGAAGAGGGGCATGTTTATCTTGGCCATGAGATTCAGGAAAGGTGGGTGAGAGTCAATCAGATGAAGAAACGCATGGAGGAGATTTTTAAGTGGAAGGAATAAAAGCAATCTCTTGGTGTGTGCAATTTGGTAAAGTGGGAGGAGGAGAGTGGCAGATAAATGTGGAAAGGAGGCCAAGAGTGGTGGCTCATGCCTGTAATCCCAGCACTTTGGGAGGCTGAAGTGGCAGGATCACTTTAGGCCAGGAGTTCGAGACCAGCCTGGGCAACATAACAAGACCCCATCTCTATAAAACAATTAAAAAGGTAGCCAGGCATAGTGCTGCACGCCTGTAGTCCCAGCCAGTCTGGAGGTTGAGAAGAGAGGATCACTTGAGTCCCAGATTTCGAGGCTGCAGTGAACTATGATCGCACCGCTGCACTCCAGTCTGAACAACAGAGTGAGATCCTGTCTCAAAAAATAAAAAATTTGGAAAGGGAAGATCATGAAAAATCTTGAATATCATATTGACAGGCAGAGATCTGATTTTTAGGCAATGGAGGGCCCTTAAAAGTCATTGTAAATATCTAAGAGAAAGATTATGATAGCCTGAAGGAAGGAAGTATAGCTAAACAGTAGGGAATGGGTTTGAAAAATATTTAGAAAGTAAAATAATTAGTGCCTGGCGATTAGTCAAGTGTGTGTAGCACCGGAAAGGGAGAGGTCAAGCTTCACACCAGGTTCCTACCTTGGGTGCGTGAAGGAATGATGGCTCTCCCAGGTGAGGAATTTCCTAAGGGAAGCAGGTTACAGAGGAAAAGAGTGGGTATGAGGTGCCTGCGACCTCCACAGGCACACAACCCCAGGACAGGTGCATATATGAGTCTAAACTTAAGAGAGAGGGCCAGTCAAGAGATACCAATTATGGATTATCAACAAATAGGAAAAGAATGAGACTGTCCAAGAATATATGGAAAGACAGAGAGCAGCTCTTTGGGCCCTAGATGTTGCTAGTAACTTGATGTTGTTCGCAGCTGATGACCCAATTTTCTTGATGATAAGGAAGACAAAGTTATCTCTTGAGAGAAAGTAGAACCCAAATACTGATGACAATTTTTAGTACAACAGTGACAAAGAGAAACAACAAATACAGATCACAATTTAGAAAAAAAGAAGAAAATGTGTTCTGTTAGTATCGTGCAAGTCTTTATAGTTGTTCCTATTGTTAACAGGCCCTTTCCTCGTACTCTAAAATTCTAACCCTAGGTCTCTGTATTAATTTTTCTCACGTGGCTGTACAAAAGTACCAGAGACTGGACATTTATAAAGAAAAGAGGTTTAATTGACTCAGTTTCATAGGCTGTACAGGAGGCATGGCTGGGGAGGCCTCAGGCAACTTACAATCATGGCAGAAGGTGAGGGGGAAGCACATCTTCACGTGGTGGCAGGAGACAGAGAAAGAGTGAAATGCTACATACTTTTTTTTTTTTTTTTGAGACAGAGTCTCACTCTTGTCACCCAGGCTGGAGTGCAATTGTGTGATCTTGGCTCACTGCAACCTCCAACTCCTGGGTTCAAGTGATTTTCCCGCCTCAGCCTCCCGAGTAGCTGGGATTATAGGCATGCGCCACCATGCCCGGCTATTTTTTGTATTTTTAGTAGAGATGGGTTTTTGCCATGATGGCCAGGGTGGTCTTGAAATCCTGACCTCAAGTGATCTGCCCACCTCGTCCTCCCAAAGTGCTACACACTTTTAAACAACCAGATCTCATGAGAACTCACTCACCATCATGAGAACAACAAGGGGAAAATCTACCCCATGATCCAATCACATCCCACCAGGTCCCTCTTCTAACATGCGGGGATTACAATTCGACATGAGATTTGGGACACAGCATCAAACCATATCAGTCCTACTCACTAAACTGGTAAAAAAAAAATTGCTAAAAATGTTAAAGTCGTATTTTCCATAACCTCCGGCACCCTCATAGTTGATTTCAATTCCTTCATTTACATACACATTGAATCATCACTAAACAAGAAAATATAAATCTTCTCCAATGGCAACACCTGTATAAACCTATTGAGGAGACCAGGCACAATGGCTCACACCTGTAATCCCAGCACTTTGACAGGCCAAGGTGGGAGAATCGCTTGAGCCCAGGAGTTCAAGATCAGCCTGACCAAACGGCAAAAATGTCTCTACAAAAAATAAAAAAATTACAGATGTGGTGGCATGCACTTGTAGTCCCAACTACTTGGGAAACTGAGGCGGGAGGATCCATTGAGCCTGGGAGGTCAAGCCATGAAAGGAAGATGTGGGGATTATCCACGGATTAGGATTATCTAACTCAGTGGTTTCTTAACTCTTTTTAACTAGGAGGATCTCTTTTACAGGTAAAACACTCATGCACTCCAACATAACCATGGTTACACTGCTAGTATCTGTTGAGTAATGCAATGGTGTCCTTACTCATTGACTGCAGTGAGTTGTGGTCATGCCACTGCACTCCAGCCTGGGCAAGAGAGAGAGACCCTGACTCCAAGGAGAGAAAAAAAAAGAAAACTGGTGTGGAGATATTTTCTTTTTTCTTTTCCTTTGATGTTTCGCATTCGTTATTCCAAAACATCTCAACAATCTATGTGTGTCAGGAATGGTTTCCAACAGACAATAGATATAGACTCCTCCTATCAACCTTCATTACAACAAGAAATTCAGAGTACTGGTGCTCTAGGAAAGATGCCTTCCCAAGAGAAATTGGCAGAGGAACAGAATGAGGACTAAGAAGACAAGATGAACAACCTGTTTATATGAGGACATCATTGCCTTACTCAACAGAAACTAGCAGTGTAACTATGGTTATGTTGGAGTGCATGAGCGTTTTACCTGTAAAAGAGATCCTTCTAGTTAAAAAACCACTGAGTTAGATAATCCTAATCCATGGATAATCCCCACATCTTCCTTTAATGGCTTCATTTGCCACCCCCAAGAAAGCTTCCATCCGACCTCTGAATGTGAGCCAAATGGGCAGATCTGAGTTTTCCCCCCTCTTAATGAAGCATGGTAAATGACCAAAAGGCAAGCTGCTAAGACGGGAAATAAAAGGATCCCAGGGTCTGGATATACCAAACTGGCTAATTGGCCACTGAAAGATAGCGAGCAGCGTGTTAATGCTTCTTGTGTCCTAACAGCACAGCAGGATCTCCATGGAAGAAAACCTCTCCAACTGGGAGGTCACCATAAAAGCAGCATTCTCAACCAGCATCCTTTGTCCCTGTTGAAAGCCCTGAAAACATTTCTGCACAGTGTTACTTTGCCATTTAGAGGACTTGGATGCAGGGTGCAGAGAAGCAAAGGAAAGGCTTTTCATATGTGTTCTCTGCTACATTCAGAGACTCTTACTGAAATATTAGTTTTAAGATCTTCTTTTTATAATCTACCTTTGAACCTCACCTAGAATACCAAACAAATATAAAAGGTATAAGGGGGTTGGAAAACCAGAAACTGAGGAAAAGGAAACTGAGGGAAAGAAATGTACCCTAAATCAGGTTGGAAATGTTAGCGTGGGAAAACTAATATACATGTGTGATGTTGCCTCCCATTTGCCCACTCTAAAGAGTTTACAGTATGTATTTGCACAATATTATCTCCTTAAGTGGCCTTTTCTTAAGGCTTAATTGAAAGCACTTCTCACCTTTGTATAATTTCTAAGCATCTACTTTTATTCCGAGTAGAAGATCAAAGTGTACATATAGGGATGTTATGAATCCACAGTTTGGCCTCCGAAGCCTCCTTATTGAAGTGCAGTATTCCTCAGCTAGACGTTCAGTCCATGCAAGAATGTAACTTAAGTGTAGAATGATGTGACTGCAGCAAAGCTCAGCTGCTCCCCTTCTTCTCTCCCTGGCTGTCTCCCTTTCTGTCTTCAAGATTTATTCCCCTTCTCTCCCAACCCCTTCTTTGGCCTTCCTTGCTCTCTCCTTCTTAGCCTCCTGAATCTTGTTAGAACAAAGCCAAATAGTGTCCAAACACTATTCATAGTTTAAAACACATATCACCAGGAAAGGCTCAGATTTTACATATTTAGATATTTTCCTCATTTAGAGCAAAGATATTTCTAATTAAAGAGAATATCTATATTTCCATTTAAATAGAAATTGGCCATCATCAACTTAGGCAGTGAAAGTTACTTTAAGAAAATATTGGCCCGGTCAGATGCAGTGGCTCACGCGTGTAATCCCAGCACTTTGGAAGGTCTAGGTGGAAGGATAGCTTGAGTTCAGAAGTTCGAGACCAGCCTGGGCAACACAGGAAAGCCTTGTCTCTACAAAAATCAAAAAATACAAAAATTAGAGGGGCATGGTGGCGTGCACCTGTAGTCCCAGCTACTCGGGAGGCTGATGTGGGAGGATCCCTTGAGCCAGGGAGATGGAGGATGCAGTGAGCTGAGCTGTGATCATATCACTGGACTCCAGCCTGGGCAAGAGAGAGACCCTGTCTCAGAAAGAAAATGTACATATATGTGTATATTAGTCGAGTGATGATTGCATTCTTTTTGTCCACCAAAGTTAAAAACATCTTGAGGAAGACATACAAGGCAGATGAAGGTTATTGTCACGTTTCATTGTTACGTTCCTTTGAACTACCAGCCCTTTCTTCACCTTTGAATCCGGGCTAAATCTCTTGCTTCTACAGCTTCTTCTGTGGTTTAGAGGAGGACACTACTGCTGGAAAAGAGCAAGTCCAGCCTGGTAAACTGCACAAAGATATGCCCAGGTCTCCAGAGACATCTACTTGAGGTGTAACTTCCACAGTACGCTGAAGTTTGTTCCTGTGGAAGTTTCCATAAGGGGCTTAAAAAAAAAAATCCCCCTAATCTTGTTCCCACGTGTCTACTGTGCATTTGAAGATGAAGATTATTTATGTTTAGAGAGCAATGTAGCCACTTAGATGCCTCTCCAGCGGGCAGAGGTCTGAAGGGTGCGCTAATGTTTCTCACTGGCAGCAGAACAAGCATTACAGAAATGCAAGCTCCTTGGCTTACCTCCCAAATTCTGCTTTCCCTCCTGACGGACTTCAAGCCACTTTGTAAATTGCTTTGTTGTTTGAGGAGTGCATTTCTCTCTGGGTTACAATTCTGCCGGAGTCAATATTTTGACAGTCTTCTTCTGGAAAACTCCCCATTTCTAATACTTCACCCCATTGGATTCTCCTTTGAAGTTGGAGAACATAGCCCAGGCCTGAGATTACATATCAGGATTATTTCCCTCTTGAGGTCTGTGCCCCTGTATGAGTGTGCATATGTGTATATCTGAGCCGGTTAAGTGTTTCGTTGATTCCTTAGAGCATGGTATAATGTTGGCCTGGATCCTAGACTCAGTCCCTGAACGTTACACAGTGAAAAAAGCTGATCACAGCCACAGATCCAGCTCACCCCTGACCACTCACTTGGCAATTATGTGCCTGTAATCAGTCGAAAGGATGGAATGACGAACCCTAGTCCAGCCTTGCCTACCTGTCTGGCCCTTTGTAATCCAACTCAACACTCTGTCGATTATCCTGGACTTTTCACTATTCCCTACATATCTTGTAGCAATTCCTATCTTTGTGTTTTGACCTACACAGCATCCCAGTACTGGATTATTTGCCCCGTTCCTTCCTGAGGATTTAATACTATGCGACATACAATCAAGCCCTTACTCTAAGAAGCCTCCCCAGCCATTTGCACCTAACAACTGCTCTTGTTGATTCTCCACAGTGAGCACTAGATACAACATATTGCCAGCTGTTCTTCGTAGACTGGAGATAAGAAACCTGTGACACCAGATAGGCACACTCAAACTCTTCTTACCCAATCTCCTTTTTATATAAAGCAAGAAAGACAAATACCAAGTGATTGTATACTCAGAACCTGACTTCCAAATCACATCACGCTGCCAAGTTTTGTTTCAGCTTTCCAGCTAGACTGTGTGCCCTGACACCAGGGACTGTGCACTTTCCCCCTACACCCCCCACGCCATCTGGCAGAGTCAGTGCACACAGTAGGCTCAGCAAATGCTTGCTTAGCTTCTGATTGTTCCCAGGTAAGCCCACGCCCCTCCTGGAAGCACGCCTCAGAGAGCATACACATCACTTGAGAGGAATGATTTTTACAGCTTCCAGGGAATCAGAGTAATTCCAGTCTCTAACTGTAACCCAGGGCCACAGTTGGGCAGGATCTGCCCCACTCAGTGACTCCCAGCCTAGGGGAGACCCGGGAGCTGAAATCTAGGCTGGTCCTCAGATCGCCAAGTCCTGAAGGGGAGCTGATCAAGGAAGGGAGGACTTTTTTCTAGGAAGGGAGGCCTTTCTCTAATTGCAAAACGGTACTGATACTTCTCTAAGGCACATAACCACAGGGCAAAGGCTCCTGAGAGAGCATCTTTTTCTTTCTTCCTTCTTTCTTTTTTTTTTTTGAGACGGAGTCTCGCTCTGTCGCCCGGGCTGGAGTGCAGTGGCGCTATCTCGGCTCACTGCAAGCTCCGCCTCCCGGGTTCACGCCATTCTCCTGCCTCAGCCTCTCCGAGTAGCTGGGACTACAGGCGCCCGCCACCACGCAGCTAATTTTTTGTATTTTTAGTAGAGACGGGGTTTCACCGTGGTCTCGATCTCCTGACCTCGTGATCCGCCCGCCTCGGCCTCCCAAAGTGCTGGGATTACAAGCGTGAGCCACCGCGCCCGGCCCCTTCTTTCTTTCCTTCTTTCCTTCTTTCTTTTTTTTGAGACAGGGTCTTGCTCTGTCACCCAGGCTGGAGTGCAGTGGTGTGAATGTGGCTCACTGCAGCCTCCACCTCTTGAGCTCAAATGATTCTCCTGCCTCACCTCCCCTGTAGCTGGGACCACAGGTGTACGCCACCACGCCCAGCTATTTTTTGTATTTATTCGTAGAGATGGGATTTCAGCCATGTTGCCCAGGCTGGTCTTGAACATTTGAAGAGGAAGGATGACCAAAATTAGTTTCTAGAGCTAATAGGCTTTAGTTTTATATTGTTGCAGAGTCTAGGGAGGGACAGATTTATATTTTAAATTTCCCTTAAAATCATGAAATATATGCCTTCAATATACATACATATGTTAACATATGCATATATGTACACATGCATGTGCATGAACACACCCACATAGACACATGAGGAACTTGACTTAGGATAACAATGGGGATAAATGCAAAGCTAAATGTTTAAAAACATAGAGCTACCAATATTTGTTAATTTACTCCAAAGGATGTTAGGATGGCATTTTTACCTGTTCGTTTCTTTCCCTCTTTTCTTTCTTTCTTTCTTGCTCTCGCTCTCTCTGTTTCCTTCTTTATTTCTTTTCTTACTTTTATTCAATATATGTATTAGGTAAGTACTATTTTTTTTTTTTCTCCTGCCTCAGCCTCTCCGAGTAGCTGGGACTACAGGCGCCCGCCACCACGCCCGGCTAATTTTTTATATTTTTTAGTAGAGACGGGGTTTCACCGTATGATCCGCCCGCCTCGGCCTCCCAAAGTGCTGGGATTACAAGCGTGAGCCACGGCGCCCGGCCGTAAGTACTATTTTTAAGTGATCTGTTATAACCCAGGAAGAGATATGAGGCTTCATATTCTCTGGTCTGGAGATACTACAAATATTTCTGCAGTGTGGTCAGAAAAGCCAACAGTGTACTAGGAAACCTGAACAATAGAAAAAGCTTGACCATCTCCCGGAAGAGCATATGTGCATCCTCTCGTAAGTGGGAACTAAGCTATGAGGACGTAGAAACATGCGCAGTGATGTAATGGACTTTGGGGACCCAGGTGGGGAGGTGGGGAGGGGGCTGAGGGACAAAAGTCTATACAGTGGGTACACTGTACATTGCTGGGGTGATGGGTGCACCAAAATCTCAGAACTCACCATAAAGAACCCGTCCGTGTAACCAAAACCTACCTGTACCTCAAAAACTATTGAAATAAAGAAATCATCATCATAATAAAACTAAATAGGAAAAAAGAATATATACGATATGAACTCATTTAACTGAAGTTCATAAATAATCACAAATATATATCTGTGTGTGGTGTGTGTAGGTGTGTATGTGTGTGTGTGTGTATACACACACAGAAGCTAATATATATATGTATATATGATGGATATATTTGTGTATATATATACCTATATACTCGTGTGTGTGTGTGCGTGTGTGTACACAGAGAAGCTGATATAGATGTATATATGATGTATATATTTGTATATATATATACACACCTATATACTCACATATATGTGTGTATATATATGTATACACACACACACGTATATATATATATATATACACACAGATCCTCCCCAGGATCATTGTATATATTTTTTTTCCACTGCATTACTGATCCTTAGAAAAAGAGGAGCAAAACAACAGCAGGGATATAAGCACCTCTGTATGAGAATAATTTTTACATAATCATAAAAAGTTAAAGTTGGAAGGGACCTCAAAGCCATCTAAACATCAATCTTCTCCCATCACAGAGAGAAATTTGTAACCTGAAAAGGTTCAATGATTTATATTTCATTCCTTATTTTAGAGAGACCAAGTTATTTTCAGGATCTAACATGTTTCCTCTTTCCTCCAGATTCCTGGAAGCCAGGAACACCTAGCTATAGCTTTGTTTTTCTAGCACTGAGCGTTTCCCATGGGCAAGTAGCAAATTCACCCTTTCAGATGGATGTGAACTCAGAATACTGATCTCAAGTTGTATTGATTTCAATAAACTCATAATAAAAAGTTGAAATCATTACGTATGTCACAATTTATCCCAAATAGTCTTAATTTATTTTTTTGGATCTCCAAACCAAATACAGGAAGATTTACCTGTCTCGGAGTTGTAACAGGAATATTGTCAGAGTTCAGGAAGTTCTTTAAAGGACCCAGAAATCTATGGTTTAATACAATCAAATACATTGCTATTTTTCTTTTGTTCACTATACGTAATTATTGTGCATAACTTCCTGTGGAAATGGGTAAAACGACTATATGGACAAGGTTGATAGGATAATTAGTGAATAAGAGATTTGAAGATTCAATTCTGTTTTCAATACCAATTTGCAAAGAGAAGCAGATAGGATCTCATAATAACATCTCCCATTAGGTAAAGTACAATGGCGCTATTCACTGACGTCAGATAATCAACTTGAACTAAGACTGTTAAAAGAATTAAGTTGATAAATACAGTCGTTAAAGTCTACAGAAAATCAAGAATATGTAACAGTAAGTGTTGGAAAAGTGAATGAACCTTAAAGAAAGTATATCCGAAGAAAGTTTTATACATTCCTTGATCTTGCAAAATTTTATACTGCCAAAAAAGTACAATAGATTCTGCCTTCCGTATTCTTCTAATCCTTAATGATTGTTTCTGTTGTATGTAGTTTTAAATGTTTTATATTCACAGAATATATTTTAGATTTGCCATAAATAAATTATATAGTATTTGAAAAATCGGTTCCATACTAACTTCAGAAAATTTGGTTAATATCTTAATTATAGTTTTTTTAAAATTTCACTTTGCCTTCTATTACTTCTTCCTGCTTCTTACTAGTAGTATTTTATATAATAAGTGGCAAAGGTTCTAGTCTTCAATCTCTGTGAAAATAGATGTCAGCTATTTATAGTCTTTTCCCTTCCATCTTGCTTTAATGGACACTTTTAAAGCTGTTAGAAATGAAAGGTCACCATGGCTGAATGTGTATGTGGCAATTTGTCCAAATTAACTTATTACTGTGGTCTTGTGAGTGAACATGAGCCATCTGGCTCCATTTCTTAGGAAATATCTTCCAAGAGAATGATTTCTGGGGCAAGATTGAATTATCTTTTACCTAAAAAAAAATCTACAGTTACCCTGTGAGTTAAACCCATGGATTAATTATTATTACATTTCTGTTTAGGAGGATCTTTCTTCCATGTCTCATCTATTTTCATTTGTACAAGAAAATGGACACAAATCTGCCTAGAATAGCTACTTTTAGAAGGAGGTTTAGAATATCACACATCGAAGAAAGTTGTCTTTCTGCTAAATTGAAGAAAGAGAAGAGAGACGTTGAATATACACATTTTCTTTCGGCCATAAGCTTTGAGGAGAATGTAATCCATTCCCTCCACATTTTCCTTGTATATCCCGAATTTTAAGAAGGTACCAGCTTTAAACCCAGCTCTTAGTTGTTACTATATCACTATGTAAATATAAACAAGGACCACTCTTGTTATTGGCCTACTGAGTGGCCTCCAAAGTCAACATGACACTCGGTAGTTCCTTTTCACCTGTAAAATAGAAGTAAAATATAATCATACCTGTTCTTTTCACTGCCTCCCTCCCAGGTTTTCACAGCTAAATAGATATAAAATTCAACCAAATTCAAATGTGCTTTTATTATTAAATAACTGGATAAGACTCTATCACAATACAAAAATCACCAAAAGATAACAGCTGTCATAACTAAATTGATTGTAATACAGAAAATCAAAATAGTAACAAATTTAACAGAGCTAGTCAAGGCTACAGGCCCTGGAATTCAGTCTTTGCTCTCCATGCTTTTACTAAGGGTCTCAAAATATTTTCTGGTTTAGTTTCTTTTAAAAATAATATGATTCGTAAATCAGCTGTTTTGTTTTGGCTTTCTGTTTTGTTTTGTTTCTTAAGACAAGTCTCTCTTTTCTTTGCCAAGATCCCATACCAAAAATAATCCCCGCGAAATCTAACTTTTCAGCATTCATGAGCTTTATTCGATTTAATGTGGCTTCAAATTTTAATCCATATACTCTTCAGTGTTCATTTGACAAATGTAATTTACATGCACCATTATTTTATTTCAAGTAGAACCCTAGACAAGATGTTTAAAAAAAGAACCAGTAAAGGTATTCTACCACTTAACAGATGTTCCCCTGGATAGATTCCCTCACTCTAAAATGGCAGTGTTAAGAAGCAGCTTTCTTCATTTGTAATATCGCCTTCAGATTTCATCGGCTAAGTGCATTGTCTTAAATTAGCTACACTGCCAAAGTAGAAGACTAATTAAGGCTGATTTCAGGATGCTAATCAGAATTAAACTAGGATACTTATGTAAACAGGAAATAGGCTTGAAATAGACCTACTTCATTTTTTATTGAACCTGCATTTTTCTTCAACTAGTGGATGAGGAACCAGTATCTAGTTTAGAGTCAATGGCATGCTGCTATCAGTTTTTTTTTTTTTAATACAAACAAGTTACATGAAAAGTAACTATAGCATGATCCAAAGATCTTGACTTGGCCTTAAGCTTTGAGGAGAATGCAATGCATTCCCTCCACATTTTCCTTGTACTTCCTAAATTTTTAAAAAGGTACCAGCTTTAGACCCAGCTTTTAGTTGTTACTATCTTGCTTTATAAATGTAAACAAAGACTACTGTTGTCATTGGCCTACTGAATAGCCTCCATAGTGAACAAGACACTAGATAGTTCAATGGACTTGTACATACTGTTTTCAAAATAAAGAAGAAAAAGATAAACATTGAAAATATTTACTTCTTATAGCTTGTGAGTGGTTGAGACTTTTGAGACATTTAATGTTATATTAGCCTCAGAGAAAGAGAGAGAGACAATAAACAAAGAAAATCCATCTCCCTGCAACCAGATCCCCAATTCAAGGCTCTCTAGCCCTATGGATTTGTGATACATGAAGGTTGTATCTATTTAATACCCAAACAGCTGATGAAAAAGAATAATTTAGACATATCCAAATATCAAAACATTGTGTTGACAAAATATCCAGGTGGCAAGCCAAATTGTTTTACTTTCATTCATGTGTTTAAATGTTCTATTGAAATTGCAGCAATGTGATAGAAGACGTGGTACATATTGACTATGATATTATAGCATCTTTATTTGAAATTTCTCTGGAGTACATTCTTATCCCATGCAGATTCTCTTTTGTAGAATATACTCCATGATTGGAATAAAATATTAAAAATAATATTTGGCCCTGAAAATATCTTATTTTTGGAGGAAAAAAATTTAACTGTTGAGGAAAAAACATACTAAAATGTATTGAAATTTCTTCCATATAAAAATAAGAGTATCTGTCATGAAATGAGGATAACAATGGCCAAGGGTTGTAAACCAGAGTTTTCAAGTATCTATTCTGCAAAAGTCACAAGTGTGAATATATACTACTCTTCTTTTTTTTTTTTTTTTTTTTTTTTTAGACAGAGTCTTATTCTGTCACCCAGGATGGAGTATAGTGGCATGATCTCAGCTCACTGCAACCTCCGTCTCCCGGGTTCAAGAGATTCTAGTGCCTCAGCCTCTTGAGTAGCTGGGATCACAGGTGCACCACCACACCCAGCTAATTTTTGTATTTTTAGTAGAGATGGGATTTTGCCATGTTGGCCAGGCTGGTCTCAAACTACTGGCCTCAGGTGATATGCCCACTTCAGCCTCCCAAAGTCCTGGGATTACAGGCATAAGCCACCGCACCCAGCCACAAATGTGAATATATAAAACATTTTTAATGATTCCTTTTGTTCAATATTTCATTATTTATTCCAAAAATGTTATTGATTAGTCAGGGAAAGCAAACGAACAGAAGATCTGTATTTACTTTGTGTTTTTAGAAAAAAAAAAGTTGAATCTATCAAAAGAAACAATGTAGTGAGAAAAACAACTATTTCTAAGAACTCATCTGAGACTATAGGATATTTTCATGGATGAAATAATTTGAGTCTAAAATTCCAGAATTGATGAAGTAAATATCAGTGTCTTGAACCGCCAAGGCAACATTAATGTCACTTGAAATGAATGTGAATGACAGAGAAGCATCCTTCTAGCTAGGGCTCTGTTGTCATGCCAAGACTGTAGCAGAGGCTGGGCACCAGTGGCTCACGCCTGTAATCCCAGCACTTTGGGAGCCCGAGGCAGGCAGATCACGAGGTCAAGAGATCGAGACCATCCTGGCCAAGATGTGAAACCCCGTCTCTATTAAAAATACAAAAATTAGTCGGGCATGGTGGTGTGCACCTGTAATCCCAGCTACTCAGGAGGCTGAGGCACGAGAATCACTTGAACCCGGGAGGCGGAGGTTGCAGTGAGCCAAGATCGCGCCACTGCACTCCAGCCTGGGTGACAGTGCAAGACTCTGTCTCAAAAAAAAAAAAAAAAAAGACTGTAGCAGAATCATCAGGTTAGAATGGCAAGGAAGTCAAAATGCTTCAATATTTACCCTGTGTGTGTGAGCGACTGTGGAGGAAGAAAATCTGAATCCACACATCCGCAACCCAATCTTCAGCATCATTGGTAGAGAGCTGTCCATTCCCCCATGCTTCAAGCCTGGTCATTCCCTTCGTGACATTGTTTTGCCACTGACCCTAAATTGTCGCTGCTGCAGACACCAAAGGCCAACTGAAATGAAGCCACCTCCTTATTTCAAAGCACAACTGCAACCACACTGACCAAAGAACTGAGAAGCCATGCATGGTTCATGAAAGTCTTAAAGTGAATAACAGCAAACAAAGTTGGCCTCACTGGATGTGGCAGGTATACAGGGATTGCAGAAAACATGAATAATGTTTTCTGGAGACCCCAAAAGCTGGACACAGGGGCCTACAAAAATACTCACTGAGATTCAAAATATAATTAAGCATATCTACATACAAGAAACGATGGTTCTAAGTCCACGCTTTTGCAGAGACCTTTTAAAGATTGTTTAAAAAGCAATTCACAAACAATCAGAGGACAAGACATTTTAAAACTAATCTGATCACATCGCTGTGCTCAATAATGTATGCCTTGTGACTTTAGACAAATCATATCTCAGTCTCCTCATCTGTTAAATCGAGGTAGACAAGGTAACTGCTACAGAATTTCCCTGCTCTAACAATCTTTGACTTGAAATGCACAAGAATATATAGAATTGTGGACCAATTAAAATGAAAGAAAAGTTCAACTTTTGCTTGTCTGTCTTCTGTAAGTTTTCTCCAAGGGGCATGTATTCCTTTTGTAAATTAGGAAGTAATAACTGATTCGAATCATTTTTTAAAATGTAAAATATACAGGAATAGAAACTCTAGAAATCATTTCATTTAACAAAGGAGGTCACAGAATAAGAAGAAGGTTTAGTAATTTGCCCAAACGCACGCAGTCATCAGTGGGAAATCTAGAAGCCTGACCAAGTTCTTTTGACTCCAAGGTTAGTGCTCGTTGGTGACACATCAAAATATTAAACATAAAATGGCAATCGTTTCCATCAGTTAAGAAGAATGAAAATCCCGCACTTGATTTTTAAATCTTCCTGTCAGGATTTAAAAGGCATTGAGGCCTAGAAATAAAACTAAGAATTTAAAAAACTTGAAGGCTAGGGAATTATTTGTAACGTATGCAACTCCTGCAACAGACCAAGCCCCACTTTTGCCTGTGGTACATGCACTGGTCCAGATTCCAAAGATCCCTTTCCTCTCTTCCCAGCTAGCCATACAGGTGTGTGACACAGTGATCCGCCATTCCCTTCTCCATACCACAAGTAAAGTAACAAATGCCTAAATCCCTTTGGTGTGATGTTTCTTCTCAAAGCAATCCTGAAAATCCCATTGATCAAAAATCTACATCTGGGCCAGGTGCAGTGGCTCACACCTATAACCCCAGCACTTTGGGAGGCCGAGGCGGGCAGATCACCTGAGGTCAGGAGTTCAAGACCAGCCTGGCCAACACAGTGAAACCCCATCTCTACTAAAAATACAAAAATTAGCCGGGCATGGTGGTGGGCCCTTGTAATCCCAGCTACTCAAGAGGCTGAGGCAGGAGAAATGCTTGAACCTGGGAGGTGGAGGTTGCAGTGAGCTGAGATCACACCACTACACTCCAGCCTGGGCTACAGAGTGAGACTCCATCTCAAAAAAAAAAAAAAAAAATCTGTATCTAGATTGAAGCCACTTTTATATCCACTCCATTTAAGCGCCTCTCTCCCCTAAATGCCCCAAGTTATCAAAACCTGAAAGAAAAAGAGTGATATTAGCTCTCCTGCATTCATGCCACCTAATCTTGCTTTATCGTTGGCTTTTTAAATTTAACAATATCATGAGACAAACAGACCCTGACTTTTGAGGGAAAAGGTGTAATAAACTAGCAAAAGCAAATTGCTGCTCAAATCTGATTGGATGTTACAAGATGTTCTTGACTCTTAGCTGCTACCCTTTTTACTTGCTGTCTGTTGACACCAGCAGATCTTGAACAAGGTATTTATGAAGATATCCTACAATCACTATTTACTGGCTACGAGTACCAGAAATGGTTTATTGGCTAGTATTAGGAAAACATCAAAGTCCTTTCTTAGAAAGTGCCGTTTCCCGCCTGTTTGGTGTGCATGAAATCAGCAAACCTAATAAAGTAGCAAAGGCCCATTAGGAAGATCAACAAAGTTCCCAGTGTCCTTTATGAGCCTGCAGCTACCACAGAAGAGATCAAAGCCTCCATCAGTAGTGTCTGTGCATCTGTTTTCTTTTTATCCAAAGTGTTATTTAGTTAGTAGTCTGACAACATCAAAGCTCTGGGCCATTAGATTCTTTGGTGCACATGGGACTAAATTTATTTTTACAAATGCATCTGGTCTAAGATGGAAATGTTTCCAATAACTGCAGGTCACCAATTTGAGTGCAATGAACACTTTCAGAATTTATTGTTAGATTTTAGGAGCCAGGTTCTCTTCATCAGCCTAGAGGTAGAGCACTTCTTAGCTCTTTGTAAAGTCACCCACTTTCATGGCGGAAATGTCACATAAAATTTAGAATCCAAGAAAAAGAAGTCTCTCTCTCTCTCTTCTCTCTCTTTCTCTCTCTCTTCCTTCTTCTCTCCTTCCCTCCATCCCTCCAGCTTTACTGAATTATAATTTATATACTAAAAAGTTCACCTATTTCAAGTACACAATTTGATAGTTTTTAATGTATTTATGGAGTTGCGTAATTTTAGAACATTTTAATCACCCTTAAAAAGAAACCATATACCCATTAGCAATCATTTTCCATTTTCTCCAAAACTACCCACTAACCGAGTCCTAAGCACCCACTAATCTTCTTTCTGCCTCTATGGATTAGCCTATTCTAGATATTTTATATACATGGAATCATAGGCTATGTGGTCCACTGTGACTGGCTTCTTTCACTTAGTATAATGTTTACAACGTTTGTAATGTTGTAGCATGGGTCAATATTGTATTTCTTTGTATCGCCAAATGATATTCTGTTGTGTGTATATACCACACTTTATCCATTTATCAGTTGGTGGACATTTGGATTGTTGCCTCTTTTCGGTTATTATGAAGAAAGCTGCTATGAACATTTGGGTATGGACTGTTGTGTAAGCATATATTTTCATTACTCTTGGGTATATACCTAGAAGTGGATTGTTGGGTCACATGGCAATGCTACTAACTTTTGAAGAGCTGCCAATGTGCCAAGGCAGCTGCACCATTTTATATTCTCACCAGCAACGCATGAGGGTTCCAATCCCTGCACATCCTTACCAACATTTGTTATAGTCTGTCATTTTTATTAGAGCCATCCTGGTGGGTATCAAGTGGTATCTATTTGCGGCTTTGATTTGCATTCCCCATTCTGTATGCATGGCTGATGATGTTGAGCATCTTTTCATGCTCACCAACCATCTGTATGTTTTCTCTGAAGAAATGTCTATCTGGATCCTTTGTCCATTGTTTTTAAAGAGACAGACTCTCGCTCTTGCTCTGTTGTACAGGCTGCAGTGCAGTGGCACGACCATAGTTCACTGCAGCTTCCTAGGCTGAAGCAATCTTCCTGCCTCAGCCTCCCTAGTAGCTGAGACTACAGCCACATGCCACCATGCTGGGCTAATTTTTTTATTTTTTATTTTTGTAGAGACAGAGTCTTGCTTTGTTGCTTAAGGTGGTCTCAAACTCCTCCCAATCCTCCCACCTCAGCCTCCCAAAGTGTTGGGGTTACAAACGTGAGCCATCACACCTGACCCTTTGTCCATTTTTCAACTGGTTTGTCTTTTTATAATTATGAGAGTTTATTGTGTATTCCAGATACAATATCTTTATCAAATATATAGTTTGCGAAATCTCTCCCTCCTTTTACTTTTATTTAGATGTTCCCTGCTAAGTGTGTATTTCCTGTTTTTTTTTTTAATGAATGGGAAACTCCTTAAAAAGTAATGAGTCACAATAGAGGAGATAAAGCATATTTCAGAAGCATCTCTTTGCTAAATATACAAAATCCCCCCAAAAAATCCCCTAATAAGAATATTAGAACAAGAGCTTAGTTAGTAAAGCCATCATGGCCACTTGAGTTTTGTTGCAACAATAATTATTCCCATTTATATACAGATTTACAGTTGACAGGATACCCTGATATACATAGTCTCCTGTAAGCTTCCTAATATTTCTATGAAATATTACCCTTATCCCATTTACCAATAAAAAAATGGAGGCAGAGTGGGACGGGTGATAAAGACATTCAGTAGACTATCTTGTCACACTTAAGTTCAGCCTAAATACCATCTATACAAATGTCAAAATATTCAGACCAAGATTCATTTAATGAAATATAAAAGCCACCAAGCCAGTTACGGGAATTGATTTTTTAACATTTTATTCATTCGTATGTGACGCCTAAATGTGAGATGAAAAGTAAAACAAGTGTATATGTCACAACTGACTGGCCATAGTTATAATTATATGATATCAGGAATCCAGAAACTTAATTTATCTTTCGTCATGTCTTGCAACACGTATGTCTAACCCCCTGAAAAGATGCATTAATATAGGGTCTATGTTCACACAGTAAATTAGTGGAGGGGTCGAGTGTATACATGTTTCACTGGCAGAGGCTACCACTAATTTACTTTGTGACCATAGACCCTACATCAAGGCATGGAGATAGCCTATATCTTGAATTTTCAGCTACCAGTGAAGCATAGGTACCCTCGGCCCTACCACTAATGTACTGTGTGGTATTAGGCAAATCATAAACCTCTTTCAGCCCATACTTCACCATCTAGGAAATCTACTAAGATTCCCAATCCAAGTCTCTCCAGTTTATAGGATTCTGCTGCATTAAATGATCTGGATGTGGGCTGAAATAAAGTATGAGACATAAAAGATATGAGCACCTGGCACCTAAATAAGAGAGAAGTAGCAATAATCAGATGGCGATACAGTTCTTGTGGTCACTAGGCGAGACTACACTTGGAAGAAGGCAATTTGTTTTTATTAAGATTATCACTAATAACAATTATCACTAATAATCACTAACATTATTAGCAATAATATTAATAGTGGTGGGAGGATCGCTTGAACTCAGATGCTCAAGACCAGCCTGGGCAATCACAGAATTCAGAATAAGCTCACTGGTCAGTCCCTGCTCCCGCCCCCTTTACCATACACAGAGTAATAATGAACTATTTCTTATTTGCGCCCAGTTTTTTGCAGAAGATTTTTTAATGGGGATTAACCTCCTCACAGTATCAGTCCATGGGGGTTCCAGCATAGTCTGTACCCAAAACCATGATTAGAACCACTGGAGGGAACCTCAAAACCACCCAAGGCTATACTCAGGGCAATCTACTAAACCAGACTCTTCCCTCAGGTCAAAGGCTAAGCATTTTCCAGGCTCCCAAAGCTACTCTGAGTCGATGGAACTTACAATGATGTGTGGCAGCAAGTCAGAGTAGCCTCTAATTCCTCTACAGAGAAAGATGTTTTCTGAAACAAAATTCAGGTCACATTTTCCGACAATAGAGAATATTGTATACATACATAGATCACCCTGGAAAATCCAGGACCTACAATTGCCGTATCTTTGTAACTGCCAGGCGATGCTATTAGCACCCCTTAAGGACAGACTAGTGACCTGCTAAGAGAAGATCCCATTTCCAGAATTTAAATTTTGAGCCTATCCATGTAAACTGGCCATGGGACCAACTGTGAGAAAGCATAACTGCTTTCTAAGTCAATTGTAGTCCATCTATCAGTACTTATTAATGTTAAATGAAGCAACAGGATAGATCTCTGTAAAATGTTATGTGGTTGTTTGTGTCATTCATCACGTATGCAGCACTACTTTATCTGTGTCTCTACCTGAATATTACACAGGTGAATATAAAAGTATATCTGAAAGTATTTCTAATTTTCTAGAGAAATTTCCAAATATAAATCCAAAATTATATTAACCAAAGAGTGTTACATTCAAATTTATTAATCAGGCCGGGCATGGTGGCTCATGCCTGTAATGCCAGCACTTTGGAAGGCCAAGATGGGAGGATTGTTTGAGCTCAGAAGTTCAAGACTAGCCTGGGCAACATAGCAAAATCTCATTTCCACTAAAAATCAAAAAAAGTAGCCAAGTGTGGCGACATGTGCCTGTTTACCCAGCTACTCAGGAGACTGATGTGGGAGGATCATTTGAGCCCTGGAGTTCAGGCTGCAAGGAACCATGACTGCACCACGGCAGTCCAGTTTGGGCAACACAGCGAGACCCCTTCTCAAAAAATAAAAAAATTACAGGCTCATGCCTGTAATCCCAGCACTTTGGGAGGCCGAGGCAGATGGATTGCAAGGTCAGGAGATCAAGACCATCCTGGCTAACACGGTGAAACCTCGTCTCTACTAAAAATACAAAAAATTAGCCGGGCGTGGTGGCGGGTGCCTGTAGTCCCAGCTACTCGGGAGGCTGAGTCAGGAGAATGGCGTGAACTCTGGAGACGGAGCTTGCAGGGAGCCGAGATCATGTCACTGCACTCCAGCCTGGGCAACAGAGTGAGACTCGGTCTCAAAAAAAAAAAAAAATTAAATAAATAAAAAGAAATCGATTAATCAATTTTTGTAAAAGAAAATCCTTCAGCCTTGGGGTAAGAAAAGCTTATCTCTGCTGTTTTGCCAAAATGGACTCTTGGACATGGACACTTTTCCCATGTGCTACATATTTAACTTAAAGTTCTTAATGCCCTTCTAACCAGCTGTGAGGTCAGAAAGACCTTTGCAGAGGGAAGGGAGTGAACGAGATATTTGCCCTCCCTGGTTGTAGGTGCCAACCAGTTCTTCACATCCACTCCTGAACTCTGACAAATCTCTTGACTTAACCGGGAAATCTTCAAATGTAAATGTGTTGATTACACAATTTTGAGTGCCTAAAGAATGAAGCCTTTTGAAAGTGTTTTGGGGCTACTTCAGCAATCCCACTGAAACTTGTTCTCTGTCAAGAAACACTTTTAAAAAGAAGTATAATTTTTTTTAAAAGGCAGCACACCCGCCTTTACACAAGCCTATCAGCTTTCTATTTAAAATGGCACTGAGGCAAGGAGGGAACAGACATTTCTGCCCTATGCATCAGCCTCTAATGAGTTGAGATTAAGTGGCTGGGATCTCCAAGAATTCTTCAGCCTGGCCTTTCATTTCCTGGTAGAGATAGGAAAACTCATTGAAAACCTAGCAAAGAAAAAAATGACTGAGCCTCTAAGTGAAGAGCCCATCTTCCATAATTACCTAGAAAATTCCTACGGAAGCTTCCAACTTTCTACAGTTTTTTAGTTCTGCCCTTGGTGGTTAACTGATGTGGTGTGTAAGACTAGCATAGGGTAAGTGACTTGGCCTTTGTGGGAGGAGTAACTACAGTGAAGAAGTAGGAAGAGAAAAAATCTGTAGGCACCCACTCTTGTAGACACTGTCCATATCTAGCCCTTCCTGTACACACTGTCCTGTGCTAATATTGAGGAGACAGGAAGTATTGTTTAGAAGGAAGTAGCTCCTCAAGGAAGGAAGTGGCCAGTACAGGAAAAACAAAGCAGAACCTTCCCAGAATAGAATTCACCTTTCACCTTTAACCTTTGACCACCCCTTAGGGCTCCCTACCCCACATTCAAGTCCTGTCAGACAGTGATACGCACGTTAAGTCCTGTGCCTTTGTCTAAGCCTGCCTTTGTCCATTGTTGAATCATGTATTTTTTCCAAAATTAATGTCACTGGCATCTGTAGCCCTCAGATACGGCTTGGATTCTCAAGCCCTTAATAAACAGTTGAGACTGTGCTGTGTGTTCTCATGATGATCATGGACAAGTTCTTCATGGACAAGTTCTTCTGACCAACAGGACTGAAATCTGCTCCTCAGCAACAGGATCTTCTAGAAAATGACTCCCTTTAGCTTACATATCTCAAACAACCAATATCATTGCTATTTTTATAAAAGCTTTGTGGTTGCTTTATAGAGCAAACAATTTTAATTTTTATTTCCCAAAAGAATTTCAGTAGTCTCATGTGGGTAAATGAACAGTTATTCTTCCATTTACCTGATCTCAGTTAATTGCTTAACAAAGAATGATCCCAGATGTTTTCGTCAAAAAAAAAGTTGTTTTTGTGTGTAGATATCATACTCCCTCAGAATCTGTAATCATTCCAAAAGTTACATAATCTGATCTTGACAACTTAAGGTAAAATAGTTGCAAAAAGAAATAGCTTCTTACACATACTCTATTTGCCTTTTTATTAGAGTTGGTTTCAGACATTCTTCACATTTTTAGGAAATCTTTTGATTTGTTTCTGTTTTAAGTGTGTAACGTAAAACTCTCCACTTTTTACTGAAGTGTATTAACCACTGAAAAATTAAAAACAGTATCAAGGTGGGAATAGTTGAAGCCAGTTTTAAAGACTTTAAAGCTAAAATAAATTTTTCAAATTATAATGCTTTACTTTCATATATATGTATTCCTAACAGACCAATAAAATGGAGTGCTTGTTGTTTATTGGAAATTGACATTCCAATGGTGTTAGCCAACCAAGTAATTCTTTTTTAAAGTTTCCTGCAAAAAAATGTATACAAAGGAATGTTTTTATAACAATTAATGTTTATAGTTTGTTTTGGAACATTAAGTTAAACTAAGGTGAGTTTTATGTGTTCTCTTTTTACCATATTTAATGAATATCATTGGTGGTCAATTTTTCTTCTAGGGTTTTCAATCTTTGTTCCATCTCAGAATAACAGCAAGGGGAAGATAAAAAATAAACAAAAAGAAAGGCTTCACAGAGGCAAACAGATTATTGTATTATTTAAAGTGAGCATTTACTATTCTTTAAAGAAAAGTACAGCTAGATTATGTGCAGAGAGGCTGCACAAGATATTAGCCACCAACTGAAAAATGTTGCTGGGGGAGAGGTGGTTCTACTCTGACGGGCTACAGGAAAAATTTTTATTGAGTTCCAAATATGTGTGCTGCTCTCTATGACAGGATTTTTATATGTAGCATTTCACATTATCATTTAACAAACCTACAGTGTTACTCTCTCCGTTTGGCAAAGAAAAAATTGAGGCACAAATATTTAAGATTGCAGGAAGTCACACAACTAATAACTGATAGAACTATAATTTCAAAAAAAAGGTCTGGCCAAGCATGGTGGTTCACACCTATAATCCCAACACTTTGGGAGGCCGAGGTGGGAGGATCCCTTGAGCCCAGCAGTTCAAGGCTAGACTAGGAAATATACCAAGACCCCATCTCTACAAAAAGTAAAAAGAAAAAAACTACTAGCTGGGTATGGTGCTGTGTGCCTGTAGTCCCAGCGACTGGGGAGGCTGAGGTGGGAGGTTTGCTTGAGGCCAGGAAGTTGTGGCTACAGTGAGCTATGATTGTACTGCTGCAGTCCAGCCTGGGTGACAGGGCAAGACCCTGTCCCCCCACCACACACACACACACCCCTCAAAAAATCAGGTCTATTTGAGTCCAAATCCTGAGCTCCTCTTGTTACAACCAAGAAAAACTCAGTACCTAGACAACAGGATGGAGTATCACATGAAAATAAGCAACAGAAGCTTTAGCAAAACTACGGTGAGAAGCAAGAGTGCTGGAATCACCAGGTCATGCTTAGATTTGGGAGACAGTTTTGAAATTTTAGCAAACAGAATGTGAGAACTTCTGACAGAGGAGCAATCAGACAGCAAGGTTTCCAAGGGGAAAATCAAAAGAAAAAAACATAATATGTTACTTAGCTTTAAAGGATGTGTCTAACCTACAAAAAACAAAACATCAGTATAATCAGTGAAATACTGACATGGAATGTAATGTCTCAAACACTTTTAGCAGAATAGCGCAAAATCCAATACAGAATAATCTATTCACACCACTGTTACAGGCTTAATTTTTCTACCATAATCTGAAGGAATTTAAAATGTGGGTTTCTCTCTCCCTTTTCCCATTTATGATAGCAAAAAGTGAGTGATTAAATGATTTTATATAAATAATGCTTTTGGAGTGGCCCTAAATTTCTTGATGTAAAATACCTCTCTGTGATACATTCTGTTACACAGAAACATGAACACCAAAGTTTGCCAAATACACATAAATTGATGAAAATAATACAGAGGTCTTCTTAGAAGTCAGAATTTCAACCTTTGTTCTTAGAAGAACAGCTAAGTTTAACTTCTCACTTGGCAATGGTTTATAATATTATATATATATTATATACCATTTATATTATATATATTATATACCATTTATATAATATGTATAATTATTTATATATTATATATTATATAATATACATTTATATATTATATACTATATGTTAATATATTAATATATTATATATAATATATTATATTATATATTGTATACTATCTATAAATATATTAATATATAATATATTATAATATAATATATTAATATCTAATTAGATATTAATGTACTATATAATATCTAATTAGATATTAATATATTATTATATTTTATATTAGTATATATTAATATTATATATAATGGTTTATTTTATATATATATATATATATATAAAATCTTTGGGGCCAGGCATGGTGGCTCACACCTGTAATCCCAGCACTTTGGGAGGCCGAGGAGGGCAGATCACTTGAGGTCAGGGGTTCGAGATCAGCCTGGTCAACATGGTGAAACCTTGTCTCTACTAAAAATACAAAAGCTGGGCGTGGTGAAGCATGCCTGTAGTCCCAGCTACTTGGGAGGCTGAGACAGGAGAACAGCTTGAACCCAGGAGTTGGAAGGTGCAGTGAGCTGAGATTGCACCACTGCACTCCCGCCTGGGTGACAGAGCAAGACTCCATCACAAAAAAACAAAACAAAACAAAAAAACCTTTGGAAGCAATTTTTCCTGTTGAGTAAAACAGGCCCCTGAGCAAGGATCCTGGTTGTCAGCCAGCTTTTGAGGACTCTTCCCAATCTAGATGTCTCTATTTGGGTGTGCTGTCTGCGCAATCATCCGGGTCAGTGGTGTCTAACATCCTCCATGGAGAGAATGCGTGGCGCCACCCAGCATTTGTTTAGTTTGTAGGGAGAACTTGTGAAAGCTAATGACCTTAGTTTAAGGCTGAGAAAACCCAGTGAGTTGAAAGTGGCTAAAAACTGAAGACTCAGAAGATATTCCCTTTATTTTATTGTGCACTGGAGTAACCTCTAGTACCCCCTTGGCAGAAGCCTACACCATTAAATTTAAAATGTGATCACCTAACACCCTCATACGTGGGGCTGCATTTCATCACTCAGCCCACAGCCTGTCTTGCTGACATTCTCGACTGGCTGTGAGGCTGTCACTGAGCTTGCCTGGCAGGGCCCACAGTCACCCTTTCCAAGGCTATTGATCTCCAAGTGAACAGCTGACAATTCTAATTTCAAACTCTGTATATTTCAAGTTGCACTTTGATGCTGTAATAAATCCAAGGCAAATTACACATATTTAGTTCCTAAAGTAATGATGTATGGATTTACTTTGGATATAGAAAAAATAAATATGCTGTGCGTGTCCCCACTTCTTTCCTCCACAGTAACGCGGTATTTGTAAAACAAATGCCATAAAAATTGAGCTGTGAGTGATCCCAAGGAGTTTCTGCTTCTTTTCTTAAGGGCACAGGAAAATAGTATTTAATGATAATATCAAGAATATAATGTTCTACTTGCTGTGTTTACTTATTGATAGTTATATTTAATAGTTGGGGAACATTTGGTCTCTGCTGAAAATATATTTTGTGCTTTAAATTAATTCTTACTTTGATCAAATTTGTGGACTCTAAAGAGACATTTCTGAACAATTCCACCGTATCCCCACTTGTTACACAAGCCAGGCTGCTCAGGTTTCTGCCTTTACGTGGGGCACCTTTATCCTTTGCTGAAAATTCTAATTTGGATTCACATTCAAATTTCCTTTGTTCTCAGAAGCCCACCTTCTTCAGAAAAGCCTTCACAATATCCCTTGCCTTCCCAGACACAAAAATGACTCAATGTTATTTATTGTGGTAAAATATACGTAGCATAAAATTCACCATTCTAATCACTTTAAAATGTACAATCCAAGGGCATTTTGTATATTTACAATGTTGTGCACCATCACCATCAGCTACTTCCAGAACATTTTAATCACCCCAGAAGGAAACCCCTGTACCCATTAAGCAGTGACCCCCGCCAACCCCTCCTCTTCCCAGGCCCTAGAAACCACTAATCTGCTTTCTGTGTCTACGGATTTATCTATTCTGGATAGTTCATATAGTGGAATTAGACAGTATGTAGCCTTCTGTGTCTCATTGTTTTTACTTGCTGTAATGGTCTCAATTCATCCATGTGTGTAGCATGTATCAGTACTTCATTCCTTTTTACAGCTGAATAATAATCCATTGGATGGATATACTGCATTTAATTTATCCACCCATTAATAACAATTTGGAATGCTTCCACTTTTGGTTGCTATAAATAGTGCTGCAATGAACATTCCTATAAAGTTTTTGTTTGAAGACCCATATTTTACTTTTTCAATACAATTCTTGGAGATACAAATACAGATATATAGATATCTCCAAAAATATCTCCAAGGAATTAGTGAAGGCTTTTTTGAAGAAGGTGGGCTTCTGAGCACAAAGGAAATTTGAATTTGAGCCAGAATTTAGATATGTAAATATAAATGTATATATATTTAAGATAATTTGGCAGTTTCTTAATAAGTTAAATATATAATTATCATATGACCCAGCAATTCTATTCCTGTTTATATATTTTATATTTTATATATTATAATTATATAAGTATACGAGTTATATAAGTATAATTACATGAATTATATAATTATAATTATAATTATATGAATATAACTATATAATATAATTATATAATTATTTCTGTCACCATGTAGGGTGCAGTGGATGATCTCGGTCATGAAATCTCTGCCTCCTGTTTCAATTATATAATTATATAATTATTTAATTATATAATTATATTCATATCTAATTATATAATTATATTCATATCTAATTATATAATTATATTCATAGTTATATTCATATGATTATATTCATATATAATTATATAATTATATTCTTATATAGTTATATTCATATAATTATATTCTTATATAGTTATATTCATATATAATTATAAAATTATATTCTTATATAGTTATAGTCATATAATTATGAATATATTTATATTATAAATATATATAAAATATAGAAACAGGAATAGAATTGCTGGGTCATATGATAACTATATATTTAACTTATTAAGAAACTGCCAAACTATTTCAAAAGACTTTCTCATTTTTACATTCCCATTAGCAATGTGTGAACCAGTTTCTCTACCTCCTCACCAATACTTGTGATTTTCCTTTTCTCAAATTATGATAGCTGTCCTAGTGTGTGTGAAGCAGTACATCACTATAGTTTTGATTTGCAATTCCCTAACGGCTAGTAACCTTGAGCATCTTTTCATGTATGTTAGGCATTATCATCTTTGGAAAATGTCTATTGATTTGCAAATTTTTTCTCTTATTATTTGGGTTGTCTCTTTATCAATAGTTTCCTTTCATGCACAAAAGCCTTTAATTTTGATGAAGTCCAGCTTATCCTTCTTTTGTTGCTCATGCTTTTGGTGTCATATCTAAGACAGCATTGCCAAATTCAATATCATGGAGATTTTCATCTATGCTTTCTTCTAGGACTTTTATAGTTTTAGCTCTTAAATGTAGGCCTTCAATCCATTTTTAGTTAATTTTTGTATATGGTGTAAGGTAAAGATCCTAGTTTATTAATTTGCATGTGGCTAGTCAGTTGTCCCAGCACCATTTGTTGAAGAGCCTATTCTTTCCATCACCCATTGATTTTGAAACTTTCTAGTGGATAGCATTTTAGTTAATTATTACATATTGCTTTTTGTTGTTATTTGATACGTGTATGTCTTATTTCTACAAGTAGAGAGGACTCCATTCAAGGGAGAGGACTGGCTTCTGTCATGTTTCTGGTATTTTATGTAAGGGCTAAAATGGTTCCCAGAGTGAGCAAAAAGAAATCAAAGAGGACCCAAGCCCTTGACCCAAGAAAATCAGAGTATTTTATTTAAAGAACAACTTTTAGTTGGTCATTTTTTTTTATTTTTTTTTTTTTATTTTTTTTCGAGACGGAGTCTCACTCTATCACCCAGGCTGGTGTGCAGTGCCATGATCTCGGCTCACTGCAATCTCTGCCTCCTGGGTTCAAGCAATTCTCCTGCCTCAGCCTCCCAAGTTGCTGGGACTACAGGTGCCCACCACCATGCCTGGCTAATTTTTTTTGTATTTTTAGTAGAGACAGAGTTTCACCATGTTAGCCAGGATGGTCTCGATCTCCTGACCTCGCAATCTGCCCTCCTTGGCCTCCCAAAGTGCTGCGATTACAAGCATGAGCCCAAGCCAGCCAGTTGTTTTTAATTATAAACGAATAAGATGGAGTCTCTTCCCTCAAAATGTTCACAGCCTAATGGCAGAAGCCAATGCATTTAGTAACCATTAGACATAACATGACTACTGAGTGGCTCAGATGTGTATCATTCTAGTGAGATGTGTTATAAGAGGAAAGGTACACCTTAGTACAAAGAGAAGAATGCCACACACATCCTTCATGAATTGTTGATATTAATAATGTTGTAAAATGATATTTTATATATTAGATTAAGTAATAAAGTCGTAAAATTGATTTGGTTCTTTTTACTCTTTTAATGTGTCTTGCATTATATTTCTATTGGATAACACTGGCATAGACAAACGGAAAAGCAAGCATCTCACAGCTGTACAAATAGTAAGAGAAATGATGTTTATATCCATTTCTTCAAATTTTAGAGCTTAGGTTTTTGTTTACTGTACTGTACAACTCAAAATTAACCAGGAGTATTAAGATGTGATTGGTGGCTCCAATATGAAACTAGGAAGTGGGGCTTGGGTTCACAACCTATATTCAGTTCTATATTGTGCACAGAACACCTTCAAGAACACAAGCAAAAGACAAACATGCTGCCTACAGCATCAAGTTTCAGGGAAGGCACACCTGTCCCACATCACCCAATTAGAAAACAATTACAGGTTAAGCCAGTGGTTCAAAACCAGCAGTAATTTGGTTTGGTTTCCCATGGAACATTTGGCAATGTCTAGAGATATTTTTGATTATCACAGCTGGGGGTACTACTAGCGTCTACTAGATAGAGGCCCAGGGATGCCACTAAATGTCCTATAATGTACAGGACAGACCCCCACAACAAAGAACCAGTTGACACAAACTGTATATAGTCCTGAGGTTGAGAAACCCTGGGCTAAACCATTGCTAAGCGAAGTATTTCAGAGAAAGAGCAGGTGATTGCATGCTGGAGCTCTCAGGGGAAATGACACGAAGGAAAAGACCCTTAGGCAGACCATAAAGTCTTGGCACGTTCTGCTGGGTAGAGGGATGGGGTAAAATGGGCAATAAGAGCGCTGCCAGTTGGGGAGGAGTGTGGCAAGGAGTGGAACTAGAAATGGACTTGAGCCCCTTGGAGTAGAGTGTGTCATGAAAGGAAGCAGTGACTAGAGAGGTGATCTGCAACTCAGAAGAACTGGACTCTAAACCTGATTCTTCTACTTGGTAGCTGGGTGGCTTTGAACAAATCACTTGAGTTTTCTGAACTTCAATATAGTCTTCTGTCAAATGAAAATAATTGTAACAACTTTGACTCTTTCTAAGTTTTGAGTATCAAATGAGACCTTTGGTGTGAAATAATTCATCACTGAAAATACAAAGCATTATTGTTGACTTTATTGTTGTGTTTGTTGCTAAACTGAGTTGATGCCAGAGTGTGGAAGGCTGGCAAGGAGAGGAAGCTGGGTCTGATGAGACCATCTGGAACAGGACAGCAGTAAGAGGACAGTGACTCTTTGGAAGGTTTACTTTGATGCAATGTGTAGGAAAGATGGGAAATTGGAGAGGGTGGAGTTAGAAAAATCACCTAGGAAACTTTTCTGGGGAAACACCATGAGTGGATGAGAGGGACCTGGTGGGCACTAAATGGATTCGAGCAGCCACTCCCAGCGGCACACACTGGGGAGATGAGTTGTAGCCTTTTGTAGAGGTAGACAGAAAAATCAGTAGATTACTCCACGGGCTTGCACCCTAGTCCTATCTGATGTGAAAGATTACGAGTGAAAAATATATGTGGTTTCTAAGACTGGGTGTTTAATATTTTATAAATAATCAACACACAATCTTAAGAAAATATGGATTAGGAAGTTTCCCTGAATATGTCTCATCTTCAGTAGTCCTACAATGGTAGTATGTTTTAAAGTTTGCTTCCCTAATAGGATGTACTTTCTAGCTCTGAATTTTTTTTCACATTTAATTTTTTTTGTTGTTTTTTGAGATAGGGTCTTCTCTGTCACCCAAGGTGGGGTGCAGTGGCGTCATCTTGGCTAACTGAAACCTCTACCTTCTGGGCTCAAGTGATCCTCCTGCCTCAGCCTCCCAAGTAGCTGTGACTATAGATGTGCACTACTACGCCCAGATAATTTTTGTATTTTTAGTAGAGATGGGGTTTCACCATGTTGGCCAGGCTGGTCTCAAACTCCTGACCACAAGTGATCTGCCCACCTCGGCCTCCCAAAGTGTTGGGATTACAGGTGTGAGCCACTGTGCCCAGCCTTCACATTTAATATTTAAATTCAGAGTGTTCCAGCCTGGTACCCAGGCAGATAACTACTTATATTAATTTTTTTAGTTAAAATTATTTTTTTGTAAGACATTTGGGAAATGATCTGATAGTTTTACTCTTTCATAAGGATGTAGAGAATGTAGAAAGCAGGCTCTGTAAGCATGTAGCTTAGAACACTGCCCAGCACATGGTAGCCTCTATAATTATTTGCTGAATGAATAAATGAACAAATGAATTAATAAGAGGCACACATTGTGTGTGTACTCCTCCTGGATGGTTATGTGGTTAAATGGGCACTGTGTGCATTTTCTGGTGCTAAGTTTGACAACATCTTATTCCCAGTCATGGACCAAGGCGCTTACAAAAGCCCTGTCATGAGACCCATCTATTGCCACTCATTCATTGCCACCAGCACTCAAATCAATCATTTTCTCCTCTCCTTTTTACCTCCCCTGGAACCCAGCAGCGGTAAAATCAGTAAAGTTGGAAGTGGATGCAGATAAGAGCACAAAGGGATCCAATTTTTCCAACTCGGAAGTGGCAATTGGTTTGTCTCCTTACACCTTTCCCCAAAAGAGGCTTTTCCATGTTGCTGGAGAAGAAAACATCGCCTAGGCGGGTGTGTGCCTGGCAGAACACTGCATTCCAATCTCCTTGGGCAGCCACAAAAAAAAAAAAAAAAAAAAAAAAGGTGGGGTTGGGCCGTGGGGCAGCTCTTCAGTATGATGTGACAAAATCCCAGTTTCACCAACGATAAGAGAAGCCTGAGACACCAACAGTCAGCACAGGCCACAGGTCATGTTTGACAGTGCAAAGCTGCAAGGTCCTTCAGACAAAGCAAATAGGAGAGTGGGCTCCAAAGCCTGCTAAAAGGGAAACTTTCCTAAAGAACTGGGGAAACAATGTAAGGAGGCTAAACTGGTCATTTAAGGATGCCCTCCCTGGTTAGAAGAAACTTCCGTTGCATACTTCCCACTCTCTTTCACCATTCTGAGGATTTCCCAGCCATCCATAATGTCTGCTCACTTTCTGCATCAACTTGCAATTTCTTCTGTACCACACTTGAAATCTTCACTTAGAAGAGAAAGAGAACCCCTGGGATATTGTACTCAGAATATATCTTCTCATAAAGAAAACAAATCAACAGCCAGGACCAGTGGCTCACAGCTGTAATCCCAACACTTTGGGAGGCTGAAGTGGACGGAACACTTGAGATCAGGAGTTCGAGAGCGGCCTGGCCAACACGGAGAAACCCCATCTCTACTAAACATACAACAATTAGCCAGGCATGGTGGGGGGCGCCTGTAATCCCAGCTATTCAGGAGGCTGAGGCATGAGAATGGCATTAACTCGGAAGGCAGAGGTTGCAGTGAACTGAGATCACGCCATTGCACTCCAGGATGGGCAACAGAGGGAGACCCTGTCCCCCCCCCAAAAAAATGGAAACAAACATAACATCAACACTTATGAAACGCATCAAGTTACCACATTCTCATTAAGCATTGGTTTGAAATTTTATTGTACAGTTGGGTCCATACAGCAGACATGGCTAAGACACATAAAAGATGAGACTGCATTATTGAAGAGGCGTCAAACAGGGAAAAGGAAGCTGCTATGTGGTTTCTTTCGCTGGAAAAGAAAGCCTCTCAAGTTTCATATTTAATTCATGCAAAAAAAACAACTCATTAGTGTTTTTTAAAATAGCATATATATTCAAACGTTATATCTTTGGATTTAAAACCAATCATTTTCTAACATCTTTTCAAGATTCTGTAATTTATGGGTTCTCTGAAAATCTGATGAGTCCTAAGTAAGTTGGGAAGACATTATTCTTTAATCTGTATGTAGAAATATAGAGGCTTCTGTTGTTATTTCTATATATTTCAAAGATATAAGGTGTATTATAGGTGAGAACAGTGCCCACAGAGGTGTGTAATGCACAATTGTGCACCTCTATACAGCGGGCCCAGGTATATGTAGACGTCTGTGTAGTCATTTTGCTTTCCTGAGCTACATACAGCCAAAAATAATGTCTGAGGAAAATTCTGTTTTCTCAGTGCCTGTAAATTCCTTATCTGTGTATATTTAATGTTGATATTATCATGCAGAATTTTTATTAAGTCTTTCACTTTATCTTTGAGCGAGACTAAAACGAAGAGCAGTCCATTAATATCTGTCTTAAACTCCCACTACATTCAACATCTCTTTTTGAAATGTGAGGATTCCAAAAGAAAATTAAGCCATTTAAAAATCTATACAATAGCAAATAGAAAGCGATACAAATAAAAAATTTAAACGGTGCCCGCCCTTCAGTAAAGCGAATTTCGATGAGATCAAATGAAAATGAGTGAAAGCTCAAGCTAGAAACAAACATTTAGTCAAACGGAAAACATTTCTGGACTTCTGCTTTTCAGACCTGTCTGCCTCCCAAGCTGTTATATGGTGATATTGAAAATGCTTTACATATCACAGAGATAACTGAAGGATTAAAGGCATGTTTGAAGTTCTTGGAACTATTCTAAGAAAGCCACTCGAGAAAGCACAAGCACCGTCAATAATACTGTGCAGTCCATCATTAAAAACGGGCAATCCTTTGTCACCCATTTCATCTTTTCCTTCTGTTTTCTCACATTAAACTATCACATTATAGTTAACATTTTGAAAATCAATTTTATGTTGCATAATGAGTGCCCAGAGCAATACCAAAACTGTATAAACCAGGACAAGCAGAAAAAGGTAGTCTTATGAAATGAACAAATAAGAATTCACCAATGTCAAGCATTATGCTAAGCACTAGAGACATAGCAATAAATGCAGACGCAGCCCCTGCCCTCATGAAACCTACAGTTCAACAGAGCAGAGAGTAATTCCTGATTGTTCCAAAAACAAACAAAAAAAAGCAGCGTGCCACTGAAATGTGAAAGCACACAGGGACCTAACATAGTCTAGGGGAAGATCAGGAATATAGACAGGACAGGGGGAATTGTGGAAGCTGAGAAGGCCATCATGGCTGATTGGTCATCCTGACATTTTTAAAAAGCCATGTATGTTGTTAAGAGGAATGGAAGCCTCTGTAATATAAACTTAATAGCATAACATAAATTTCTTAACATAGAAATTCTCTATGGAGTGTTTACATTTTTATAACATAACTTGCTGAAACTGGGGTCAATGTTCATTGTTTTGTCTATCAGGGACAGTACCAGCTGCTTTCATTCATGCCTTTTCTATGGGGTGTTAATGTCCTGGTTATGATTTATTTAACCTCGTTGTTGACCAGCTTTAGTTTGTCAACATTTGACATAGGAGTTGTGTTAAAATTTCATTCTAACATGCTGACATATACAATACACAGTTATTTCACCTGCCAGGATTTCATGTATGTTTCCAAAAAAGCCACTACTCTTCCTCAGTTTGGGGGTTTGTTTTCTTTTCAATTCTAGCCTAGTTTTTATTTCTACTTTATAGTTATCATGCTGTAACAAATAGTTTCAATTATAAGGAACTAGGAAAAAGAAATTGATATTTTCACATACCAAATCCTGGTAAGGTATTATTGGGTTTTGTATCAAATAGACAGAGGAAACATGACTAGTATTTGTTGATAACTGGTACAGTGGCTTGCAAGGAGTTTTAGAAAGAGACCAGTATTTACCTCAAAAGTTCCCTACAGAAGATACTGCTCTCCTCTTTCTTCCCCACAGCCAGCTGATGCAAGCAAACCCCAAAGGTGGGGCTCAGCCTCAGAGGGTTCTTGGCTTCACTCAGGAAAGAATGCAAGTGTGAGGTGACAGTGAAAGAAAGCAAGTTCATTAGAGCAACAGTGTACAGCAAAATGGTGCTCCACAGAGAGAGCAGGGCTACCCCTAGGCAAAGTAGCACACATTAGCCCTTGTGCGTTGATGGCTAGCTATATTCATGCTCACTCCTAACTATATGCTAAGTGAGAAGTGTATTATTCATCAACTTTCTGGGATATGGGGCAAGGAGTTCCCAGAACCACATAAGGTAACTTCCAGGTCATTGCACGGCATTTATAAACTGTCGTGGCAGTGGCGGGCATGTCTCAAGCAAATACCTGATAATTCCTAGTCCTAGCTGGTCTGAGGCAGTTTCTTTGCTACATCCTGTTTAGATCAGGAGGGTCTTGAAAACAAGTCCTGCTCATCAACTACCTCACCCCCATTATTTATTTGTTTAGTAGTTATAAGTCTAGAAGAATGAGAAACTCTATTCATTTTAAATTTTCATTCTATTCCTACAGATGAAAAGATTTAAAACTAATAGATTATTTAAGGCAGAAGAACTTCAGACCAGAGAAAGAGACTTAAAACCGGCAAGAACAGCAAATGCTTTATTTGGTTTTCATTCTGAAGATAATAAGGGCTAAATCAATTTCCTCAAAAGATGTCAAAGTATGTATTTAACTATCAAGTCACTGAAAGTGGAAAACCTAAAGCGGTTCTATTGAACCACCAGGTACCAAATAACCGATGAGGACCAACAGCCTTACAATAGCAAAATATCAATTTTCTTCTTTCCAAAAGTCAGAGAAAGTATTTCTAAAATTGATTTAATGTAGTAAATGAATTTTCAATAAAAAGATTTTTGAAAGATAGACCTCTATAAAAGAGCAAATCTTATTGCTTCTGTTTACTTTATGATGCAATTTTACACCTATTAGCAGGGTTAGCATACTTCGATTTATTTCTTCTAAATTTTTGTCTCCAGTAAAAGTTTGTTGACATTGACACTGACAAGGACAATGCCTCCAATAAAAGTTTGTTGACAATGACATTGCTGATGTCATTCAGTGCTGTAATCTTTTATCTTCCCCCTTTAATAAATACTCTGGTCTTCTTTTTTTTTTTAATTATTATACTTTAGGTTTTAGGGTACATGTGCACAATGTGCAGGTTTGTTACATATGTATCCATGTGCCATGTTGATTTCCTGCACCCATTAACTCGTCATTTAGCATTATTCACAATAGCAAAGAGTTGGAACCAACCCAAATGTCCAACAACGATAGACTGGATTAAGAAAATGTGGCACATATACACCATGGAATACTATGCAGCGATAAAAAATGATGAGTTCATGTCCTTTGTAGGGACATGGATGAAACTGGAAAGCATCATTCTCAGTAAAATATTCTGGTCTTCTTAAAACAGTATTTAAAGATACCCAGAATTGACGGTGGAGGGGGGAAACCACGTTTGCTAAGCACGAAAGAACAGGATAGAACTCTTGGACTATGCTGTGTTTTGTTAGCTATTTAAAAAAAATAAATAAAGCAAGAAATTAGCAAGAAATCAGTACTGACAGATGGGCAACAAGTTTGCAATTTTTTCTATCCTTGCTCCGGTAGCATTTAACTATAGAAATTTCAGAGGAAGAAAAAAACATTTCCGCTCTACTCCCTACCCAACACCAAACACCAAAATTTAGCAACCATAATCTTAATATTTCAAAGGTCATAACTGATTTTAGCTTATTGCCTAGACTTGCTATTCTCATATTTAACATTTACAGGGTATGTTAGGCTGTCCTTGCATTGCTATAAAGAAATACCTGAAACTGGGTAATTTGCCAGAAAAGAGATTTAATTGGCTCCTGGTTCTGCAGGCTGTACAGAAAGCATAACACCAGCATCTGCTTCTGAGAAGGCCTCAGAAAGCTTACAATCATGGCAGAAGGTGAGGGGGAGCAGGCATCTCACATGGTAGAAGGAGCAGCAAGACAGACAGGAGGGAGGTGCCACACACCTTTGATCGGCGAGATCTCATAAGAACTCACTGACTATCGTGAGGACAGTACCAAGAGGATGGTGCTAAACCCTTCATGAGATATCCACCCCCAAGACCCAAACACTTCACCAGGTCCCAACTCCAACATTGAGGATTACGTTTCAACATGAGATTTGGGCAGGGACAACATCCAAACTGTATCACAGGGTTTTGCTATTTTTTCTATTTATAAGCAATACCATATTCTATAATCTCAAGTAAGCTTTAATTTTGTCAGAGAGACTGATGAGCAGAAGTCATCCACTAGTGAGTGAGCTTAGCTACTTTTCCTATGTCCGTATCTCATCATGATGTTATTGTTCTCTACCACCACTAACTCTCCAAAGGAATTATGATTTTATAGTGAAAATTATATGCAATACTGGAAATTAAGATTGCATGGACTCTCAAAAAATCTTGAGATGACTCTTTATAGATATCTGTCTATAGATTTATAAGGATACACAGGTTGATGGTCACAGACAAACATCATACATCAATATATATCAAACAGCTACAGGAATTATTAGCAGTTCCTACAGCCTTGGTGAAAAAGTAGTTCCCCAGTCCAGAGATCTTTTTATCAAGGAAGTATTTGCTTTTCTGGAATCTACAGGCTTTAGAAGGAATCGAGTTAGAAAAATCAAAGTCATCAAGTTATTCTTAACATTCATTTTATTTTCATCTTCTTTAACATTTGTCATATTCTATAACATCAACTAAAATAGTCATGTGTGGAATACAATTAATGTACACATCATAAATGATATTTTCACAACTTAAGCTACAAATAATAGATGTTAGGCCATTCATATTTCTCTTTTGATAGCAACATTTTATGATTTTTCTCACATCATCACCTCTTCCAAGTTTTAAGGAATTGCTTATAAAACTATCTCACTTCTTAGCATTTATTAGGAGTGTGTGTGTGTGTGTGTGTGTATGTGTGTGTGTGTGGTGTGTTTCTGGTCCTACATTTAAATGTCTATTATCTTTTTAATTTTATAACTTAATCCTTAAGTCACTGTTCCAGAGTCATGACTCATAGTTGATTTGAAATTCTGGGCATTGCAGAAAGGAAACAGAAGTTCGATAAAATGTCACATAAGAAGAACTTTTAATCTAAAAACCCTGCACCAAAGAAAGGAAGACTAATTGTAGCAGCCTTTAAAACTGATACTGTGAATTTGCTACATTTTTGTAAGATTTAATAGTTTCTACTAGTAGACGAAGTGATAAATAATAAAAATTGTTTTCTCTTCTTAATGTTCTTGTGAAGACTGGCCAAAATAGAGGCGAGGAGCCTGATAACAAAAATCTTTAGCTGTGTTTCTAAATTTAGTCCTTCTCTGCCTAGAAACTGATAGGTAATAAGATATGAATAAGCTTCATGCAATTTATTTCCATGTCCATACTTTATTAAATTTCTTGAATTCTGTATGACAGTATACATATATAACCTCATGAAATCCTGACGTTTTAAACAGTTTAGTACCTTAAAAACAATAACACCAACAATGAAAACAAAAGCCAGCCTTAAAAATACATACATGTGACGCTGCTCACTGAGAAGTCCTTTTCTTGTCAGCCCATGGTTTATAATTCACAGAGGTAAACATAAGATGGATTTTAAGTTAAAATACTATGGTGAATTAAAACAAATACTAGACATTTTGCACTTTGAACCAAATAGAATCTCAACTGGTAATTCAGCTTCTCAAATGTCATAACTTACAGTGGCCTCCAAACTGTTTTAAAATGGGTAGATGTAAGTAAAATACTGTCAAGTACACACTATGTATATCATAATCACTAAAGCATGGTTTCTCAACCCGGGCACCATTGACATTTTGGGCAAGATAATTCTTTGTCGTGGAGAACTTACATTATGGGACGTTAGCAGCATCTCTGGGTTCTACCAACTGTATGTTGGCAGTACCTCCCCCAGGTGTGACAGCCAGAACCTCTCCAGACACTGCCAAATGTCCCCTAGGGAGAAAGGTCGCTCCAATTGAGAACCACTACTCTAGATAATGTTCATGTAATACTGCACTAATATATGGTGTAAAGCAAACATGAAAAAATGTCTATTTTTAAGGTTGAGTTTATTTTTTAATAACGCCAAAAGAAACTTTATAAATGTTATAATGAATAACTTTTAGGATAAAAAATATGACAGAATATGCTTGAAGGTGCTTTTTAAATCTTAGCCTAAAGAAGGAGGCACACTGATTCAAACTGCAGGTTATTTTAATATTTGATTTTAAAGGCCGTGAAGGTAGAAAAAGACATCTAACTCCAAATGGACAAAATGCAACTTTTTTACTAAGTCATGATGCAAAATTTTTATCTAGCCTAACAGTAACCCAAAGGAGTCTACTGAAATTTTACTAGTAAATATATATGCTTTGATGTCTTGAAAACAAATCAGAAATTGCGTTTTTATATTTTGAATACATACATTTGAAATTACTGCAAGTGCAATTATTAATTTGTCAAAATTTTAATAGACTGGAAAACTGTATTCAGATTTTTAAAATTTGTGTGTGAGAGTTTTAATAGGTAGTAAATACACATCATTTTCAGTAATAAATTTATATAACAATATACACATTTCCGAAATATTTTTAGAATGATTTATACATAACACAACTTCTTTTATAAAGCACTTACTTGCTCACTCATTGTTTAAGTGCCATCTTTATCTTGGAGAAACAAATTATGTAGTGTTTAAAAAAATGTATTCTCAGTAGCATAATAGTGACAGCTGCTTATCGTCACTGAAATGTCAGTAAATTTGAGTTATTTGCTTTTTAAAAAAAAAAAAAAAAAATGAGTAACTCATCTCCTGTTCCAGTTCTTTGCTCTGAGATAACCAGCAAACCTCTGTATGGTAACAAATGGTGTTTGTGGCCACTCCCTACCTCATTTCAAATATTGTAAAGAATTCACTTTCTACTAATTTGGGTTTTTTTAATGAAAATATTAGAATATCAATGTCAGTCTATAGCATTTTGTGCACTTTTAGCTTTAACTTTTTGCTAAAATAGCTCATCTATTAATTTTGCAATGCTATCTCCATAAACTTAGCCTAGAATTCTTTCTGTGGTTACATTTATAGTTTTCAGACGAAATATTATAGTTATTAAAGGAGCCACTTACTGTTGAGACTATCACCTCGTTGGTCTTTCTTCCTTTTAGTGGCTCATAATGAAAGGGGGAAGGTAATCGTTCATATTCCATCATTGAAACAAAATTTAGCAAATACTATAAGCCGAGACCTATTGGAAACATCTGTGCTTACATTTACTATATACTCCAAACCTTTCACATGACACAATTTGTTATAAAACTTGTTTATTCAGATCTTTTGCAATATTGACTGTGTTTTTACCAGAAAATACATTCAAAGGAATGTATTTTAGCCTGGTAACCACGTTGTTTTCCAAGGATTCTTTCAGCCATTTTTACTAAGGCAAGATAAACATGTTTCCTCAATGTGTCTTTAGGTCACTGGCTATTCAGTGAAGTTTTTCATTAAACATTAATTGGGTGTTACATAACTAAACATCACAGGAGAAATCACAAAATATATTTAAAATGTCTTGCTAACAGGGATGATTTTGCTCTATCCTTAGCTAGCATCTCAAGGTACAATTTTCTTCTGGGTCAAGGTTCACTTTGAAAAAGAGCAAGTGGGTATCTATATTTTAATAGTCTTCTTGATGCTTCCATGGGGGAGAATGTGGAGGCAGAAATTTTGTCAAATCTGATTAGACTGTCAAAACATCAATAGCTCCTAATAGGATTCAGAGAAATATCAATGGTCTCTTGCTCTTCACTTTGTCTTGACTTATTAGCATTATTTTAGTCAAATTTCTTTCAAATGAGATAATACGTCTTTAAACTCTCTTATGTCTACTTATGTTCATCCATAAATGACTTGAAACATTTAAATCAAGCTCGTCCAACCCACGGCCTGGGGACTGCATGCAGCCCAAGACAGCTTTGAATGCAGCCCAACATAAATTCATTAAGCTTTCTTAAAATATTAGAAGAATTTTTTGCTATTTTTTTTTAGCTCATCAGCTATCATTAGTGTTTGTCTATTTTATGTGTGGCCCAAGACAATGCTTCTTCTTCCAGTGTGGCCCAGGGAAACCAAAAGATTGGACCCCCCCCCACTTATGTAAATGATGAAAACAAAAGAATGATTGAGAGAGACTTGGCCAACTCATGTATGCCATGGAACCACAAGGTCCCCTTAACAGACTTGGAGTATAAGTGACATATGCCATGTGGAATGAAGTAGGAATCAGCATTAATCCACTTAAGTTAAATATTTGCAAAGCTTAATTTGATTCTTCAATTAAAAAAATAAGATATAAATAGAAGTTAGTCATATTTTCTCCAATGGATCATTTTGCACAATTGCTGGGGGTACCATACCCCATTTTCAGAAGCCCTGCCTTAGAGTGAATACCAGCTATTCTTAGAGGTGCAAATGATGTTTATTAGTCTGTTCTGCAGACTGAAATGAACTCTATTTTTCTACCTAAAATCAAAACTTGCAATATAGTTTTTTGGCATTTTTTTTTTCCTAGTGTGACCACCCAATAATGCCATCTGGCCTATAATAGCCTCATTTTAACACGGAATCGCAAAATACCACGTTGCAAGACTGGCCAAATTCAGGCAGTATGATCAAGAAGGCGTTAAGAAGCAAGCCAATTAGTGTCATAGTTATAGTTATAGTTATGGTGCAAAATGTAAGACAGGTGCTTGTACCAGAAACTGATTGAAAAGCTTTCTCTCCACTTAGTTATATGTAAAGGCAATGAAGGAATTTGACCACAAGCATTCCCATAAATATTTAAAAACAGTTTTCTGGCTGAGTTAATAAATGAATGGAATGGTTCAGAATTTCCAGCCATAGTGTGACAAGTAATTGGTGAAATCTGCAAAATACCTAGTGCCTATTTAAAAAGATGTTATGTTTTCAGGTCATTAAAATACAGCATTTTATTTGCCAATGATTTATTTTATTTGTAAAGTATCTTACTCATAATGAAATGAAATAGCCATGACTTTAGCTCAATAAAATATTTTATTGCTTCTAAAACCTATGACTGTGTGTGTGTGTATGAAGTAAAAGAGTTGAAATTACCCTGAAACTGTCTCCATCCATAATTATTTATTTTTAGATAAAAAGATTTTTTAAAATCTGAAATTTAAGCCTTGCTCGTTAATACTCATCAGCAAAATACTAAAGCGGACTTTAAAGTCTAAGGGAAATAGTGTACTTAACCTTCACCTATGATAGGGGATCTCATTACGTTGGCCGGCAGGTAACTGAAAGTGAATGAGCACTGTAAAGACAGCTGCTCTTTTCAGAGTTTGGTGCTGCACTGCGTCTATCTGTTTTCCACCCATCCAGCCCACTCAGCCTCTACATATTAGCACATTCAACAGAGGTCATCCAACCATGGGTCCCGTCATCCTAATCCTTGGAGACTACTAGACCTAATGAAGACTTCAGGAATATTTCCGGCTTGACAATAATATTTTCCTTAACAGAACCGTCTTTTTTTCCCCCTGAGCATTTTTGTCCTTCCAAACTTCAAGACTTTCTTCAAAGTCACCTCCAACCGCAACAACACACACCATGAGTACTACAATGATTCTGATGACACAAAACACATCAAAGACCCAAGAAGTTACTAATGCTATGAAGTCTGTGCATGGCTTGTCATGGTGTCTCCCTCCAGGGTAATAGCAATGGCAGGGAAATGAGTCAGCAAAAACCATAAATGACACTTCCAATGAAGAGAATCGATCTAAAATTAAGGTGAAACTATAGAGCTCTTTTCCTATCATGGTATTTTCCATCCATTCTGTTCTGTTTCCCAAAAGGTTTATTGCAAGTAAAAGACAAGAATCCTATCACAAAGCTATTTTAAAGAGAATTTCTTCTTCTCTCCATAATCTTGAGGAATATTTGCCTTAAAAAGTAAAAGCCTATGTTTACAACCAAGTACACCACAGAGGGAGGAGGAGGACATTCGTAGAAGAAAACTGGCAAGAAGAGAGGAGGGGAAACTAGTCTATCAAAACACTTCTGTCCAGACGTGTCACCAGATGCACAGTTCAGATAGGACTGCACACAATCTCCAGGTTTTCTTCAACTTCTTCCTATTCATAGGAAATTCAATCTTCATTTCATTTTTGGTAACTTTCCAGGGTTAGAAATACTCATCTCCAACAGAATTCTAAAACCCATAGAAGAAATCTAGATACTTCCTGTTACGTCTTATTTCCCTTTTCTGTTACTAATTTCCCACTGAAATTTCCTATTCATTATTTTGGCTGAGTAGCCTAGGTATTGTTTGAAAAACGAAACCATTCAAATAAACATTTGTTAAAAAATCATGGTAATCATCGACACTTAATGCTGAGTTTTCTCCAGCATCTTCCAACCTAAAATAGAAAACGTAGAAACTGTGAGTAATTGAAGAGCACATAAGTGAACACAACCTAGATACTATGAAGTCAACACTATCTTAAGTTTAAGGAAAGACAAAGATAGGTAAAGTGTGCAAGGTGAGTTATCAGAAGAAGAGGCATAGGACTGAACCCCACTTTCCTACTATTCGGTTTTCATGAAAGACTGACTAAAGCTGAAATCTCAAGCTAATTTTGATAAAGAAAGGAAATAAGACGTGTTACAAGGGGGAAGCTTGGTGACTCATGCCTGTAATCCAGCATTTTGGGAGGCTGAGGCGGGTGGATTACTTGAGCCCAGGAGTTCAAGACCAGCCTTGGCAACATAGTGAGACCCTGTCTCTACAAAAAATACAACAATTAGCGAGACATGGAGGTGCATGCCTGTAGTCCCAGCTACTCAGGAGGCAGAGGTGGGAGGATCACCTGGGTCAAGTTTGCTGTGAGCTGTAATCGCACCCCTGCACTCCAACCTGGGTAACAGAGTAAGACCACATCTCAAAAATAATTTAAAAATGTTTAAAAAATTTAAAGGTGGGGGAAACTTCAGTTTTGATGAAAGTAAAGTCACAGCGTGAGAAGTGAAATAGAAATCAAATGAATAAGTAAATAGGAGGGAAAAGATAAAGCCCAGAGCGAAGCCAAGAAGACAGGCAGGCTTAGAAATTCTGCAGAGATGGTAGAAACATGGCAATTTTACTAAGTCTGGAGAATAAAGACCCAGCTCATTGGCCTAAATATCCAGGAATAAAAACTTGATATAACATTCTCACTGCAAAGAAATGGCAAGTGTTTGAGATGATGGAGATGTCAATTATCTGATCTATTCATTATACAAGGTACATATGTATCAAAACATCACACTGTACCCTGTAAATATGTACAATTATTGCGTCAATTAAAAACAAAACTTATTAAAATGTTTTAAATTTTAAAATACCCTACTGGGGCCTGGCACAGTGGCTCACGCCTGTAATCCCAGCACTTCAGGAGGCCGAGGCCAGCGGATCACAAGGTCAAGAGATCGAGACCATGCTGGCCGACATGGTGAAACCTCGTCTCTATTAAAAATACAAAAATTAACTGGGCGTTTTGGCGCACACTGGTAGTCCCAGCTACTTGGTAGGCTGAGGCAGGAGAATCACTTGAACCGGGGAGGCAGAGGTTGCAGTGAGCCTAGACTGCACCACTGCACTCCAGCCTGGCCACAGAGCAAGACTCCATCTCAAAACAACCAACCAACCAACCAAAAAAAAAAACTTTTGGGTACTAGACTTAGTACCTGGGGGAGAAAATAATCTGTATGACAAACCCCATGACATGAGTTTACCTATATAACAAACCTGCATATATATACCCCTGAACAGAAAATAAATGTTTGAAAAAAATAAAAATTTTAAAATACATTTTGTACACATTCATGATGCATTTTAGAGAAACTATCAAAGATGAGGAGTTCAGTATTATAAAAGCACAGAGGAGAATGTCCAGAATCTACATTTGGAGATTTTGGAGACTCCAAAATTCTCAGCGGCACAAATTGCTCTTTCTCCTGAATCATTAAATTGAAATAGTATTTAAATAACTTGAATGGGCCGGGCGCGGTGGCTCACGCCTGTAATCCCAGCACTTTGGGAGGCCGAGGCAGGCGGATCACGAGGTCAGGAGATCGAGACCATCCTGGCTAACACGGTGAAACCCCGTCTCTACTAAAAATACAAAAAAAATTAGCCAGGCGAGGTGGCAGGCACCTGTAGTCCCAGCTACTCGGGAGGCTAAGGCAGGAGAATGGCGTGAACCCCGAGGGGCGGAGCCCGCAGTGAGCTGAAATTGCGCCATTGCACTCCAGCCTGGGCGACAGCGAGAATGCGTCTCAAAAAAAAATAAAAATAAAAAATAAATAACTTGAATGGTGACTGTGGCTTTTATTCTATTAGAAATTAGGAGCTTTTCTTCTCTAACAAATTCTCAGCTATATTTTATGGTTCTTGTAGTTGTTCAATACTGCCTTCTTAAATTTATTCTCTCAATAATCTAAATTCTTATAACGTATTATCAGAAGGTATAAAATATTTGTATTTGTTCTTATGCTTTTTTAATGTAGGTTTTACACTCAAAGTGATCTTTACAATGTGAACTGTAATGAATATTTTAATTTTTATTATTACATGCAAAAAATCATTAAAATAGCAGTTTGACACAATGTATTTGAAAATTTCATTTTTTCATCTCTAAGTTATTTCAAAAGTGAATTTCTGCTTTGAACACTCTGAAAACGTAACTCTGAAAGATTCCCAAAACCTTGGATCCAGTCCCAAACAAATCAGAAACAGGCTGTTGGCTTTTTTTTTTCCTTGTTTTCTCAATTGCCAATTTGTTATTATTATTTGAAGGGTAGAAGGAGAAAAAAGTCCAAAAATAAAATCCCTGCTTGTGTCCTAATAACTATCCACATGAAACCCACTGTATTCAGTCATCTGAATCAACTGCATTGTTTTTGTGCTCTGTAATTATACTTGAGGCTATAAATGGAGATTCAGAGCCAAACCTAGGTTCTATAATATGCATAGAATCAAAACTGAAGGGCTGGGTGCAGTGAGTCATGATTGTAATCCCAATAGTTTGGGAGGCCAAGTCTGGAGGGTGACTTGAGGCCAGGAGCTCCGGACAAGCCTGGGCAGCATAGTGAGTCCCCATCTCCACAAAAAACAATTTGAAACTTAGCTGGGCATGGACCTGTAGTCCTACCTACTCAGGAGGCTGAGGTAGGAGGATCTCTTGAGCCCTGGAGTTCAAGGCTGCAGTGAGTTATGATTGTACCACTGCAGGCCAGCCTGGGCAACAGAGTGAGACTCTGCCTCTCTAAAAAAAAACACACACACACACAACAACAACAACAAAAATTGTAATCAGTCTTGTACACAGTGATCGTGTACAAAGTTCTGTTTAGGAAAGAAAACATCGTATTTAAGTCTACTTTTATTAAGAATGTGGGTTCCTAAACCAATTCGTCTGGTTAGGAATCAGCTCTGCCACTTTTATCTGGGTGGCAAGCAAGTTATTTTTAACCATTTGACACCTCAATTTCCATACCTGTAAGATAAGAATAAATTACTGGCCAGGCACAGTGGCTCATGCCTGTAATCCCAGCTATTTGTGAGGCCGAGGCGGGTGGATCATGAGGTCAGGAGTTCGAGACCAGCCTGGCCAACATAGTGAAACCCCGCCTCTACTAAAAAAAAATAAATAAATACAAAAAATACAAAAAATTAGCAGGGCGTGCTAGCATACACCTGTAATTCCAGCTACTCAGGAGGCTGAGGCAGGAGAATCACTTGAACCCAGGAGGCAGAGTTTGCAGTAATCAGAGATCATGCCACTGCACTCCAGCCTGAGGAAAGCTTTCCAGGGGGCATGATGTTGCAGTAGGGTTCTAAAGAACGAGGAGAACGCAGGGCCCAGTGGCTCAAGCCTGTAATCCCATCACCTTGGAAGGAGGCGGGAGGATTGCTTGAGTCCTGGAGTTCTAGATCAACCTGGGAAACATGGCAAGATCTCCATCTACAAAAAAATTTAAAAATCAGCCAGGCGTGGTGGTGCACGCCTGTATTCCCAGCTACTTGAGAGGCTAAGGCAGGAGGATTGCTTGAGCTTAGGAGTTCAAGGTTACAGTGAGCTATGATTGCACCACTATACTCCACCTTGGACAACAGAGCAAGATCTTGTCTCAAAAAAAAAAAAAAAGGATAAGGAAAGTTTACTAGTGTTTAGAGGTATTTTTAAAAGCGTGTTTGGAGATCAGTGAATTGAGATGACATTATATGCAAAGTCCCTTTTAAGCTGTAAGTTGCCATTAGATGCAAATGTTTGTGTAACTCAGTGATCAAAATGTCATACCAGGCCGGGCGCGGTGGCTCACGCCTGTAATCCCAGCACTTTGGGAGGCCGAGGCGGGCAGACCACATGAGGTCAGGAGTTTCGGACCAGTCTGGCCAACATCATGAAACCCTGTCTCTACTAAAAATACAAAAATTAGTTGAGTGTGGTGACACACTCTTGTAATCCCAGCTACTTGGGAGACTGAGGCAGGAGAATCACTTGAACCCTGGAGGTAGGGGTTGCAGTCAGCCAAGATCGGGCACTGTACTCCAGCCTGGGTGACAGAGCAAGATTCTATCTCAAAAAAAAAAAAAAAGCCATGCCAAGGAGTTGTGACCTTATCTGTAGGTTGAGGGTTAATGAGAAGTTGTTTATGATATGCTGTTTACATAAAGTATGCTTTATGAAATGGAAAGAAATAAGCAACATTTTCCATTTTAAAGAATGATAAACCTAGAAATCTCGAAGCCAACCCAAAATCTAGAAGCAAAATTTGAATTCATATAGGAGTAACTATTTTTTGTAAAGTTTTTGATTTGTTTTACTTGTATAGAAAAGTATACCAAACAGACACTTAGGAAGAAAACACACAAACGTTCTTTCACTCGGGAAAACTGTCCTGAAATGACTCCACAGTGCAAAGAGAAGGTCAAGAGCTTTTGTTCAATTGGGAGAGGTAATGTCTGGAACCGGCTCAGCATCTCTCCTTTGTCTTTGGAAATGGTACTGATTCAAAACAAATGGAAGAACTATGAAACTGAGAATTACTCATATGAGTTTGGGAAATGACTGTCCTTTCTTTGTCCTCTTATCAACACACATTTTGTCTTATCACATATTTTAAAATTATTAGCCCAGATCACACTTGTGGTTGTCACTTTCTTCTAAGACTGAACTTAGCTTCCAAGAGATTTCTTCAATCTTAAACTAACTTAATTTTTTTTTTTTTTTTTTTTTTTTACCTTTTTCGTTTGTTTTTTGAGACAAGGTTTCATTCTGTTGCTGCGGCTGAACAACTTTGAAGTCCTAGGCTCAACCTATCTGCCGGTTTCTGCCTTCCAAAGCGCTGCGATTATAGGTGTGAGCTACTGCACCTGCGCAATCTTTTCACTTTAAATGAAATAGTTTGTTCTTAGAAAGATGTATCATCAGTCTAAAGCCAAGATCAGGGAAAAATAAGTTTAAACTAATATGTCCTTGTCATTACCTCTCCAATAGGGTGTACTTTGGCTATTCCTGAAGTCTCATCACACTAGTTTTAGCACTTATTATATTCAGATTTTTATAGTTCCCAACACACTTTTTATGCCAAATCCTCCTTTTCTGGTTTACCCCCATAAAGCCTTATTCTGGAAATGTTAGTTAAAACTAACTACATATTTGTTAAGCAATAATTTTCACCCTTTAAAAAAAAATAAATTGGCCACGCGCGGTGTCTCACACTTGTAATCCCAGCACTTTGGGAGGCCAAGGCGGGTGGATCACGAGGTCAGGAGATCGAGACCATCCTGGCTAACATAGTGAAACCCTGTCTCTACTAAAAAATACAAAAAATTAGCTGGGCTTGGTGGCAGGTGCTTGTAGTCCCAGCTACTTGGGAGGCTAAGGCAGGAGAATGGCGTGAAGCCAGGAGGCGGAGCTTGCAGTGAGCCAAGATCGCACCACTGCACTCCAGCCTGGGCAACAGAGCGAGACTCCATCTCAGAAAAATAAATAAAATAGGCCAGGTGCGGTGGCTCATGCTTGTAATCCCAGCACTTTGGGAGGCCGAGGCTGGAGGATCACGAGGTCAGGAGATCGAGACCATGGTGAAACTCCGTCTCTACTAAAAATACAAAAAAAAAAAAAATTATACGGGCGTGGTGGCAGGCGCCTGTAGTCCCAGCTACTCGGAGAGGCTGAGGCAGGAGAATGGCGTCAACCCAGGAGGCAGAGCTTGCAGTGAGCCGAGATTGCACCACTGCACTCCAGCCTGGGCGACAGAGCGAGACTCCGTCTAAAAAAAAAAAAAAAGAAAGAAAGAAAAATAAATAAAATAAAAAGTTTGAAAAAATAAAATAAATCAAGGGCTTAAATAGTTACTAATTAGGGAATCTGATCAGCATAGGAGAGCTACTGTTAATAAATTATGATAATTCTAGCCAAGAGCAAATAAGTTGAACATTTTAAGATTTCTTGAAGCTTTCTGAAATTTTGAAGATCATTCAATGACATGTTATTAATACTACCTTTACTCCACCAGACATCCTCAGACCCCCAGGTAGGAAACTATTTGCAGGATTAAACAAAATGTATGAAATAGACAAAAACAGGAACCAATATAGGTTCTCATGCATTCATTCCTCAGAAAAACAACTGCTAGATACATATCATTGATCAGGTACTTTGCCTTGCATAAACATACTTTCAAGAAGACATCAAGAAAGACCCAAGTCAAGAAAAAAATAAACTGTAGAGAGTTCGAGGATGGATTTTAATCCCTCTGAAGTAGGAGAATCAAATTCACCTCCCACTGTAGCTCCCTTTCAAACACCCCTACCACTAGAAATCTTTTCATCTCATTTGAAGCCATGATTATAATTGACTTCACAGGAGGACTGAAAGATATTTGGTTATGAGGTGTGCAACATTTGTACGTCATGACTCTCGTAACATAAATGAGATGTTCTCTTAGCCCCCAAGGATAATAAGCACAGATGATCACAGATGATCAGGGTTTCCCTGGTGAATTTGTTTCCAGTTTCAGAGGAAATGTAAGATCTGAAAGAAATTGTAAAAGGAGTATCTGCGAAAAATTAAGTATCATAGAACCACAGAATCACAGAATTAGAGGAAGCATGAGCACAATTCATGGTTCATAGTAAGCCTACGAGAGACAGTTGATAGATGAACAGTCTCCTGTCTCCCAAATAATGGCCTATGTGCAGTAATGAGCAATAGACTTTACACGGGTACGTGTTGAAATGAGAAAAATAAAGGCGATGTAGTAGAGCTAAGTGTCTTCTTGTTTTGTTTGAGAGGAATGGGCAATCCCTTTGAATAGAGAAAAATACACAAGAATATTCTTTTCTTCCTGCATCCAGAATTAACAAATGTGAACATTTTAGCACACTTGTGTTATCATTTTTTACATAAATAAATTATTGTAGATAAAGTTGAAGTCCCTTTTAAACACCTCTCCAGTCCTATTCTCCTTCCCCTAATCAGAGATAACCACGCTCATGTGTTGATATTTCTTCGAGTTCACGTGTGTGTGTGTGTGTGTGTGTGTATCAATACAGAACGTAGAGCATTGGTTGTGTTTTAATTTACATAAATGGTATATATTGTATAAAGCTGGATTTACTTACTATTCTAGAATGATCCTTCATTCTTACATTATTTCTTTTCTTCTTGAATTATCCTTTACTTTGTTAAATGGTAGTAATTATAAATGGCAATTAAACGTCCTAAATTGTCAAAATTAAAAGGTGACAGTCTATATTTCTATAATGACCCGTTGCTCATTTTTTAAAACGATTCCTAAAATCCAAGAGAAGGATAGTACTGCTATAGGTCAACCACGATGTTCCTGCCACATGGCCATCAACCCTCTTCTTGAACACCTTCAGGGATAGGCATGTTACTTGGTAATGTGGCACCATCTCTAAGGAGCTATGTTAGAAAATAATATTCTGGGTTGATCTGAAATCTGTTTTTGTATGACGTCTACCTATTGGCAATATTTTATACTTTGAGGTTACACAAACCAGAACAAATTTAGTTCTCTTTCTTCACAGAAGTACTTCAATCACACAGAGAAACTACAAAATTTTCTCTGAATCTCCTTTCCTAGAAATTAAGCATCCTCATTTCCATCAACTATACCTCATATCATACGGATCTAAGTAGCAAAGAGCTGTATTCACACTCGCTTCCGCTTGATCATTTACCATTGGCAGGAGCTATTTATTTATATAGGAAGGCTCAAAATATCAATGCGGCTGTTGCTACCTGTAAGAACATGATTGATTGAAACAGCTCATCTGCTTTTGATCTTGCAACAGAAGGACTGCCATCTCCAATTGTTGACAAAATACATTTGTCAAGTTCAACAGATATCCCAAGGTATCCACGCAAATCTGAAGCTACAGGGCTAATTGGTGATAAATTTGGGATTAGAACCCAAAGGCTTTGAGATTCTAGCTGTTCTTTCCCACGTCATGGAATATCATATTGTATTGGTTTGGGCCAAATAAATGAGAAATAGCCAAATCAAAGGGAAAAACCATGCTCAGTTTTTCTCAGGGTATTTGAAGCATTTTTTAAAGGAGAGTTTGGTTTTTCTCGATTTACTTTCTTTAGCTGTTTTTGAGACAGGATCTTGCTCTGTCACCCACACTGGAGTGCAGTGGCACAATCATAGCTCACTGTAACCTCAAACTCCTGGGCTCAATCCATCCTCCCGCCTCAGCCTTTCAACTAGTTACTACCACAGGCACATGCCACCATGCCCAGCTAATTTTCCTATTATTTTGTAAAGATGGGGGTCTCTCTATGTTGCCCAAGCTCGTCTCAAACTTCTGAGATCAAGAAATCCTTCCATTTCAGCCTCCCAAAGTGCTAGGATTATAGGCATGGGCCTCCATGCCCAGCCTGCTTTCTTACCCATAACAAAATGGAATGTTTGGGGCCTACAATGTTTCTTCAAGTTGACTATGAAAAGGTTAAAAATTAGTTCTGTTATTTTTTTTTTTTTAATCCCCAGAATGGAGTCCTTGTGCTTTTGCCAGTACTGCTGGCCTCTGCCCGTGGCTTTCTTCCAAATCAGGTGTGTTGACTCAGCTTCCAAACGGCATTTGCAAACATTTTTGGAGCATATCCAATTCCAGGATACACAGTTCACCAGGGCCTGCTTTCACTCCAGGAGTGCCTGATGCCACCAGGAAAAGCATTCTTTACAAAAACGCAAGCTGTTATTTTCACATAATATTCCAAGGAGATCAGTAACACTGTGTGAAAAGGGCAGGGGATGATTCATAGCTGCCCACTCAGCTCCCAAGGAAGTTTCCGAGGCTGATGTCGAATTGTTCCACATAGCTATTGGTATACGGGCCTTGGAAGTTGTTCTGATTGCAAAAGCAGTCCTCTCAGTTTCCTGAGGATGGTGATGGATGGCCCCGCTTGAGGACCTTAGTTCACTGGAAAAATATGGCATTTGATAAAAATTTGAACACAGGTATGTTTTCTTCCTAGGAGATTAAGTGCTCATTTCTCTGTGGGTAGCAAATGCAGATTTTGGCGGACTGAGAAGTTTCTTATTCTGAGACCAAGCCCTGGCCACTGTCTATCTTCGACTCTCTAATAAATTACTATACAATTTTTAGTGCACATTTAAGCCTGAAGTTAAAATGCTAATAAAGAAGCACAGTTTTATGAGACTCTATCAAGCATGCATGTGGATTTTTTAGGGGCGTCAGATATTCCCTAACAGTTACCAAAATAGGTGCTCATTTCCTTTGATGACTTCTTTGAAATGGATTGTTGGTTGAAATCCAATGAGTACTGGCAGATCTCCACCTCCCAGGGAGGGCTATGGTAATTACAACTTGTTGGCATTCTTTTCAGCAACTTTCAGAAGGGATACCAAAAATGAAGCCCTCAAAGAGGTTGAATCATCCTTTCACCCTTGAATGTACTCACTTCCTTTGGTTCTGGCCAGAGCTTTTTTGGAAGATATTCTTACGAACTTCCGTTGCTGGTGTAAGCAGTAGAAAAACAGAAGGCAACAACCAGAATTGGGTTGCCACAATAGAAATAAAGATAAATGCTTCTAACCCACTGAGTTAGTAGGAAATGATGGGAGGGAGTAGGGCATTCCAGCCATAGCTGTTAGCCTCTTTTTATCTGTACTTAGTACAGATGTGGCACTAAACTATTAGAGGTGTGGTGGATTCCTACTAATTCCTACTTCAGAAATAACATTTTTAAGACATTTTTGGTCTTATCATCCGTAGCCCTAAATGGGTCTCTTCTCCTCTAACTCAAAAAGCATCACTCAATTTTTTTCTAACATTTGATAATAAGATGTTGTCCCTGATAGGCTTCAAAACACTGACCTGATGAGGAAGAAAAGATATGATCTTTTGAAAAGTCAAAGTAACACAATAGGATAATAATATAATAGCTGTGGCAAGGAAATTCCTATTTGTTTCCCAAATGAATGACAGTCAATAGGTGTCAGTGTGTTCTAAGATTGAGAGGTCTCTGCGTAAGGAAGACTTAAAGAAGACAAGTCCTGAGTTGGATTGGATAGGAACAGAGAGGAAGGGGATGGTTTGGGACAATGGAACAAGACATGAAAGTATAAAGTCCTTAGGCAGAGGAAGATTCATCAAGAGGGTCACTGTATTAGTTTGCTTGGGCTGCCATATTAAACACCACACACTGGATGGCTCAAACAACCGAAATTTATTTCCTAATAGTCCTAGAGGGTAGAAGTCCAAGATCAAGGTGCCAGCAGGGTTGGATTCCTCCGAGGCCTCTCTCCTTTGCTTGCCGACGACCAACTTCTCTCTGCTTTGCCGTCAGAGGGTCATCCCTTTGTGCGCCGTTGGTGTCTCTTCCTCTTCTTACGAGACCAGTCATATTGGATCAGCATCATTTTAACCCACTCACCTCTTTAAAGACCTTATCTCCAACATCAATCACATTCTGACTACTGGGAGTTGAGACTTCAAAATATGAACTTTGAGTGCCACAATTCTGTCCAAAACATTAAAGAAAATTACAGACTAGAGACCCTGACTTAGATGGGTTGCTGTGAGTGCGAGGATTTGCAGTGTTTGGGGGAGCAAAGAAGCTGTGTTAGAAACGAGAAACATTTCTATGTACGCATGTGTGAGAAATTGCCAAAAGAGGTATCACACAAAAAAGATTTGAATCTTCAAACCTCTGCTAACTTCCTGTGATTTCTTTTCTCATTCTAAATCAATATTCACTTTCATCACGAATTTTGTATTAGCAATTTTGTCATCTCGTTTTTAAAAAAGGGCATCACCCAAAATTGCACAGCATCAGGTTTCACAAACCCGGCTCCATCCTGACATACAAGAATAATCAGGCTGGCTGGGCACAGTGGCTCACACCTGTAACCCCAGCACTTTAGGAGGCCGAGGTGGGCAGATCACCTGAGGTCAGGAGTTCGAGACCAGCCTGACCAACATGGTAAAACCCTGTCTCTACTAAAAAAAAAAAAAAAATACAAAAATTGGCTGGGCATGGTGGCCTGTGCCTGTAATCCCAGCTAGTCTACTTGAGAGGCTGAGGCAGGAGAATCTCTGGAACCCGGGAGGCAGAGGCTGCAGTGAGCTGAGATCATGCCACTGCACTCCAGCCTGGGCAACAGAGCAAGACTCCATAAAAATAATAATAATAATAATAATCAGGCCACTCCCCTTGAAGCAGAGAGTTTTAACAGGAAAGGAGATGAGAGAGGTCAGAATCATAGGCGCTGCAGGCAGAAAGGACTACAGAGTTAGTATTGCCAAATCTGTTATTTCACAGATGAAGAAACTGAGAACCAGAAAGGAGAATGGCATGGCCACAGTCACACACAGCCTGGACACCAGGAGAAACAGAATCCTAGGTTTTGACCCTCAGTCTTGTGGTTTGTCCCATAGATTTAGGCTTTATAAAATTAAGGAACACAGAAATTGATTTAACATTGTGATTCATCATCTGGGCTTATATGGGGAAGCCTCCCATGACCAAATTCTTGGGGCATCTTAAAATACTGTCTTTAGTGCACACCACAAGGCACATACTTTACTTTCTCCTCCTTACTGTTCTGGTCATTAAGGGTTGGTTTTGTTGCTGTTGTTGTTGTTTTTGAGACAGAGTTTTGCTCTGTGCAGTAGCACAATCTCAGCTCATTGCAACCTCAGCCTCCCAGGTCAAGTGATTCTTCTGCCTCAGCCTTCCAAGTAGCTAGGATTACAGGCCCAGGCTACCATGCCTGGTTGATTTTTGTGTTTTTAGTAGACACAGAGTTTCACCATGTTAGCCAGGCTGGTCTTGAACTCCTGACCTCAGGTGATCCACCTGCCTCCACCTCCCCAAGTGCTGGGATTACAGGCGTGAGCCACTGTGCCCAGCCAATAAGGGTTTAATAGCAATGCAAGCAAACTCCCAATCTATCTTTGGTTTCCTATAAATCATGTGGCCACGAAGAGACCTCAGGAACTCCACTTTCTTTGCAATTACCAGTCATTTGTAATTTCCTTTCTCACCTTTCTTTTGAATTTTCTTGTGGAGCTGAGGAAAACCCATTTCTACTTTTCTACCTCGTTTTCTATCTCACCCCCAAAATAATCCCCCAGCACTCCCCCAAACACATACTACAGTGTGGAGCAAGCTTATCATTTAATCCCTCTTCCATATTTTTTCCCAGGCCAGTGATTGTTTAGGGGAACATTTTGGTGAAGAAAGGGTGGAAAGGGAGTTGGTAGCCCAAGGATACTCCTTCAACTTCGCCCCACACTTGGCGACTTCATCTTCATCTCTAGGTGAGGTCAGCATCACTCAAACCCTGCTTGGTTCTTGTCCCCCGTACCACCCTTCCACTCACCTCTCGGGCCCACGCCTCTCCCTCCACTCCACCAGTAATCTGAAACCTTTCCTGACCCCACAGCCCACAGCTTCTGGTCTGCTAAATCCTGGTACTTCTCTAAACATAACTGCACCTTAAGTTAGTTTTTTTTCCCCCGCAAATTCATTATTTGCTACCTATTTATGACTTTTGCCTTTCCCAAAGGCATTCAAAAGACACTTGACCTGTCAGTATAATTCATTGTTTCAGCAATCGCTAAAACCCTTCATAAACCCTAAAAGGGGAATGTGATTCCAAGGTCCACACAGAGAGAGAGAGAATACTGTCTGCAGACAGATTTTATTATGTGGCACTGACACCAGAGAGGAGAGGAAAACCTCAGCAGCCATGGCTGGTGACAGTGGAAAGGGAAACAGGGACCACAATCCCTGGCTGTCACCAGCAAGCTGGCACCAGAGGCACCCCATAGATATCCCCAAAGCCTGCACTGGCCAACAGGGTAGCCACGGCCACTCATGGCCACCAAGCACTAGAAATGTGGCCAGTACCACCTTGGATGAAGTATAAAATACACACCAGATGTCAAGCACTCACCTTGACATAAACAATGTAAAATACTTTGTTAGTCTTTACATCGTTTACCTTCCAAAATGATATTTGGAATACACTGAGTAAAATAAAAAATTGCATTACAGTTAATTTCATCTGTTTCTTTTGATGTTTTTTGCAGTGGCTACTAGAAAATTTTAAATTACAATGATGGCTTCTTCATATGTCTGTTGGATCCTTCTAAACTTCCGTCCACGTGCTGGACTCTCTCCCACCTGGCTGAAGGCTCTGGCTTTGTGGGAAGCCAGGGCCAAGAGTCCAGCTTCTTTTTGTCTGTTTGTTTGCGACGGAGTTTCGCTCTTGTTGCCCAAGCTGGAGTGCAATGGCGCGATCTTGGCTCACCACAACCTCTGCCTCCCGGTTTCAAGCGATTCTCCTGCCTCAGCCTCCCGAGTAGCTGGCATTACAGGCATGTACCACCACGCCCAGCTAATTTTGTATTTTTAGTAGAGATGAGGTTTCTCCATGTTTGCCAGGATGATCTTGAACTCCTAACCTCAGGTGATCCACCTGCCTCAGCCTCCCAAAGTGCTGGGATTACAGGCGTGAGATACTGTGCCCTGCCAGAGTGCCTTCTTTTCTCTCCATGCTAATCACATGCCTAACTGGATCTGAAAGCATTTTTACTTAATTACAGTTGTATTTAGTGGTTAGGGCCTGAGTATTGTCACTACACGATCCTGAGTTCAATAGGCTTTTTCTTTTTGTTTGCTTTGGTGGAGTGCAATGGCATGATCAGGGCTTACTGCAGCCTTGAACTCTTAGCCTTAAGTGATCCTCCTGCCTCAGCCTTCCAAAGTGCTGGGATTACAGGCATGAGCCGCAGCACCCAGCAGGCAATTTCTTTCTTGGCTGGAGTTCCACTTGTGTTGGTGCAAAGAGGAGAATATTTAGAGTTTAAAACAAATGGTTCATAAACAAACAAACGAAATGAATCTGTATATAACTTTAACAGGAAGAGGCTATTTTAGCCTCTATTGATGAATGACCTTACATAAAAGCTTTCCACAGAGAGAGCTGAAATACTTACAATTATTTTATCATGAAAAACTACGTCTTTTAATGCTACTTAAGTAACTTTGGTGAGTCTAAATCTAACACATTCTAAAGACTTTTGATTGTTTGAAAAAAGGCTTGGTCCATAGGGATTTTTATTTGTTAAAAAATATTTAATACAGGCGGGGTGCGATGGCTTACTCCTGTAGTCCCAGCACTTTGGGAGGCCGAGGCGGGCAGATCACGAGGTCAGGAGTTCAAGACCAGCCTGGCCAACATGATGAAACTTCATCTCTACTAAAAAAATATATATATATATAAAAATTAGCTGGGCATGGTGGCACACGCCTGTAATCCCAGCTACTCGGGAGGCTGAGGCAGGAGAATTGTTTGAACTGGGACCCGGTTGGAGGAAGTTGCAGTGAGCCGAGATCACATCACTGCACACCAGCCTGGGCTACAGAGTGAGACTCTGTCTCAAAAAAAAAAAAAAAAAAAGTAATAGACATTGTATAGAAATATAGAATATATGAAAAATAATAAAATAAACTTCCTTGTAACTCACCATCCAGCCTAAGAAATCAAATGTCTCCAATACTATAGAAAGTCCCTCTCAACTCTCAAAAGTAACTGCTAATCTAAATTCCATGTTTATCGTTACTTTTCTTTTAGTTAGAATTTTACTAACTAAATTTAGTTAATTAGAATTTTACTAACTGTCTACCCAAGTAGAAATTTTAAAAGCTGGCTGAGACCAGCCTGGTCAATGTGGTGAAACCCCTTTTCTACTAACAATACAAAAATTACCCGGGCGTGGTGGCCGACACCTGTAATCCCAGCTACTCCGGAGGCTGAGGCAGGAGAATCACTTGAACCCAGGAGGCAGAGGTTGCAGTGAGCCGAGATCACACCATTGCACTCCAGCCTGTGTGACAAGAGCAAGGCTCTGTCTCAAAAAAAAAAAAAAAAAAAAAAAATTGCCACTCTTGTAGGGATCTGCTTAAAATAAATATCCTGGATTCTGCATAGGAACCTAAACTCCCAAAGCAACTATTCTATTTTTACAAGTACTTTTCCATTAAGAAGAAGGAGGAAAAGAGAAGGAGGGCAAGAGAAAAAAAAATATTACCTTATATGTCTGTCTTCTTATATAAGAAAGTGACACCATATAAAGAAACAACTATTCAGGCTGGTGCTAGAGGGTTGGGAAGCCAAGAAATCCCCGGGGAGCAGTCACAGGGAATTCCATCCAAAAGACCAACATGCAACCAATATCCGACAAATGTTAGCGGTGCCTCTGCAGAGGTAGCAATGTTGAATGCCTCGAGTATTCCCAGATGATTTTTATTAATTTCCTCATTCCTTCTCTCCTGAGTCCAGATCTCCCCAGCATAGATTGCTTCCCAAATTGTATCTCCAGTTTTATGTAATATGTAGTCTAATATCTGTTTCTTTCTTGGCTAAGTGTCTTTCTCTGCATCTCCTCTATATCGTTGATAGTCCTCTGTCATCTTTCTGCACATCTTGGGATGCAGTACTTAAAGAATCACAGAGTGTGTTTTCCTTCAACAAAATTAATGACCACCTAGCATTTTCAAGATACCATACACACTCTGAATATCAGAAAAACTAAGATGACATAATCTCTTCCCCAATGGGATCTATATCCTAGTTAAAAAAGTAGGGAGGTTAAAAATCTTTCATTCAACAAGTATCTATTGAGCACCTATTATATGCCAATTATTTTCTTATGCTCCAGGGACACACCAATGACTAAAGCAGATCAAATGTCTGCTGTCATAGAGCTTACATTCTACAGGTGAGAGGCAAACAATAGAGAAAAAAATAAATTATACATTCTGTATGGATTCTTACATTGGAAGGTAATAAGCGCTATGGAAAAAAAAAGTAAAGCAGGGAAGAGGTGGGGAGGAGAAGGGGAATGTGAGTGACGTCTGAAATACGGCTACCTGACCCACAGACACCTCATATAGGTGGCTGCCCCTCTGGGATGAAACTTCCAGAGGAAGGATCAGGCAGCAATATTTGCTGTTCTGCAATATTTGCTCTTCTGTGGCCTCCGCTGGTGATACCCAGGCAAACAGCGTCTAGAGTGGAACTCCAGCAAACTCCAACAGACCTGCTGCTGAGGGACCTGACTATTAGAAGGAAAACTAACAAACAGAAAGGAATAGCATCAACATCAACAAAAAGTTCATCTACACCAAAACCCCATCCGTAGGTCACCAACATCAAAGACCAAAGGTAGATAAAACCACAAAGGTGGGGAGAAACCAGAGCAGAAAAGCTGAAAATTATAAAACTCAGAGAGCCTCTTCTCCTCCAAAGGATTGCAGCTCCTCACCAGGAAAGGAACAAAGCTGGATGGAGAATGACTTTGATGAGTTGACAGAAGTAGGCTTCAGAAGGTCGGTAATAACAAACTTCTCCGAGCTAAAGGAGGATGTTCAAACCCATCGCAAGTAAGCTAAAAACCTTGAAAAAAGATTAGACGAATGGCTAACTAGAATAAACAGTGTAGAGAAGACCTTAAACGACCTGATGGAGCTGAAAACCACGGCACGAGAACTTCATGACGCATGCACAAGCTTCAATAGCAGATTCGATCAAGTGGAAGAAAGGGTACCAGTGATTGAAGATCAAATTAATGAAATAAAGTGAGAAGACAAGGTGAGAGAAAAAAGAGTAAAAAGAAATGAACAAAGCCTCCAAGAAATATGAGACTATATGAAAAGACCAAATCTACATTTGATTGGTGTACCTGAAAGTGATGGGGAGAATGGAACCAAGTTGGAAAACACTCTTCAGGATATTATCCAGGAGAACTTCCCCAACCTAGCAAGGCAGGCCAACATTCAATTTCAGGAAATACAGAGAATACCACAAAGATACTCCTCGAGAAGACCAACCCCAAGACACATAATTGTCAGATTCACCAAGGTAGAAATGAAGGAAAAAGTGTTAAGGGCAGCCAGAGAGAAAGGTCAGGTTACCTACAAAGGGAAGCCTATCAGACTAACAGCGGATCTCTTGGCAGAAACCCTACAGGCCAGAAGAGAGTGGGGGCCGATATTCAACAATCTTAAAGAAAACAATTTTCAACCCAGAATTTCATATCCAGCCAAACTAAGCTTCATAAGTGAAGGAGAAATAAAATCCTTTACAGACAAGCACATGCTGAGAGATTTTGTCACTACCAGGCCTGCCTTACAAGAGCTCCTGAAGGAAGCACTAAACATGGAAAGGAACAACCAGTACCAACCACTGCAAAAGCATGCCAAATTGTAAAGACCATCAATGCTAGGAAGAAGCTACATTAATTAACGGGCAAAATAACCAGTGAATATCATAATGACAGGATCAAATTCACACATAAGAATATTAACCTTAAATGTAAATGGGCTAAATGCCCCAATTAAAAGACACAGACTGGGCTGGGTGCCATGGCTCACACCTGTAATCCCAACACTTTGGGAGGCCAAGGGGGGCAGATCACGAGGTCAGGAGGTCAAGATCATCCAGGCTAACACAGTGAAATCCCATCACTACTAAAAATACAAAAAATTAGCCGGGCGTGATGGTGGGCGCCTATAGTCCCAGCTACTCAGGAGGCTGAGGCAGGAGAATGGCATGAACCCAGGAGGCGGAGATTGCAGTGAGCCAAGGTGGCGCCACTGAACTCCAGCATGGGCTACAGCGTGAGACTCTGTCTCCAAAAAAAAAAAAAAAAAAAAAAAAAAAGACACAGACTGACAAATTGGACAAAGAGTCAAGACCCATCAGTGTATTCAGGAGACCCATCTCACGAGCAAACACACAGATAGGCTTAAAATAAAAGGATGGAGGAAGATCTGCCAAGTAAATGGAAAGCAAAAGAAAAAAAAAAAGTGGAGGTTGCAATACTAGTCTATGATAAAAGACTTTAAACCAACAAAGATCAAAAGAGACAAAGAAGGCCATTACACAATGGTAAAGGGATCAATTCAACAAGAAGAGCTAACTATCCTAAATATATATGCACCCAATACAGGAGCACCCAGATTCATAAAGCAAGTCCTTAGAGACGTACAAAGAGATTTAGACTCCCACACAATAATAATGGGAGATTTTAACACCCCTCTGTCAATATTAGACAGATCAATGAGAGAGAAGGTTAACAAGGATATCCAGGACCTGAACTCAGCTCTGCAACAAGCAGACCTAATAGACATCTACAGAACTCTCCACCCCAAATCAACAGAATATACATTCTTCTCAGCATCACATCACACTTATTCTAAAATTGACCACATAATTGGAAGTAAAGCACTCCTCAGCAAATGTAAAAGAACAGAAATCACAACAAACTGTCTCAGACCACAGTGCAGTCAAATTAGAACTCAGGATTAAGAAACTAACTCAAAACCACATGACTACATGGAAACTGAACAACTTGCTCCTGAATGACTACTGGGTAAATAATGAAATGAAGCAGAAATAAAGATGTTCTTTGAAACCAATGAGAACAAAGACACAATGTACCATAATCTCTGGGACACATTTAAAGCAGTGTGTAGAGGGAAATTTATAGCATTAAATGCCCACAAGAGAAAGCAGGAAAGATCTAAAATCAACACCCTAACATCACAATTCAAAGAACTAGAGAAGCAAGAGCAAACAAATTCAAAAGCTAGCAGAAGGCAAGAAATAACTCAGATCAGAGCAGAACTGAAGGAGATAGAGACACAAAAAAACCTTCAAAAAATCAATGAATCCAGGAGCCGGTTTTTTGAAAAGATCAACAAAATTGGTAGACAGCTAGCAAGACTAATAAAGAAGAAAAGAGAGAAGAATCAAATAGATACAATAAAAAATGATAAAGGGGATATCACCACCCATCCCATAGAAATACAAACTCCCATCAGAGAATACTATAAACACCTCTATGCAAATAAACTAGGAAATCTAGAAGAAATGGATAAATTCCTGGACACATACAACCTCCAAAGACTAAACTGGGAAGAAGTTGAATCTCTGAATAGACCAATAACAAGCTCTGAAATTGAGGCAATAATTAATAGCCTACCAACCAAAAAGAAGTCCAGGGCCAGATGGATTCACAGCTGAATTCTACCGGAGATACAAAGAGGAGCTCATATCATTCCTTCTGAAACTATTCCAATCAATAGAAAAAGAGAGAATCCTTCCTAACTCATTTTAGGAGGCTGACATTATCCTGATACCAAAGCCTGGCAGAGACACAACAAAAAAAGAGAATTTTAGACCAATATCCCTGATGAACACTGATGCAAAAATCCTCAATAAAATACTGGCAAACCGAATCCAGCAGCACATCAAAAACTTATCCACTACGATCAATTCAGCTTCATCCCTGGAATGCAAGGCTGCTTCAACATACGCAAATCAATAAACATAATCCATCACATAAACAGAACCAATGACAAAAACCACATGATTATCTCAGTAGATGCAGAAAAGGCCCTCAACAAAATTCAACAGCCCTTCATGCTAAAAACCCTCAATAAACTAGGTATTGATGGAACGTATCTCAAAATAGTAAGAGTTATTTATGACAAACCCATAGCCAACATCATACTGAATGGGCAAAAACTGGAAGCATTCCCTTTGAAAACCAGCACAAGACAAGGATGCCCTCTCTCACCGCTCCTATTCAACATAGTGTTGGAAGTTCTGGCCAGGGCAATCAGGCAAGAGAAAGAAATAAAGGGTATTCAATTAGGAAATGAAGAAGTCAAATTGTCCCTGTTTGCAGATGACATGACTGTATATTTAGAAAACCCCATCTTCTCAGCCCTAAATCTCCTTAAGCTGATAAGCAACTTCAGCAAAGTCTCAGGATACAAAATCAGTGTGCAAAACTCACAAGCATTCCTACACACCAATAACAGACAAACAGAGAGCCAAATCATGAGTGAAGTCCCATTCACAATTGCTTCAAAGAGAATAAAATACCTAGGAATCCAACTTACAAGGGATGTGAAGGACCTCTTCAAGGAGAACTACAAACCACTGCTCAACAAAATAAAGGAGGACACAAACAAATGGAAGAATATTCCATGCTCACGGATAGGAAGAATCAATATTGTGAAAATGGCCATACTGCCCAAAGTAATTTATAGATTCAATGCCATCCCCATCAAGCTACCAATGACTTCCTTCACAGAATTGGAAAAAACTACTTTCAAGTTCATATGGAACCGAAAAAGAGCCCACATTGCCAAGACAGTCCTAAGCAAAAAGAACAAAGCTGGAGGCATCACGCTACCTGACTTCAAACTATACTACAAGGCTACAGTAACCAAAACAGCATGGTACTGGTACCAAAACAGATATATAGACAAATGAACAGAACAGAGGCCTCAGAAATAATGCCATACATCTACAACCATCTGATCTTTGACAAACATGACAAAAACAAGAAATGGTGAAAAGATGCCCTATTTAATAAATGGTGCTGGGAAAACTGGCTAGCCATATGTAGAAAGCTGAAACTGGATCCCTTCCTTACACCTTGTACAAAAATTAATTCAAGGTGGATTAGAAACTTAAATGTTAGACCTAAAACCATAAAAATCCTAGAGGAAAACCTAGGCAATAACATTCAGGACATAGGCATGGGCAAGGATTTTATGACTAAAACACCTAAAGCAATGGCAACAAAAGCCAAAATTGACAAATGAGATCTAATTAAACTAAAGAGCTTCTGCACAGCAAAAGAAACTACCATCAGAGTGAACAGGCAACCTACAGAATGGGAGAAAATTTTTGCAATCTACCCATCTGACAAAGGGCTAATATCCAGAATCTACAAAGAACTCAAACAAATTTACAAGAAAAAAACAACCCCATCAAAAACTGGGCAAAGGACATGAACAGACAGTTCTCAAAAGAAGACATCTATGCAGCCAACAGACACATGAAAAAATGCTCATCATCACTGGCCATCAGAGAAATGCAAATCAAAACCACAATGACATACCATCTCACGCCAGTTAGAACGGTGATCATTAAAAACTCAGGAAACAAGAGATCCTGGAGAGGATGTGGAGAAATAAGAATGCTTTTATACTGTTAGTGGGAGTATAAATTAGTTCAACCATTGTGGAAGACAGTGTGGTAATTATTCAAGGATCTAGAACTAGAATTACCATTTGAACTAGCAATCCCATTATTGGGTATATACCCAAAGGATTATAAATCATGCTACTATAAAGACACATGCACACGTATGTTTATTGCAGCACTATTCACAATAGCAAAGACTTAGAACCAACCCAAATGTCCATCAATGATCGACTGGATTAAGAAAATGTGGCACATATATACCATGGAATACTATGCAGCCATAAAAAAGGATGAGTTCATGTCCTTTGCAGGGACATGGATGAAGCTAGAAACCATCATTCTCAGTAAACTATCACAAGGACAGAAAACCAAACACCACATGTTCTCATTCATAGGTGGGAATTGAACAATGAGATCACTTAGACACAAGGTGAGAAACATCACACACTGGGGCCTGTCATGGGGAGGGGGGCTGGGGGAGGGATAGCATTAGAAGAAATACCTAATGTAAATGATGAGTTGATGGGTGCACCAAACCAACATGGCACATGTATACCTATGTATCAAACCTGCACACTGTGCACAAGTACCCTAGAACTTAGAGAATTACTGAAAAAAAAAAAAAGAAAGAAAGAAAAAGAAATACAGGCACCTGAGAAGGTGACAATTGAATAAAGATGTGAAGGCTGAGGCAGCAGCCATGTGCTTGCTGGGGGAAGAGCTTTCCAAGTAGAGCAAACAGTAAGTGCAAAGGTTTTGGAGTGAGAGCAAATCTCAGGTTCCTTTTGTTCCTATGTTTCTTTTCAGGAAACATCAAGGGGGACACCATGGGAATAGCAGAGAATGAGGAAAGGGCAGTTGGAGAAAAGGCCAGAAAGGTGACAGAAGGGACATTGGTAGATACATATATATTTGAATTAAGATAGGACCTTTTTGCTGATAAATTTGAAAACAGGTATCTTCAGCAGAAAAAAAAAAAGGAACATTATATGGCAAGCGCTAAATAGTGAAACCAATGAGTAAGAAGTAGAAATTCTGAATGAGAAAATAAAAATTAAAAATTGATTCTCATATATACTTTATGTCTGATAGTAAAAGTTAGGATGTACCTATTTGAGGCAACTCTATTTTCAATATTTAAAGGAGGCAGATGTTATATTTTTGGAAACTGAACTTCATGTGATGGTTTTGGTTTTCACTGAATTCTTATTGAGAATCTGGTGAATATAGGATTTTATAGGCATGGTAAGGACTGAGATTAGTTGTACAATGAATAAAGAAGTTGTAGTGGGTGTTCATATGTGATTAAATTGATTTAGTGACCAGTTCTACATGATGCACTGTAAGAACCTCCTAAATTCAACATGATACTTCTAGGTGAAAGTTATTGCCAAAATTGTGTTCTTTCTACCCATGGTCTGTTGTACATTGGCTTCTACAAGTGCTTAGTGGGGGATTTATAATAATTAACCTTTAGTTATAAGAGTTAACCTTTTGATTTTTCACAGTGTCTGGCTTAAGCAGGCCATGAACTTAGAGTACTAAAGACAATCTAACTAATGTTTCTTTGATATTTGGGATGTGATGTATAAGCCATTGTGCTGTGTGACACACACAAAAAAAGGTGCTTTCCTTCCAGAGCTAATGATCAACTGGATAAGAGAGATACATATACAACTACTAAAACTTCATAAGTAATGGAGTACATGCTTTAAAAGCAGTAAAGACAAAACACAATGGAACGGCCAGGCAGGGAACAAGTAGTTTGACTGCACTAAAGACAGTAAGTCTGCTTCCTTTCATGGGAACCTTGACATATGAATTAAGGGAGTAAAAGAATGTCTGTAAACATCATCTCCCTTGGATAAGTACCTGGATTGCTAATACTACATATGATTCCACCACAAGATCAAGGCTTACATCTAGAGCAACCACTGACATCACAAAGCCAATGATGTGTTCATGTTTTAAAGAGAATTAAATCAAACAGGCATACCAAGTATGCCTATTTGAAGAGGTAGCAATGCCTCAAGTATTCCCAGATGATTTTGATTAATTTCCCTCACTCCTTCTCTCCCGAGTCCAGATCTCCCCAGCATAGATTTATTCCCAAATACTGTCTCCATTTTTATACAGTATATAGCTTAATATCTCTTTCTTTATTGGTTAAGCATCTTTATCTGCCTCTGGTAATTAGCTTCCTGGGGTTTTTTGTATGTGTGTTTTTGTTTTTTTGAGACTGAGTCTTGCACTGTGGCCCAGGCTGGAATGCAGTGGTATAATCAATGCTCACTGTGGCCCCAACCTCCTAGGCTCAAGCAATCCTCCTACCTCAGCCTCCCAAATAGCTGGGATTACAGGTGTGAGCTAACATGCCCAGCTAATTTCTATATTTTTTGTTGAGACAGGGTTTCTCCACATTACCCACACTGGTCTCAAACTCCTGAGCTCAAGCAATCTGTCTGCCTCAGCCTCCCAAAGTGCTGGAATTACAGGTGTGAGCCTCTGCAATCAGCCATTAATTCTTTATTAAAAAATATATGTACAGTGCATGTGTAAGTGTACAGCCCGATAAATTTTTAGGGTTAGGGTTAAATGCACATACCTCTTTAACTAAAACCCACATCAAGAAACAAAACATTACCAACCAGCTCTGCAGACGATCCCTTCATGCCCTACCCCCCACCTCCGAGTCACTACCACTACCTCCCACCAAGCCTCCTGATTTCTAACAGTAGAGATTCATTCTGCTTTCACATAAATACAGTCATACAGTGCACACTATTTTGCATCTGTATTCCCTCACTGTTGTACTCATGAAATTCTTCCTATTATTTTGCAAAGTTGAAGCATGTCTGTTTTCATCATTCTGTAGCATTCTATTATATTGCTGTACTACAATTTATCTGTTCTACTGTTGATGGGCATTTGTATCATTTTCAGTCTGAAGCTATTATAGATAATGCTGAAATGAGCATTTCAATACATGTCTTTTGGTGAACAAATGTACAGATTTCTATTTGGTAAATTGGTATTTGGTGTATATTTGGTAGAATTGCCGTATCACAGTTGATACTTCCAAGTAATTTTCCAAACTGTACTAATTTATACTCCTACTAGAAGTTTATAACAGTTTCATTTGCTCCACATCCAACTCTTGGTGTTTTCCATCTGTTTCATTTTGGCCATTCTGGAGAATATGTAGAGGATTATCTGTCTTTTTTCTACTGATTTTTAGGAGTTCTTTATAAATTGGGGATATGAAACCATTGTTTGTTATATGTTTTGCAAAAAAAAACCTTCTTCCACTCTCTTAATGGTGTCTTTGGATGTATAGAAGTTAATATAGAACAGCTATCTTTTTTTTTTTTTGAGACGGAGTCTCACTTTGTTGCCCAGGCTGGAGTCCCAGTGGCGCAATCTCGGCTCACTGCAAGCTCTGTCTCCCAGGTTCACGCCATTCTCCTGGCTCAGCCTCCTGAGTAGCTGGGACTACAGGCACCCGGCACCATGCCTGGCTCCTCTTTTGTATTTTTAGTAGAGACTGAGTTTCACCGTGTTAGCCAGAATGGTCTGGATCTCCTGACCTTGTGATCCACCCGTCTCGGCCTCCCGAAGTGCTGGGATTACAGGCGTGAGCCACCGCGCCCGGCCTATTTTTCTTGTATCATAGTTTTTTGGGGGGTTGTCTTTTGGGTTGTCTATGAAGACTTTGCCCATCCCCAGGTCAGGAGTGAGTTCTAGTTTTCCTCTAAAAGGTATATCGTTTACTTTTCACTTCTAGATCTGCAATTCCTTGATTTTTTTTAAATCGATGATGTGAGGTTGTTTTTCCCTATACAGATATATGATTGACCCAGAACCATTTTACTGAAACAGGGAATTATTTTTAATTCATTTAAGATGTATTAGAGCTACTGAAATAAGAATCAAATATATCTGATAATCTTAAGTATTTCCTATAATCTGAAATCTTAGTTTAAGTGTCAAGTCCACTTTATTTTGGGGTCTAACTCAAATTTCCAACAAATATGGAAGGAATAAGAGAAGAAATAAGTTTATTTCACTACTATTAATCTATTATCCAAATATTAAATTGGAATAGTTCCACCTGATTCTGCATTTTCCATTCTGTCCAGGTGTAGCACTGGTTTTTACATGATTCTCTGTGCAAGAACCACAATTTTTTCTGGTTACACTCATGATTGGAATACTATCTGAAATATAAAAAAGCAAAAATGAATAGAAATATTGGCATTTTTGCCGTACATTGCCACAATTTCATTTGCAGACGTCACTATTGCTGTATGTTATGTCCTTCAAATTCCACTCAAAAGAGTGGTTGTTTTGTAATGCATGTATCAATAAACCACTAAACCCAAGTGTATTACCACATCTCTTATGCAGGAATGTGAGGGAAATAAGATTGAAGACTATGCACTTGCGAAATTCTATAAACAATACACTCAGTTTGCTGAGAAGTGCTATATTTAAATAACATAAGGGTCCTTTTAGTTCTCTATAGCTCCTAGAATTACAAAACCAATGAAAAATTTCATTGCTGAAAGTAAATAGATGACATATAGAAAACTAATGACACATCATTAATATCTAGCTTTTTCTATAAAAATGGACACTTTTTAGCACAATAGAAAACATATAAAATATATTATGAAGTTTCAAAGACCCAAGAAACTCCCCCAAAAATTGCTCCTAAAACAAAACTTCGTCTCTCATCTTTCAGAGTCAGTAGACTCAATGGCTGATATATCACTGTCACATAATATTTAATTCTGTTCTGACGATCAACTATAAACAATTAACATTTTTAAAATTATGGGAGAGTTAACAAATGTAAACACTTGGTTATATTATTATAAGAAACCTATGATTAGATAGTTTAGATTAGATTCAAGATGGCAGCAGGACTGTACCCCTTCCTGGAGGCTCTAGGGGGTAACTGTCTCCTTGCTGTTCCCAGCTCCTGGAAGCCGCCCACCATCCTTAGCTCACCTCCATCTTCAAAGCCAGCAATAGCCAGTTCTTCTCATATTGCTTTACTCTGACCTTGCCGTCTATCTCATTTGTTCACATGTAAGGACTCTTGTGATTACACTGGGCCCACCTAGATAATCCAGGACAATCTCCATATTTGAAGGTCAGTAGATTAGCAAATTTAATTCTAACTGCTACCTTCATTCTTCATTGCTGTGTAACATAACATGTCCATAGGCTCCTGGGATTAGGATATGGTCATTGTCACTGGGGAGCTGGGGCTATGGGTGTGCATTAATCTACCTACCACGACTACCTTTTTTTAATCAAAAAGAGAGGGTTTTGTTTGTTTGTTTTTTTGAGAAGGAGTCTCTCTCTGTCGCCCAGGCTGGAGTGCAGTGGCGCAATCTCGGCTCACTGCAAGCTCCGCCTCCCAGGTTCACACCATTCTCCTGCCTCAGCCTCCGGAGTAGCTGGGACTACAGGCGCATGACGCCACTCCCAGCTAATTGTTTATATTTTTTAATACAGACGGGGTTTCACCGTGTTAGCCAGGATGATCTCGATCTCCTGACCTCGTGACCCACCCGCCTCGGCCTCCCAAAGTGCTGTGATTACAGGAGTGAACCATCACACACGGCCAAAAGAGAATTTTTATTAGAAGGCAATTTTCATCCCTCTATCAAGAATTCAAATCTACTTATTTCATTTCTTTTCCCTAGAGGAAATGGAGAACAAATGAAAAGCGTATTAAAAATTTGCGGCTGGGCGCGGTGGCTCGCGCCTGTAATCCCAGCACTTTGGGAGACCAAGACGGGCGGATCACGAGGTCAGGAGATCAAGACCATCTTGGCTAACACGGTGAAACCCCGTTTCTACTAAAAATACAAAAAATTGGCCAGGCATGTTGGCGGGCGCCTGTAGTCCCAGCTACTCGGGAGGCTGAGGCAGGAGAATGGCGTGAACCCAGGAGGCGGAGCTTGCAGTGAACTGAGATCGCGCCACTGCACTCCAACCTGTGGGACACAGCGAGACTCCATTTCAAAAAAAAAAAAATTTGCTTTAGAATCCATAAAATCAAACCAGGTCCTGACCTGATTATATTTTATGTTTCTGAAATAAAAAAAGAAGTTTATATCCAGAAAAGCAAAGCATGAACCTAGAAATGTAATTTAATAAAGATCCTAGGAAGTGAAATTTGTTGAAATCTGTGTCCAAAAAGTAGATAAATTATTCTCCATTTATAATAAAGATGTGCTACATACTATATGACTCTGTTTATATAACATTCTGTAAATGAAAAAATTATAGAAATGAAGAACAGATAAGTGTTTGCAGGGACCGGAAAAGGAGAGGGAAGGTGTGACCAGGAAGGAAAGCAGGAGAGACTTCCACTGTGGTGAGAGAACACTTCTATATCATGATTGTGCTGACATGACAGCTACAGGAATATGTATATATACATGTATTAACTGTGTCATAGAATTATCTACCAAGACAAGAAAAAAGAAGAACATGCAAAATTTGGTAAAATCTGACTCAAGTCTGCAGTCTATTAATTGTATTATGCCAATCAATTTCTTGGTTTTGATAGTGCACATTGAGAGAAGTTGAGTGATTGGTGTACTACTTTTACAACTTTTTGTGAGTCTATAGTTTTTTTTTAAGTTGAATTTTAAAATATGTGTTTAAAAAACAAGAGAGAAATGAGAGCATAGACAGATGGTTAAAAGTTGAAAATGAGCACTTAAACATCCATCTGCAATGTTTAAGGTAGAAAAGGTGAACTTTCAGATTCAATGCTATTCCTATCAAACTACAAACGTCATTTTTCACAGAATTAGAAAAAAACTATTCAAAACTTCATATCAAACCAAAAATGAGCCTGAATAGCAAAAATAATCCTAAGCAAAAAAAAAAAAAAAAAAAGCTGGAGGCATCACATTACCCAACTTCAAACTATATTATAAAGCTACAGTAGCCAAAACCACATGGTACTGGTGCAAAAATAAACAGAGACTAATGGAACATAATAAAGAACCCAGAAATTAAACTGCACACCCACACCATCTGATCTTCAACAAAGTAGACAAAAGCAAGCAATTGGGATAGGGACTCTCTGTTCAATAAGTAGTGCTGGGATAACTGGCTAGCCATATGCAGAAGAATGGACCCCTACTATTCACTATATTCAAAAATTAACTCAAGATGGATCAAAGACTTAAATGTAAGACCTTAAACTATAAAAATCCTAGAAGAAAAACTAGGAAATACCATTCTGAGTATCAATTCTTTGCCTTGGCAAAGAATTTATGACTAAGTCCTCAAAAGCAATTGCAACAAAACCAAAAATTGACAGGTGGGACCTAATTAAACAGAAGAACTCCTGCACAGGAAAAAAAAAATTATCAATGGAGTAAACAACCTACAGAATGGGAGAAAATATTCATGAACTCTGCATCTGACAAAGGTCTAATATGCAGAATCTATAAGGAACTTAAGTCAGCAAGCAAAAAACATATAACCCCATTAAAAAGTGGGCAAAGGACATGAACAAATGCTTCTTAAAGGAAGACATGCAAGCAGCCAACAAACATATAAAAATGTTCATCATCACTAATCATCAGAGAAACGCAAATCAAAACCACAATAAGATACCATCTCACAGCAGTCAGAATGGCTATCATTAAAAGGTCAAAAAGGTAACAGATGCTGGCGAGGCTGCAGAGAAAAGGAAACACTTATACACTGTTGGTAGGAATGTACCTTAGTTCAGCCACTGGGGAAAGCAGTTTGGAGATTTCTCAAAGAACTAAAAATAGAACTAACATTCAAGCCAGCAATCCCACTACTGGGTATATACCCAGAGGAAAAAAATCATTCTATCAAAAAGACACATGCACTTGTATGTTCACAACAGCACTGCTCACAATAGCAAAGACATAGAATCAACCTAGGTGCTCATCAACAGTAGGTTGGATAAAGACAATGTGGAACACATACACCACAGAACAGTATGCAGCCTTAACAAAGAAGGAAATCACATCCTTTGCAGCAACATGGATGATGCAGCTGGAGGCCATTATCCTAAGCGAATTAATGCAGGAACAGAAAACCAAATACCACAGGTCCCCACTCAGAAGTGGGCCCTAAACACTGGGTACATGCGGACATAAAGGAACAACAGACACTGGGGACTACAATAGGGGGAAGAGTGAAGGAGGGAAACAAGGGCTGAGAAATGACCTATTGGATACTATGTTCACTACCTAGGTGATGGGATCATTCACACCCCAAACCTCAGCATCATGCAATATACCCAGGTAACAAATCTGCACACGTACCTCCCAAATCTAAAATAAAATATGAGATTTAAAAAAGAAAAAATTGACTAATTATGATTTAATATTTGGTAGAGACATGGACCAGGTAAATTAGTAAAAGATCCAAGAATTCATTCCAACTCTCAAACCATTCCAAATCTGTAGTTCTAATGTAGTTCTAATTTATATGTAGTTCTAATTCAAGCAACTAAATAGTTTTATCCTTAATTTAGTAGCGGAAAAAAGGGGGCAGAACAGGCCGGGCGCGGTGGCTGATGTCTGTAATCTCAGCACTTTGGAAGGCCAAGGTGGGTGGATCACAAGGTCAGGAGATCAAGGCCATTCTGGCCAACATGGTGAAACCCCGTCTCTACTAAAAATACAAAATTAGCAGGGCTTGGCAGTGCGTGCCTGTAATCCCAGCTACTCTGGAGGCTGAGGCAGGAGAATCATTTGAACCCGGGAGGCGGAGATTGCAGTGAGCAGAGATCGCGCCACTGCACTCCAGCCTGGAGTCAGAGCAAGACTCCATCTCAAAAAAAAAAAAAAGAGGGCAGAACAAAGAAAGAAGCAATATTTGGTTTCCATAGAAGCATGAAAAGTTAAATAATTAGACTGCCCTCGAAATGAAGAAAACATAGAAAACTTAAATTCCCACCTCAGGTGAGCTCTGAAGAGACCTGGATCCTGCCCAGAGGAGACTTCCCTCCGCTGGTTTGCAAGAAGCCAAGCCTCTGATGGGGAACTTTAAAAATAGGGCTTAAATGTTTGTCTACTTCAAGATATTCAAGATAATTCCATAAAGCAACTTTCAAAAATATGTTAACGATTAAGATACGGGTGTTCACTCTGATTCAAGAGATTTCAAAACAGTCATCCTAACTGTGCCAGGACAAAATGCTGTATCAGTGATCATTACACATAGAGAAAAGAAAACATTTTATACACCCTAATGACTTTTTGGTTACCCAGTAAGGGTCTGTAATCAGAGAAGCAGCAACATCAACTACAGAAAGATGGAGATGCAGCAAAAATTAATGGCAGACAAGGAACTTGGGATGAGAGTAAGCTGGGATTTGATAAATGAATCTCGCAGCCTCTGGAAGATTTTGAGACCTGATTCCCATGTTCCTTTTGATAGAGGACTTTAAAATGTCCTGTTAGATCAGTGAAGCTACTGAGGAATACAACTTCCATTTTCTGACACTGAAACAGAAACAACCACACAAATCTATATTCAAAGCTTGTTCAAAACAGTCCATGTTCCTAGCTGAAATCTGGCAAGTTCAGATCCCCTTCCTGCCACTTACTGTGTGAGCTGAGGAAGTCTCTAAAATAAACTAAGTCTAAATTGCAGCATCTGCAAAAGGGAATTATAATAATGGTTAACATTTATTGAGGGGTTGCTATGTTCCAAGCCTTGATCTGAGTTTATGTATATGGATTCATTTAATAACGCTTACTGAAATCCTACTACTTACCTCAAAGGAAATGATCAAATGTGAGGGATAAATGAGCTACAAAGTGTAAAAACCCCAGGACTATGTGTGTCTGAAACATACAAGGTACTAAATACCTGTTTGCTTCCTTTCTTTGGTTTTTCTTTTTTGGAAGTTTCCCTCACAGTTGTTTTAGTATTCACGCTCCAGCTGGCCACACCCTATCAGGGGTCTCCGTTAGTAAGGCCGAAAATACAATACTGAAGTATTTGCAGAAGCACCCATACCAGGCTAGCAGATAGCTCTTAAATAATTACCACTTTAACACTTCAGAATCCATCAATTAATATAAAAATAGCTACCCTGAAATGACATCTATAAAATGTTTTGTTATCATAAGAATAATGCCATATAGATGAAGCACAATTATTGCTCTTTTTGGTTATTATAATGATCAACTTTTTAATGGTAGTGAAGGCGTGTAGATGTACTGATCTTCTTAGTCTTGGTTCTGAGCCCATAAACTAATTCTGAGCTCTGCTCTGCCATGGATGAGCATTCAGATAGCTGCAGCAGTAGGATTCCTTTGGAATTCACTTTAGAACCAAACCTCTCTTCCCTTCTCTCTCCAACTGACCCTCACCTGGGGCATGGCCTACACTGGAAACACTGACTTCCCCAAGGGTTTTGAGCCTCCAAGTACTCTAGCTATACCCTCCGCAAGGCCTTGATTAGATGTTATATGTTCGGCTGTACATAGAAATCCGCTTTCTTCTCTGTGTAAACTACTTTTTAAAAGAAAGTACGGGCCAGGAGTGGTGGTTCACACCTGTAATCCCAGCACTTTGGGAGGTGGAGGAGGGAGGATTGCTTGAGGCCAGGAGTTTGAGACAAGCCTGGACAACCCTTGTCTGTACAAAAAAGAAAATAAAAAATTAGTGGGCATGGTGGCACGCGCCTGTAGTCCTAGCTACTCGGGAGGCTGAGACAGAAGGATTGCTTGAGCCCAGGAGTTTGAAGCTACAGTGAGCTATGCACTCCAGTCTGGGTGGGTGCACTCCAGTCTGAGTGACAGAGCAAGACCCTGTCACTAAATAAATAAAAGGAAGTAGGGCACCTACAAAAGCTCAGTGAGTTATTTCAGTCCCTACTGACTTTGTGTCTATTAGAATTTTTTTTAATCATGTGAGCTGAGAATAAGAATAAACAGGTTGACCCAGCCTAATGGCATACATCATAACGTTCCTGAAAATTGCACTTAGTCCTTAATCAAAACCCTTGACACATTAATTCAGTAACAACTCTTTCTTTCTTTCTTGCCCAAATCTCTAATTGCCACTAGAGGGGAGGAGGTATTCCCTTTTTCTGTCCTGCACTTTAAGATTGCCAAATCTTTGATCAGTTTAGCAATTTAGTTTCTCTCCCTGATTTAGCAACTTCTGAGATACCTCCACATACCGTGTTCTAATAATCAGTAAATATAACATGAGTTATATTTCTTAAATCACAGAGCTTTGGTGACCCTCAGTCACAAAGTGGTCTCTTGAGGATTTCAATACTTTTGAACAAGATTATGCAAGGTTAGACCTTTAGGCTAAATACCCAGGTTAAAAGCCCACGACTGAGAACACCTCTTCCATTCTTCTCACCAGACACCCTAAGTGACTCTATTCTTCTAGCATTAGATGTCTGGAAAATAATGTTAGCTCACATTTTCTGCAACACACATTATACAGAAACTTTTTTTTTTTGGACATGGAGTCTCGCTCTGTCACCCAGTCTGGAGTGCAGTGGCGCGATCTCAGCTTACTGCAAGCTCCGCCTCCTGGGTCCGTGCCATTCTTCTGCCTCAGCCTCCGGAGTGGCTGGGACTACAGGTGCCCGCCACCATGCCCAGCTACTTTTTTTCTATTTTTAGTAGAGACGGGGTTCCACCCTGTTGGCCAGGATGGTCTTGATTTCCTGACCTCGTGATCCGCCCACCTCGGCCTCCCAAAGAGCTGGGATTACAGGCGTGAGCCACTGCGTCCGGCCCGGAAACACATTTTCAAAGTGCTTTTCTAAGTAATGTATGTCATTTACATGTTACTAATGCTCAATTCAGAAGACTACTATTAATTTCTAGTTGCTGTGAAAGACTGTTTAATGGATTTTCTTCTCAATGATTGTGACTGCATTTCAAGTAAGAGTTCTATTGTAATTACTGCATCAAGAACTATTTGACTCTTCAAATATTAAAGAACATATAGAAATGTATCCATCATAACATCTCCATTTCTAAAGAATTTTAGTATACATTAGTGGCCTTCTCTAGTATAGCATGTCTTAACAATTAGCCAAAAAAGCATACGCTAAATAAACTTGAAATTAGCTCTATTTCATAAATCACAGAATTTTTGAGCTCAGGGTACCTAAAGCATGAAATATTCCTCTATTTTTTTATTTTTTTGAGACAAGGTCTTGCTCTTTTGCCAGGCTGGAGTGCCACAGGGTGATCACAGCTCACTGCCACCTTGACCTCCCAGACCCAAGTGATCCTCCCATCTCAGCCTCACCAGTAGCTAACTGGAACTACAGGCATGAGCCACCACATCTGGCTTTTTTTTTTTTTTTAGATGAGGTATTTCTATGTTGCCCATGCTGGTCTCAAACCCCTTGACCTTAAATAATCCCCCCCAAATTGGCCTCCCAAAATGCTGGGATTACAGACTACAGCCACTGGGCTCAGGCTCTCTTCCATGTTCTTAATCTCTTTGAGAACTTAATAAAAGGCAATAACACCCGCAGACTTTTTAAAAAAGAAGGTCCTGATTTAGACCACCTCTTTTATTTTTCAGATGGGAAAACTGAGTTTCCATAGATTAAGAACCACAACGCAAGTTCTAAGGCTCAAGGGTGAGCTGAAACCTAAGTACCCCCTCACTTGACCAATAGTGGTTTTTATTGGGAAAAAAAGCTGTTCTTTAGTGAATTTCTACTTTAAGCCAGGCAATATTTTGAGATATTTTATCCATATTAGCTCTGAAGTTACAAATGATAAAACCTTACAGGGTAGGAATTATTTCCCCATTTTACAAAAACATTCACATTTGAGAGATTTAATAACTTTCCCAAGGTCTCATATGTAATTCAACAAGAAAGCCAGGATTTAAATCCCTGAATATCAAAACTCCAAAGCAAAAACAACAACAACAACAACACCCCACAGTATTACATTCAGAATAGTATCTTTCATTGGACATAGTTGATTCATCTGTAAGAAAGGAACAAACCAATGAAAGCTTAAAAATGAGTAATGCTGAGTAAGTTCTAACCTTGAGCTACATAGTAGTAAAGCCCCCAAATTTCCAAGTACCATATATCACACTTCCTTCTGATCCATAACAAGGTGAAGATGAAGATAGATGCCTATGTACTATTTATGGCTGAATAATAAACTTCACAGAAAATTCTAAATCACATTTCCTATACCCATGACTTTTCCTACAATGCAAAGAGGACTATGTGCTCCCCCTAACATTATGATAATAAATTAGACTCTTCTGTCCAACGGTCATAACCACAGGGTCACCATCAGGAAACACAGAATTCTAATCACCAACTTCATTTCCTGACTGCTGTGGGGAATTTTGACCGTTTTAGGAACGCAGACAGATATAACAACGAAAAGGTCACCCGTATGTCCGTTTGACAGATCTAACGCCTGTCGATAATCGGTTTGGTGTGGATTTCACTTTGAATTTTAACAGCAAATGCAAAACAGCCAATTGTTTCTCCTTATTCCAAGGGGAAGATCAAAAGGAGCCTTATCTGGACTAGAGATAGTTTATTTCCATCTCAGAACAAAAGACAAAAGATACTGTGTCTTTTCCTTTCCTCTGAGTTCCTTTCCACTCCCTTTCCTGATTGGCAGTAATATCCTGACCATTAATCTATGTATTTTAAGCATAAAATCAATTTCTGGGACTTGTCTCGTTTATTTTCATAACAGGAACAATGGAAATAGCACCAAGTTGCTACTGAGAGTAAAAGAGATTTAAAATACTGTGTTAGCCTCTCCTTCCAGACACATGATGATATGAGGAACCGAAGTACAACTGGAACGAGATCTAGATACAGACCTAGAGCTCTGGGAAGAATAATTTCATTTAGGAAAATATTGATCCTTCCTCTCGTTAAAATTTTAAGAATCCAGCCAATATTCAAATTTATAAACTTCTTTCTTGGGAAGCCATTCTAATCTAAAGGCTATTCGTGCTGCCTTCTTCACTCAGTCAAAGCCTTAGAGATAGATGTTTTATGTCTTAGAAGTGGCCTCATAAAGATAAGAAATGGAGAACAAGTACAGTGTGGCTGTACTATTAGAGGCATCACTGTGGCTTAGAGAGGCCAATCTGAGACAACATCTAGCCTGATTGTTTATATGCAAAAGCTTAATTTCCCTAAGAACACAGAAAATGAAAAAAACATGTAGATTTATTTTTTAAGAACACTCTAAAGGGACTAAGTATTAATAAATGGTACTTGGTGTACGTTGTCAGTCATAGAAGGCCAATTGTATGATTGAGTGGTCTAAAAATAAGTTTAGTTTTTGTTTTTGTTTTAAATTGTGGTTTAATAAAATAACAAATGTGAGTTATACTTCCCAGTTGGAGTTACTTAAGGCTAAAGTAATCCATGCAGGTAATGCCATTTGCAAAACTATATGGATCAAATAAATACTGTTTTGTGGGATTCCTCCCAGAATTAAGTGACTGATCCAATGAGAATTGTTATTAGAAATTCATTCTCATTTTGAGAATCCATCCAGGATTCAAATTAACAAATTTTGTAGCTGTGCAGGCGCCTTTCACATAGCAAGGCTGTGCTCTTCCTGGGACTTGTACTCTGATTTCGGGAGTCACCCATCAAGCCAAAAAGAGCCACAAATAGCAGCTTTGAGACCCAGTAGATAAAATACTGAGGTTTCCCCACTGAGAAGCCATTCAGTTTTAATCCATAATCCCCAAGGAAATGAGGGAAAGGACCTCAGCTAAATCCAAAAGGAGGCATGGTCCAGATCACACACATAATATATGTAATTCTGTGTAATCAGAGTCGCTTACTAAAGAGCCTCCAAATCCCTCATGTAAAGATTAAGTTCCCTTGCAAGCTTTCAGAAAGGCCAATTAGACTTAAGAACATAGGAAATGTTAAGACAAAAAGAGACTTGAGCAGAGTCAACTTTAGTTAGTATTTGTGCCCTTTACCCCCTTAACTCCCTTTGTAACCATTTTCTGAATTATCTTCTTGCTGAGTGTTTACCCTAGAATGTACACGGATTGTTTCCACTAGAAAAGGTCTTTTGTTCATTTCCTCTAGTTGCGTAGTTCAGCTCAGTATATACTGGGGCCTTTTTCATGTTCATTCAGAATTCAATCCATTTTCTGGGTTTTGTTTCCTTTGAAAGGAGATGAACTAGGCAAAATTTTTCTAACCCTGCTTTCTTCATTTTCAACATAGGGAAATGGGTCCATCTCTCAGGAAGCTTCTTTTTCTGCCAGCTCCAAAAAAATAAGCTGTTTTCTCCAGGGCCACAGAGCACCAATTCCCAGCATCCTCTAAACTCACCTCTCAGGCCCCACCTGGGTCCCAGCACCTGCAGTCTTTCTCTCCGATAGCTGGACTTGGTATGAACTGGGAATATTAAAGGATTTCAAATAGCCAGATACATGATCAGAGGTGTGTCTAAAAAATATATTCAACAGTTTAAATAAGTTGGCTTATTTAACCCATTTAGGTAAGTCTGACTTCAATCAGTTTAAATAAGATGGCTTAAAGAGAAATCGGGCCTGGAGCCGTGGCTCATGCCTGTAATTCCAGCACTTTGGGAGGCCACGGCGGGTGGATTACTTGAGTTGGAGGCCAGCCTGGCCAACATGGTGAAACCCCATCTCTACTAAAAATGCAACAGTTAGCCAGGCGTGGTGGCACACACCTGTAATCCCAGCTACTTGGGAGGCGAGGCAGGAGAATAGTTTGAACCCGAGAGGCGGAGGTTGCAGTGAGCTGAGATTATGCTGCTGTACCCCAGCCTGGGCTACAGAGCAGACCCCACCTAAAAAAATAAATAAATAAATGAGAGAGAGAGAAAAAAAAATCAGACACGAAGTGATTAGTTAATGGTCGATAGCCCTGATCGAAAGGAATGATGGCCTGAATTAGGGTAATGGCAGGAGCAACGGGAGACACATTACAGAGAAAAAATGTGCTGGGCTTTGGAAATCATCAGCATTAGGGGAAGAGAATCATGCAAAGGATTAAGTGGTCAAAAAAGATGCCAGGGTTCTGAGCCTGTGAACGGGGATGGCATCCTGTCATTAAGGGAACACCAAGAGGAAAGACGGTGAGTTTCACTAGGAACAGGTTTTGTAGCCATATACTTTGAGATGTGGAAATACAACCTCTTTCCAGTCCCTCTGGCCCCTAGTGGTGGAATTAGTGACATAGTGTCGACTACTGTACCCCTAGGAGTCATATCAGTGACCCTGGATTAAACACTTTCCCAGATCTGCCCTTCTGGACTCATCTAGCCATGTGAGTGACACGATCCAGAGAGCCAATATATGGGTCTATGCTTGAGGAAATTGACCCAAGGAAGCCATTCACCCTACTGCTAGTCAAGGCCACAAGACTGAGTGGAAAGAGAATCATTGCCACTCATGTGAGGTCAGCCTTTTCACCAGAGTAGGGGAATACAGGAAGGTGTAGACTCCGATGTTTTGATTGGAGCGTCCACTGCTCTGGCTATACTCTTCAGGAAAATGTAGTTGAAAGAGCAGCTGTTTAAGATTTCAGGGATCCTGGCCAAATCTTCCCAAAAGAGCTACAGCAAACAGAAATCCTGGCCAAGTGTCTGCCTTCAGCACTAACAGCATTGTGTTAGAGATGGAATTGAGCGTGAAAGTAGGGACCACGATGTGACTGTTGCAACTTTGGGACTGGAGCACTTTGTGTCAAGCTCAGAATGTCTCCAGAAATGCAAAAATACTGCTGCTCAGTCCACGTGTCATTTACCTACCAGCTACCCTTTCCGTGTGTCATGCCAAAACCTCTTCAGATTCCTTGCCTACTTATTCCCTTTCTGAAGTAGGCCGCTTACCTTTCTTTCATCTCCTTCTTTCTTTTAACTGAACACTTAGAATCTCATTAAGACTATTGTATAAAGTGGGACTGCTAGATCTAGCAAGCAAATACACAGAACACCCAGTGAAATTTGAATTTCAGATAATTCTTTCATTATATTTCAAATATTGCATAGGACACAGTTATACTAAAAAGTGTACTTGCTATTTATCTGAAATTAAAATGTCATTCGGTAGCATGCATTTTATCTGGCAACCCTAGCAGAAAGAGAAACCAACCAGAAACCAGTCACAGAGCCATCCATATCCATTCTGCAACTTACCATATTCAGATGACACTTTCTTCACTGATCTCCGGGGCTACAAAGATACTTCAACTCCCACACAGAAAATGCAGCAAAAGCCTCCAGAAAAATGGAAAATGGAAATTCACAATCTCTGCTAATTCACATTCCGTTTCATAACCATCACAACTCCATTTTCACTAATATAGTTTAAGGCAATTCCACTGAATTACCAGAGCTGACAATCTTAGTACAATGCCATTGACAGTGTCGGGGTACAGCATTTGTGAAAGCTCTGAAGGAGATGTCTCAGAGGTAAAATGTAATTATGACAGAGGAAAGAGCTTTCTCCTGATGTAAAAGTATCAATGTCTGCACTGGCTACGCCTTGCTACCTCCAGAGGGGTGAAGTTTTTGTACCAATTCACACACCACATCCCATGCTAACATGGTCCCATGTTGATATGCTCATATAGTTAAGATCCGGTTAAAATTAATGCCAAGAGGAACTTCAAAGGGAATATCAGGAAGATGAGAGAAAACCAGGGGAAGTTATCAGGCATATGACCCAACTACCAGCCCAACTGCCTTGATTGGACGAATATGATCATTCTACATTGGACCATGAACACTACCTTGGGTTTTTTTGTTTGACAGACAGACAGATAGACAGACAGAAACACAGATATAGATAGATAGATAGATAGATAGATAGATAGATAGATAGATAGATAGATATAGATAGAGTTTTTTTTTTTTTTTTTTTTTTGAGAGAAGTCTTGCTCTTGTCCCCCAGGTTTGAGTGCAATGGCTTGATCTCGGCTCACTGCAACCTCTGCGTCCCAGGTTTAAACAATTCTTCTACCTCTGCCTCCCAAGTAGCTGGGAATAAGGCGCCTGCCACCACACCCAGCTAATTTTTGTATTTTTTAGTAGAGACAGGGTTTCACCACATTGGCCACGCTGGTCTCAAACTCCTGGCCACAGGTGATCCATGCACCTCGGCCTCCCAATATGCTGGGATTGCAGGCGTGAGCCACCGCGCCCGGCCGAGAATTTTTTTTAAGGCAGTGTCTCACTCTGTCATCCCGGCTGGAGTGCAATAGCAGTCATGGCTCACTGAAGCCTTGAATCCCTGGGCTCAAGCAATCCTCCCACTTCAGCCTCCCAAGTAGCTTGGACTAGGCGTACATCACCACACTTGGCTAATTTTGGGGTTATTCTCTTGTTGTTTTGGTGCATTTTTTTTCCCTTTTGTGTTTGTAGAGATAGAGGTCTCACTGTGTTGCCCAGAGTGGTCTCAAGCTATCCTCCCACCTTAGCCTTCCAAAATGCTGGGATTACAGGTGGGAACCACCACGTCTGGCCAGATCTTGATCTGGCTACCTCCTTCTCCCTAGGTTGCCTCCTGAGTTTTTTAAGCCACCTTGTTTTAATAGTAGTAGGCACCTTTCCCCAATCTGATTCCTGCTGTTTTACCCACCACAATGTATCACTATTCATTCTCTTCCCATCCCGCCCCACACACATAAGTGCCTGTGACTGGTGCTGTTACAGGCACTTCGTTGAGCTGCCTAAATTCATCCTTTCATTGAAATTTGGAGGAACCACTTATTCTCCACCTTAATGCCTGGGAACCCTAGAACGGGAGCTTCCCAACCATTTTCAAAATTATTTCATGATCCTAGGTACTTTCCAGAAGGTCTTGCACTGAACACTAGATGAATTACCTTCCTTTCTCCCAACTTTGATTAGCTGATCATGCAATTTACTAATAAAACAATCCGGTACTGAGTGCAGGTAAAAATGTGTCTTAAAGGTGTGAATTAATATTTTTATGATTTGCAATTTTAACTTATTAAAGAAGTGTGGTAATATTATAACAAGATTGACTCTCGCTATGAGCCAAGTAACATATATTTAAGGTTGAGGCTAAAATCGTGGGCCACCAAGCTGTCCTTCAGCCTCTTCATGTATGTGTGCTGGTTGTATGCCTGCCTGTTCAGGTGTCTCAAAGTCCTACTTAGAGAGGCTACCTGGTGTCAACAAGTACAATGACAATGACAGTGACTTTAGGAAAGATCCTCAGTCAATTGATAAGTATGTAAGGATCCTCAAGCCCCACTGTTTATTTTATTCTTAGTTTTAGAAACAGGGTCTTCAGACTGGAATGTAGTGGTGTGATCCTGCAGCCTCATACTCCTGGGCTCAAGAGATCCTTCCGCCTCTGCTAGGAATACAGGAGCATGCCACCACACCTGGCTTTTTTTTTTTTTTTTTTTTTTGGTAGAGACGGGGTCTCACTGTGCTGCCCAGGCTGGTCTCCAACTCCTGGCCTCAAGTGATCCTCCTGCCTTGGCCTCCCAAAGTGCTGGGATTACATTCGTGAGCTGTACCCACTGTACCAGCCAAACCCGATTGTTTAAAACTGTAGCCTACTGGCTGGGAGCGGTGGCTCATGCCTGTAATCCCAGCACTTTGGGAGGCTGAGGCAGGTGGATCAACTGAGGTCAGGAGCTCAAGACTAGCTTGGCCAACATGGTGAAACCCCGTCTCTACTAAAAATACAAAAATTAGCCGGGTATGGTACCAGGCACCTGTAATCGCAGCTACTCAGGAGGCTGAGGCAGGAAAATCGCTTGAACCTGGGAGGCAGAGGATGCAGTGAGTTGAGATTGTGCCATTGTACTCCAGCCTGGGCTACAAGAGCAAGACTTCATCTCAAAAAAAAACAACAACAACAACCACACACACACACATACACACACAAAAACTGTAGACTACCATCATTGAGTTGCCAAGACAATAACTGCTTTCATTTTGATATTCTTCAAGTTCCAAAATGGTTTAGTTCATCTGCCAAGGCCATAGAATTGTTTGCCTTTTCCTGAACTCCTCTTATGTTTCTCTTAACTAGTCAAGCTGCTCCAAGAGCAGTCACTCTATATAGCAGTAGTTTCCAGCCTTTCTGCTATAAATTCTTACGAAAGTCAAAAACTTTCATAAACCCCTACAGAATTGCAGCTGTAGTTTTATTCTCTGTTGACTGAAATATGGTACCAAACAGCTGCTATGAATTTGGTACATTTTGAAATTAATTTGTGTTTTATTTATCACAAAAGCCTCTACCTATATTTTAATAACATAAAATGTGTACATATCTGAGTAAGACATTTTGTCCCTTATGTCTAAAAATGCTACGAATATTGATTTATGGCCCTTTTAACAAGAAGCACAGGGCTCTTAACTTGAGTTCACATTGCACAGGTTAAGAAGCAGTCTATTGTTCTCTATGTTCTGTAGCATCTCAGAAAAGACATCCACAAGGAAGTGTTCTCTCCAAGGGATGTGAGACATTTCCATAAGGAACAAAGGTACATATAAACCAGTCACCCTCAAATCAGAAGGGGCAGGGGCAGGGAAGGTAGTTTAAGTTAGGATCGGAATCAAGGGCTTATAATCCCAAGACTTTGGGAGGCTAAAGCAGGAGGGTTGCTTGAGGCCAGGAATTCAAGTCCAGTGGCACAAAGCAAGACCTGTCTGAACCAAAAAGTAAAAAATTAGCGAGGTGTGGTGGTGCATGCCTGTAGTCCCAGCTACTCTGGGAGGCTGAGGTGGGAGGATGGCTTGAGCCTGGAGATAGAGGCTGCAGTGTGCTATGATCATGCCACTACACTCAGCTTGAGCAACAATGAAATTCTGTCTGAAAAAAAAAGCCCCCACAAATGACGCTGATCACCTCCCTTTCACTGCATTCAATGCTGCTCTTAGAATCGTCAGGTTTACTGTGGCCGCAGTTGCTGTGCTCCTGTTGTTCCTGCACGCCTCCATGTGGGTTTCAGTTCTGCTTCATGTACACATAGGTGGTATATTTTGAGCAAGGAAAGAGATTTATTAGATTAGGTTACCTATGGGATAATCTTTTGTAGGCCTACCTCTCCCACTCCCGCCTCCCTAAATCTTTTTGAAACGGAGTCTTGCTCTGTCGCCCAGGCTGGAGTGCAGTGGTGCCATCTCGGCTCACTGCAAGCTCCGCCTCCTGGGTTCACGCCATTCTCCTGCCTCAGCCTCCCGAGTAGCTGGGACTACAGGCGCCCGCCACCACGCCCGGCTAATTTTTTATGTTTTTAGTAGAGACGGGGTTTCACCGCCATGATGGTCTCAATCTCCTGAGACCTCATGATCCTCCAGCCTTGGCCTCCCAAAGTGCTGGGATTACAGGCCTGAGCCATCGTGCCCGGCCCCACCTCCCTAAATCTATCCTGATCCCCACCCCCGCTTTCATATGGTAGTTTCACAATAACATTGAAGGATATTATCAATCATTACCTGCTCCCCGCTCTCCCTAATCAAAGCCCTCTCTTTTAACATAGAGCTACGATGCAGTAAGGTTTCTGTGATTTAAAAGCCAAATCATTCTGGTGGTTTAACCTATGCCAGGTAAGAGGGAGAGAGGAAAAGAGGAAGAAAGGGGAGATTCCTAAGGCCCTTGCTCACCCTGTGAAGTGAAGTAAAGCACAGATGGGAATGCACAGCCTTCTAGCCACCACATCCAAGAGGACAGCGCCTGTGAAAGCCCAGTGGGGATGATGAGAAACATTGCAAGGATTTAAATCAAGCTGGAACGGGTACTGGAATATTTTCTGACTCAAACAGCATTCAGTCCACTCATCAGAGTCATTCTTTATGACTCAAATGTTTATGGCTTCAAGTTAGCAACACGAAGTTAGTGTCTCCCCACCGCCTTTTAAATTTTTTATTTTTTTAAGCTAGTCAAGTGAAACAGCAGGAGTGGAGAAAGAACAAAAAAATCTGTAACTGGTTGTGATCAATTCGTTGTAGACACCATTGCACTTGGACCAGGCCCCCTACTCACCTTTTTTCCAAGACGGAGTCTCACTCCATTGCCCATGCTGGAGTGCAGCGGCACAATCTCAGCTCACTGTACCCTCCACCTCTTGGGCTCAAGCGATTCTCCTGCCTCACCTCAGCCTCCTGAGTAGCTGGGATTACAGGCGTGTGCCAGGACACCTGGCTAATTTTTGTATTTTTAGTAGAGATGGGGTTTCACCATATTGGCCAGGCTGGTCTCGAACTCCTGACCTTGTGATCTGCCCGCCTCGGCCTCCCAAAGTGCTGGGATTACAGACTTGAGCCTCTACACCCGGCCTCGACTTTTTTACCAGGTTTCCACTCCATGCCTCCATCCATCCCTTACCTTCTTGCTTCTTGCCACTTGCCCTTCAGATTCACACACCCCCTGGAAGAACATCCCCAGGAACAACCACCAACTAAGCCATCAAGGGCTACTGGGTGGAGACACACTTTGCCCTGGATGCCGTCTGGAGAGACGGCGGACATGTGTGGGCTCTGTTCTGTAGTACCTGTGCCAGCTCACCCAGGAAAGTTATGAGATGATGGGGTATGGGGAGAGGAAAGCCCCAGTCTAGGTTTATAATTGAGGTGATACCCTTAGCGGTTGCACAACAGTAAACAAAACAGGAGGTATTGAATGAGATGGTGCCTTCAGCAAGGGAGAGAGTTTTAAGACTTCATGTTGGGGCACAGAGCCAGGAGAGCCAACTAAGCCCTCTCTCCATCCTTAGAAAAACCGGAACATGAGAATGTGCAGCTGTCTCCCGATCCTTTGATAAAGTGCAGCGCCCTGCAGTCCTTCAGAGTGACCTAGTACTGAGCCTCTGGGGTGGCTGGCACCACTGCCTAACAAGGGCAATTTTACGAAATGCCCGCTTGGCATCCCGTGTGATACTCTCACTTAGGAGCTTCTGTAGCTTGGCAGAAACTGGGAACCCAAAGCTTTAGGGAGTGGACGCATGAGAATTTTCTGGCTTCAATCTCTTACAGGTTCTTGGGCTCCTGCCATGGTACTGGTATTTGATTTAGAGGCCTAAAAGGGAAATCAGTCCCACGTGGGTAGATAACAAACCACTCTCCACCTTGGGCTCATGGAGTGGAATTTGAATGTGAAGCCAAAACTCCTATCTCTGCCTGCTTCGCTAATTACATAAATTTCCTTGCTACATTCTGCAGCTGTTTGTGTGAATACAGCGCTGGTTCCCAGAGTGGTCCATCTCAACACCAAGGTTCAGGGGCTCAGGGCACTCATCCCTGGACTGCAACCCAGACTCCAGTGTTAGTTGTGTGTCTACTGGGTGTACCAGGGGATCCTGGATTTATTTCTTTCTTTCGTAAAATGAAGCTAAACAAACTGCCTAAACTGTCTTATGATGCAGAGGTGTCAAAGAAAAATAAGAGAGAAAAAGAGGAGAGATGTGTGTGTGGGGCGGGGGGTGTTGGTTGTGAGCATTAACTCTAGTAATAAAGATTACTGAGGAACCTTATTGAAAAGCACTGGAAGAAAAGCAGGGCTAGATCTGGAGGAAAGTATCTGTCCCTCCCTTTAAAATGTTCCAGATTTCACTATGGGAAAGCTTCACAGGTATCCCAAGATACTGTTTGACCCGAGGAAGAACAAGCACATATGACGGGATACATTTCCCCTTCTCTTACCTATCTCAGAACCTCTCGCCAGCCTTGTCTGACAAGATTCACCTTTGTTTTCATACGCGTAACAAAGTTAGGGTCAAGTTACAATTGAATAATCATGAATTTTCCCCAAATACACAAATTATTTCAACACAACCGTTTCTAAATTAAAATCAAATGGGGTTACTCCAATAAGAGCAAATGCACTGTAAAATACTGTTTGTTTTGTTTATTATGTAGAAAGATGAACAAGTTTCACTGAATATGGATCCCATAAATAAGTGTGCACTTAACAAAAGTCAGACTCACTATTAACCCCTCTTGATGATATGGGGTGATTGGGCAGGGACCCCAGAGATACACTATGGTTAAAAACATGGGCTTCTATGTGACACAAAGATGAACAAATAAAAATGTGACCTCTTGACATGTATAAAAAAAGCTATCTTGAGTTTCTCTCAGTGAAATATCTGAAGGCTTTAAAACTTTAAACAAAGCCCAGCTGGTTTGTATGCACAAGTTCCAAACCCTGAAATATTCCCATGATATCTAGTTTCAAAGAATTCTACTACTATAAACTAGAGAGTAAACTAAATGAGTAAGTTTTCTCTTTTAAAATGTGCTTTATTTTTGTTATAAAGCATGTTGTGTGGTACATAGAAATTGAGAGGAAAAAACGTCAATTGCCTTCGTGGAAAAGAAATATTATGATTCCAAATGTAATAAAAATTATAAAAGCTAAGTTTCCATTCAGAGTGTGAAAGAATCTCCAAGGATTTACATTCAGATAGAATTTAATTACAGCCACTCTGTTAGCATTTAAATTCTAGAGCTCAGGATAGCATTTTTGAAGACATCCCTTTTTAGACCTCTGCCCCGACAATATAGTTATTATTTTTGTGAGGCAACAGGCTGCTTGACTCTTCTTCAGTCAGCTTAGATTAGTTCAGTTAGCCTATGATTTGGGAGCCAATAAAAAGGAGGTGTGCAGTGATTACCAAAGATTTCTTATTTTTCAAATGCTAAATTACGCTTAATCACTGCCCTTTTTTGTTCTGCCCCTGCTTATTCCGATCGTCCCCTCTGAAGCTGTGTATTAGCAGGCTCTCTCTTGCAAAAACACATGTTCTTCCCGTGGTAAATTTTCTTCTCTTCCCGAACTCCTTCCAGGCTCAATTTCACTTTTTGCTCTTGTACTTTCTCTAACCCCGCCTACTCAAATTGCTCGTAAGGTTTTCTTTTTTTCTTTTTACCATCAAAGATTCTTTGAGTCCTTAATGTCATAGAGTGTTTCAGACTTGTTTGCTTATACCAAAAAAGGGGAAAAGATAGTTTCACTGGGTAACTGGTTTTGATTTGTAAGTTATGGTGCAGAGAAGTAGGCATCCTGCCTCTTATGGCTTAGGTAATTAAGTTTGCAGGGTCAGCGCGACACGCATGACAAAGTTCCAAAAAGTCCTGGTAAATCAGTCTTAAGGTTCTGCGTGAACACCATCTGCACAACTGTTTACACTTCCTGTCTGAGAATCAGATTTCAGTCATTGCAGTTAATCCTGGAATTTTACTCTAAACTTCATACCTGGAAAAAAAAAAAAATCAAAGGCCATAGACTGCGGCTATTCTGCCTATCCCGAATGTATTCTCGGAAAATATACGTTGACTTTAACAAGGTTTCCATTTTCAAAGAGGCAAAGCATAGGGTTGCCCCCTGGATAAGTCTAGTAGTTATTAGGTGCTGGCTGGATCCTACTGAGGGATGCTCTGAGCTAGCCTTCCACCTAAAATCCCTGACTTTTTGAGTTGCGAACAATCTCTTTAGCCAGATCAGATATAGGGACACTTGGAATTTTCATAACCTTTCATTCTAGAGTTTATAAATGTGGATACCCACCCTTTCCTCCCCCTAACCAGGAAGTATGATTACTCCCTGGAAGGAAGGGATGGGAAGTGTGTGCATGCGCAGCCCGCCAATGACTCAAGAGTCAGAATTTCCGAGAGAAAATATTTGATAGGTTTTGCCAGGCTTTGGTGGGAAGGAAAAGAAGAGTTTTCCTCAGGGCAACTCACACAGCAGAACAATGTAAAGCATAGTGAGAGCTAATATATAAAAAGCATCTGGTACACCCAGCACACTCTCACCTTGTAACCTTGTAATTATTTAGCACAGCAGGAAGAAATTCAGAACAAAACAAAACTATGTACTCAGGATACTGTGTGCGAATGTAACTTGGATTCTTTGGGATGACATTTTGGCCATGATATTCATGGTAGAAAGCTGCTATAGGACTCAGCTTGGAGTAAGGGTTGGAACAGTTGTTAACAGTAAGCTTAATAATATGTTAAGCAAGCTAACTTCCCAAAAGAAAATGATAACCTATTTTAAAGATTATTAATCTTGAATACTGTAGCCACATCTTTGCTGGGTTGATGGGTTGATGTACCTTGCTGATTAAGCAACAATAAAACAAATTGTCACATTTGTCTCCAATTTTATAAGTTGGCAAATGAGGGATATATTTAGAATAAATTTAAAGAACAGATTTTTTCAAATATCTAAAAAATCAAGACTCAGAATGAGAAATGAAATAGAACAAGTTTCCAGTGCATTTATTTAAAAATATTTCACTCTTACAAAAACTAGTTAGAAGGTTTCTCATTTCACTTTATGAGCTTTTGGCTCATAGTGAATATATTCAGTTAAAGTTACTACCAACCTACAGCTCTGGGTTCTTTTATTCCTCATGTGAACTATTAAATGTGATCTTTATTGCATTTTCATTACTAAGTAATATTTACCAGGAGACCTCAGATTTGGGGGTAATTCTAAATTAGCGAAATTTTTATCAAAGTCATAATGAAGACCCTCAAATTGCAAATTAGTATAGCAAACAATATTACTTTAAAATATATGGGAACTTATCAAATATTAGAATGCTTAAGTTTTATTTAACTAAAAGCATGTATCTCAAAATTTTATTAATTAACTTCCTGAGGCACTGAAGATACCTACTTTGGTGAACATGCTTTTTTAAAAAAATAGATTTAAATTATTGTTTTCGCCTAAAAATGTATAAACTAGAACATTTATAATTACAGTACTTAAGATTCTAAGACTAAGAATGTTAATGTCCAACCATATAGTTTATTTTTATTCATTTTCTTTTTGGTGGAGGTGGTTTTGTCATGTGCTCACCATATAAAACCTACAGGCACCAGGATATTTACTGAAGCAATAAAAACTGGATACATTATAAATGACCATCAACAGAAGACTAGTTAAATAATTAGGATATAGCCATATAACAGAATTCTGTGCATACTTTAAAAGAAATTGAGTACATTTATACACTGATATGGAGACATTCGCTTTAAAAAAAAAAGCAGCAGCAAGTTGTAGAAAGTTTGCAAAGAAATTAGTAAAGAAAAACAGTGTGTTTATATACATGTATAAACATTACAGAATGAGAATACATAGGATATGCTAGTAATTGGATAGAAAATTATTTGAATGATACTACCTCACATACGAAAGAGTTTCACTTTTGAGTTTATTCAATTCCGTATTATTTGAATTTTAAAAACATAAGTTTTTTAAATTTATAAAAAATCAGTGATTGATATAATAGGATTCCCTTATCTACCTATCAAAATGCTAATAATGCTTATTTCTAAGTGAAAAATTGAGTCGTTTTTCTATTTTTTCTTCCTTGATCATCTATATAATCTATTTTTTACATTAAATACGAGCGTGCAATAAAGTACTGAGAGGTGACAATGTGCTAGCAGCCCTCGCTCGCTGTCCGGGCCTCCTCAGGCCTCAGCGTCCACTCTGGCCCCGCTAGACCAGCACTTCAGCCCACTGCTGCACTGTGGGAGCCCCTCTCTGGGCTGGCTGAGACCGGAGCCAGCTCCCTCTGCTTGCTGGGACCAGGTATGGAGAGAGAGTCACAAGCGGGAACCAGGGCTGCGCACCGGCACGCATGGGCCAGCGCAGTTCCAGGTGGGCGTGGGCTCGGCAGGCCCCGCACTTGGAGCGGCTGGCCGGCACCGCAGGCCCTGGGCAGTGAGAGGCTTAGCACCCGGGCCAACAGCTGCGGAGGGGGTGCCGGGTACCCTAGCACTGCCAGCCCGCCGGTGCCACACTCCAATTCTTGCTGGGCCTCAGCCACCTCCCAGCCAGGCAGGGCTCAGGACCTGCAGCCTGCCATGCCCGAGCCCCCTCTGCAGTGGGCTCCTGCATGGCCCGAGCCTCCCTGATGGGTGCCTCCCGCTGCTCCGTGGTGACCACCCAAAGGCTGAGGAGTGCAGGCGCCTGGTATGGCCCTGGCACGGGATCCACTAGGGAAAGCCAGCTGGGCTCCTGAGTGTGGTGGGGACTTAGAGAACCTTTATGTCTAGCTAAAGGATTGTAAACACACCAATCAGCACCCTGTGTCTAGCTCAGGGTTTGTAAATGCACCAGTCAGCACTCTGTATCTAGCTAATCTGGTGGGGTCTTGGAGAACCTTTATGTCTAGCTAAAGGATTGCAAATACACCAACCAGCACTCTGTGTCTAGCTCAAGGTTTGTAAACACACCAATCAGTACTCTGTGTAGCTCAGGGATTGTAAACACACCAATCAGCATTCTGTGCCTAGCTCAAGGTTTGTAAACGCACCAGTCAGCACCCTGTGTCTAGCTAATCTAGTGCGGACTTGGAGAACTTTTATGTCTAGCTAAAGGATGGCAAATGCACCAGTCAGCACTCTGTGTCTAGCTCAGGGATTGTAAACACACCAATCAGCACCCTGTCAAAACAGACCAATCAGCTCTCTGTAAAATGAACCAATCAGCTCTCTATAAAATGCGCCAATCAGTTCTCTGTAAAATGGGCCAATCAGCAGGATGTGCATGGGGCCAGATAAGGGAATAAGAGCAGGCTGCTGGACCCAGCAGTGGCAACCCGCTTGGGTCCCCTTTCACATGGTGCAAGCTTTCTTCTTTCACTCTTTGCAGTAAACCTTGCTGCTGCTCACTGTTTGGGTCCGCACTGCCTTTATGAGCTCTAACACTCACTGTGAAGGTCTGCAGCTTCACTCCTGAGGCCAGTGACACCACAAACCCACCGGGAGGAATGAACAACTCCGGACGGGAGGAGTGAACAACTCCAGACGCGCCACCTTAAGAGCTGTAACATTCACCGTGAAGGTCTACAGCTTCACTCCTGAAGCCTGCGAGACCGTGAACCAACCAGGAAGAAGAAACTCCAAACACGTCCGAATATCAGAAGGAAAAAACTCCGGACACACCATCTTCAAGAACTGTAACACTCACCGCGAGGGTCCGTGGCTTCATTCTTGAAGTCAGCGAGACCAAGAACCCACCAATTCCAGACACAGTATGAATCTTAAAAATTTTAAGGCAGAGAATAGGGTATTCCAGCAGAGCGAAAATATGCGGAGGCAACATGCTAAGAAGAAAAGTATACCTTAAAGTGCGTCATGGTCAAAGTAGTTATAACGTTTCATTAAGTCATAAATTCCTGTAACCAACTAATTCTCTAAGGCAAAAATGGCAGCAGCTTTTCAGATAATTGATGAAGTTATGGTTGGTTGCATATGTCTCTTTTCTTTTTTTTTTTTTTTTTATTTTTAGCGACAGCGTCTCAGTCTGTCACCCGGGCTAGAGTGCAGTCGCAAGATCATGGCTTTCTTCAGCCTTGACTTCCCCAGGCTCCGGTGATCTTCCCATCTTACCCGCCAACCCACCCCCAGTAGCTGGGACTACAGGCCCAAGCCACTGTCCCCAGCTAATTTTATTATTATTATTAGTAGTAGTAGTAGAGGTGGTGTTTCACCACGTTGCCCATGCTTCCATTTCTTAAGCATAAAGAAAATAACAACATTCATTTTTAAAAACTGATATTTGAATGGCATTAGCACAACTTCTAAAAGGTTACCTCAATATTTCATGGAAATTAAAACCACTGCTTCATTAAGAGTAATTCATAATCTGCTAAATAAAGATGGTTTAAGGCTTCTTTGAGATACCACTGACATTATTCAAACATATTGAGTCATTTCTTTGGGTTATATAAACTCAGAATTAATAGATTTTTATCCAAAATCTTTGCAGACGAACCCAAAAGAATGGTTTGTGTCTATCAAGAGAAGCATGCAAACTTGTCAACCACCATTATCGATGACTAGCTGGTAGCTCCTGGGCCATTTCAGAACACTTCTTATGGACTTTGGAAAACCTGGCACTGTTGTCACTTTTTGAAGGCTCTGGACTTTGTCTAAAGAACCAACCTGTACCCCACAAATCATGCCTAAACTTCAAGTACAGTTCTGCACTCAAAGCAACCCTGAGACTGTATTTAGTAAACGTGGAGGGGAAGTTCATACTGTCCAATTAATATGAAACTATAAAAAATGGGCAATCCATAATATGACATAGCAATAGATACAACACAACCATATTTTTCTGAGATGGAAATCCCAGAGCTCTGTTCCTGCAGGAACAGGGTCTGAATGCATCAGCATTTATTCATAACACACAGTAGGCAGCCTTACCACTTTCTTTTTTTAAAAAAATAACTTTTACCAACAATAAATGTAAATGATATAAAATGTTAAAGGTGTAATATAGTATGGAATAAAAAGTCTTTCCCCCAACCCCTGTCCTTCAGTCACTCAGGTTTTCTTCACACCATTTTCATTTTGTTTTCTACTTTTAAATCTTTGATACATTTGAAAAATACTTGGGTGCAAAGAGTAGGCTGGGGTCAACTTCATTAGTTTCTGGATGGCAATCAAGGTGGCTCAAGCTCAGATATTGAATAATCATTTGTCTTTTCTTCCGTTGATATGCAAAGCTACAGTCAATTAAATCTAAATTCTTTTCTCTTTTTCAGTCCATTTCTAGACTGACTAACTCCATTGATTTGAAAATGCAGATTATAGATTATACTTACGCACATACAGAGGCTTTAGAGCCTGAATCCCTGGGTTGGAGTCTCAGTTCTACTGTTTACCACCTGTATGACCTTAGCCAAGTTGTTCAAATTCTGCCTAAAGTCCTCATCCATAAAAAGGTGATATTAATAATCATAAGATTGTTGTGGGGACCAATAGTTGAAAACACTTCAAAAGTGCATACATAGTACTGAATGTGTATTATCATTATGCTGAAAATTAACTGTTGGTGTTTTTACTGGTATTTCATTAAACTGACAGAGTGAGGAAGACTGACATCTGTAAATGCTGAGTCTTCCCATGTAAACATCATATGTTTTATGTTTTCGAGTCCACTTTCTTCAGACATCTGCCCACAGATCTTTACCCATGTTTTATAAGGATTCACATTCTCCTCTTGTAATTCATCTTCCCCAGATATTTCGTCATATGGTTCCAATTCCTGTAATTCCTAGTTATTACCTCCCAACTACCCTGTTCCATCTGTAGACATCTCTTATCCAAGACGCTTCACTGAGGGCCTTGACTACAACCTGTCCCTAATAGAATGTAGCAAGTTGTATTTCTTTAAAACATCTGAGCTTCACTATTACTTATGAAGGCTCATGAATTTTAAAGGCCAGTATTTTCTCCAGGGAAAAAGGTCTCTGTTGAAATATTTTTCCGGATGTGAAGGCTATTTGTAGAAAGCATCTTGAGAAATCAGACCCCTCAATAAGATTTTATGCTTGAAGCCTTTATCTGAGTTTTTGTTTCATGCACATTAAACTGTTACTGAAAAGCATGGGTCCTTTAAAGTGCAGGGGGAAAGTGTTTATAAAGATCTAAGACTGAGTTAAAGACAAAGCCATAGCCAGAGGCCTGGTTTCCTGCAAAGGAAGAAGTCCCCACTAATCTATCACGCTTCTGTCTAAGAGGATATTAAAGCCATCGCAGACTCCTGTGTTTACTGCCAGTCATGTGTCTCACAATCCCTGTCTATACCATGGAGTCACATGATAAGGGTTACACACCATGGCTCATCCAGAGCTCCTTGTTAAGGGCAATACAGTGAGTAATTAGAGTATTGGTGACAAAGAAAAAAAAGAGAGACAATGAAACCCTTATTATTAGTTACCATCTCCCAATCACTGCTTCTAATATAATTTGAAGAAAAAAATACACCTTGAAAGGAATAATTAAGCCTGCTGGGCAAGCCATTGCAATACTTAATTTTAAAAGAAAACACTCATTAAACTTTTTTCTAATAAAAAAAGGCATTAAAAATAGATGTAACGTGAGAAGCCACAGGGCCTCCCCAGACCCAACCCATAGTGCTGTCTTTCTTCTCCATTTCTTTTAAGCTGCCTAAGAGGGCTGAAGAAACATATATTCACCCGCACATACACACATATATGCATCCCAGACCACAAAAGACATTCAAGTGGTGTTGGTTTTATGGGCAATACAATACCCTTCAGAGACAAATGGCTGATTTAATACTGGCCCAGAGCTGACAGATCTTGAGAAACGCCTATTATTTCCTTGGGAAGATTTCTTTAAACAAAGTATGTGGTTACCAGCAGAATGAAGTCTCAGTTTGGGATTTTGAGAGTAATTCACTTAGGCAAGTCTTCCCCAACCCAGCGCAAACAAGAGGCCTGATGCCCCCAGGGGCTGTTCATGGAGCTTTGGTCTCACAATCACCTGTTTTATTCCAGCCTTAGTCAGTGGGGACTGAAGTTTGTTTATAGCTCATTCTTTCTTATGTACCCAACTGCTAGTAAGGCTGGCCAAGTACACAGGTTCTCTTCGCCTTTCTGAAGATAGGGGGAAAGTCATCAACTATGAAAGAGAACGTGAAAAATATTAATGTTGGTCATGCTTGGGCAGGAAGAGTGAAGGTGCAGATGGGTCTGGATAGAGCCAGGAAGAAGGACCCTGATCAGATTTTATAGACTGAGATGAGAAATAGATACAGAGAAGGCAAATACTATATTTTTATGACCTGACAATTAGCAGGGGATTGGCTCAATAAAGGGCTAGGGAGCAACAAAAGATGTTGAGTTAAATAGTTTGTCCGAGGGAAAGACACAGACTGCTTCAGAACAAGTTCTGGGGGTAGGAAATGAGAAGAATATTAATGCCCAGAATACAATGAGGTACCAGAGTTTCCATTTTAAAATTTCAGAGAAATTGAAGGGAAAGAACAGAGCTCATATATAAACAAGGAGCTAAGAAAAAGAGCTTGATTCCAGGGTGGGATTTGAACTAGGAAGGGCAAATGGAGGAGTTTTGAAAGTTTACTTGAGTTAAGCTCTGTCAAGATAATAGAACTGAGATTGTGCCTTCTGTATTTTGATTCTGCTGAGAGATTTCCAAACAGTATCATAAAATTATTATCGGCCGGGCACGGTGGCTCACACCTATAATCCCAGCATTTTGGGAGGCCTAAGCAGGCGGATCACGAGGTCAGGAGATCGAGACCATCTTGGCTAACACGGTGAAACCCCGTCTCTACTAAAAATACAATAAATTAGCAGGGCGTGGTGATGGGCACCTGTAGTCCCAGATACTCGGGAGGCTGAGGCTGGAGAATGGCGTGAACCCAGGAGGCGGAGCTTGCAGTAAGCCAAGATCACGCCACTGCACTCCAGCCTGGGAGACAGAGCAAGACTCCGTCTCAAAAAAACAAAAAAGAAAAAATTATCACCCCATTACTGGCCAGGTAGGTGTTTGCTGTCAAGGAAATTCACGGAAGAATGAGAAGGGAGAGCATACAGCCTAAGAACTCTAGGTTAGGCTTTTAGACAGAAACAACAACAACAACAAAAACAACCCTCTTAAGCCTGCGGATGTTACCAAGGAGGAAATGCCAGCATGCCTGTGTCCCATTTGTGTAAAAGACACACACACATACACAGGATTTAGTTGGTCAGGTTCTCCCTACAGGCCCTGCATAGCTGTTAGTGGCCATGAAAGCAAAATTGTGCGTGCTCCACGGAATACTATGCAGCCACAAAAACGAACAAAATCCTGTCTTTGGCGGGAACGTGGATGGAGCTGGAGGCTACTATCCTCAGCAAACAAACAGGAACAGAAAACCAAATACTGCATGTTCTCACTTGTAAGTGGGAGCTAAATGATGAGAACTTATGGACACAAAGAAGGGAACAAGAGACACTGAGGTCTACTTGAGGGTGGAGGTGGGAGGAGGGAGAGGAGCAGAAAAGATCACTATTGGCTACTGGACTTAATTCCTGGGTGATGAAATAATCTGTACAACAAACCCTGTGAATGTGAGTTTACCTATGTAACAAGTTTACCTATGTCACCTGCACATGTACCCCAGACCTAAAATTAAAAAAAAAAAAATCAAACATCTTATCACACACATGCAACACACAGCACAACACAAAACAGTACATCATTTCTATAGAGAGGGAGAATACAACAATGGTTTGTTGTCAAATCTCAGGTTAGTAATAAATGCCTTTTTTTTTTTTTTTTTTGAGACGGAGTCTTGCTCTGTTGCCCAGGCTGGAGTGCAGTAGTGCAATCTCTGCCACCACAACCTCCACCTCCCAGGTTCAAGCCATTCTCCTGCCTCAGCCTCCCGAGTAGCTGGAACTACAGGCGCCCGCCACCACGCCCAACTAATTTTTGTCTTTTTAGTAGAGATGGGGTTTCACCATGTTGGCCAGGATGGTCTCAATCTCTTGATCTCATGATCCGCCCGCCTAGGCCTCCCAAAGTGCTGGGATTACAAGCGTGAGCCACCAAGCCCAGCCAATAAATGCTTTTATGTGGCTAGCCAAAAAAAAAAAAAAAGTCTGCTGTACCTTGAGATCCCACACTCTCAAGCTCAGAGCATGCTGGAGAGTACTGTTCAAACCTTGGTCCTAGTTGGAGTAGAACTGCTTCATTATACACTTAAATTCCAGATAAGAGTGCCTGCCTGCTCCAGAACTGTGAAATATGCAGATTCACAGTCAGTATCAGCCACAGATCTGAACATCAGTATGAAAGAACTTCCTTTTCCAATTTTCAGATTTGAAATGAGTGAGAGAAGGAACACAAGCTACTGGGATAGAAGAATGTGGCCCCAATGCTGTTAGTACAGAGAAATACTCAATTCACTTGAAAAGGGGAAAAAGAAATCCACACATACTAATTTAGGGAAGTTCACTGGTGCTTCATTCATCATTCTTCAGTTTTCTACTGGAGATTTATTTAGGTCAGAGTTTTGGGTGAGATCCCTTGCTCCCCCAGGAGACTGGCAATCTTGCTTAGAAACTAGGTTCTAAGGAAGAATCCAAATGATACAACTGATAGATTCAGTTCTATAATGGCCTAGCAAGGAAAAAGAATAATTTTTTGTTACTGATGAATGGTTCCTAGATACGGTTAGACAAACCAGGGCAAATGAAGAAAAATATGTATACATTGTGAGCTGATTGATTTCATTTTCAACATGGTTTAGAGAAGCTTTTGTCTTCTACTTGCCTAAATTTAGATTGATCATCCCAGAGAGATTTAAAATTTATATTACATTAATCAGCATTCCTTCATTCTTCCTAAATGCCATGCAGATGTCAAAGCATTATTTAGAAACAGAGCTCTATTCGGGCCCAGTCAAGTCAACACTAACCAGAAATGTCCCTTGGTTTCTAGATTAAATTTCCTGGTTTGCTTTTCCCTGTGACTTTCTGTGCTGAAGAATATTATAAACCTTCCCATAACTCTATGTTGGACTTTATCCTGTCAACTTTAAGAATTCTAATAGCACAAGCAATAGCAAGGATGGCAACTTTTTATAAACACAGAACTGAAATAAATATGGAAGCCCCCTAAGATGCCATATAATAAGAATAAAGTTGATATTAATACTGGAAAGTAGATATTCCTTTACAGATCAAATTACTATGACTACTGTTATCATTATAAATAATACTATTATTTGGCTTTGATAATACAAAGAAGAAAATAAGGCCAATTTGGTGATTATTTCTAATAACTTACAAATTTAGATATTAAAAAGTTAATTACTTTCAGTATCACGAGCTCACTAGTTATGGAACTTTTCAATAATAACACTACAATAGAGGGTAACTAGTATTGATTAAAAAAACAAAGAGTCCTTTTAAAACATAAGCAAAATAGCAGAATGATATTACTACAACTATTACATATTACAGTGTATTTTTTTTTTCTTTGAGACGGAGTCTCGCTCTGTCGCCCAGACTGGAGTGCCGTGGTGCGATCTCGGCTCACTGCAAGCTCTGCTTCCTGGGTTCACACCATTCTCCTGCCTCAGCCTCCCAAGTAGCTGGGACCACAGGCACTCGCCACCACGCCCAGCTAAATTTTTGTATTTTTAGTAGAGGTGGGGTTTCACCGTGTTAGCCAGGATGGTCTCGATCTCCTGATCTCGTTATCTGCCTGCCTCGGCTTCCCAAAGTGCTGAGATTACAGGCGTGAGCCACTGTGCCGGGCCCAAGAGAGAATTTATTACGGGAATTGTCTCACATGATTATGGAGGCTGAGAAGCTCCATAATACACCATCTGCAAAGTGGAGAACCAAGGAAGCTGATAGCATGGCTCAGTTCAAGTCCAAAGCCTCACAACCAGGGAATCTGACAGTGGTAACTCTGTCTGAGGTTGAAAGCCTAAGATCCTGCAGGGGCACTGGTGTAAGTCTGAAGGCCAGAGAACTTGGAGTTCTCATGTCCCAGGGCATGACAAGATGGTGTCCCAGCCCCAGAAGAGAGAAAAATCTGCTTTCCTCTGCCTTTTGTTCTATCTGGGTGCTCAACTGATTGGACAGTGCCTGTCCAAATTGGGTGAGAGATCTTTCTTAGTCCACTGATTCAACCATAAGTCTCTTTCAGAACCACCCTCATACATATACCCAGAAATGATACTTTGCCAGCTATCTGTCCAGCCCTTTTTACCCAATCAAGTTGCCACCGAAAATTAACCATCACAGGGTCTCTCTGGCCGCTGCAGTCAGATTTTAGCTGGGGTCAGGGTCTCTTAAAACCTTCCCCATTCACATGTGCCTGGCCAGGGAAATTTCAAACAGCTCTGGGCTGAAATGGCTGGAACACTTTGGCATGTCTATGTCTCTCTCTCTCAGCTTTTCATTTGGTCTTTCAACATCAGGGCATCAGGGCAACCAAACTTCTTACATGGTAGCCGAAGATGCCAGAATGATTATCCCAAGAAAAAGTCACTGATGCTGAGCGTGGTGGCTCAGGCCTGGAATCCCAGCACTTTGAGAGGCTAAGGTGAGAGGACAGCAATTTAGAAAAAAAAAAAAAAAAAAATCAGGATGATGGTGCACACCTGTAATTCTAGCTACTTGGGAGGCTGAGGTGGAAGGATTACTTGAGCCCAGGAGTACAAGGCTGCAGTGAACCGTGATCACACCTTTGCACTTCAGCTTAGGCAACAGAGGGAGACCCTGTCTCAAAAAGGAAAACTCACTGAAGTTACTTGACCTTTTCTAACCTACCTAGGAAGTAACACAAAATCACGTATGCCGTATCTTGTTTATTAAAGGTCAAAAAGCATCACCTGCGCTCAGGGGAAGGGGACCTTGACTCCACCTTTTGATGAAAGGGTTGCCAAAGATTTTCTGCACATTTTCAAACCACAACAGCGGTCCATATGATACCACCTATTTGAAATTTGCTGAGATTTAATTGATGGTTTAGTATATAGTCAGTGCTTTTGTTTTTTGTTTGTTCTTAATATCAGTAGCTTTGCAAATGTGTATGTTCCAACTGATGGATACAGATATCCATACATGATCATTAAAATGTTTTTATTGGGCTTTGTCTGCACCCACCAATACGCTATTGGTTAGTTTCTCCCTCTAATTCTGCCTCTTTTTTTTTTTTGAGACGGAGTTTCACTCTTGTTGCCCAGGCTGGAGCGCAATGGCACAATCTTGGCTCACTGCATCCTCCGGTGTTCAAGCGATTCTCCTGCCTCAGTCTCCAAAGTAGCTGGGTTACAGGAATGTGCCACCACACCCAGCTAATTTTGTATTTTTAGTAGAGATGGAGTTTCTCCATGTTGGTCAGGCTGGACTGGAACTCCCAACCTCAGGTGATCCACCCGCCTTGGCCTCCCAAAGTGCTGGGATTACAGGCGTGAACCACCTTACCTGGCCTGCCAATTTTACTCTGTATATTTTGAGGTTTTGTTAGGGTAACATGGGTTCAGAATAGCTTTCTTTCCCTATTTTAATTAAATAAACTTTTTAGTGTTGTGTAATAATCCTCTTTACCACTTAAAGTCTTTTTTTAATTAAAAACTTTTATTTCTCATAAATATGTAGTTATCCTAATTTTCCTTTTACTTTTAACCTTCTTATATCATAATGTTATGATGTAGCCCAAATAAGCACTTTATAGCTAGATTTTTATTTTTATTATTAGAGATTCAGATATCTAGAGAACTCGGTTATGAAATTTAACAGGCTTTTCTAATCCTTTGTGTTGTTTTTGCCTTAATATATTTATTTTGTTAACCCTCTAAAAGACGATAACAACCAGTAGAGAAATAGCTGTTTGTTCAGCAACAGAAAATCTGTATAATAGAGATCAGATCTAATGCTTTCTCAACTGATAAATCCTCAAATATTAGTCTTTCACAACTTGTTAAGTTGTATTAGTCCATTCTTCACACTGCTATAAAGAAATAACCAAGACTGGGTAATTTATAAAGGAAAGAGGTTTAATTGACTCACAGTTCTCCACAGCTGGGGAAGGCTCAGGAAACTCACAACCATGGCGGAAGCTGAAGCAGAAGCAAGCAGCTTCTTCACAAGGTGGCAGGAGAGAGTGTGTACGTGTGAGTGTGGGAAAAGCTACCATTTATAAAACCATCAGATCTCGTGAGAATTCACTCACTATCACGAGAACAGCATGGAGAAACCATTCCCGTAATCCAATCATTTCCCAGTAGGTGCCTCCCTAAATACCCGGGGATTACAATTCAAGATGAGATTTGGGTGGGGACACAAAATCTAACCATATCATAAGTCTTGTTGCTAGGTCTATTTTTTAAAATGTGTAATTCGTTGCCTTGCAGTTCCCCAAAGTGCAGCTTAATTCAACTGAATCAATAAGAGATAATTGAGTTAGTTACACATGAAAAGCCAATCTTGGAAGATAGTCGGCAGCTCCATTCTCCTGCTGACTATTAAAGTAACTTAATGATCTGGAGCTGTGTAGGGGTTTCCAGAAATTGCTCTATAATGGCCATCATGCTGTAGTTAGCAGCGAAGAAAGGGAACTGTGTTTTATTTTCCAGGCAATTGCCCAAACCCACCCCATAGCATCTTTATTTTAGGACCAATCCACCAGAAAGAAAGAGCAACATACGGTTCAAATGAGCACAAAACGTCTCCTTAGTGGAAACAAACTCATGAGTAAGTTCCATTCTTTTTTACTGACAAGGTGAAAGGCTGAAAATAGCCATCTTAGCACTGTACATAGCTCTTGAAAAACTCACAGATGTTCCAGGATTTATTAGTATTAATGGATATATATCTGCACACATACATATTTGCACTTACAGAAAATTCAAGTCAAAACATTTCTTAAAAACTCAGTGCCCCTAGATCTCTGCTAGCTTTTTAGCAGCAGACTTTTTTTTTTTTTTTTTTTTTTTTGAGGCAGACTCTTGCACTGTCATCCAGGCTGGAGTGCAATGGTACAATCTTGGCTCACCACAACCTCTGCCCCCCAGGTTCAAGCGATTCTCCTGCCTCAGCCTCCCGAGTAGCTGGGATTACAGGCATGTGCCACCATACTCAGCTAATTTTCTATTTTTCGTAGAGATGGGGATTCCTCCATGTTGGTCAGGCTGGTCTCGAACTCCCGACCCCAGGTGATCCACACGCCTCGGCCTCCCAAATTGCTGGGATTACAGGCATGAGCCACCGCACCCAGCCGCAGCAGGCTTTTATAAAGGCCTCATTCTAAGCAAGACATCTATACATGATACTAGGGGAGAGAGAAAAATAAGACAGCTAGAATATTTTTTGAGTACATAATAAAAATCTATAACTAAAAATAAAGCCAAAAACGCTATCTGGTAAATGACCTGTTTTGTAAATTAAATTTGTGTCTTAGCATTTCTGGGGTCAAGCACTATAGGAAAAACTACTTAAGTAAACTCCTAGTTAATAATTGAAAAGAACAAATAAGTAAGACCTTTACATTTTGTTTGAAGCTTGCAAATTTTTATCATAAATTAATAAGCTTAAAAGGCAGATGACATACTAGTAAAAATATTTTTATAAGAAATGACAAATGGCTAATATCTCTAATATACATAATACCTATGAATCAATAAGCAAAGACAAAAATGCTTCATTGAAAAAAAAAAAAAAGTTGGCCAGGCACAGTGGCTCAACCTGTAATCCCAGCACTTTGGAAGGCAGAGGCAGGCGAATCACTTGAGCACAGGAGTTCAAGAACACCCTGGGCAACATGACGAGACGCCATCTCTACAAATAATACAAACGTTAGCCAGGCATGATGACGCCCATTTGTAGTCCGAGTTACTCCAGAGGCTGAGGTGGATCACTTGAGCCCAGGAGTTTGAGGCTGCAGTGAGTTATGGTGACACCACTGCACTCCAGCCTGGGCAACAGAGAAAGACCATGCCTTGAAAAATATATAGATAGATATAGATATAAACTTGTTTAAAAAAAAAAAAAGAAAGAAAATATTTAACCATTATAAGCCAGACACAAAGGGGCAACTGTTGTATGATTCTGCCTAAAGGACATACCTAAAATAGTTAAATTCCTAGGGACAGCAAGGGAAATAATGGTTACCAGGGGCTGGGGGAAGGGGAAAATGGGGAGTTTATTGTTGAGCTTCAGTTGGGGATGGTGAAAAAGTTCTGGAGATGGATAACGGTGATCGTCACACAATAAGGTGAATGCACTATACTTAATGCTACTAGACTGTACATTTAAAGATGGTTAAAATGGTAAATTTTATATTACGTATATTTTACCATGCCATTTAAATTACTTAATTCAATGAGAAAGTAGCCTAGTTGCTTTTATGAAATAAAAAGTGATGACAGTGTTTTACTTTCCACTTGTTTGATTTTTGTGTAGTCAGGAGACACACGAAAGAATCAGAGCAGTCCTTGGTAAAGACCAAATGGATCTTGGGGCTGGGAGCCAGCACTTTTGGGTTCATATTCTGGCAGGGAGGCCTTGAGCTGATGACTTTAAATGAAATAGCCTTTAAAAGGAATTCCTACTGTCAATATAGTAAGTATCTCAGGAAAGCATGCTGGTTGATTTATCAAATCAGGACTAAAAATTCAGTATGTTCAAGCCCTCCATGGAGCTCCTTACAGAGCCCTGTTAACAGAGCTGTGTCCTCCAAGTGCCCTCTTCGTGTTCATTTTAGTTTTGCCCAATACCCTGCCTTTTCTAGGGTTTAGTAAATATTTGTCGAATGATGAAAGTACTATGCTGGGCTGGTACATAGTTGGAGTTTAAAAGATTATCCAAAAATTAGACTTAGATCACATATTCACAGGCACAACAGACTCTCAGACTCTCATTTTTTTCTTTCTTTCTATTTTTTTTTTTTTTTTTTTTTGAGACAGGGTCTCACTCTGTGGCCCAGGCTGGAGTGCAGTGGCACATTCTCAGCTTACTCCAGGCTTGACTACCTGGCTCAAGCAATCCTCCTGCCTCAGCCTCCCAAGTAGCTGGGAACACAGGCGAGCAGCATGCCCAGCTAATTTTTTTTTTATTTTTAATGTTTTGTAGAGATGGAGTCTCCCCGTGCTGCCCAGGCTGGTTTCAAACTCGTGGGCTTGTGATTTTCCCGCCTTGGCCTCTCAAAATGCTGGGATTACAGGCATGAACTACTGTGCCCAGCTTCTCTCTCTCTTAAAAATATCACTGGGCAACTAAATTAACCTTCCCTTGCATTATTTCTGAACTTGCATTATTCAAAAGTTGTAATCAATAGAAGGCCTGAGTGAACAAGAGACATACTCCAGTTAAAATTAAAGGGGGGTGAATTAATTTTGCTGCCTAAGCCCTTTATTATTTTCTCTTTCTTCATCCTACACTCCAGCATTTGGGTTTTGACAAATTCTGAAAAGGCTAAATACCAGGTAGGGTAGAGAGTCAGGGTAGGGGGAGAACCCAGGTTGGGGTCACTAAAGCTTAAAAATAAATGAATGTTGTAAGGACAGCCATTCAATTTCTAACTTAACTACTTTCCTTAATTGAATACCACTTAAAATTATTTTCAAAACTTTCTATTCTTTGTCATATGTCCTATGAACATCACAAATAAAAATGATCCCCCCAATAATTTTGCAATGTTGCATTGAACACAAATTATAACATTTTCCAAGTGCAGAGGAGTCTGTTATTTCCTCAGAGAGAGAAATCAATTTCCAAAGAGATTGCCTGGCTCATATCACTAGAGCAGACGGTTAAACTGGTTGCCCTAGGGCTAAGTAAATCCCGAAGTTAAAATTAAGTGGAATGGATTTCCATTTTTTTAAATAGTTGCCAGCATCTAAAAATTGAGAGATTTCATACACAATTATAAAATTATAGGGGTTCTGGAAAAAATCTTTCAGCTCCTGTTAAGACAGGTCAACAAGCCAGTAAGCCCTAATGGTGGCTGTCTTCTCAGAGGGGTCCTGAACCCCCCAGTTCTCACCATCTCACTAGGGTCAACTTTACTATCGTTGCCTGCTTAAGTGTCTGTCACTGCTTGAGTGTTTTTTAACATGTTATAGTGGGAAAAATGCAAGTGGGTATCCTTGGACAGTATCAATAATAACTAATATCAATTATTAAAATAGAGTAGGAACCAAAGCCAGTAGTCACTCAGCCTTCTGTCATGCAATTTAGGAGTTAACTACGTAATCTTTCTTTCCATGCTAATACCACAGTTGAATGGGAAAACATCCAAATACAGCGGCTGCGGATACCCCTGTGAGCAGTCTCCAAGAAACTGATGTCTGGCCACGTGCGGTGGTTCACACCTGTAATCCCAGCACTTTGGGAGGCTGAGGTGTGGAGATCACCCGAGGTCAGGAGATCAAGACTAGTCTGGCCAATGTGGTGAAACCCCATCGCTTCTAAAAATATAAAAGTTAGCCAGGTGTGGTGGCAGGTGCCTGTAGTCCCAGCTACGTGGGAGGTTGAGGCAGAATTGCTTTAAACCAGAGGCGGACGTTGTAGGGAGCTGAGAACGCACCACTGCACTCTAGCCTGGGTGACAAGAGTGAAACTCCATCTCAGAAAAAAAAAAAAAATGATGTCCAGGCGAGGAACGAGCAAAAGAGCATGACAGGAAGTGAACAGCACAGGTCTTGGTGCCAAATCATTTTTTAAAAATCTGCCATTGAGAACAAGTAAGTAACAACACCTCATATAACTTGTGATGGGTTTTCATTTTGATGTATTGAAATGGTTTCAGAGGACCCTAAGCTGTTGGTACTGAAACAGGCTACACTGAACAGGTAATTCCTGCCTCTTAGTTTAGCATTTCAAACCAAAATCTCACTTAATGCAGATCAGCTAAAAAATCCCTTCTAACATTATCTAACATTAACTTCTAACATATGACAGAGACAGATGAAACCTTGGGTAATGAGTTGAAGGTTAAATGAAGAGGAAGGACACTGAGGGCCCTGGGGACCTTCAGAGGTAAAGCACCACTGTTTATTGACACTCTTCATGATTTTTTCACTCTTTCCTTCCCCCGCTTATAAAGGTTCCTCAGATTCACAAAGGGTAATGCCAAAGTCTTATTTTGTTTTAATCTTCTCTTGGATGATGATTTAAACAGGAATTTCATGTTTTAGTTCTAATAATAGTGGCTAACATTAATAAATGGTTTTATGTGTTAAGCACTTATGTACATGATTTTATTCAAGCCTCATAAAACCCTCATGACGTATGCACTATAACAACCTTCCTTTTTTAAGATGAAACTGAAGTTTTGAGAGGCTAAATAACATATTCAACTACACAGCCATAAAAAAAAAAAAAAAAATGAAATAGACCAGGTGCGGTGGCTCACGCCTGTAATCCCAACACTTTGGGAGGCTAAGACTGGCGGACTCCTTCAGCCCAAGAGTTCAAGACCAGCCTGGGCAACATGGCAAAACCCTGTCTCTACAAAAAATACAAAAATTAGCCAGATGTGGTGGCATGCACCTGTAGTGCCAGCTACTTGGGAGGCTAAGGTGGGAGGATCACTTGAGCCTGGGATCCTCTTGTGCTGAGTGGGATGCACAGACGTTCGGCTGCAGTGATCTGAGATTTCACCACTGTGCTCCAGCCTGGGCAACAGAGCCAGACTATCTCAAAAACAAGAATGAAATCATGTCCTTTGCAGCAACATGAATGCAGCTGGAGGCCATTATGTTAACCATATTAACACAGGAACAGGAAACCAAATACCCCATGTTCTCACTTGTAAGTGGGAGCTAAACACTGAATACTCACGGACATAAAGATGGCAACAATAGACACTGGGAACTACTAGAGGGGGAGAGAGGGAGGAAGGGGAGAAAGAATTGAAAAACTATTAGGTACTATGCTTAATACCTGGGTAGCTGAACCAATCGTACCCCAAACCTCAGCATCATGCAATGTATCTGCACATGTACCCCCTGAATCTAAAATAAAAGTTTCAGTTATAACATAAAGAAATAACATATTAATCATAAAGCTAGTAAGTGGCCTGCTCTAAAAGTCCTGCTTTCAACCACTATTCTCTTAAGTGTAGCAGCTTTCAAAATGTAGCACGTCCATTTCTAAGAAGAGTGGAATTAAAGCTATACAAATTGGGGCTTGGCCCTTGTCACAGGCTGTGTCAATAGACCGAAGATTGGAAGAAGATGAGATTCAGGGAAGGTCAAATGTAAACCAATGCATCACCAAGAGAAAGGATTTTGGAGTTATTATTAGTATTATTATACAATAAGGAAACTACATAACACAATCTCCAGAGAGATGTAATGAAATTAGAAAAGATCCAGGGACAGCGGCATCAATAATCAAGGAGAGAGGAATGGGGCTTGAATAAGAAGAGAAGTTTTGCCTGTTTTATTCTGAAAAGATGAATGCTAAGTGGAATAAAAAGACTCCTGGCAACCTAATTAAATTAGAACACAACTTTCACCAGCAAACAAAAAATATTAAGAACTTATTCTGAGAATTGGTGTATTTGGAGGGGAGATATTTAGAATATATTTTTAAGGTTTGAATTTTTAATAAATAAGATAAATTAGTATGTTTTGAAGGTGCACTCTTATTTTTTAAGTTTGAATATTACACTGCAGCCTGAGCGATCTTTTCAAAATGCAAATCCAATCACGGGATGCCTTTTTCCACTAAAATGGCTTCTGGGCCGGGCACGGTGGCTCACGTCTGTAATCCCAGCACTTTGGGAGGCCGAGGCTGGAGGATCACGAGGTCAGGAGATCGAGACCGTCTTGGCTAACACAGTGAAACCCCGTCTCTACTAAAAATACAAAAAAATTAGCTGGGCGCGGTGGCGGGCGCCTGTAGTCCCAGCTACTCGGGAGGCTGAGGCAGGAGAATGGCGTGAACCCGGGAGGCGGAGCTTGCAGTGAGCCGAGATCGTGTCACTGCACTCCAGCCTGGGCGAAAGAGCGAGACTCTGTCTCAGAAAAGAAAAAAAAAGGCTTCTCGCTGTTTATCACTGCTAAGGACTTTCCTTAACACAGTCACGCAGGGGATTGAAAGTTCTTGCTTTTACTTTCCTGGCCTCCCGTTGAATCACACCCCCCCCTTGCTGGTGACGGTGGGCTCTTGGGCAGCTCCTCGGGCTCCCACACTCCAGAGGGCAACTGCATCATCTTGGGCCAGGTCAGATCTCCATTTCCTGGGCCCTCACAGCACCGTTTTTGCATACACCCCTGTTGCTTCCTCCCACCAGGCTGTAGCCCTTGCACCCTCAGCAGATACAAGTAGGTAAAAAGCCTGGAAACATCTGTTGAACGGAGGAGTCCCATACCCTTCGGAGCTGAATTCTGCTTTGGGTAAATTAGGGAGCCGGTAGTGGAGTTAGCTTATTTATTTATTTATTTTTGTACAGATGGAGTCTTGCTATATTGCCAAGGCTGGTCTCAAGCTCCTGGGATCAAGCAATCCTCCCACCTCGGTTCCCAAAGCGCTAGGATTACAGGTGTGAGCCACTGCATTCACCCAGCATTTTTATTTTGTTTTATCAAAATTTATGAGGGAAAGGGGAGAAGTGTCTTGTGTATGTAAACTAAGATATGGCTATGAAACCAATACGTTTTAAACTATAATTAAGAGACTAAATTCTCCTATTTGTATTTGCCCCATTTAAAACAAATTGTGCCCTTCTCCAGCTCCAATATTACCTCCCTGCTTTATGTATCTCCGTCAAACATACTCTCTATATCTCATTTATTTTGTTTGTTTTGCATTTTTCCCACGAGAAAGTAACCTCCAGGAGAGAAGGAGTATTTGTCTCTTTTGCTCACTTCTGTATCTCCCAGTCTACAGCTGTGTTTGGCACATAGTAAATGCTCTTTCTGTATTTGCTGAATGAATGAGTTTAGTTAAGTAGTCTTCCTTGCCCAGAGATAGCAGGCAAAAAGCATCAATTAACCCTGAAGTAAATTTTCATGGAATCCAGTTCTCGATTTTTTAAAGACTCTTACTGCAACTGTATTTAGCTGTGATGTCTTAACATTAGGCTTTCTAATATATCAGGGGTCCTCAAACTACAGGCCATCAGAATCATCTGAGAGCTTGTAAAAGTTGCAGATTCTCATCATCAAAGATTAGAATTCTGCAGTCAGGCGCCAGCCAAGGACAATTCCAGGAGCTGCATTCGGCCTGTGGCCCAAGGGCCAGTTTGAGAAACATGGGCTGTGACCCCCAGCACGTGCTGAGTGAAAGCTCAATTCTTCTAAGGCAATATATATCACCTACATTCGCTCCATACTCATGCGGGTTTCAGCAATAAATAACCAATGTCCAAGGGACAGGTACTCTTCTCGCGTTTTTACAGATCTGGAAACACTGACCATCCCTTCCTCTCCGCTTCCCCTCCGTTCCCGCAAATTTACGCGGTTCCTGCCAGGACAGGTAAAAAGTGCGCAGAGCTACCAAGAAAAAGAAGGGAAGCTCAAGGCACACTAGGGTCCAGCCCGGACACCTCCACCAAGTGAATACCTTGTGACCTTTGCCTTTGCACCCGGGGCCAATAGTTGGCGACTTTTAGGCGCTTCCCGCTGGGAACGTGGAGGCCCGTGGGGGAAAACATTTCAGCCTTGGGCGGAGGGGGCGCGGGGCGGGGCATGGGGGGGCGGGACCGAGCGGTCGGAACAGAGGAGGGGCGGGGCCTGGGTGGGGCGGGGCTAGGGGGCGGCCTGAGGCTGCGGCCACGGGAAAGAGGCGCGGGGAGGGGCGGAGCCTGGGAATGGGGCGGGGCCGGAGAACAGCCCGTCGCTAAGGCCTGCAACCCAGACTGCGGGGAGGACGCGGTGCCGCCCGGTCTGGCCTCGCCCCTGGAGGGTGGGCCCAGCGGGAGGGCGCGGCCGGCGGGGCGCGCGGGAGACAGTTCGCTCAGGCTGCCCCAGCGAGGGCGCTTCGCTCCCAGCCAGGACATGGCCGCACCTCCCCGCAGCAGGAGCTCCGGCTCACGGACTTCTCGCCTAACTCCCTGAGCGCTCCCTCGTTTCGATCTTTAGAAAACCCCGCGTTCTTTATGGGGCCGTGACGAGGGACAGGGAACGGCGAGCAAGGATGCGTTGAGGACCGCGAGGGCGCGCGTCCCGGGTGCCGCCTTGGGTCCCGACGCGGAAGCCGAGCCGCCTCCGCCTGCCTCGACTTCCCCACTCCGCTTCCGCCGCCGCCCGCCGCGCTTGATGTGCAGAGAGAAGCCTGACACCATGATCCTAACACGTAAGCTAGACTTGCGCCTTGCCGTCGGGCCGGCCGCGGGAGCCGGCTGCGGAGGGGACCCGCCGCGAGAAAGTGTCGACCCGCCGCGAGAAAGTGTCACCCCGCCTTGTCAAGTCGGTGCCTGTTGTTCTGTGCTCTTTAAACGCTTTCTGCGGGGTCTCCGGATTTTCTTGGAGGTGGTGTGGGGATAGCAGGACTCGCAGTTTGGGGAGGGAGTTTGAATTTTGGAGGAGTGACCCGTGATTACTTTTTGCCTGGGGACCGCGCGCCAGCGCGCCAGGCGGGCTCCGGATCGGCCGCAACCCGTGAAGGGATCCGTGGTTCACTTTCCTCCTTGAGCCGGGCGGGGGCTCGCGGCTCTGGCTCAAGGGGCGCGGCGACACAGCCTTCTACTTTCCTTTCCTTTGGGGACTCCTCTGCGCTCGTACTCACCTCCTGTCATTCACCAGGTTAGTCCAAAATCAGTGTGAACTCCGGGAGAGTTTACAGTTTTGGAACGTTTTAGACCCTAGTGGCGCTTGGAATTTTTTTTTTTTTTTCATCACTGCTTGAAAGTCAGCTCACCAAAAACTTGTTTTCCTTTTCAACCATTTTTGGGTCAGATACTGTAAGCGCTGGGAATTAACTCAGATCTGGCCAGGGAAGTCTCGGTTTGGTGGCTGCGGTTACCTGGAGAGTGTTGGGGTAGGTTAGCAAGCCCCGTGGCTTGCAAAAATGCTTCTTGCTAGGAAAAAAAAAAAAACACACACACACACAGTTTTGTTTTGTTTTGTTTTTTCCCGGAGATGGGTCGCAGAATCGTGTCCCTGAAGTGCCCCCTTGGGGTTGCCCACGCCCTTGACCCCGACAAGGAGGCCGAGGAGCGAGTTCCTGGGCCGGAGAGAGGAAGGAAGCTCGCCTCCCGACCTGACTATTTTCGTAACGAGGCGACAGCTTCTTGGAAGCCTGCCCCCACTCCATGTCCCTGTCCCCACCTCCAGAGTCCTGGGCCGAGCCTTTGATCCCTCCGAAGGAGGTGCCTCCCTCCTCTCTGCAGCACCCTGCTGCGTGTAGTTTGCTGCGTCCGCGAGCCTCCTTCAGCGCACAGCCCCTGGGGCGAGAAAAGGGAGAGGGGCACGGGGTCAGGCTGGTGGGGTCTGATCCTGGTCAGCAGCCTGCTAGCTGGGCGAACCTGGGCAGTGACAGGACCTCACTGTGCCTCCTTCAACTGCAACAAAGGGGTGATAACTGTATTACCTCCGCGCGGGGAGGTTGTGAGGATCAAATGAGCTCGTGCAAGTAAAGTGATTAGCAGAGTGCCTGTTGCCGCTGTTCAATAAATACCCAATGTGTGCTAATCACTGCAGAAGGAAACCCCTGCTTGCAGTCATTAATCTGCATTTAAAGAAACCTTCTTCTCACTCCCCACCCTTCCCCATCCCCAGTCTTGTTTTGAGTAAGTCTTTTTACACCCAACATGAGTGAGCAAATGGATTCATTCTCAGGATTCAGAGGTTGTTTCGGCGATAAGTGATGAGATAGAGGAATGCAGCCTAGTCTGGTGGCATCGATGATGTATTTGGAAAAAAAACTACAGCTCGGGAGAAGGCAGAATACTGAGTCTCAGATTACATTTTTTTCTTCCAAAATTCTGTTTGCTGAAGGGATTAGGGAAAATAATAGTCCAGCAGACTGCAGCCCCTTGAATGTAAATCAATCAGCAGCTCCAAGAGGTTGACTAATTCGCCATCCATCTGGACTACAGACTGGTCCTCAGTAGAGATAATTTGCAGACTATTAAGTGTGGAATTAATGGAGGTGCCATCTTGGCTTGCAGACGGCAGCAGATGGTCAGAAGGGTGCCCTGTAAGGCAGCAGCCCCTCTAATCGAAGAAGTAAAATGCTGGGGAACCAGTGTCAAATGGTTAGCAGATGTGTGCACAAAAGTTATTTTGAGGCATTTTCTGAGAAAATGTTGGCGATTGCATGTATTCACTTTTCTTGTGGCATGCCAGATTTACAGCGTGGCCTGAGCGCAGATGCATCCTTTTTGCATTAGTACTACTGTTCAGAGTTTAAAATGAAGCACAGCAGACCGAGTTTCTCTCCTGGCTGTTTTGAAAAGTTTGCTTTTGACAAATACTTACTTTAATTCACACAGAGTAACACCAGACACCAAACAGCCTGTAAGTTCAAAAAGGGGACCGGGGATAGTTTCCAACTTAAATCTTTCCCTGGAGTGGGTGAGAAAAGTGGTTTTGGTGACTTGTGTCATAACTTCCCAGTTGCAGATTTCATGAGAAACACCACTCCTTAAACAGTGAATAGTTGAGCAATTAACTTGCTAACTATGAAGGCAGTGTTTCAAATTTTAATGCACTGGAAAGATTGAAGGATTTTCTTAGGGCTCTGGAGTAAAGGTGAAAGGCAGGTTACCCTTCAACCTAAAGCCATTGTTTGCCTGTTTTTTTGTTGTTGTGTACTGTAGTTCAGAGAGCAAAGACTAAGCAAAGTTTAAGAGCATTTCTACATTAAAAGAAGTGTTTGGGTGCTTCTGGAAAATATACCAGACCAGTAGAAAGACATGTTGTGATTCAACAAGCTGTTACTGTGAAGTGAGTTTAAAAATGTATATAGTACTTAAACTCTTATTTGTAGAACTATTATGAGACTTAAAGGGGATATGGGAGGCCCCAGTTGAGATGCCTTCCAATCAGAGGCTTGGTGAGATTCCAAGAGGTGGTTTCAAATACAGAAATAAGTACTTGGGTTTCCCTTGGTGTCCCCATGGAGATTTTAAGCCATGACGCAATGTTTAAATCAGAGTGGTATTTTTATGACTTAAGGGGGTAAATATGCAATTTGAAAATATTCAGGGAAGGGTGATTTCGTCCAGAAGAATGGGGGCATCCAGAGTACAGTGGGTGAAATGGATCGGACTTTTTGGAAGAGAGCCTTGTGCTGGACAGGATGGTCCAGTATTGTCAACACAAGTTTCTCATGCTTCACTCTCCTTCCTAGCAACAGGAAGACGGAAATGAGGCCATGCAAAAATAAAAGACCCTGAAAGGCTCCAGACAATACCTGATCCACCCTACCATTCACCCTGTACAGCCAGAAGACTTTTACAAAAGTAAAAATAACTTCAGATGTTTCCCCTTCCTCCCTGGCTATTGCCAAATCATGAAAGACTGAATTCTCAGTGCTTTACAACATCATAGCAAAAACCTGGCCCCATGGTGTGACTGGCATCCAGACCCACATCATGCCAAGCCTGTTCTTGAGATTATAAAGCAGACCTGGGGAGAAGGGTGATTTTCATTTGTAATGTTTGCACAGTCCAATGATTTTGAATTACATGAGTTGGGATCTAGTGGGAGAGAACTAATTCCTTTAGGGTCTAGACTAAGTTGTATCTCTGAGTTTTCTCAGAATGCTTATTTTATCAGGATCTGCCCCTAAAATTCTTAGTTTGGAGTCGTGGGGCTCTAATGCAAAGGATTAATCTGTACATCATTCAAGACACTAAAAAACAGTCAGGGTGAACTAATGCCCAACCGTAGAGTGTAAATATCCAGTGTGTCCTAGAAAGCACAATTCCAAGACCCTCTTTTCCATGGCTGTGAAATTAGAAGGAGCATGCTTTTCTGGAGCACTTTCACAACTGTCTCTATTTCTTACTCTGTGGCCTTTGCATATGGAGGAATGCAGAGGGAGGTGAGTGCTGTTCCTCTTTGAAGGAAGACAGTGCTGTAGGGTTGAAATATGTTTTATAGGAATGGGTTACTGCATTGAATGAGCGCCATCAGTGGTGTTTTCTTTCAACCTCAAATTAGTTAGAGATCCAGTTAACGTAAAAGGGTTTAGATTCCCAGCTGAGAAGGGCTCCTTCTGTCCTCTGGCCCTTTTCCTTCTGTGGGACCTTGTGTTATTAGGGATTACCATGATCAGTGACAAGAACTGCGGAGTCTTCCTGGGGGCCCTCTAATTAGGTCTACTCTGTCGTAACGTTTTGTTCACTAGACATTTCTGCCTTGCCATCATAATTAATGGAGAACCGGAAGAAAGCATTCACATTAAGCTTGTATATTTTCTTTTTTTTTTTTTTTTTTTTTCTGCGACGGAGTTTCTCTCTGTCGCCCAGGCTGGAGTGCAGTGGCGCAATCTTGGCTTAATGCAAGCTCCGCCTCCCGGGTTCACGCCATTCTCCTGCCTCTGCCTTCCAAGTAGCTGGGACTACAGGCGCCCGCCACAACGCCCAGCTAATTTTTTTTGTATTTTTAGTAGAAACAGGGTTTCACCATGTTAGCCAGGATGGTCTGGATCACCTGACCTCGTGATCTGCCCGCCTCGGCCTCCCAAAGTGCTGCGATTACAGGCGTGAGCCACCGCGCCCAGCAAGCCTATATATTTTCATAGTGTCTCCCAAGCAGCAACCAGACTTCTCTATTGTGGCCCTTACAGAGCCTTACAGTTACTTTGTAATTTCTTGGGAGGCTTCTGTGCATAGGTAGGGAGCTATAATGTTAGAGTCCAGGAATGACAAATTTTTTGTGAGTCCCCTCCATGGAGGGGAGTCTAGTGAGGGGAGACTTGGGGCTCTGTCTTTAACATTTGGGGGAGTGCTCTGGGCTACCATTTTCTAAAGCTCTGACCCGCTTTGACTGTACCAAATAATGTTTTCTTCAGTGAAAGTACTTTCAAATATTATTTCTAAAGGAAACTTTTCTCCCAAATGTGACTGAAAATATGTGAATGCCTGCCTATGAGGAAATAAAGTTTTGAGCACCAAAAGGTGAACTATTATATCCTTCTATAAAGTGAAGCCAAGACACATTGGAAATCAGTTTCTCTCAATCATTCATCAGCCTTGGGGTTTTTTGGTTGTTTTTTGGGGGGGGGGGTTTGTTCTACTAGACTTACTTTCCTCGTGATAAGTGTGCTTATTTTCATTTTATACATTTCTCTACTTGGTACCTTTTGGTGTCTACCCCTTCCCCCGTCGGGGAAAAATCAAAAGCTCATTGAAGGCTGAGGTCAGTGAAGCTGAGTCCTCAGATGCCTTTGGCACCTCCCATCCACATTTTGTTCTCTGCCCTGCCCCACCTTTGAGCGTCCTGTGGAGAGGACTGGAGGTCACTTCCTGAAGCTTGTCAGAAAGGCGCCTTCCTTCTCCTCGCAGGAGTCTCTAAAGGATGTTTAAGGGACAAAAGTTTTCCACACCCTGGGGTGGTAGCATTTCCCAGGCTGGCAGCACTTTAGGAAGCCACGGAAGAAGAGACTTCAGAGGTGAAATGGCCTGTGGCCCATGCACGGGGCCGCGCCACAGCCACGCTGTGTCACTCCTAACACTCAGATGACAAAATAGAAGATGCTGAAACTGAAGTGATTTTTACCTCCTGATTCTGGAGAAACCATAAACTCATAAGGGATCCAATCTCCATACAGTTCTCTTTTTCAAATTGTATAGCACAGAAAGAGCATTTTATATAATGCTTGGACATCTGTAAAAGTCATTTCATGGGAAGTTCCAGAACTTTGCAAAGGCAGCCTGGAAAACCAGTGCCTTTTCCCCATTGAGGGGCAGCTGAGATGCGGATAGGTTCAGTGACTAGTCCAAGATCACATGTGAGTTGACTGGAACCTCAGACCCCTTTCGGTCAACATGTGTAAACAAAATGAAGGTCTTAAGTTGTCTGTAGGAACCTGAATCAGAATTTGACCATTAGATTAATTTCTGTTCATTCATTAGTGTTCATTTAGGGGGCTGGGTGTCCCAAGCAATACTGGTGAAAATAATTCCTTAGCTCACCTAGAACATAGCAAATCTTATTTTTTTGTCATACTTTTTTGGCACAGAACTGAGAAAGTCTAATTGAATAGTGTTTCGTCTTCGAGGTTTGACATAGAAATGGCTGGAGGTGGCTTATACTCCTAACCAGTACCTGCCATATTTTCATTGTCATTGATCTTTGATACAGCAACTTGACGTTTCATTCATTTTCTTTTTTCTGTTAGAATGGACGAAATATGGGTGAGCAGTTTTTTTAATAGGCGTTTCTGCTATCACCTTTATTTCTAATTTAAGGTTTTACAGCATTGCAATTCGCACACTATTTTATTTTCTCCTGTGCTATAGCAGAACTATAAAGCAAAAGCCAATGTTGGGGGAGATGCCCCTCGTAGAATAAGCTTTGCTAACATATGTAAAAGAAAGAGTTTGTTTGTATGCCAACTTTTAATAGTAGAGACAGGGTTACTCTAGGTTTGTAACCAGATATTTTGCCTTGAATAACAAGTTTAAAGAGGGAATGGATTATATAATCTTAAAACATGTGCTTCATTTTACCAAAAAAAAAAAAAAAAGAGAGACTCAGAAAAATAAGGACCCTTAAAACTGTATTAATTAGTTAGATATTTTTCTTTCTTGAAATTCTTAATCTATACAGTTATCATCTTCAAAGGACTTCGTACTTTATGAGCTATTCCAAATCACTGTTGTTAGTGCATAGTTTGAAATGCATAAATATTTGACATAGAATACTAAAAATACGTATACATATGTGTGTGTTTGTGTGTGTGTGTGTGTGTATGGGCAGATAGATATGTGTGTCCTTGTAGCAGCGATTTATTTTTATCCTGCCCCAGGTTGAAATGAAATAGAAAGATGTGATGATTCAGTATCCATTTCCTTCTTAGTTTATTTTGATTTCAGTTTGACCTCTTTTTGCTGGGTAACAAGTGCCAATTTTTGATTAGTTGGGAGATATTTTCTGTTCCTGGAAATAACTGGATCCGCACAAGGCTAGAGGGCCTGATGGAGCCGTGTGCCTCATGGGCTCAAATTCATCCAGAGCTGTTGCCTTTGCCAGGGAAGAACACATATTTCGATGTGAGCTACTTGCCTTTTCCTGGTTTATGTGTTAAAACGAGTACTTTGCAAACTCTTGTACTAGATGATCCCCAAAGAGGATTTCAATTGATTTAAATTCTACATGGCTAAAGTGTCACTTGCATCCCCAGGTATAGGCTTGCAGGGCCTGTCTCCCAATGTTTCCTCGTTTCAAGGCAAAACCATTTATTAAGTTGTCATCACATCCCAGGGAAAATGCGTCCTTTTTCCCCTCCTTTCTATAATTTCTAGGAATGTTCTTTACTCGAAAGCTGTATATGTATGTCTCCAAACCTCAAGCAGAAGAATAAGAGAGAGAGAAAAAAAAACGAACAAAACTTAAAAAGAAAACTCCCCAAAACTTCCATTCCTTACTAGGACTGAAAACCAGTATGGTGATTTACAAGTGAGGGCACTATTGAAATAGGCAAGAAGGGCTCTAACCTGGGGATGAGAGCTGGGTAGCTTTAGCCCCTTCAACAAATCACCTCAATACTGTACCAGCTTCCTCATTTGTAAAGAGAAAAGATGAAAAGCTTCAAGATGCATTTCAGCGCCCAAGTCACGGATTCTTTGGAAGATAAGATGCTGCTGCAAACATGAAAGATCAATAAGGAAAGTAAAACTCTTAAGAGCCTTGTGTGCGTTGAAGTGTTTTCTTCCTCTCAAGTTGAAACTTAGAGGGCTATAGACACGCACAGAAGCAAACATTGTTGGTTTTGTGTTCTCTATAATATGAATACAGCCTTCATGGGACAAATCAAGAAGTCGATCTCTTAAAAAGCAAATTGGGCCAGGTTTGGTGGCTCATGCCTGTAATCCCAGCACTTTGGGAGGCCAAGGCGGATGGATCACTTGAGGTCAGGAGTTTGAGACCAGACTGGCCAACATGGCAAAACCCCGTCTCTACTAAAAATAGGAAAATTAGCCGGGTGTGGTCGTGAGCACCTGTAATCCCAACTACTTGGAAGGGCGAGGCAGGAGAATCGCTTGAACCCGGGAGGCAGAGGTTGCCTTGAGCTGAGATTGCGCCACTGCACTCCAGCCTGGGTGACACAGTGAGACTCTGTCTCAAAAAAAGAAAGGCAAATTGGAAATATTAGCTTTATAAAATAAAAGCAATTAAAACTTTCATAAATTTACAAAACTGGGGCTCTCTCATAGCAGTTTCTACTGGTCCTTTTTTTGCGGGAAGAAGAATGTCTCCATGTAATTGATAAGAAATCTGCAAAATTAACAGTGGGCATGGAACCCTTTCTAGAGGTGGTCTTAGAGAGAAGGTGAAATGGGCATAAAGGAAATATTAGAGTCAAAAGCTTAGGGAGTTTACAAAGCCACTGGCAAGCCCAGGTTTTATAGATGAAGCAACAGGACCAGAGAAATTCTTTGATTAAGGCCACCTATCTAGGCAGTGGATTCTTTCCTGGATCTGTTTTCCTGACTTGTTACAGTAATGCTTTGTCCTCTGTGATAGAGTATCAGAAGGACTTCAGGGCACCCAGATGCAAAGTCGTTTTACATCTGAGGAAATAATGTTGGTTGCTCATTGTATAACCAGGCCGAGAAGGTGCTTCCATCTGATCCATGAGATAACTTACTTTCTGCTCCATACTCCTGCTTTTTGCTCTGTGTTGTAGTAAGTCCAGACGGCATTACTCCCAACACTTCTGCTTCCCAGCTTACCTCTTACTTCATTCAGGGTCCTTGACACTGAATCCCCTCTCCTGCAATCCATAATGCTTCCTTAAATAAAGGAGCACCAACTGGGCCCAGGCAGACCCCACTTGTCCACTAGCAAGAAGGGACACCTCTCCCACTCTGATGTCACACACGTCTTTCCTATGTCATATCACATTCCTCTTCATACTATACAGAAGTTCTTCATTTACTATTTTTTTTTTAAAGAAAAGCTATGCATGAGAATAGTGCATTTCAAATTGGTCACATTGGTAGATAACACAGCATTTAAAAATATATAAAAATGTAAGACTGCATCACTTATTGTAGGTGTGGTGGAATGTCATCAGTTAAGGCAGGAAACGGCCATCTGTGTGTGTACGTGCAGGTCACAGGGGATATGATGGCTTGGCTTGGGCTCAGAGGCCTGACATTCAGCCTTGTTGCTCACACAGTAGGTTTTGTTTGAAACTTTTTTTTATAATAGTTACATATACAGACACGTGTTTATATGCATGAATGTGTACTTATATTTATACACACACAGATACATAACATGTATATGTGTGTACCATGTTACAATGTAGAATGTATATCTTATTGTGGATCCTGGTCAGAAAAATTAAGGCCACTTACTAGAACAAAAATTGTATGAGTGGTTTATTTCTTTATGTAACATTTATTGAGCAACTACTATGTGCTGTTATAGGTGCTTGGGATATATCAGAGAATAAAACGGACAAAGAAGCTTGCCCTTGTGGAGCTTACAAAGAGGAAAGACAGAAAGTAAACATAATAAGTTTTGTGGAAGAAGAAAAAATAAAACAGGAAAAGGGGGAGAGTGGGCCCAGGTGCCATGGCCCACGCAGGTCATCCCACACTTTGGGAGGGAGGCCGAGGCAGGCAGATCACTTGAGGTCAGGAATTCGAAACCAGCCTGACCACCATGGTGAAACCATGTCTTTACTAAAAAAAAAAAAAAAAAAAAAAATTTGCCAGATGTGGTGGCAGGCACCTGTAGTCCCAGCTACTCAGGAGGCTGAGGCAGGAGAATCGCTTGAACCTGGGAGACAGAGGTTGCAAGGAGCCAAGATTGTGCCACTACATTCCGGCCTGGCAGACAGAGTTGAGACTCCTTCTCAACAACAAAAAAGGCGGGGGTGGGGGCGGGGGGGCGGGGGAGTAGGGGGAGAGGGCATGGGAGGAGGCCGGTGTGGCTGGATCAGTCAGAGGGAGATTGGGCGACAGGCGGGGTCCTGATAGGAGCCAGGACATGTGGGACATGGTTAGGAGTTGGGCTCTCACCAATGAAAGGGACACTCACTAATGTTGCCTGTACAGGGTCACTTGGGGCTTAACAAACATGTGGACCTTGCAATAGCCCTTAGGAAACCCGTTCGTTTCTAAGTGGAGGATAGAGGATCCTCATACGTGCTGTACTCCACTGTGAATTTCCTTTCCACTTGGCTTCCTGCTTCAAGTCAGGAGCTTGTGTCTTTGATTTTCCCTGAGTGCTGCTGGCAGTACGCCTGGTTCAATCAATAAATAGTGAAGGGGAAAATGTAGGAGGATTAGCTTTAGCTAAACATAGGACTGTACTAACATATACCTAACGATAGATTTGAGTTAGCTATTGTTAAGCCAGATAGCCTAAGAAACTGACTTAGTGACTGATGGGTCTCCCAGAAGCTCCCGGTTTTTTTTTTTTTTTTCAGACTATGTATAGCGGATGTTTGGAATTTTTTTAGGCACCTGAGGGTAGGAATGCTGTCAGTTGCTGGTGAAAATCTTTACTGTGATTAGATAACATTAGAGTTTAATAGATATTAATATATGAAGTCTGCTGTCTGCCTTAACCTTACTAAGCATTTATTTTACATAGATAACTCCTGATAACCAGTCTTTGGCAACTGTGTATGTTTAACATTTGGTTGTTTTTTAATTGCAAAGAGCGAGAGATTCAAGTCATGGTTCTCAGTCTGCCTTTAAAGAAAGGAAAATAGTAATAGATTTTTTTTTTTCTTTTCCTTCTTCACACCAACCTATCAGTAATTCCTTTGTGCAAAAAGTTGTCTTTGGGGATATACAAATGAATTAAAAAGTGAGAAGTTGGTGGAGTGAAGAAGGGGGAATTCATGTGAGAGAACTCAGGGCTTAAGGTATGAGAGCTTGGTACGTCCTCAGAACTCCAAGGAGTTTGGAAAGCCTGGAGCAAGCTTACATTTGGAGGCCTTCCAAGAGCTGAGTGGATAGGCAGATGCCAAGCTGTGAAGGCTGTGGTCTTTGCTGAGGAGTTTGGATTGTATTTGAAAGGCGCTGGAAAGTCACTAAAGAATTCTAAGCAGGGGAGTGACATAATGAAATATGTGTTTCATAAAACCAGCCCAGTGGCTCAGGGATCCTTGAAGGAGGATGGATTTGTTGGGGGCAGGGAGGGGTGAGGCTTATCAGAGTTCAGTGAGGAGGCTGTTAGGATAATCCAAGGGTGAAAAAGTCCAGGACGAAGGAATACAAAGAAATGTTATCTGGCTTAGTGGTCCTCGATCCCGGCTGCCTTTAAACTTAGGGAGCTTTTCTGAAATACAATGTCCAGGCCCTACCTAGACTGAGTGAATCAGAATACTTGGGGAGGGGGTGGTCGGTGTTTCTAAGCTCCCTGGCCTGGCACGGGTGGTTCACGCCTGTAATCCCAGCACTTTGGGAGGCTGAGGCAGGAGGATTGCTTGAGCCCAGGAGTTTGAGATCAGCCTGGGCAACATAGCGAGACTCTGTCTCTACAAAACAAAGTATAAAAACTTAGCCAGGCATGGTGGTACACACCTGTAGTCCCAGCTACTCAGGAGGCTGAGGCAGGAGGGTTGCTTGAGCCCAAGAGTTCAAGGCTACAGTGAGCTGTGATCGTGCCACTAGACTCCAGCCTAAATGACAGAGTGAAACCCTGTCTCAAAAAAAAGAAAAGAAAACTCCCCAGTGCAATGCCTACCTACATCCAGGGTTGGGAGTCACCAAGATCTCCTTACCTTACTACAAGTGTTTGTGGTCATGATTTGCTTCTCCCAGTGAACTCCCTCTGGAACTCACCCATCGGGTAAAAATGGGTTGTAATTAAAGCCATCGTATCCACCTGCACAACATTCCTGCCAAATTGGTCACCTTGATGTCATCAGAATTGATAAGCAGTGTCTTCCTACCCATTTGCAGGAATCTTTGTCACCCTGGGGAGGAGAATGCATCTTGGTTTGGATCAAAAAGCACCACCTGCCTGCACACAGCTGACACGGTTCTCTAGCAATAAAAGCATCAACTTTTTCATGAATCTTTGCCCATATGTCTATCAAATTTTACGGAATCCAGGGAATCTGCAAAGTGTTTGAATTTTCTTACATTCCTTTAATTTCTTAGAGTTGCATTTTTAAAAAAAATTCACTGTACCATTTGCATCGAAGCCTGGTTTCGGTAGCATGTTATCAAAGAAGCCAAGAAATCCAAAAGTTCCCTCTGTGAAGCTAAAGCGAATGGAAGATTGAAGTAATCATATCTTGTTTAGACCTAATTACTGTTGCTCAACCAGCTAAGATAACAGTTCAACAGAATGATGCTGGGGGTGGGGAGGTTTTGTTCAGCTTACTGTTGAGGGGTGATGGGAAGACAGGATCATCCCGTCATGCCAGGAAATGTGCAAATATGGCCTAATGGTTCCCAGCCATACACAAAAGGGTGTCCAGGACCTCATCCATCTAATGTCCAGAACTGCTTTGTGAAACGACTTTGACTAAAGCTGTTTCCAATAAAAATTTCCTGTTTCCTCCTTACGGCATTTGTCTGTTGTTTGCTTAAAGAAAACCCAGGTATAAAAGTTTCATTGTATTTCCATTGTATTTTTAGTTTCTAATGACATTTTTGTTCAGTGGGGAATGTTTTTTAAAAAAATCATCCTCGTAATTTTCACATCACCACCCACATACATTGAAGGGAAAATCACACAGTCAGAACTGTGTTAGAGGCCCCCCAAAACATGCATGGGGTAGATAAAACTGTCCAAAGTAATATAATTATGCAGTTTTCTGTAATATTTTAAATTTTGTTCATTGTTACATAATATATATGTATTTGTTACATAACATACATTATATATGTGTGTGTATATATATATATATATATTTTTTTTTTTTTGAGACGGAGACTCGTTCTGTCACCCAGCTTGGAGTGCAGTGACCCAATCTCAGCTCACTGCCACCTCCGCCTCCTGGGTTCATGCCATTCTCCTAGGAGCCTCAGCCTCCTGCGTAGCTGGGACCGTAGGCACCCACCGCCGCGCCTGGCTAATTTTTGTATTTTTAGTAGAGACGGGGTTTCACCGTGTTGGCCAGGCTGGTCTCGAACTCCTGAGCTCAGGTGATCTGCCCACCTTGGCCTCCCAAAGTGCTGGGATTACAGGCATCAGCCACCACGCCCAGGCTGTTACATACAATATTTTTAAAGGGAAGAACTTGTCTTGCAGGAAGGACCTTGCATTTTTGTAAGTAATTGTTCCTTCTCTCACTATGGCATTTGAATGTAGAAATGTCATTTTTAAAAATTTTTTGGTAAGTTTTTTTTTTTTTTGAGATCGTCTTATTTTTTTTTTTTTTTTGGAACTAAAAAAGAACTTTATTTATTGAGGGCATGGGGATGCAAACAATACAAAAATCAAAAGCTTATCTGGTATTTAACTTTTCTTTCTCTGCTTGTCAAATGAGAGTTAGATTTTATTTTTACATTTGCTAAGGGTCCTGATCTGCTCATGAAATCCTTCTATGGGGGAAGCTGTGGGGCAGATTTCTTAAGCGACCCTTTGGGACAACTCTTATCAGGGAGGAGGGAATTTCTCATTTCTGCCTACTTGTTTCCCTTCTGCTTCATGTGTACTACAAAATAGTCATTGCATGCAATGGTGAGGCCTGCAATTAGGGAAAAGAAGCTCTGGAAGCCCACTTTGCCATCTCTGCACTGGTCCAGGTCCTTCATTATTTTGTCCACAGCCAGAGGGTCTTTTTGATTTTCCAAAAATCCAGGGAACTCCTTTTCCATGAGTACTCTCAGGTCCTCCTTTGTTAAGTAGCCTTTATCCCCAGCGAATTTGTGAAATGTAAACATCATGGTTTCCATGGCGTGTTCCATTTGAGATGGCATTTTGGTGTGGTCTGTTGAAGCCTTGGCCGAGGCGCGGCGGACGCTGGGCTAGCTGGGCGAGTTGGACGCGGGGCGGAGAGGCCGAGTCTCACTGTATTACCCAGGCTGGTCTTGAAGTCCTGGGCCCAAGCAATCCTCCCACCTCAGCCTCCTGAGTAGCTGCGAATGCAGGCAGAAACCTCTTTTTTCTTTTTACAGTTTTTGTGGAGATGAAATCTCGCAATTATTGCCCAGACTGGTCTTGAACTCCTGGCCTCAAATGATATTCCCACCTAGGCCTCCCAGAATGCTGGGGTTACAGGCGTGAGCCACCTCGCTTGGCCTCAGAAAGCTCATTTTTAAGGGGAGGTGGTTACTTCTCTGTCTGTTTCCTCATGTGTTTATCTCAGAGATATTAGTAATCCACATTTTAGGATCAATGTGAGGTGTAAATGAACTAATACGCACAAGCGCTTAGATAGGGCCTTATGCATATTAAGCAGTCAGTAAAGTGACCCACTGATATAGAACTGTTGAGAGGTAAATGGGAAGACTGCATGGAGGAGGTGGCATTTGGTTGGGATCTTGAAGTATGAGTGAAATTTCATCTTGAGCATTTCAGGCCAGATAATTCACTGAAGTGCAGTGTGTGTGGAGATGAGCACCAAATTTACTTTGGTTAGAGTGCTCGGGTACAGGGAGCTGAACAATTAGGTTGGATGCCAAGTGGAGAGCCTTGAAAACCTTGTCAGGGTGTTTAGACCTATTTTTTTTTTTTTTTTAGACAGGGTCTTGCCCTGTTGCTCACGTTGGAATGCAGTGGTGTGGCCACAGCTCACTGCAGCCTCGACCTCCTCGGCTCAAGTGGTCTTTCCACCTCAGCCCCTCAAGTAGCTGAGACAACAGGCATGCGCCACCATCCCTGGGTAATTTTTGCATTTTGTGTACAGATGGGGTCTCCCTATGTTGTTCAGGCTTGTCTTGAACTCCTGGACTCAAACAGTCCACCCAACTCTGCCTCCCAAAGTGCTGAGACTACAAACGTGAGCCACCCCCACAGCCAAGACCTGATTCTTTAGGCATGGAGCTCCAGCGAAGTTTGTGAAGGAGAGAGAAGATTAATACTGTAACTCAGAAAGTTTGATGAGCCAGGATTGGTGGACAGATTCTCTTAAGCGAGGGCTGTTTACAGACCCAGAGTTTTATTAATAGTTAGGAGATTAGAGCGAAACTAATGGCGTGACTCGGGGAATGAAACTGTGTGACTCGCATGTAGATATAGGTTCGTTTCACATTAAAAAAATAAAAATAATTGATTTTTAAAAATCAGTACATACATTGGATTGTTAGTACTTTCTCTTGACCTATGAATTGGAAAGTGTTGGTGTGAGGTGGACAAGTATTCCATTTTCTAAAAAATATGTGACAACTTTTTACAGTTTTCTAATTCTGATTTCTACAAAAACAGTGGGTTAGGGTCTCATGTGAATGCAGCCTAAGTTTTCAGAGTGGACTCTTTGTGTTGGTAAAATAGTCATATGCTTGTCTATTTCCCATGGTTTCATATCAAAAGGAAAGACAAATTGTCATTTTTTTTAGAGTGAAGAAAAGAAAGGATAAGATGACTAGATCTCTGCCGTTTGGGGAGTACTGTGTTTTAGCCATTGTATAAACTGTTAATTAAATTATCTGCTGAAGAAGCAAACCTTCGCCTGTTTACATTCTTTCTAATTAAGTGGCCCTAAGAGTGACTATTTTGACACAGCTTTTCTGATCAGTTTATGATCATTTGGAGTCATTTTATTTCTTAGACAGGGCCAGTAGAAAATAAGAGAGGCAGCCAGGCACAGTGGCTCCTGCTTCTGTCTCAGCTACTTGGGAGGCTGAGGTGGGAGGATCATTTGAGCCTAGAAGGTCGAGGCTGCAGTGAGCTATGATCGTACCACTGCCCTTTAGCCTATGTGACTGAGCAAGGCTCTGTCTCAAAAAAAAAAAAAAAAAAAGAGAACAAGAAGACAGGAATATGCATTTTTGTGTTCCTGAAATTACGTGGGACCTTAAATAAATACTTTTGTAAAGTTATTATGTAAAACATATAAAGATTGTTTAAAAAACTAGTATCTTACATCTTCCATGCCTCTTGGCATGAAACTATTTCTCTTAGTAAAGCAGGAGCATGCTCTGGCAGGACTGGCTAGTGACTTGGTATCTAATTAAGGCTTTTGTATGTGGGCTGACCTAGTGCCGTGTCTGACTATCGTCAAAAAAGGGCGGGCATTGAGAATTTTTGGTTACTCACCACTTATTAAGTTAAATATTAAGAAAGCAAGCACATTTACTTTTTAACAATCTATTGTTCAACGTCTAACAATCTGTTCAATGAAAATAACCTCTAAGTAGCCAAATGAAATGCATTTTTTAAATATTTTTAAAGACAAACAGTCTTTTTACTTTCCGTATCTATCTTTTGTGGAAGGGGGCGGGCACACACATAGGGCAAAAGTAATTTCCTCTTTTTTTTTTTTTTTTTGGTTACAGAGTCTTATTCTGTTGCCCAGGCTGGTGTGTAGTAGTACCATTGAGGCTAACTGCAGCCTCAGCCTTCCAAGCTCAAGCAATCCTCCCACCTCAAGCAATCCTCCCACCTCAGCCTCCAGAGTAGGTGGGGACTACAGGAGCACACCACCACGCCTGACTAATTTTTGTAATTTTTTTCTTTGGTAGAGACAGGGTTTGGCCATGTTGCCCAGGCTGGTCTTCAACTTCTGGGCTCAAATGATCCTCCCACCTCAGCCTTTCAAATGCAGGTATTATAGGCGTGAGCCACCACACCCAGTCTAATTTCCTTATTTTTTAAAATAAAATGTTGAGCTTGTGTATGTTTTTCCAGAAATATAGTTTTCTAGGAAGTGTTTATTTTATAATTTTGTTTAAAACGTCTTTATTTCCTTGCTGAGACAAAATGTGGATATACACATACAAAAAAAAAGTAAGCTCAAATAATTGACTTTGGACAAGTCTACACTTTTATTCAGTGCGAACATCGAAGTTCTTCCACATTGATGTCGCTATCATTCGGTCCCAATTCGGTCCTAAGTCTTGGGTTGAATAATGCTCACTGTTACACTGAGAAGATTCACGAAGTTGACTTTGCCATGCTATTTATTTCCAGGCTACTGCCATAATCATTTTTAGTTTGGGTATTAAGTAACTCATCCGGAGATGGCAGGTTATTTTTTTTTTCTCTTCCCTGTGCTCAATGAGCAAATTCCCACTTGCTTTAATGAATTTGGATTTTCTTAATTACCTTTCTTCAAAGGCCAGGAACTCAGGAAATAATAGGTGAAAAAGTGCTTTGAAAACATAAAGTTACTAGACAAAAATAAGATGTGTTACACTTCTAATATGAACTATTAGTCTCCCACTTGGTTGAGAGAGATGCTTAATGAAGATTTGAATCTGGCATAAATTATACAATGTTGAGACCTTTATAAATGAGTGAACAGACTTGTGTAACTGAGTACTCTCATGGGCTGAGGAAGGTGGGAGGAAGAGTTGAAAGGAATATTCTTTGTGCAAGCAGAGACACTAACTAATGTTCCCAGGACCTCCTCTGTGAGTCAGTTTTAACGGGATTGTAAATATGTGCTCCAGTGAGTTTTAACACAGTGTGTCAGTTGCTCTTGGCCTTTCTGTTTATCGATTCTATCTACAAGATGTTAAACCACAGGGAAGTAGAAGCTTTATTAGCCATTTCTGCCTGCCAAGATTGTGGGATTTACTGACTTCGTGCCCTCCATGTTCCTTGACAGCCAGGGCTTCTCCTACTGGATTAATACCTGATGACTACCTGAGCACTCAACAGTGAAACAACACAAGGTCAGGGGCTTTTGAAACACCCAACCCCTGAGTGTCAGAAAGCCTGTGACTTTACTCAGATAAATTCTCTTTTAGCGTGTTGGTGGAGGTACTTTGTGGCCTTTTGTTGAAGTGAAAAGTAGTACAATAGGCCAGCCAGGCTTCAAATGAGTTATTAAATCTCTCTTCACCTTCCTCATGATACCGTATTTTCATAACCATTTGTAACCAGAGCACTTCAGGAGCAGCACAAAATGAGAAACTTACTCCCAGGACCCCGTTTCTGTTTTTCGTAAAGGGAAAATACATCCTCACGTACGTGTGAAAAAATTGGAAAAGATGCATACAAAATGTAAACCATTCGAGTTAAGCGTGTATGTCTGTTTGCTTATCCGTATTTTCTGTGGCAGTCATGTTTTGCTTGTATCATAAAACCAAAGCTTACTCAGGAAAAATAAGCATGCTGAGATACACACGGCTAATTTTGTCTTTCTTCTGTTCCGTTCTAGAAATTGAAGCCAAGGAAGCTTGTGATTGGCTACGGGCAACTGGTTTCCCCCAGTATGCACAGCTTTATGAAGGTAAGCTGGGAATGCCATTTTTTAAAAGTTGGCATAATCATAACCCCTTGTTCGCGAGTATTACTGATCTATGACTTATTTTCAGCAGTTTTATCGTTTAAATGTTTTATTTAAAAAAAAAAAAAATGTGGTGAGCATGCAAGACCCCAACCACTGAAAACAAAAGCTAGCACCTTGATAACACGCCCATGCCACTCCCCCGTCTGCCGCCTGCCACTCCCTACCCAAAGTAATGAGCATGCTGAAGACTATCATTTTCTTGCTTTCTTTTTATATAATTCTACTCCATTTCCTGAAAAGTACATTTTTACAACGTAATTTTTACCTTTATAAAAAAGGGTACTGTGTTGTATGTAATTTCGTGGGGTTTTTATTTTTCACTTAATATTGTATTGTTAAGATTCTTCTATACTGTATGGGCCTGTTATTCATTTGCTTTGGCTGCTGTGTAATACACCAGTGTGTATTACACAAGAAACCACAGTTTATTCATATCCACACTCTGGTAGGTGGGTATTTTGGCTTTCTCTGTTGTGCTTTTATAAGCTGTGCTGTTGTGAACATTCCTGCATCTATCTTTTGTGGTACATGCATGATTCATCTCGCTTCTATCCCTAGGAACAGAATTACTGGGGAATAAAGAATATGTATGTTCAATTTTACGATGCAAGCTTTTTGAAAGTGCCCGTACCAATTTTCACTCTTACCAATCTGTGTATCCACATTCCCTCAGCACTTGATATTGTCAGACTTTAATTTTTGCCAACCAAATGGATATAAAATGATATACAGATTTTGACTGCCATTTCCCTAATCCTTCATGGTAATGAGCATTTATTCATGTCACTTGGCCACATTTGTTTGCTTACATTATGCTTCTCTTAATGATTTATAAGAGCTCTTTTTATTCTAAATACTAGTCTTTCGTTGGTCATGTGTTGCAGATATCTTTCCCACCATTTGTAATTAGGCATTTCACTTTTCTCTAGGTTGTCTTTTAATCAATATTATGTTTTCTGTGGCATTCAGTTTTTCAACTGAGAAAAAAATTCAGTTAAAAAAAAGGTAGGATCTGGGCTGAATTCTTAACATCTCACTTTCTTATCAGTGCCCTGGGGATTGCTTGGATACTGAGGTCATTCTCTCAGCTTCTGCGTACCCTGGGGAGTGCTTGTGCTCCATGCATGTCAAGATAAATAGGTTGTTCATTTATTTGTTTATTGTTTTAAGACAGAGTCTCGCTCTGTCACCCTTGCTGGAGTGCAGTGGTGCGATTTTGGCTCACTGCAACCTCTGCCTTCCGGGTTCAAGCGATTCACCTGCCTCAGCCTCCCGAGTAGCTGGGATTACGGGCGTGTGCCACCATGCCCGGCTAATTTTTGTGTTTTTAGTAGAGCTGGGGTTTTACCATGTTGGCCAAGCTGGTCTTGAACTCCTGACCTCAGGTGATCCACCCACCTTGGCCTCCCAAAGTGCTGGGATTACAGACATGAGCAACCACGCCTGGCCTAGGCTGTTCATTTAAATGGGAGTTTCATTATACTCTATATGAAGTCGGTTTAAAATAATTACAGCTATGAACTAATGCATTCCATTTTATGGGTAACTTTCAAACAGAGGTCAGGTGAATAACAAAATGATTCCCAAGTTAGAATACCCGGTCTTCCTTATGTAGCCTAGATTGATTGTGATATTTTCTTCCAAGAAGATGGATTCTGAATTGTTTTATTGTTAGACCATATAAAATATCTTACTGTTTCTTCATTCCAGAGAATATCTCCAATTTCTTTTGATTAACTTGCATGCTTATTTTGGTGGAGTTGCTTGTCTTTCCTTTAGAGAGAAGTTTTAACCTGTTAACATTTAGAAGGGCTTTGGGGAAAGGGGGACCAGCATTCTGTTGGATTTTCAATTCATAGCTCTACTGGAGAAAAGAAAAGACAGTTGCATTGGCAGTGACACCAAAGTGGCTGTCCTTTTGTTCTCCTATTTAGAAATTAAGTTTTCTTCAATTATGCTCGTTTTTGGCATTGATTTGCTGCCAGGTACCACTTTCTTGTGATATATATGTTTGCTAAGACCCAATTCCAGTCCCTGGGTCACCTCTTTCCTAATCCTAAAATGCAGGGTGCATTTGCACAAGTTACATTTTGGGTCCCTTCATGTTCCCAAGTCTTTTGAAGCATAAGCCTACTTTTGGGGTACACTGCATATTGTTCTGGGCCATCGCCTCCCCCCGTTTTTCCTGCCACTGTTTGCTGGGTGAGTACATACACCATACACCCCATACCAACCACACATCATTTCCCCCTGTTTAGCTTGATTTGGGTACTTGGCAATTTATACTTCCTGCGTTTCAACCCACAGTGGAAGTTGAGTTCAGAGAACGTTTTCTATACATCAGTAAACTATCATCTTTTAAAACCAGTCCTTTCAGGAAAGAGTCTGGGCAAATAAAAGAAAATTACTGATTTAATTCTTACACTCCTCACTCGCATTTAATACCTACCAGATTTTTAAAAAATTGTTAAGTTAATTTGGATTAGAAAAGGAATCTAAATTATGGCTCTGGGTATACTAACTTAGACATTCCTAAAATAACATAGTTACTTTCTCACATATAGGTAACAGGCATATGAAAATTTCAATTTACATTTATAGATCTGATGTTATACTCCGTAAATATTAAAAAATATTCCTTAATATCAGCTCTGTTATTTCATCTTGGTGTGTACTCAGAGTCAAAAACAGGCCAGGAATGGTGGCTCATGCCTGTAATCCCAGCACTTTTGGAGGCTGAGGTGGGAGGATCGCTTGAGGCCAGGAGTTGAAGGCCAACCTGGTCAACATAGTGAGACCGCATCTCTATTTAAAAAATTTAAAAACAAACAAACAAAAAGCAAAATACAGTGTCACAACCTTCAAACAATGTTACAACCTGTCTTGCTTCATTTACTAATGCTCTAGTTTCCATTGACTATAAGTCTTTCTATTTCCATTATGATGGTTCCACGAATCATTTGTCTAAGAGAGTTTTGGTCTATAAATTAGTGAAGAAATGTAATTCTGTGATACTAAATTTTATGTATTCATAAATCTCTGGACTGTAGCTACTTCCTTGGTCTGCCCATATTATCATCTAGGGAACAATGTCTATAATCCAACTGTAGCCTTCAGAAAAAAAAAGGATAGACTATAAGTTTATACTCATTCTATTATCTCTAGAAAATAGATTACTAAGAATAAGGAATTCCATATCATTCCATAAAACCAGTGATCATAAGAAACAATAAAAACATAATGAACAGTTGTGCACCCACAGCAGCTGGAACAGGGCTAATTACCTGCATGTCCCAAACTGCTGACAGCCTTGTCTATTCCACTGTGTGGCATTAGCCATTTTGAAGGCCAAAGGGATTTTTTAATTTTTTATTTGTTTTTTTCAGATAGGGTCTCACTCTGTCATCCAGGCTGAAGTGCAATGGTACAATCAGAGTTCACTGCACCCTCAAATTCTGGGGTTCAGGTGATCTTCCACCTCAGCATCCCATGTAGCTGAGACCACAGCCCGCGTGCCACCATGCCCAATAAATTTTTTTTTTAATTTTTTTTGTAGAAACAGGGTCTCGCCATGCTGCCCAGGCTGGTCTCAAACTCCTGAGGCCAAATGATCTTCTCTCCTTGGGGCCTCCCAAAGTGCTCACATTATAGATGTGAGCCACAGAGCCCAGCCAAAGAGAATGTTTTAGCTTGTGGTGATTCTAGTTTTCTGCTGTGATAACTGATTTCACCCAGGTCTGGTCCAAAGAGGTACCCACACCGAGACACTCCTCCTCGTGGTATTGTAGTAGCATTCTACTGAGGAGGCCCATGATTTGCCCTCATAGTTGGAACTCCAAGAGGGTGATAACTTGCCTGTATCCAGTGGCAATTTCAGAGCTGTTGTAAATTTCCACAGTGGCTACCTCTGCTCTCCTTTTCTTGGGTATATTTACTTACCAAGGGATCTTTTTAGGCAGTCCAGAGAAAGGAATTCCTCCAATGAGTTGACTGTTTTCCCCCTCTCTGGTTTTCATTTCTGATACAGCTTCTTCACTGTCTTGAGAGAATTGAATGAACTCTTCTGCAGATTAAAGGATATGAGATTCTGTTGTTCTATAGCAACTTTATAGCTAGCCCTTTCTTTTTAGGGGAGTTATATCAATTCCTGCAAGGCCATATTGCAGTGCTAATATTTGTTTTTAAAAAGCATATCTTGAATTCTCCTTAGCTCTTGATGCCACGTGAGTGGATTACATTCCATTTCCTACCACTTTTCATTGTTCTCTAGATCTTTCTGTGGCTCAGTTTTCCTTCCATGACCTTTTCCCTGATCACACGTGAGCAAAGACACACACACATACACACAGCCCAGCCACATTAAAAGGGAGCATTCTTCTGACAGTCATTGTGGCTTAAATTATAATTTCGACTGGGGGCTTATTGCCTGCTGATTTGTTTAAAGGTATAACAATGTTCTGAACCACTTCTCCTTGACCAGAAGCAATATTTTGAGTTTCCGCCACTTTAAAGCCGAAGCTCCTTTAGGACAGCGATGCAGGATTGGCTTGAATTGTCTTATAGTCCCATAGAACTTGATGCGGAATGAGGTGTCCTATAGTAGGTGCTCAGTACATTGCTGAAGAGTTTTTTCCCCGCTTTGGTAAACTGGGCTATTTGGCAAACTAGGTTATAGGTGCTCAACGAATACATTTGTTTATTTTTCTGACAGATTTCCTGTTCCCCATCGATATCTCCTTGGTCAAGAGAGAGCATGATTTTTTGGACAGAGATGCCATTGAGGCTCTATGCAGGTAAATGGACACGTTTTGAGTGTTTTCCTTTTTGATTTTTTAAGAACACAGTACTTATCACTAAGATAGGCTTCGTTTGCTTTTGTTCTTGCTAATTGTGTTAGGTCTTTATTGGCAAACCATATAGTGATCATAGACCTTTTAATTAAAAATTAAGTAAAATATTGTTATTTAGTATTGCCATTAAGATAGCATCCACACTGTCCTAGAAGTACTCAAACAATAGCATTCCGTATTTGATATAACTGGTGTAACAAGTAACAACTCTCAGGTGGTTTGGAAACTTGGATTAAGTTTTCCTAAAAGGGTACGATAGAAAAAATTTAGCATGTTCAGAGGAATAAATGGGGAGTGGCATATAAAGACAGGAGCATCACTTGAATTCCAAGAAAGCTCCTCTCTACCTCTTCAGTTTCGCCTCGTATAAAATAATGATAGGATGAAATAAGGCTGTAAAATAACTCGGCACGGTCTTTAACATATAGGCAACAGACAGTTAAATGATGTGAAATTGAATAAAACTGTCAGAAATTCTTGATCATTGTGCTTTTGGGTCTTCAAGCTGAGAGGCAGCTTATAGGTTTTAGTGAGGTGGAAGTAATAAAACCTGTAGCAGACAGTGATGGGACACTGAATCCTTTCAAGCTCTTCATGACATGTCTACTCATTTTAAGTTTTTCATCCTAATTTTTCTCAAAAGCTGAAATCCCTAAAAGCTGAATTCTGGGGGAAAAATTATACACAGACAAAATTCACATAGGTTAATTTGATTATGAAACTAAATAAGTATTTTAATTTCAGGGTTTTTTTGTTTTTGTTTTTTTGTTTCTGTTTTTGTTTCTGTTTTTTTGAGAAGAAGTTTCACTCTTGTTGCCCAGGCTGGAGTGCAATGGTGCGGTCTTGGCTCACTGCAACCTCCACCTCCCAGTTTCAAGTAAATCTCCTGCCTCAGCCTCCCAAGTAGCTAGGATTACAGGCGCTCACCATCACACCCAGCTAATTTTTTGTATTTTTAGTAGAGACTGGGTTTCACCATGTTGACCAGGATGGTCTCAAACTCCTAACCTCAGGTGATCCACCCGCCTCGGCCTCCCAAAGTCCAGGGATTACAGGCGTGAGCCACCGCGCCCAGCCTGGTTTTTTTTTGTTCTGTTTTTTATTTTTATTTTTTTATTTTTAAAGACAAGGTCTCACTCTGTCGCTCAGGCTGGAGTGCAGTGGCATAATCATGGTTCACTGCAGCCTTGACCTCCCATCTGCAGGTGATCCTCCCACTTCAGCGTCTGGAGTAGCTGGGACTACAGGTGCACACCACCATACCCAGCTAATTTTTGTATTTTTTGTAGAGATGCAGTCTCACTATGTTGCTCAGGCTGGTCTTGAACTCCTGGCTCAAGCAGTCATCCATCTCGGCCTCCCAAAGTGCTGGGATTACAGGAGTGAGCCACCACACCCCATCTCAGTATTTTTTTTTTTAACTTGAAAAAACATCATGAAGGTAGAATGACATCCAGTATTTCTTTCCTCTTTGTAGGCAAAGAAAGCAGTGGTAGTTCTGTTTTCTGCCTTTCGCATATAATACAGTGTTATTTGAAGCAGCTAAAGTAAGCAGTGGTTTGGGGCAGATAGATGGGATATTTAGAATAGTGTATGGACTAGGGTAGTTCTCATGGTTTAAGAGAGGAAAAAACAGTTCTCTTAACCACAGAAACACTGTCACTTTTCTAGTCCAATTAAATGACTGATAGAAATGTACAGGGTATGTACCCATTTTCTGAAAGAAACCTAATTCCAAGAACTTCACCGTGGAATGTAATATCATAACTATATCATCAGGAATGAAAAAATGTCACAGATGCGGTTTCGGGAGGGGAAGGAGTCCGCATCTGGAATATGAACTACTGCAGACATTTTTTTAATGTTTTCATGCTTAGCTGTGGAGCAGAATTAATCTGTTTTCAATCCATCACCGGTGATCATGCATATGCATGAGGTCACTTCTGAGATGCATCTTAGGAAATATTTAAGCATTACGTCATTTCACACATTTTAAGCCAGTTAGAGAGTGAGCACTCTGGGCAGCAGCAATAGCTTAGGAATTCTTGGGTCATAAAAATATCACTGCAGCATTTCAGGCCAAAGGGTCATGATTAAATTCTTGAATACTTTTTCAGAATATCAGTTTGAAATGTTGTTTTCCATTTCTGGGAAGAAAAGTATCCTCTGTACTTTGCAATTTACACTGGCTCTGAGTACCTTTTGAGAAGCCACCTTTTTCTGAAGCGAATAAGTCTGTGCTGTGAGATCTTTGGTGAAAAGAAAAGCCTAGAAGAAGCAGACTCTGCCACATATGCTAGTTGGGCTTCAGTTTTCTCTCCTGCATAGAATAACATCTCATAGGAAATGCAGTGATGGATGTCAGAGCGCTTTAAAAATTAAATTCTCAGGCCCAAATTTGAGTATGTGCAGAAAGGCTTAGGGTTGGATTTTCTTTTTTAAAAAAGGAAGTTCTTCAGAATTCACAGTAGTAGTCATCAACTGGTTTGTAATGGAAAACCTCAGGGCTCTTGTCCTCATGTCCACATAAATGGACTTTTCATGAAAATGATGCCCCTTTCGAGAGGCCTAAACAAATGTTCAGAAGAAAAGGGACCTCTGTCGGGTGTATTTCAAGCACCTTCCTTTATTTTATTTTTTTATTTATTTTTTTGAGATGAAGTCTTGCTCTGTTGCCCAAGCTGGAGTACAGTGGCATGCTCTCAACTCATGGCAACCTCTGCCTCCCGGGTTCAAGCAATTCTCTGCCTCAGCCCCCTGAGTAGTTGGGATTACAGGCAGCCACCACCACGCTCCACTAATTTTTTGTGTTTTTTTTAGTAGAGATGGGGTTTCACCATACTGGCCAGGTTGGTCTTGAACTCCTGATCCACCTGCCTTGGCCTCCCAAAGGGCTGGGGATTACAGGCGTGAGCCACCGCGCCCAGCCAGCACCTTTCTTTAAAACACGTTACAAGTTCTGAGCTGTCAGCTGCATAGCGTAGTTGAGATGCTTGTTGTACTGATGATGTGACAGTCACTTCATTTGCTAGACCTGCCTCTTCCAAATACCTTCTTGGCCTGTGGAATTCAAGGGCCAGCAAATAACGAAGCTACAGTATTATTTGAAATTTTGCCCTGTGATTTGGAAGTTCTCTCTAGACTGACAAGACTTTTTATAGACTTTTGTCTTTGCCTCGTTGATATTTTCTGAACAGTTGATTTTAAATACATGTAGTAATATGGTTGCAGAAATTCAGCTTAAACATTTTACAAAATCTTTCCCACCTACCTCCTCCCCTTGTACTGGACCATATTTTATGCAGGGATCTTATAAGTGATCTCATATATACTCTAGCATTATTCTTAGTTTAGAGTGTTTACGTACCTGTGACATTTACAGATCTTACAGCTCCTTTGGTCAAGAAGCAAGTAGGAGCTTCTTTTTCTACTCAGGGCAAGAAGACTTGTAGACTTAGTGGGTTTTATGAGAACAATGACGTTGTCTTAAATATAAAGTTTGGCAATAACCAAAAGTTACAAGTGTGGGACTATAGATTTTTTGCATTTAGATTGCTAACCAGCATTTTTACATTCACACTGCAAGGGGTTCATGTATCTGTTCCCTTGGAGAAATGGCTTTGGCCTGATCTTGCTAGCTTTACTACATAATGCAATTCCAATGATAAGCCCAAGATTATCAGAGCTACACTCAATAGTAATCCTGGAGGAGTGATTCGCTTTGTCTTGAAGCACGTGCAGGTAGTATTGTGAACTGTGATTCACCACCAGGATACCTCTTGTGAAATGTTCTTTCTATTGCTTGCCTTTCTACAGCTTCTGAAAACTATTCCAAATTGCTATTTTCCTTTGGAATTAAAAATGACTCCTTCTATAAACACAGCAAAGAATTATGTACATCAAGTGACAGTTGTATAATGAAAAATAGATTTCCACACTGTCATCTGCAGTATGCACTTTGTTGTAAAGCAGTCCATCAGATGCCTGAGCCATGCAAAGCAGCCCACCTTAGAGCAGATTTTAACTTTGTCAAAATTTCTGGTCTGTTAAAAGGGAAGCACGTAGCCGGGTACAGTGGCTCACGCCTATAATCCCAACAATTTGGGAGGCCAAGATGGGAGGATCACTTGAGCCTCCAGGAGTTGGAGACCATCCTGGGAAGCATGGCAAGACCCCATTTCTATAAAAAAAAAAAAACAAAAATTAGCCAGGCATGATGGCACATACCTGTAGTCCCAGCTACTTGGGAGGCTGAGGCGGGAGGATCCCGTGGGCCCAGGAGGTCCAGGCTCCGATGAGCCGTGATAGCACCATTGCATTCCAACCTGAGTGACCCTGTCTCAAAAAGAAAAGAAAAGGCTGGGAGTAGCGTGTAATTTTTTAAAGCAATTGCACAGATTCCAAGAAAATATCTTCAAGAATTGTAACCATTTTTATTTGTGAGAATCTTACTTAGAAAATTGTATCTTTTCCCCTTCTCTCTCTTCTCTTTGTTTTTGGCTTGTTTTTACTTTGAATACAATGGGGCCCAGGTCCCCACCTGCTGTGCTTTTATCTGGGTTCCTGCAGCTCCAGGCAGAGAAGCTCTTGAAACTTTGATAGGCCAGCCTTGTGCTCCTCCCTCTTCAGAGCAGGGTAGAAGTTGCCCAGGAGATAAGAGGGACACATTCCCGGGGAGCCGAGCCTGGGAGGGTCCTTAGGGGGATGGGAAAGGCCCAGGCTTCTGGACGGATGGGTTACGAAGCCAGCATTTCAGCCACTGTGTGAGGAATCCTTTAGGAGTAAGTTGCTTTCATTTATTACTACCATTAATATTTATGTTAGAAAGGAACACAGATTGCCGGGTGCAGTGGCTCATGCCTGTAATCCTAGCACTTTGGGAGGCCGAGGTGAGTGGATTGCCTGAGCTCAGGAGGTCGAGACCAGCCGGGCAACATTGAAAACCCCCACTTCTACTAAAAATACAAAAAATTCGCTGGGCGTGGTGGTGGGTGCCTGTAGTCCCAGCTGCTCGGGAGGCTGAGGCATGAGAATTGCTTGAAACGGGGAGGCGGAGCTTGCAGTGAGCCAAGATCACACCACTGCACTCCAGCCTGGGTAATAGAGCAAGACCGTCTCAAAAAAAAAAAAGAAGAAAAAGAAAGGAACACAGAAGTTACTGGGTTTGAGAGTCACCATGTTTTAATCGTGGGGACTTAGACAAGATCTGTGACCTCCCCAAGCTCCATTTCCTCATCTGTAAAATGTAGCTTTATCATAATATCTGTACCTAGAGTTGTTGGGAAGATGGAGTCATACATAGGAAGTACCTGGCATAGTGCCTGGCCTGCAGTAGGCCTCGTTTGTAGCTGGAACTATGATTTGATATCAGTACTGTCTCTGTAAGGAAATAAGGTCCCAGCAGAATACATTCTTTGGGGGTCCTCCGGGACAAATGAAAACCACAGAAACCCTAGGGTATAACTCTGGGCTTTAGGTCTGTAATGCCATTAGCTTGGTGCTACCAACATAAAAAGATAATGTTGACCTTTATAGAACTGGCCTCCTGGATCTTTTTTGTTTGACTAAAATCTAGAGTTTGTGAAGCTAAACCCCTCCCCAGCCCCATAGGCCTCTGTGGCTAGTAAATTTGGTTATAAACACCATTCAACCATTAAAGCCCAAATGAAGTCAAGTGAGTATTTGATTACAGGTTTGATTAATGGAACCCAGACCTAAGACTAACTGTAACCATTCCGGATTCTTTAAATCTTGAAAGCATTTGAGAACTAAAACACTGTGAGTGTAAGTCATTTAAGTAATTGATACCCCCAATAGAGGGACCTTATATCCACTCATTTTAAAGTATGCAGACTTTTTCTTAGTTATTTGTTTTCCTTTCTTCCCCATCAACAGAGAGAACTTTTCTGAACCTCGGCGCTCTGTGCTGTCTTTGTTTATTCTATAAACAGGCTACCACCTAAGTTATGAAGGCAAAATCGGGCTTATCAGGCAGGCGAAAATACTTTCTGTTCTCTTGCATCAACATTGTTAGGCAAACGGCAAGAACAGGATCAGGAAGATAAAGCCCTGAGGAGGTCTCAAGGTTCCCAGGAATTTGTGTGAATTAAATGATCTGATCTTATGAAAATGTAAGAATTGCAATTCATAGGAAAAACTGGGAAACTGGTGATAGCAGATAGCAAACAGACACATTACAGGTTCATTTGAGTAAGACGAAGTGATGATCATCTGGGAGATGGCAGGAAAACTGGGGCCTTGAAGGGCTGTCATTCATTTTTGTACATACCGTTTAGTTCAGCATATTCAAAGTGTTTCTTTTTTCAACTATTGCATTATTTCTCCGTGAGGTTTTGGGGGTTTTTTGTAAGTATTTTATTTTCAATGCAACTAAATTTCCCTAATTTTAAATTGATATTGCTGTTTGGCAGAGGTCAAAGTATTGGTATCAAAATGACAATAGGATGCCTGTTGCAAAAAGAATCTGACCTGAGTGCTTAATTTTGAACCCGGTAAGATTTGGATCCTTGAAGTTACAGTACGCAAATTCTTTAAATGATCATTTGCCCTATTGCCGTGACTATAGCACACATTATATTGTCCTATAACAGGAAGCTGTTCTAAATGTTGGATATTAAAGAGGGCTTCAATTTCCATTCTGTGCAAGGACTCTAAAATTTTAAACAGGCTGTCCAAGATTATGATTCATCGGAGATAACTAAAACTAATTTTTTAAATTTGAGTTTTGATTTGAAATACAAGACACTGTTTATTTTCCCGAAAACTCTACTTGGTTCTTTGCTGCTGTTTCGCTGTTTCTATTTCTATGAAAAGAGACATCACAAACTTTTCTTTTCTTTCTTTTTTTTTTTTTTTGAGATGGGGTCTGGCTCTGTTGCCCAGGCTGGAGTGCAGTGGCGCAATCTCGGCTCACTGCAACCTTCACCTCCCGGGTTCAAGTGATTCTTCCTGCCACAGCCTCCCGAGTAGCTTTCATTACAGGCACTCACCACCACGTCCAACTAATTTTTGCATTTTTAGTAGAGTTGGGGTTTTGCCATGTTGGACAGGCTGGTCTCAAACTCCTGACTTCAGTTGATCTGCCTGCCTCGGCCTCCCAAAGTTCTGGGATTACAGGCATGAGCCACTGTGCCCAGTCACAAACTTTTCTTTCTTGGCACCATGTGTGGCAGTCCATAATGGCTCAACCTAAGAGTTCTTGGAAGAATGATTTTTCTTAGTAAGAGCAACGCATTCAGAGTTGAAGAATCAGAGAGACTTCACACTATCATAGCTGTGTGCCATTTCACACTAAAATATAAAAATTAAAGTGAAAAACGTAAGAAACATAAAGGTATTTTTATTTTTATTTATTTAATTTTTTTTTTTTTTTTTTTTGGACGTAGTCTCACTCTGTCGCCCAGGCCAGAGTGCAGTGGCACGATCTTGGCTCACTGAAAGCTCCGCCTCCTGGGTTCACGCCATTCTCCTGCCTCAGCCTCCCAAGTAGCTGGGACTACAGGCGCCCGCCACCACGCCCGACTTGTTTTTTTGTATTTTTAGTAGAGACGGGGTTTCACCATGTTAGCCAGGATGGTGTCGATCTCCTGACCTCGTGATCCGCCCGCCTAGGCCTCCCAAAGTGCTGGGATTACAGGCGTGAGCTATTTTTTTAAACGACTCACTTTTTAAAGAAGTTTCTAATACTCCTCTAGGTATTAGATATTACTGAGCTCCAAGAAACTACTTAAATATATGAATTATTTAAAAACAGGTGTTTATCCACTCATTAGAGAGTGGTTGCCTATCTTTGTTAACATTATTTCTTTGCTCTATAGGCGTCTAAATACTTTAAACAAATGTGCGGTGATGAAGCTAGAAATTAGTCCTCATCGGAAACGAGTGAGTATACAAATTGCATAACAGAATGGGGGGGAAGGGGCAAACAAAAAAGTGAATGATGTGTTTCGTAATAGGTTTTGTTTCTGTAACTCTTAGTTTCTTGTTCTGTAAGCATCTACATCTTGAATGGTATCGCCTAGACTTGATAGCCTTATGTAGTTGAAGCCAGTAGTTGCAACTAGCCCATTACATTATTTTATCTATTGTTTTTGACCTGATCACATCAGCTATTATTTTGCCTAATTATTAACTCAATGCCTATTACATAATAAAGGGATCATGCTTAAGGAATCCCAGTGGATTTTTGCATTGCTTATAGAGGAAATAAACTGAAGTTTATTTCCAGCTGTTCTGTCTTCCCAAATATAACAATAACTGTGCTTCAAAGCTGTAGAGGTGAAAGTGAAGGCTGATTTGTGCAATATTGAAGAATAATAAGAGATTTGGAGGGAGGAAAGGAATTGGAGGAGGAAGAGGAGAAGGCAGGAACTCCCACACAGTTTAGTCAAATGGTGGTACAGAACCGAACTGGGTGGTATTTTCTTCCGCATGTGAGTTGTGAAGACTTTTTATGAGATCTTAGGAGAAGAGGTGGGTGTAGTACTGGGAGTAAGTGTCACAAATTAGAGTAAACAGGAATGAGTCTGGTCAAAAAACATATTTCTGACTTCTGGGTTCAAATTTTATTTATGCCAGAATCCCTGAGCTGCAAAAAGTTGCCTTCTTGGGGAGTCAAAGCTTTTAAACAAATGAACTGGAACCTCAGCGCCCACTGAGCTGTGCAGAAGAGCCCTACAAGCCAGCGCTCCATGCTTTCCACTCATTGTCCTGTGAAACTTGGGCCATAGGATATTTTCCACACCAGTGGAAAAGACATGTATCATACCGAATTGTGCCCTTTGATATCCTGCCGAAAAGGCCAAGACGCAGTAGTCCGTGTGACAGCTTATCCCTGAGTCCTGTACATAAATCAGGCATAATCAGCAAAGACGTTCCTTAGTGTTATGAATGCCGCGAGCTGTCAGGGCTGGGTATTGGTGAAGCCTTGTTCAATTGGCTGGAGCGTGACTGAGGTTGAAACTTCACAGGGCAGCTGTGGCCTGAGCGCTAGCCCTCATGTCTTGTGGGGGAGGGGAAGAAAAGGTACTGGTAAGAGTCTCCAAAGCACTGTTAATGGACTGAAGCTGCTTGATGACCCACCTTGATCCAGGGCCCCTTTACTCCAGTGGGAGACCTTATACATTTTTAGCGTCTAGAGATTTAAGTTGCCACTCTTCTTAGTGTTTGAAAACTACCTTTTTAATTGCAAGAGGGAATATAAACATACACCAACAAAAGACAGCACAATGGGAAGGCAGCCCAGAGGCAGTCCTGCTCATTGCTGACTTCAGTTCAAAATCTTTTGCATGCCTGGAATTTTCACCATCTCAGATGTTTCCTCTGTGAGCAATTAAAGAACAGCCTATGGATCCCAGAGTTTCCATAAAATAGTTCTTATTTAACTTGCAACATTTGGTCAGGCACTCTCCTGTTAAATTCTTTAAAAACATCTTTGTTATTTAAAGAACAAAACAAAACACTGGGCACTGTGGCTTATGCCTGTAATCCCAACACTTTGGGAAGCCCACATGGGAGGATTGCTTGAGGCCAGGAGTTTGAGACCAGCCTAGGCAACATAGTAAGACTACTGCTCTCTACAAAAAATTTTAAAAAGGAAAAGAATATGTAAGTGGGGCTGGGCACAGTAGCTCATCCCTGTCACTGCAGCACTTTGGGAGGCTCAGGCGGGAGGGTCACTTGAGGTCAGCAGTTCAGAACCAGCCTGGGCAATACAGCCTGGACAACAGAGTGAGACCCTATTTCTTAAAAAAAAAAAAAACAAACTTTAAAATTAAAATCATGAACTACAAGGGGGAAATTGATACTACTGGCATATTATGAGCAGCCTCCTGCTCATGCCCTGCTCCCTGCTGGCAGCCAGCCCCAGTGTGTGAATGGCTCCTTTCTGTCTTTGCAGAGTGACGATTCAGACGAGGATGAGCCTTGTGCCATCAGTGGCAAATGGACTTTCCAAAGAGACAGCAAGAGGTGGTCCCGGCTTGAAGAGTTTGATGTCTTTTCTCCAAAACAAGACCTAGTCCCTGGGTCCCCAGACGACTCCCACCCAAAGGACGGCCCCAGCCCCGGAGGCACGCTGATGGACCTCAGCGAGCGCCAGGAGGTGTCTTCCGTCCGCAGCCTCAGCAGCACTGGCAGCCTCCCCAGCCACGCGCCCCCCAGCGAGGATGCTGCCACCCCCCGGACTAACTCCGTCATCAGCGTTTGCTCTTCCAGCAACTTGGCAGGCAATGACGACTCTTTCGGCAGCCTGCCGTCTCCCAAGGAACTGTCCAGCTTCAGCTTCAGCATGAAAGGCCACGAAAAAACTGCCAAGTCCAAGACGCGCAGTCTGCTGAAACGGATGGAGAGCCTGAAGCTCAAGGGCTCCCACCACAGCAAGCACAAAGCGCCCTCAAAGCTGGGGTTGATCATCAGCGGGCCCATCCTGCAAGAGGGGATGGATGAGGAGAAGCTGAAGCAGCTCAACTGCGTGGAGATCTCCGCCCTCAACGGCAACCGCATCAACGTCCCCATGGTACGAAAGAGGAGCGTTTCCAACTCCACGCAGACCAGCAGCAGCAGCAGCCAGTCGGAGACGAGCAGCGCGGTCAGCACACCCAGCCCCGTTACCAGGACCCGGAGCCTCAGTGCCTGCAACAAGCGGGTGGGCATGTACCTAGAGGGCTTCGATCCTTTCAGTCAGTCAACATTTAACAACGTGATGGAGCAGAACTTTAAGAACCGCGAGAGCTACCCAGAGGACACGGTGTTCTACATCCCTGAAGATCACAAGCCTGGCACTTTCCCCAAAGCTCTCACCAATGGCAGTTTCTCCCCCTCGGGCAATAACGGCTCTGTGAACTGGAGGACGGGAAGCTTCCACGGCCCTGGCCACATCAGCCTCAGGAGGGAAAACAGCAGCGACAGCCCCAAGGAACTGAAGAGGCGCAATTCTTCCAGCTCCATGAGCAGCCGCCTGAGCATCTACGACAACGTGCCGGGCTCCATCCTCTACTCCAGTTCAGGGGACCTGGCGGATCTGGAGAACGAGGACATCTTCCCCGAGCTGGACGACATCCTCTACCACGTGAAGGGGATGCAGCGGATAGTCAACCAGTGGTCGGAGAAGTTTTCTGATGAGGGAGATTCGGACTCAGCCCTGGACTCGGTCTCTCCCTGCCCATCCTCTCCAAAACAGATACACCTGGATGTGGACAACGACCGAACCACACCCAGCGACCTGGACAGCACAGGCAACTCCCTGAATGAACCGGAAGAGCCCTCCGACATCCCGGAAAGAAGGGATTCTGGGGTTGGGGCTTCCCTAACCAGGTCCAACAGGTAAGAACTTTTCTCCTCCCTCCAGGTGTGGGGCACGGGGGGTCAGAAAGAGATTGCCTGTGCTTGTTCTGTGGGAGGAAATGGGATTAAGTCTGGCGTTCTTAGCCATGTCCATTCCTAAGGAAGGTGTTAGACCAAGAAGCACCAAAATTCAAAAAAATGTATATGATTGAATGGGTATAGAGTTCCAGTTGGGGAAGATGAAAAAAGTTCTGGAGATGATTGGCAGAGATGGTCACATGATGGGAATGAACTTGGTGCCACTCAACTGCACATTTAAAAATGGTGAAAATGGTACACTTTATATTGTGTATATTTTCCCATAATGGGGATTAAAGCATGGGATAGAAATCAAGTCCTCTCAGTTCCTATGATAAGATGCCAGGAAGCAGCCCATTGCTAATGTTGCTTCTACCTATTAAAAAGCCTTTCAGCCAGGCACAGTGGCTCACACTTGTAATCCAATACTTTGGGAGGCCGAGGTGGGAGGATCACTTGAGGCCAAGAGTTGGAGACCAAGCTGGACAACATAAGGAGACTCTATCTCTACGAAAAACTAAAAAATGAGCCAGATGTGTTGGCACAGGCCTGTAGTCCTGGCTACTCAGGAGGCTGAGGCAGGAGGATCCCTTGAGCCCAGGAGTTCGAGGCTGCAGTGAGGTATGATGGCACCACTGCACTCCAACCTGGGCAACAGAGCAAGAAAAAATAAATAAAATAAATAACATCAAATAAGGCTTCACACTCACTTTCCTCTCCTCTTCTCTCACAGGCACCGACTGAGATGGCACAGTTTCCAGAGCTCACATCGGCCAAGCCTCAACTCTGTATCACTACAGATTAACTGCCAGTCTGTGGCCCAGATGAACCTGCTGCAGAAATACTCACTCCTAAAGCTAACGGCCCTGTTGGAGAAATATACACCTTCTAACAAGCATGGTTTTAGCTGGTAAGAGTTTAAATGATCAGGCAACTGTCACTGAAAATGATATTTTTGGTCAGCTCCTTGAGGTTGTCCCCACAGTAAAAAATGACACTTCTCTCCTTTATTAATATATTTCATCTGTCATCCTATGGCAATCACTCTCTGCATTTTTTTTTGTTTGTTTGTTTGTTTGTTTTGAGACAGGGTCTTGCTCTGTCACGTAGGCTGGAATGCAATGCAGTGATACGATCTCGGCTCACTGCAGCCTTGACCTCCTGGGCTCAAGTGATTCTCCCACCTGAGGCTCCAGAGTGGCTGGACTCCCGAGTGGGTGGGACTGCAGTTGCTCTCCACCACACCTGGCTAGTTTTTTTTTTTTTTTTTTCTTTTTTCCTTTTTGTAGAGATGGAGTTTCACCATGTTAACTGGGCTGGTCTGGAATTCCTGGGCTCAAGAGATCCACCTGCCTCGGCCTCCCAAGTTGCTGGAATTACAGGCATGAGCCACCATGCCAGCCACTCTCTGTATTCTTGAGGCCACATTTGATATTATTGAAGCCAGTGGAGTCTTAGGAAATTATCAGCGTGGGTTGATTGATTGAGTTTTCAGCCCTTTGAGTGACAGATTGCCAGTTGATGGGGTGAGAATGCGTTATTCTTGCATCACGTGGTATAGGCACCTCCCTCCCGATATTAAGAATAATCCACTACAAGTAAATATATGCACAGTATCAGATCATATTTTTGGACGGAGGAAAAGAAAAACAATAAGATATAATGAGACCATCTTTGAAATTCTTGATTTACAGTACCTGGTCTTATAACCCTATTCATGCCTGTTTTTAGAAATCATTTCGGGGTGGGTATGATGGCTCATGCCTGTAATCCCAGCATTTTGGGAATCTGACGCAGGTGGATCACATGAGGCCAGGAGTTTGAGAGCAACCTGGCCAACATGGTGAAACCCCCATCTCTACTAAAAATACAAAAATTAGCTGAGTGTGGTGGCATGCACCTGTAATCCCATCTACTCAGGAAGCCGAGGCATGAGAATCCCTTGAACCCAGAAGATGGAGGTTGCAGTGAGCCCCAAGATAATGCTACTGCACTCTAGCCTGGGCGACAGAGTAAGACTCTTTCTCAAAAAAAAAAAATAATAATAATAATAATAAATTCGGATGTGAATATTTGTAGCATCTACCTGTGCTAAAGAATTCAGGTTACTTTTTTTCTAGCAAAGACTGGCAAACAGTGAATAATTATTTTAAGGAATTCACTACTCTAACATATTATAGACTCAAATGTAGAGATGAAATGCATGGTACAAATTGTTCATAATTTTTTTTTTTTTTTTTTTTTTTTGGAGGGATCTCTCTGTCACCAGGGTGGGTGGGTCGACTCGGCTCACTGCAAGTCCGCCTCCTGGTCCCAAAGTGCTGGGATTACGAGCGTGAGCCACCGCGCCCGGCCTGAAAAATATAGCTTCTTAGTATATAGAATGTGAGGGGTAGACTGTAAGGCTAGATGGGTCATGGATATCACCTAATCTGTGTACATCTTAGTGTACCAAGCAGAGAAATGTTTCTAGATTGACATCTCAGTGCATTTTTCAGTGTCAGCTGGGAATCCTTAAGTCTTTTCAGTAATCTGAGTGTTTATTATCCAGTTGCACGACTACCGTATTTGATAAAAATGGAGAAGCCGCCCATTTCATTAGTAGCGCTCTGTAGCAAACCCAAGTTGCTTGAGAAAGTCGGCAAAGCAAGGGAACTTTTCTTTCTGTCTCCAGCTCCTCCTCTCCTTAGGACTCATAGCAGATTTAACTTTGGCATCAAAGCACCTCCTGTTCAAAGGCTGTTATTATGTGAGCCTTGCTAAATACAGAAGTTGTTTGTTCTGAATGACAGAAATAAGTATTGACCGGTTTATCCTCACATGCTTCAGATTCTCTGTGGGGATCGTAATGTGTTCTTTTCACATTCCGCCGTCGGGCTTTTCTCCCCCGACAAAGCGAGTATTATGCACACTTATAGCCATGATACCATATACTTAACTGTATGGAAATACAAACTTAACTCTGCTCTTTCGTTTTACCTTTCCTGGAGCTATAAGCAGTAACATGCCATGGCTGCCGGTGAGCATTCAAAAGGCAAAGCGGTCTGTCTTCTCTGGAGTTCCTCTGTGCTTAGAGTAATATTTTCCCTGCTGGCTATTTAAAACTGCATATTTTAGATTCTCATTTCTGAGTTGCCCACCCCCATCCCACCAAACCCTCAAGAATCTGAAAGTCCATAATACTTCTTGAGTTCTGGTCAGTGTTTCCAGTGACTCAAAACCGACCGTAAAAGCCTCACATGGTGGGATCTGTGGAGCAGGGAGGAATCCTACACAAGGTTCTTTTCCTGTTTGGCCTTGCCCTTTCGGGTCCTGTTCAGAGAGGTCATTTGGAGAGCTGGAATTTCTGCTTGACAGCCTGAAATGCATGACATGGGTTTCCTGCTGTTGCATATACGGCTGGGGTGGACCTGGTTTCAGGACACCAGGGAGCCTGGGGTCGGCTCACAAAACCCCCATTGTTCCTTTTCCATCTTCCTTTAGAAACCTAAAGATGTAATGTTCTCCGGGTCATCAGCAGCAGAATTTATTTTGACTTCGGGTCATTCACTGTTGAGCTCTGGAGTTGGCTCCCATTGTGTTAGGCTCTCATTGCTGTTTTCCCATCATGTATTACCTGCACCTTTTGACCCTAAATGCTTTCGATCTCATCAAGAACTCAGAAGTGATTCTTATCCTTTTTTCAAGACAAAAGGGACCTTGTTTTTCACACTCTATCAGATGCACCTAATTAGGGTATTATATGTTGTTTTCTGCTTGTTCCTTCCTATACCGCTATTCTGTAAGGAAATCCATCAGCTTCCTTAAGACTGTAGACCCCAATTCTCCAGGTTCAAGGTGGAAGAACACTCCTAACTGAGGAAATGAGACTGGACCTCACAACGCCCGCTCTTAGAAGATCTAGAACAGCACTGTCCAGGAGAACTGTCTGGATGATACGAATGTTCTTTATCTGCACAGGCCCATACATTAGGTACTGAGCACAAAAGACGAAGGAGCACCTGAAGTGTGGCCAGTACCGCTGGGGAACTGAATTTGTCATTTTGTTTAATTTAAATTTAAGTAGCCACCATATTAGCACAGATCTGGAGCCCACAGGGTTTACCTGCAGAATTGGACAAGTGTAGACAGAAAAGCGAACATGCCTCCCCCGACACCACCATCTCTGTATTCTTTAACAGGGCCATGCCCAAGTTCATGAAGAGGATCAAGGTTCCAGACTACAAGGACCGGAGTGTGTTCGGGGTCCCACTGACGGTCAACGTGCAGCGCACAGGACAGCCGTTGCCTCAGAGCATCCAGCAGGCCATGCGATACCTCCGAAACCACTGTTTGGATCAGGTAAGAGAGCTGCCTGTGGGTCGGCGTACTCAGGGGAGCTCGGATTACATGCAGCTTCTTCTGGTTGTGTGGTGTAAACACGGCGTCTGTGTGAATGTAACCCACACTTAGTGTTGTTCTTCGCACAGGTTGGGCTCTTCAGAAAATCGGGGGTCAAGTCCCGGATTCAGGCTCTGCGCCAGATGAATGAAGGTGCCATAGACTGTGTCAACTACGAAGGACAGTCTGCTTATGACGTGGCAGACATGCTGAAGCAGTATTTTCGAGATCTTCCTGAGCCACTAATGACGAACAAACTCTCGGAAACCTTTCTACAGATCTACCAATGTGAGTGTCCTTTGATCTTAAGATTGTTGGCGTTGGGGAAAAATAGGACCAACTGAAGCTTGTAGCTTCCTTGATAGCATTCTTTTTTTGGGGGGAGGGGGGAGGGATGAAGTCTCGCTCTGTCACCTAGGCTGGAGTGCAGTGGCGTGACATCGGCTCACTGCAACCTCTGCCTCCCAGGTTCAAGCAATTCTCCCACCTCAGCCTCCCAAGTAGCTGGGACTACCAGAGGGCGCCACCACGTCCGGCTAATTTTTGTATTTTTAGCAGAGATAGGGTTTCACCATATTGGCTGGGATGGTCTCAAACTCCTGACCTCAAGTGATCCTCCCACCTCGGCCTCCTGTAAGTGCTAGGATTACAGGTGTGAGCCACCACGCCTGGCCTTGATAGCGTTCTTTTGACAAGAGAGTCTGCATGGTGACCTGTTGGAAACCCATGTCATCACTTTCTTCCTTGCCACCTTGTTTGTGGAACAGGTTTCTGTATAATTATTGAATGATGTGAAAATAAATTTCCCAGTCTCTAATGACTGATGCAACTGTACATTTTTACCTGCCAAATGAAAAGTTAGACTTTCATTAGTTTCTAGCACAGTGTTATCTGAGCTGGTCAGATACAGATCAGGTACGAAGATCTCTTTCTCTCTCCACCTTGTCTACAGAAATTTCAGTTGCTTCACACCCCTCTTGCAGGGCTGTTGGATTTAAAATTTCACAGGTGTCTGTGTGTTTTATCTTGCTGTAAAATGAATAAATAATCTTTTTCTGTTATTCATCTCAGTCTCTGCCATAAATACTTGGGAAAACAATACCCCTGTCCTTCTTACTTTTATGTAAAGCCTAAAGAAAACAGTTGTCTAAATTAATGATCAAGATCAGGATTACAGCTTTTACAGCCTTGTGTTTTTCTTGGCTCAGTGTGGTATTACAGCACCGTAATTTAAAAGCAGCCTCTTTTAGCACTCAAATTGTCTCTAGGACTGGCACAGTGGACTTTATTTTATGAGAAATGGAGCTGGTCTGGATTATTTCATTAGTTGTTTCATCCTTTCATATTTTATAAAAACACAGGTCAGATTTTCCTCGCCAAGGTATTTGTTATGTGTTGTAACCATGGAGCTGTTTAATCAGTTTGTCCTATGGAGCCACATTTGAGTGACTTGATTTTTCCACCACATGCTCTTTTAAAGAGTTGTCTATTCAAGGAGACCTGAAGATCGGGATCAGCATTTTCTACATGTAGATTGTTTATGGGTTTATTTGCATTTTTATGTATTTGTATATTCACATACATTTTTATAACAGCCTCTCAAGCATGCTTTCTAAAACTTAAGAAATTACTAATTCACTGTATTTTATGTATTAAGTGAACTGAACTGAATATTTTCAGTTCATTTCAGTTCAGAACTGAATATTTTAGCAGCTTTTCCCCCTTCAAGAATGAACAAATCAGTTAAACTCACGCAAATCTTCAGAGATACTGAACATTTTGTACTCAAGGCTGAGAGATCTCTGTTCTTACGTTCTTGTACATATCTCAGATAAGGTTTTTCATGGACACTAAACAAAAATGTATAGAGTTTTCAGTAACTGACATTGATAAATTAGGGATTTTTTTTTCATGCTTAGGAAAGAAAAAACTGTTCTGTAAACTAAAAGAACAGGCATCCTCTAGAGCCAAACTCCGAGGTGGATTTAAGAGTGTTTGGGTACTGTGGGTGTTTAAAAATTTTTGCACTCCTTCACGAGGCAGGAAATACTTGAGGATAGTGACGCCGGTGGCAATTCATAACTTTTACCGTATTAACCTCTAGTGCACTTTCTACAAGTGCTTGTTCAGTACTGGGCTGAGGTATTTGATGCCGATATTTGCTCTGGGACATTTCCTTGCAACGTCCGTGCAAATTCACCAAGCTGACGGGGAAAGTGCTGGTGTCATGCAGATGTGCCCAAGGACCAGCGCCTGCAGGCCATCAAGGCTGCCATCATGCTGCTGCCTGACGAGAACCGGGAGGTTCTGCAGACCCTGCTTTATTTCTTGAGCGATGTCACAGCAGCCGTAAAAGAAAACCAGATGACCCCAACCAACCTGGCCGTGTGCTTAGCGCCTTCTCTCTTCCATCTCAACACCCTGAAGAGAGAGAATTCCTCTCCCAGGTACGGGCTGCATGGGAGGTGCATGCACACAGGGGGCAGCCTGCATTCTTCCTAGGACTCTCTGTAGCTGTGGTTTTGTGGGACTCTTTCCTGAAACAAGCAAGAAAATTAGACCGCTGTGTTAGTCCATTCTCACACCGCTAATAAAGGCATACCTGAGACTGGTCTGTTGGCATGCATGAGAAAATAGTCTCACTGGACTTAACCCCCACAGACTAAATCCATCGAACTGATCCTTTTCCTCAGCTCTAAAGGAACTTGAAAAGTATTTCTTAGCTAGCGGCCTGGGGCCTAGTTATGCTAGTGAAGGTTAGGTTGCTTCTGAAAGTCATACAATGTTTAAATGTATTTTTAAATAGTTCTTTTTGAGATGGAGTCTTGCTCTGTTGCCCAGGCTGGAGGGCAATGGTGCAATCTCAGCTCACTGCAACCTCTGCCTTCCAGGTTCAAGCCATTCTCCTGCCTCAGCCTCCCGAGTAGCTGGGACTACAAGTGCCTGCCACCATGCCCGGCTAATTTTTGTATTTTCAGTAGAGATGGGGTTTCACCATGTTGGCCAGGCTGGTCTCGAGCTCCTGACCCCATGATCCACCGGGCTTAGCCTCCCAAAGTGCTGGGATTACAGGCGAGAGCCACCGCACCCGGCCACATTTAAATAGTTCTTAAAGTTGACTGGGGCATTCCAATTGCAATGGGATACAGAACTAGACATGAGTAGAGGAGAGAGATCAAATAAGAAGAAGACAAAAGCTCAAGGAAACGATGGACTTAGCCCTCACCTGTGGGAGGGGCCTGTGTATTCAGGCAGGTAAAGACGATGACACCCTGTACTCCAACTCCCAGGTACTCCTTTCCCATACTCCTCAGAAGCTGCTCCCCCACCATGCAAACACAGCCCCTACAAGCTGCCCTGTTCCCAATAGGAACCTATTTAATAAAATGGTTTGAATCACCTGGATTTCATCAAAAGCATATCTCTTTAATGTTTTTTGTGTGTTGTTGATAAAACTCTGAGATACTCTGGTGACCAAAGTAAAAACACTCCTAATCCACTTAACAATAAACAGATTCCAGTGAAAATTTTTTTTTCTCTTTTCTTTGGGTTTCCTTGAATAATACCTTGATGAAAAATATATAAATATTTGAACTGTTCCCCTCCTGTATTTCTTCTACCTAGAGTAATGCAAAGAAAACAAAGTTTGGGCAAACCAGATCAGAAAGATTTGAATGAAAACCTAGCTGCCACTCAAGGGCTGGCCCATATGATCGCCGAGTGCAAGAAGCTTTTCCAGGTAAGGAATTGAGAAGGTTGGCTCCTTTATTAAGGATAATGTGAATAGTTTCAAAATCTTAGGCTTGATACTTGTTCATGTCTTACCTGAAGACCTTTTCCACAGCTGGAGATGGTATAAATAGCCTGAGAATGTCTTATTTACATATATTATAATGTATCAGCTAGAGTTAATCACGTTTAATGAAACTGTCCCTTTACTTGGAAAAGCAGCCAGGCACAGTGGCTCACACCTGTAATTCTAACACTTTGGGAGGCTGAGGCAGGTGGATCACTTGAGCTCAGGAGTTTAAGACCAATCTGGGCAACATGGTGAGACCTCATCTCTACAAAAAAAAATTTAAAAATTAGCTGGGTGTGGTGGTGCGCACCTGTAGCCTCAACTACTTGGGAGGCTGAGGTGGGAGGATCGCCTGAGCCCAGGGAGGTGGAGGTTGCAATGAGCCAGTATTCTGCCACTGCACTCCACTAGGTAATAGAATGAAACTCTCTCTCAAAAAAAAAAAAAAAAAAAAGAGAAAGGAAAAAAAAAGCAACAAATTATCTGGAATTAAACTTCTGTATCCACTTCCCTATCTGAGAAACCTGCTTTGATCAATGTAATTCATTCCCCCTACTCTAACTTTCCAAGGACCTTACATGGGAATAAGATTTCAGATATATTTATACAGGTGATCTGTTCACATCCTCGTGATACCACGTGAGGTCAGCATGATAGCCCATCTCTGGCAGGAAGATGCCTGCACTGCTTTAAGGACCAGGCCATTGTTCCTACCCAGCCTTTTCCACTGACGGGCATTGAGACTGAGTACAGGTGGACTCACCTCCTTTCTGTCTGTCATGTTCCGCACAGGTTCCTGAGGAAATGAGCCGATGTCGTAATTCCTATACCGAACAAGAGCTGAAGCCCCTCAGTCTGGAAGCACTCGGGCACCTGGGTAATGATGACTCAGCTGACTACCAACACTTCCTCCAGGACTGTGTGGATGGCCTGTTTAAAGAAGTCAAAGAGAAGTTTAAAGGCTGGGTCAGCTACTCCACTTCGGAGCAGGCTGAGCTGTCCTATAAGAAGGTAAGGCTTTACCCTGTTGTTGGCTACTTGAGTCCAGGAGTCGAACCTTGGGTCCGTCAGAGATAACACGCTTTTGCCAACTAATCTGTCTGGGGGTCTGTAGGCCACACCCTCCCTTATAGAGCTGGGCACCCAGGTGAGTCAGATCCCCCTGGTGAGAGTGGCAGTTGGGCAAAGGAAGAGTAATTTTTATCCTATGTAACACTTGGGAGAGGATTTCAACTATTTCTAATGAAGTCCTTTGGCTCTACAGAATCACACTAGACTTCCCTAGAATGTTCTGCTAATGGCATTGAGCCATGGAACATCCTATGACACGCTTCGATTTTTCCATAATTTGGTCAGAATCTCTTTGCACTCTTCTCTGTTCTTAGTTACTGTTCTCTTGGCCCTTAAATGAGCAGGGATCCCTTAGGGGGAAATTAACTCCATTTAGGACTGGTAAACCTCTTGAGAGCAAAGGCATCTTGTCAGGCTCAGCAGGACAGGTCCATCGGAGGTATATGTTGATGCCGCCTCTACCATCTTGAAAATAAATAAACAATGGGAGTAGCCTGGGTGGCCTTGCAGGCTTTGGAAATGAGTGCAAATGTCTGATGTTTTCGTCTTTATTTTATTTTATTTTTTTGAGATGGAGTCTTGCTCTGTTGCCCAGGCTGGAGTGCAGTGGCATGATCTCGGCTCACTGCAACCTCTGCCTCCCGGGTTCAAGCAATTCTCCTGCCTCAGCCTCCCGAGTAGCTGGGACTATAGGTGCCTGCCACCATGCCCAGCTAATTTTTGTATTTTTAGTAGAGACGGGGTTTCACCATATTGGCCAGGCTGGTCTCGAACTCCTGACCTTGTAACTGCCCACCTTGGCCTCCCGAAGTGCTAAGATTATAGGCGTGAGCCACCATGCCCGGCCAGTGACTGATATTTCTTTATTGCATGCACTCTGATATAGGTCCCAGAGAAACAAAACAAATGTCACAATTTTTTTTTTTTTTCTCTGATGGAGTTTCATTCTCATCACCCAGGCTGGAGTGCAGCGGTGTGATCTCGGCTCACTGCAAAGTCTGCCTCTTAGGTTCAAGTGATTCTCCTTCCTCAGCCTCCCGAGTAGCTGGACTTACAGATGCCTGCCACCATGCCTGGCTAATTTTCATATTTTTAGTAGAGACGGTTTCACCATGTTAGCCAGGCTGGTCTTGAACTCCTGACCTCAGATGACCCGCCCACCTCAGCCTCCCAAAGTGCTGGGATTACAGGAATGGGCCACTGCGCCCGGCTCAAATGTCATCATTTTGACCAGAGTTGACAACAGCTTTTGTTCGCTTTCTGGCTTGCTCTTAAATATACTTGGGGACAGCAGCCTATTTAAGTCATAGATTTATTAGCCCCCAATATTTATTTATATATTGATTATATATTATTATTTATATCATTTATATAATCAATTAACATTGATTTTATGTAACTAAAATTGTTAGTCTAACTAACAATTTGACTTCAAAAACTAGGTGTGTATGGATTGCCTTGGCACTGAAAAATACATCCTCTTTCCAGGTGAGCGAAGGACCCCCTCTGAGGCTTTGGAGGTCAACCATTGAAGTCCCTGCTGTGCCAGAGGAAATCTTAAAGCGCCTACTTAAAGAACAGCACCTCTGGGATGTAGACCTGTTGGATTCAAAAGTGATTGAAATTCTGGACAGCCAAACTGAAATTTACCAGTATGTCCAAAACAGTATGGCACCTCATCCTGCTCGAGACTACGTTGTTTTAAGGTGAGCGCTTCCCAGTTGTTTTTTTGTGACAAGGATGACTCTATATATGAACCAAGTCTATATGTCACTGATCTTACAAGATGGTATAATTATTTAAAGTAGAGGCCAGGCATATGGTGGCTCACACCTGTAATCCCAGCACTTTGGGAAGCCAAGGTGGGAGGATCACTTGAGGCCAGGAGTTCAAGACCAGCCTGGGTAATACAGCAAGACCCTGTCTCTACAAAAAAATTTTAAAAATTAGCTAGATGTTGTGGTGCATACCTGTAGTCCTAGCTACTCGGGAAGCCGAGGCAGGAGGATCCCTTGAGCCAGGAGTTTGAGGCCGCAGTGAGCTGTGAGCATGCCACTGTACCGCAGCCTGGGCAACAGAGCAAGACCTTGTTTCTAAATAAACAAAACAAAACGTATGCCTCCAGAAAAGTAGTGACCACCTTCGAATATGGAAAACAGATCTACATTTATTCTAGCAGTGTGTTCCTCACTGAGAATGAGGAACTGAGCTCAGAAAGAGAGGCGCCTTCCAATGAATATACTCATTGGTAGCAGATTTTTGCCCCTTTTTGGACAGATTTTCTTGTCAGAAACAGCTAGTGAATGAATAAGCCAGGAAATAACATTTGAGTCCCAAGGGAGATGTGGTTAAGGCTGATTTATGTGTAATTCATAAATTCTCTGGAGATATTACTCAAAGAAGAATTCCAAAAATCTTTGTGGAAATGTCACATTGGAAGTCCAGACCTTTTCAAACAGCCAGTGCTCCTTTAGGTGTCTGTTCCAAGACATTTGTGAAATACAAAAATGGTTTTAAGCTACACTTCAAATCGGCCCTTTTTTCAAAGAGGAGACTGAGCACATAAACCCTCTGTAACGGCGGCTCTGTGCAGAGTTCCTCATTCAGGAGTCCTTGTACGGTGTCTTCGTTCATGTAATGCTGCTCTAACAGAGTATCACAGACCGGGCAATTTCTGATGAACAGGTATTTATTTGGCTCATGGTTCTAAAGGCTGGGAAATCCAAGATCAAGGAGTTCCATCTGGTTGGTTGGTTGGTTGTTTGATTGATTTGGGGACATGGTTTCATTCTGTCACCCAGGCTAGGGTGCAGTGGCACACTCATGGCTACTGAAGCCTTCACCTCCCAGGCTCAAGCAATCCTCCCCCCTCAGCCTCCCAAGTAGTTGGGACTATAGGCATGTGCCATCATGCCTGGCCAATTTTTTTATTGTTTCTGGTAGAGACATGGTTTCACCATATTGTCCAGGCTGGTCTCAAACTCCTGGGCTCAAACGATCCTCCTACCTCAACCTCCCAAAGCGCCAGGATTACAGGCATGGGCCACCATGCCCAGCCTAGTGAGGGTCTTTTTACTGCGTCACCCCATGGTGGAAGGGCAAAGAGAGGGCAAGGGAGAGCAAAAGAGCAAATGCGCAGCCTCAAGCCATTTTTACTTATATATTTATTTATTTTGAGATAGGGGGTCTTACTTTGTTGCCCAAGTTTGAGTACAGTGGCATGATTATAGCTTAAGCAATCCTACCACCTCAGCCCCCGGAGCAGCTGAGACTACAGGAGCACACCACCATGCCAGGCTAATATTTTTTATTTTTAGTAGAGATGAGGTCTCACTATGTTGCCCAGGCTGGTCTTGAACTCCTGAGCTCAAGCAGTCCTCCCTCCCCAGCTTCCCAAAGTGCTGGGATTACAGGCCTGAGCCATGGAACCCAGCCTCAAACTCTTTTATAATTGGCATTAATCCAGCTCCCATTAGGCCCCACCTCCCAACACTGTTGTATTGGGCATTCAGTTTCCGGCACATGCTTTTTGGGGAACACATGTACACCATAGCAAGTAGTTTAGAGGATGCCATTTACCTAGGCCTGGGTCACACAGCATGGCCACTGAGCCTGACCCGTCACCACATTGCGAAGAGTGAAGCACGATTTTAAACTTGGCTTCTATGAAATTCCATCATTTCCGCCTCTGGTTTTGTCTCTACAGAACCTGGAGGACTAATTTACCCAAAGGAGCCTGTGCGCTTTTACTAACCTCTGTGGATCACGATCGGGCACCTGTGGTGGGTGTGAGGGTTAATGTGCTCTTGTCAAGGTATTTGATTGAACCCTGTGGGCCAGGAAAATCCAAACTCACCTACATGTGCAGAGCTGACTTAAGGTATGTTCTGATTCTGATTTTTTTATGTGGTGAAGGTTATGAAGGAAATTCTGACTTTTTGTCTAATGCAAAGAATGCCTTAAACGAACACATCATTTTTTCTTGGTGACTTCATGAAGAGTGGTGTTTAGAAAGTAGCATTTCATGTTTGTTGGTCTTTCAGCAACCACTTCCTAATTTGGATCCCTTAGAAAATGTGGTTCTAAAGCAAAGCAAATATGGTAGCTCGGCCGTGAATTCAAAGGCACAGGAAATGATAGATTTTATGCGTTTGAATGAGCAAACAGATGTTTCTCATTTTATTTCCGTGCTTTCTAACTTAAATAATTCATCCGCTTTTCTTTCTTTTCTCTGATAGGGGCCACATGCCAGAGTGGTACACAAAATCTTTCGGACATTTGTGTGCAGCTGAAGTTGTAAAGATCCGGGATTCCTTCAGTAACCAGAACACTGAAACCAAAGACACCAAATCTAGGTGATCACTGAAGCAAAGCAACCGCTTCCACCACCATCGTGTTTGTTTCTAGAACTGGCAAAGGCCAGTCCTTGAAGAATTGGTTCTGTGTCTAATCCTGAAACAAAGAAAACTACGAGCTGGAGTGTAGGAACTGACTATTGCAATTTGATATATTTTTAAAGCTGCTTCCTGTTTGTTGAGGGTCTGTATTCATAGACCTTGACTGGAATATGTAAGACTGCAAAAAAAAAAAAAAAGTATGTGTATTGTTATTCAAATTGCTTCTGAGAAGCAAAACTCTTTAAATACATTATGGAAGATAATGAAGATACTTCATTCTCTTGTGATACCGGTGTATGCGTACCTGTGTTGCTTTATTTGCAGTGTGTTGAGGGACTGGTGTATCCACTGGAATAGTTGGTACTCTTTGACATGTTTTCTCACCAAGATGAGCAAAGAAAGGTTTGCACAGAGGAGTGTGAATGTGTGTTTGTTGCTGGCTGAATGGCAATAGATGTCTAAGGTGGATTCAGTGTCTGGCACACTGAGACACCTCCAAGAAGGAGATTGATGCGTCAGGTTCAGTTTAACCTGGAATATCTGACTACCCCTGAATCCACCCAGAAAGGGGGCCCAACACCCTTGTCCATTTATGGGTTTTTTTTTTTCCAAGTTATTAAGCATATTCCTTCTCCACCAACCTCTTCTGTACTTTGATTGTAATAGATTGGCTCTTACACCCATTCCAAATGCAGTTTATTTTTAGACCCGATTGCAAATAGTGATGTAGTTTTAACCAGTATGGATTAGTTTAGGGATGAACTGCTCCCTCCAGGCTTACTGGCTCTGATCCACAGAGTTTTGTTTTGTTTTGTTTTTTGTTTAAGTCGAGATATAAAAACTGAACACGGTAACACTTACTCTTAAATCAAGCATCAAAACCTCTTCCCTGTTAGAATTCTTTGCATTTTTGTGTTTGTAACAGAAACGCCTTAAGATACTATGTTTGGGAATATAGGAAACTGTGTGTCCCAAGGAAATCCCTATAAATTTAACCCACCTACGAAAGGCTTTTTCCCCTGCCTTTGGTTGTTAACGGCATTCCTGAAAGCCACATGTGTTTATTCACTGGGCTTGTTCTTAACAGCAAATACGTTTTCTGGTTTTATGACTTTTTGTCTTATTTTATTTTTCCTACATTTCTTTTTTTTTTTCCTTTAGAATGCCCTTGAAATATATTTAAGTGGTAATGAAAAATAGTAATCATAGTAAAACACAGGAAGAAGAATACCAACCCAAACCAGTGAAGATTTTTAGAACGTTTAGAAGGGTGGTCTTTATTCAGGTTTTACTGTAATGGTAAGGATTGACTCAAGAGACAGTATTAGTAGATTTATTTTGTATGGATCAAAAGTGAATCATGTATGAATGAGAGCTGTAAGAAGGATTTTTATTTTGTTATAATTTAGTTACCATTTTCAGTGTTATTTCAAAGGTTCTTTGAAGAATTTTGGGGCAGGGCGTCAGATTAGAGTTTTAAAATTTGAGTATTTTGGATATCAGTGTTCCTTATGAAGATATACATGGATATTCAATTTTGATGGCTTCCAGATTTGTAAGATTGTATGTTGTATATACCATTCTATTAAGAAACATGTCCACTGTGCTTTCAAACATAGATAAAGCATGATAAAGATTATTATTTAAGATATACTTGTATTTATACCTCAGATATTCTTTTGGGTTTTGTACCTCAAGGCTTTTTTCTTCTTATTGTAAATACACTTTACGTGAATACAGTCTAAGTGAAGAAAATAAATAAAAGGAAGAGGTTTATAACTTGCTCTATATCTGTACAGAATATAATCAATAAGTGCACTATTATTAAATGTTTAAAGTAAGGGAAAAGTCTGGGCTGCCTTCCTTAATATTGCATCTCACTCCCACTCTTAAAACCACAGATTGCAAAGCATAGCATTTTAGCATCAACTACAATCAAAAGAGCAATTTGCTGAAGGAAAAATCGGACTGCAAATCATTCCAAGGCCAAACTGCAACTGAGCCACCCACTCCCAAACAGGAAACCCTGGTGAAGGTTCAGGAAGCACAGAGATTCTCTCCAAACAAAGGTCCAGTTAGGAAACGACGCTGAGAGGATGATGAGAACGTGCAACAACAGAAAGATGCTCCCAAGCAGAGTCAGGGTCACTGATGAATGCCACAAAAGGTCTCTTTCCCACTGTTCAATTTGACAAGAGAAGAATTTGAAGGATATGAACATTTTCAAGAACTCTGCTGAGGTCACTTAGAGCGCCATCACAACTTATTTGTGTGACTAATTGCCTAGATTGTAAGCTCTTTGAGGACAGTGCTCGTCTCCTACACATCTTTATAATCCCCTGCAGCAGCTTTCAGTATTTTGTACTTGTAGGCACCTAATAAATTTATTATTTGCTAAACTGAACTGATTGGATTAGCTTCTGTTACTGCAAAGGGAAGACCATCTAGGATCCCAATCATCTTAAAGCCTCCTTTTCATTCACTGCTGATTTTCAGATGACAGAGGCTGGAAACTGTCCAACTTCATAGGACTTTTTTTTTTTTGAGACTGAGTCTCGCTGTGTCGCCCAGGCTGGAGTGCAGTGGCGCGGTCTCGGCTCACTGCAAGTTCCACCTCCCGGGTTCACACCATTCTCCTGCCTCAATCTCCCTAGCAGCTGGGACTACAGGCACACGCCACCACGCCTGGCTAATTTTTGTATTTTTAGTAGAGATGGGGTTTCACCGTGTTAGCCAGGATGGTCTCGATCTGACCTCGTGATCCACCCGCCTCGGCCTCCCAAAGTGCTGGGATTACAGGCATGAGCCACCGCGCCCGGCCACTTCATGGGATCTTAAGTTTTAAACTGAAAAAGACAAATTATTTAACCTGATGGAGGCTTAAATTTAAACTGATGAAGGTGACATAGATACTATAGATAAATAGTATGGCTACTGATTTTAAACAGTCTGTGATGGCATTTTAACAAATCACATGTCTCACAACGTGATGTCTATCTTAGAAAAGGTTGTATTTCAACAAATATTTACTTTGGGCATAGAAAAAGGTCGGGGGGAGGGGGGGCCCTAACCTTATAATTTGTTTTGTTTTTTGTTTTGTGATTTGTTTTTGAGACAGGGTCTCACTCTGTTGCCCAGGCTGGAGTGCAGTGGTATGATCAAGACTCACTGCAGCCTTGACCTCCCTGGCTCAAGTGATCCTTCCAACTCAGCCTCTTAAATAGCTGGGACTGCAGGCGCATATCACCACACCCAGCTAATTACTGTATTTTTTGTAGCAATGGGGTTTCACCATGTTGCTGAAGCTGGTCTCGAACTCCTGGACTGAAGCAATCCCCCACCTCGGCCTCCCAAAGTCCTGGGATTACAGGCATGAGCCACCATGCCCAGCCTTCCCCTTATCATTTTTTAAAAGACACACACACACACACACACACACATCAGGGACTTTTTTTTTTTTTGACTCTTCAGACCTGGTTTGTTCAGAGCTATATAAAATAAAGATCAAAATGTCGTAGGCCTGAATACCTAATACTTTATTTGAAGAGATGGGGAGTCATTGGTTCCCAGTAGTTTACAAGGTTACCAAGGAGGGAGTAGCCACCCTCACAAGCCCCCAGTGTGGTTTTACATTGCTCTTACCACACCACCTACTACTTGCTTAATCAAAGCATTTTGTCAGTTTTTCACCAACTATGTACCCCACGCTGGAGATGAAGCTGTGAGCAAGGCCGGCATCACCCTGCCGTTGCAGAATTAAAATCTTCCCTCACAGATTTTTAAGATAGAAATGTCAGTGCCACGTGGTGAGCACTAGGACAGGTTCCTACGCACTCAGGAGAAGCTAAGGGCTTAACAAAACTCAAGGTAATTGTTTTACACACTCCAAGCATCCTATCTACCAATTTAATGGAATAAGTTGGGAAAATCTAACAACATTACATGATTCTTTAAGAGATTTGTTTTCAGGGCTGTGGAGACAACTGAAATTTTTGAAAAGCAGGATCTAAAGAAAAATGAAGGAAGACAATAATCCGGTATAGATACTTTCCAACATCACTAGATAGGGGAGTGCAGAAAGAGAGACGTTATTGGCATGTGGGGAATTTTACAGCTGCATTCATGGGTCTTTACAGCATTTTTATCCTTTTCATATGCTACTTAAGCTTCACATGCACCACGCGAAGTCTACGTGTCCTCACCGTTCTATGGCTAATTTTTGTATTTTCAGTAGAGAGAGGGTTTCACCATGTTGGCCAGGCTGGTCTCGAACTCCTAACCTCAAGTGATCCACCTGCCTCGACCTCCCAAACTGCTGGGGTTACAGGCATAAGCCACCGTGCCCAGCCCCCTACCTGCTCCTTTTCTCTTGCAACTTGTGGACTTAGTAATACCCTCCCTCTTTCCCCCACCAACCAGCTTTTCCCCTTTCAATACTGAAGCCTCAAAATCATCTTTGGAGAAATTCACAGACCTGTCTTCCAGGCATTGTCCTTAACTTTGGCAAAATTAACGTCTACATTGATTGAGACCTGTCTCCCATACTTTTTGGTTTATGCCACCTTAGTCAGCATCCCAAGGAAATTCTGTCACCCTATTACTAAAATGACAGGAGAATTTAAATCGGTGAAGATAAGTAGGAGGAGAAAGTTTCATTTCAGGTTGATGGTTGAAAGAATTTGTAGTTCCGCCTAGCAAATCAAATATATGATTTGAAATGTACAAAGACTCCGCTTATCCTCCTTGTGACACATAGGACCTGATTCTCCCCTTGTGCAAGAACAGAACAGTTAATTACACATGTGGTCTGATCACAGCCCACCCATTCCTTCTTATCATGCATTTCTTAGTGGGTACACGGGAACATCTACTGACAGGTTTCTTAACTTGCAGCCCAGGACCAGAATATCGGTCTTGTAACTCTTTCTGCAATACCTCGTAATGCCCTCGCCACCACACAAGAATATCAGGAAGTGCCACGGAGATATTTGTGAAGGTGCTTTGAAAAGCAAGGGTTATTCAGCTTTAAGGGAGCACTCAGGAAAGCAAAGTGGAACTGAGCCCAGCTGCTTTCCCTCCCCTGCCTGTTGAAGCATATGTTAATGACTCTAAAGCAGAAATCCCAAACAATGAGATCATGGCATGCATGTCATCTTGATGTTCCATCAGGATGAAATTTGCCTAAGGAATTTAAATTCCATTTGCCTAAGGAATGCAAATTATAACAGATCTCAAAGAGCCTGTGGCAGGAAAAGCTCAGGTAGGTCTGCACAGTTGCAATGAGTTTGGGCCCATTCTCTAGGGGATGATGAGACTTTTGCAGGCAGGGAGTTTGCTAAATCATGTTGGTAGCTGTAGCCCAAAGTAATTACCTTTGCTGTATATACACAGGTCCCATGAGAGCAGCTGGCTTGTCTGTCCGCACTCAAGGCTGTGTTGTCACCTATAGTAATAAACACCTTTCTGTACAAATTTTTCAACCATTGGATTTTTTTTTTAAGGAGAGGGGAGTTCAGGGCTAAAAGTGTTACAACTCATAAGGTCTTCTCATTTCCTTTTCTCTCTCTCTCTCTCTCTCTTTTTTTTTAAATTTTTTTTTTTTTTTTTTTTTGAGATGCAGTCTCACTCACTCTGTCACCCAGGCTGGAGTGCACTGGCGTGATCTCGGCTCACTGCAACCTCCTCCTTCTGGGTTCAAGAGATTCTTCTGACTCAACCTCCCAAGTCGCTTGGATTACAGGCATGCACCATCATACCTGGCTAATTTTTGTATTTTTAGTAGAGACGAAGTTTCACTATGTTGGTCAGGTTGGTCTCAAAGTGTTGACTTCAAGTGATCCGCCCACCTTAGCCTCCCAAAGTGCTGAGATTTCAAGCATGAGCCACCAAGCCCAGCCTCTCTTTCCTGTTAAAATACAAACAGGAGTGGTGGCTCACGCCTGTAATCCCAGCACTCCAGGAGGCCGAGGCACACAGATCACGAGGTCAATAGATCGACACCATCCTGGCCAACATGGTCAAACCCTGTCTCTACTAAAAATACAAAAATGAGCTGGGTGTGGTGGCATGCTCCTGTAGTCCCAGCTGCTCGGGAGGGTGAGGCAGTAGAATCAGTAGAACCCGGGAAGGCAGAGGTTGCAGTGAGCCAAGATCATGCCACTGCACTCCAGCCTGGCGACAGAGTGAGACTATGTCTAAAAAAAAAAAAAAAAAAAAAAAATGTGTACAAGGAAAAACCTTACTTTTTTTATGACTCTGAGAATGGCACTCACCAACATGATAAGTGATGTGTTTCTGAAAAAATAGTCTGATTTACAAGGAGGTCATTTCAAAAGCTTTTTGGATTACACGGACTTTTAAAATACAAATCTGTTAGGCCCAAGTCTGAATGGACATGCTGTGAGCTACCATTTATTATAATATTGTAATGTGCCGGGTAAGAGAATGTGTGCTTTATATACAGTTAATATATCATCTCAATTTCATAGTACCAGGCGTGGTGGCTCACACCTGTAATCCCAGCACTCTGGGAAGCTGAGGCAGGTGGATGGTTCCAGCCCAGGAGTTTGAGACCAGCCTGGGCAACATGGCAAAACTCTGTCTCTACAAAAAGTACAAAACTTAGCTGGGCATGGTGGCCTGCCTGCAGTCCCAGCTACTCTGGAGGCTGAAGTTGGAGGATTGCTGGAGCCCGAGAAGTGGAAGCTGCAGTGATCACGCTGCCACACTCCAGCATGGGTGACAGAGTGAGACCCTTTCTCAAAAAAAAAAAATAAGCAAATTTCATAGCAGCCTATTGAGGGAGAGAACTTATTAGCCTCATTTTACAGATGGAAAAGTTTAAAGAGATAGGAAGCTTAAAGAAATATAGTAGCTACATAATATTTACAAATGGACTCAATAAATTGTAGGACGGTACTTAGAACATTCTGCCATGCTGGCGATGTTCCTTATCTGCCCTGTCTAATATGGTAGCCAGTAGCACATGTGGCTGCAGCTAGCGTAACTGAGGAGTTGAATGCTTCATTTTATTTAATCTTTTATTAATTTAAACCTAAATAGCCTCATGTGGCTAGTGGCTAGTGTATTTGGATAATGCAGATGCTATTTCAAAGATCTAAGAATATTTCAAAGCAATCTAACCCCTATCACTCTCTTGGCCTATATAATAATGCTCTTAAGAAAGAAACAGGATGGGTGTGGTAGCTCACGCCTGTATCCCAGCACTTTGGGAGACGGAGGAAGGAGGATCACTTGAGCCTAAGAGATTGAGACCAGCCTGGGCAACATAGGGAGGCCCCATCTCTACAGAAAAAAAAAGTAAAAATTAGCTGGGCATGGTGGTTCACATCTGTAGTCCCATCTACTTGGGAGGCTGAGGTGGGAGGATTGCTTGAAGAAAGAAAGAAAGAAAGAAAGAAAGAAAGAAGGAAGGAAAGAAAGAAAGAAGGAAAGAAGAGAAAGAAAGAAAAGGAATGAACAGAAATATGGTAAATATTTGTAAAAACCTAACTGGCCATGTTTCAGGTCAGATAACATCAACTCGACATTCTGCCTGCCACAAGACTAAAACCACCTATGGCCAGCCTCCACATTTCTCAAGCCAGAGTTGGATGACCTCTTTTCTTTGCTGCTAGGGAATCTACACATCTCCAAACTAGAGATAAAAATGCAGCTGATCCGAAAAGAATGCCTAGTAATTCAGACTATTCTCGGCTTGCTGCGACCCTCGCAGACATTGCTGTTCCAGCAACCACAGCTATCATTTTGTGGTCTGTTCCCTTGTATCTGGTATCGTGGCTTCCTTTCATGTTGGTAAGACTGGCCATTCAACAGCAGCATTCAGAGCCCAGAGTCAGCTTCGATGGAAGGAGTTCCTGATCCAGGTTTGATAAGAGAGGTCTGCACCCAAAAGTCAGCAGTAACAATTGTGAGACAAAGACGCATCTTCCACAGTGGTTTCTAGACTTTCACCTCCAAAGGATCTTTGTTATATTCCTTAACCTGCTCCACCTTTTCCACAGTTTTCAAATATTTCTCATATTACACAGTATAATTGTTCGAGGAAGTAATGTATTCATTTTCTTATTTTCAGTGTATACACGTATTATTTATAACTGCTAATCAAGACTAGAAGCCTCTCAGAAAGAAGTGTGAAATAACTTTTATTGTCACACAATTTGAGTGTTCTCAGTGAAAGGCAGTTTTCTAAGGCTTTTAAAACTGAAGGCTGCGGGATCTTAAAATCAAAACCATTGCCAGGCGCGGTGGCTCACGCTTGTAATCCCAGCACTTTGGGAGGCCGAGGCGGGCGGATCACGAGGTCAGGAGATCGAGACCACGGTGAAACCCCGTCTCTACTAAAAATACAAAAAAAAAAAAATTAGCCGGGCGTGGTGGCGGGCGCCTGTAGTCCCAGCTACTCGGAGAGGCTGAGGCAGGAGAATGGCGTGAACCCGGGAGGCGGAGCTTGCAGTGAGCCGAGATTGCGCCACTGCACTCCAGCCTGGGCGACAGAGCGAGACTCCGTCTCAAAAAAAAAAAAAAAAAAAAAAAAAAAATCAAAACCATTGAATTCATGGATGTAGTAGGATTGTTACCAGGGGCTGGGAAGGGTAGTGGGGAAAAGTGTATATGGTTAATGGGTACAAAACAAAATAGTTAGAAGGAAAGAATAAGACCTACTATTTGATAGCACAACAGGGTGACTATAATCAATAATAACATAATTTTAAAATAACCTGAAGAGTGTAATTGGATTGTCTGTAACACAAAGGATAAATGCTTGAGGGGAAGGACACCCCATTCCCTAAGATGTGATTATTTTACATTGCATGCCTGTATCAAAGCATCTCACGTACCCCATAACTATATACACCTACTATGTACTCAGAAAAATTAAAAATTAAAAACTTTTTTTAAAACCTCAAGACTGTCCAAGGCCATTCACTTCAACAATTCCAAGTCTGCAGCCCAGTGACGGTTCCTGGCTCTCTCAAGCACTCGGCACGGGAGGTGATTAATCAAGGAAATGGAGGATTTAACATCTGTCCCAGAGAAAACAGTTTTCCTTACTTCCGGGGCCAACAGATGAGTTGTATTTTTTTTTCAATAACAAAGATAAGCAGAGCTCTATTTCATTGCAGTGTTTCAAAACATAAACGTATAAATAGATCGTTAACATCATTCCAAGAAAGAAAATTCTAAGCCACACAGTCTGTAATGATTATTAAAGCAAGAAGAAAATGCTGAAATATCTCAAAGAGCTAGAGAATATTTCACCCCAAGATGCAGAATACTGAAAATAGAATATGTTTCTGAGCTACCTTATGGAAAGGAAAGAAGACACTAAAATTCTGGAAGAAAGCAGACCTGGCTGGTAAGGCAAGATGAGGGTAACGCTCTTGGTTTGCTGGGGGTTTTTGGTTGCTTTTTGTTTTGTTTTAGCCAACCTAATCCCACAAACATTCTTGGATCAGGTTAATATTTGCCACCATGGGCATACCCCATAACCCAGTGGCCTTCTACTCTGAGAGACCCAACAGTTCCATCCTTTTTGGATGAATGACTTCAGTGGCTCATTCAGCCTAAGGTCAAGATGCCTTTCAGAGGACTGGTGGGCATTTAAATTTCAGAACTGCGTTTTTTGGTGATTTTTGAACACAGCCATTTCATGACATAGGAGACCTAACAATAAGAAAACCATTTCATAGGCTAACTCCTTTTGTTTGCTTTCATTCACTTCCTAGTTTCCTCTGGTTCTAAACCGGTTTAATCCCAAGAAAAGAACAAATAGAGATAAAATCGGGAAATATAAAAAACGGCATCCTCCAAATAAAACAAGACTATAATTTAAGCAACAATAAAAGGAAGAACCAGTCCCCGAAGGAAGCAAACAAAAGAAGGACCAGGATAAGGTTTCTTTTTCTTTTCCTTTCTTTTTTTTTTTGGACAGGTTTTGCCATGTTGGCCAGGCTGATCTTGAACTCCTGGGCTCAAAGACATCCACCTGCCTCGGCCTCCCAAAGTGCTGGGATCACAGGCTTGAGCCACAGTCCACGGCCCAAGGCAAGGTTTCTCACGATCAAAATAGACTTGCAAAAATTCCTAAGTCTACCTCACACATCTGTGCTTGGAGACACCAAATAAGCATCTAATTTTCTAGAAGTAGAAACAGGCTTAGAGAGGCTGAGATTTTATTTATTTTTGTTGTTTTGTTTTGTTGTTTTTAGAGATGGGATCTGGCTATGCTGGCCAGGCCAGAATGCAGTGGTTGTTCACAGGCACAATCAAAACACAATGCAGCCTAGAGCTCTTAGCTTCAAGCAATCGTCCCACCACAGCCTTCAGGGTAGCTGAGACTACAGACAGGAGCCACCACACTGCTTTGCCCAAAGGATTTTTTTTTTCTTTGAGATGAAGTCTCGCTCTCTCGCCCAGGCTGGGGTACAGTGTCACGATCTCAGCTCACTGCAACCTCCGCCCACCGGGTTCAAGAGATTCTCCTGCCTCAGCCTCCTGAGTAGCTGGGATTACAGGCAGGTGCCCCCTCGCCTGGCTAGTTTTTGTATTTTTAGAAGAGATGGGGTTTTGCCATCTTGGCTAGGCTGGTCTTGAACTCCTGACCTCAGGTGATCTGCCTGCTTCAGCCTCCCAAACTGCCGGGATTATAGGCGTGAACCACCGTGCCCAGACCGCTTGCCTGAAGGTTTTAAATGACAGCAATAAATGGGCTAGAAGTCAGGTTTGGATGACAACAGTTACTCTGGAGGAACTTTAGGTTGGTTCCCCGCTGCCCAGCAACATAGTAGATGAGCGCTTCAGTTGTAGTCATTTTTCTCAGGGTTTACCTCCACCAAGGTGCCCTGATCTGACTTTCATTCAAAACTCAGATTCTCCTAGGGCAGGGCCCTACTTCCTACCAGCCAGCGATGTGTCCTCTTTCTCTACTTTTACTGCCCTGAAGCTATGACTATCCATTGGGATGCATGAATAATGTTCATTTAAGCAGGTGGGTCTGCACAGTTCTATTTTTTCCATGCATTATCTTATTTAACCCTCACCACAAAAGAAACAATGAGATTGGAGGTCACATTATTGTATGTTACAGATGGAGAAAGCAAAGTACAGCTACGCTAAGTTCTCCAGGGTTCCCTGTGAAATTAATCACACAAAGCCTTTGGAACAGCCCCTGGCAAATGCTAAGCCCCACTACCTGTTAGATATTATCTTTATTGTTGTACTAGAGGCCATGTCATGTTAACAGGTGGGAGGGCGGACTCTGGAGCCAGATTGTCTGGGGTCAAACCACCATTTATACTAGCTGTGTGCTCTCGAGGAAACAGAGGTAATAACAATAAAGAAATTAGTACTCAGCCAGGCGCAGTGGCTCACGCCTCAAATCCCAGCACTTTGGGAGGCCAAGGTGGGTGGATCACCACGTCAAGAGATGAGACTATCTTGGCCAACATGGTGAAACTCCATCTCTACTTAAAATACAATTAGCTGGGTGTGGTGGTGTGCGCCTGTACCCCAGATACTCGGGAGGCTGAGAATCCCTGAACCCGGGAGGCAGAGATTGCAGTGAGCCAACATTGCACCACGGCACTCCAGCCTGGCGACAGAGTGAGACCCCATCTCAAAAAAAAAAAAAAAAAAAGAAATTAGTACTCATAGTAACTACCACATAAGGATCGCTATGTATTATTACTTCTAAATGTTTTTCTTATTCTTAGTTTAAGCACATGCCTAAAACAAACTATACACACCTATGAGAGTCATATGAATCAAGATTATTACCATTCAAGCTTGGGTGGCTCTCCCTGTGGGTGAGGTGGGAAAGGCCTGGCAGGTTCCTCTCCTTATGGAGTCTCTGGAATTTAGCAGCAGTGGATTTCTAGATGTTTTACTGAGTTAGTCATTCAATAAACGAGTATCCACTATGACCAACAGAGGAAAGCCACAGAAATGTAAGTCGACCCTCCCAACTTGGAGGTGCTGATAGTCTTTCCAAGGAGACAGACAGAGAAATAATTTCAATACAATGTGTTTTAGTGGAGACTCTACCCAGTGGAGACTCTACCCAGAAAAAGAAAGGACACCTAAAACAGGTGTTGAAGGATGATGGGGGAAGGGGCAGGAGGCATTCCAAGCAGGGGCAAGCTGGGGGCATAGGCAGCCTGAAGGAGTCTAGGCTGGCAACAAAGCAGAGAGGGTCCTGCACGGCTGGAGGAGGCTGTTCTGGAGACTCAGCAGGAGAAGCACCTGCAGAAGTAGGCAGGGGAGATGGGAAGATTGAGAAGAGCCTTACATATCATTCTAAGGAATTTGATTCTCATGCATCAAGCAAATGGGAAGCTTTGAGAAGCTTTTAAGGAGGGAAGCATGCAGTTAGAGCTATATTATGAACCCAAGACAATTAAAAATGTTAAAATTAAACTGCAAAGAGGGCAGGTGCAATGGCTCACTCCTGTAATCCCAGCACTTTGGGAGGCCGAGGCGGGATGATTACCTGAGGTCAGCAGTTCAAGACCAGGCTGGCCAACATGGTGAAACCCCATCTCTACTAAAATACAAAAATTAGCTGGGTGTGGTGGTGCACACCTGTAATCCCAGCTACTCAAGAGGCTGAGGCAGGAAAATTGCTTGAACCTGGAAGGCGGAGGTTGCAATGAGACAAGGTGGCACCACTACACTCCAGCCTGGGCAACAGAGGAGACTCCATCTCAAAATACGAACAGACAGGCCGGGCACGGTGGCTCACACCTGTAATCCCAGCATTTTGGGAGGCCGAGGCAGGCGGATCACGAGGTCAGGAGATCGAGACCATCCTGGCTAACACAGTGAAACCCCGTCTCTACTAAAAATACAAAAATTTAGGTGGGCGTGGTGGCAGGTGCCTGTGGTCCCAGCTACTCGGGAGACCGAGGCAGGAGAATGGCACGAACCCAGGAGGCGGACTTTGCAGTGAGCTGAGATCGCGCCACTGCACTCCAGCCTGGGTGACAGAGTGAGACTCTGCCTCAAAAAACAAACAAACAAACAAATGAACAAACAACAAAAAAACTGCAATGAAAAAAAGTCAAACAAAAAAAGCCTAGTTAAAATGAGGTCACACTGGACGGAGTAGGCTCTAAATCCAATCACTGGTCTCCATCTAAGAAGTGACACAGACGCATGGAGTCATAGGCACATGGGAGAAGTCTATGTGATGAGGAAGCAGAGATTGGAAGGATGCATCTGCAAACCAAGGAGCGTCCACAATTGCCAGCAACCACCAGAAGCTACAAGAGGCAAGGAAGGATTCTCCCAGAGGCTTTGGAGGGAGCATGCCCAGGTGACATCTTTTTTTTGAGAGCATGCCCAGGTGACATCTTTTTTTTGCTCTGACTTTGTCGTCCAGGCTCAGGGCAGTGGCACAATCTTGGCTCGTTGCAGCCTCCGCCTCCTGGGTTCAAGCAATTCTCTTGCCGCAGCTTCTCCCAAATAGCTGGGAACGCAGGCGCCTGTCACCTCGCCTGGCTAATTTTTGTATTTTTAGTAGAGACCGGGTTTTACCATGTTGGCCAGGTTGGTCTCCAACTCCTCGCCTCAAGTGATCCGCCTGCCTTGGCCTCCCAAAGTGCCGGGATTACAGGTGTGAACCACTGAGGCCGGGTGCAGTGGCTCACTCCTGTAATCCCAGCACTTCTGGAGGCCACAGTCCAGCCCCAGGTGACATCTTAATTTTGGACTGTAGCCTCTAGACTGTGAGAATAAGTTTTTATTGTTTTAAGTCCAACCACAAAAAAATTGGATCTGATTTTTTAAAAGAAAAATCTGGCCGAGTCATCCTTGTAATCCCAGAGTTTTGGATGGCTGAGGCGTGCAGATTCTTTGAGGACAGGAGTTCAAGATCAGGATGGGCAATACAGTGATACCCTATCTCTACAAAAAAAATAAAATTAGCAAGGAATGATGGCACATGCCTGGAAGTCCCAGCTGCTCCAGCAACTCGGGAGGCTGAGGCAGGAAGTAGTTTGATCATGCCACTGCACGCCAGCCTGGCCAGCAGAGTATGATCCTGCCTCTAAAAAAATAAAGAAAATAAAAATAAACGAAAAGCCTGCAAAGGGTGTGGAGGCTGGATTCATTGGAAAGGATTTAGGCAAGGAGAGCCTTACATAATACCCACAAAAGATCTTAAGTGCCGAAACCGAGAGAGTGCTGTGGGGAAGAAATAGCAGGAGGTGAGGAACAGAGAGAATGAGGAGGGAGAATCATTGGCACGCAGCAACAGCCCTTTTAGAATGAGAGATGGGAGAAAAGGATTGCACTCCAGATCATAGCTGCACCGCCCACGTGAAGAGGGATGCAGGTGTCTGGGATAAGCAGTGCAGGAGGAGAAACAGGTTTGAGATGAAGGAAAAGGGTGCTGAGTTAAAGTGGGAGTCCACGGAGGCTTCTGCAGGAGGTCTAAGTGGAATTCTGGCCCAGGCCATGGAAACAGGGGACAGGAGTTCCTGGGAGCAGATGCCTGGCCAAGGCAAGGATTTGGAAGACTAAAGAGTAGCTGAAGCCCTGGACGATGCGGAGATGCCCTGGTCCAGGCAGAGAACAGAGTTTGCTACCAGGCTCCCTGGGATCAGAGTGCTAGCTACCTGCCTGGAAGTCACCTCATAAAAGATTCCAGGATCACAAGACAGGGACATGAGTTCCTTGGTAATTATCACGAACTTAAGTTTGCTTGTTTTTTTCTTAGCTTGATGTTTTAGGTTTCTGAATTTCCTAGCTTATTGGAGACAATGAATGCTGTTTGGATCTCTTCCGCGAAGAAGCTGGAGGTGTCATGGAGAAGTGGAATGGCTCACGCTTGTAATCCCAGCACGTTGGGAGGCCAAGGCCAGAGGATTGCTTGAGCCCAGGAGTTTATGACTAGCCAGGGCAACAGAGCAAGACCTTACCTCTATAGAAAATTTAAAAATTAACAGAGTGTGGTGGTACATTCCTGTAGCCCCAGCTACTTGGAAGGCTGAGGTGGGAGGGTCACTTGAGTCCAGGAGTTTGAGCCTGCGGTGAGCTGTGATCATGCCAGTGAACTCCAGCCTAGACAACAAAGGGAACCCTGTCTTCAAAAAGGATAAGAAAAAGAAAAACAAGAGAAAAAAGAATGACTAGTGTCAACCAAATAATTAAATGGAGTAAGTGTGCTTGCTCATGAATAAAAAGTCACAAATTATCCTAGGCTATCTAATATTCAGGCACAGTCCCTGAAAAGTGAAGTTAGATTTGACCAGCATAAAAGAGCTGGTTGCTTTCTTCAGTATCTTTAAAATACAAAAAAACAAGAAAGACAAGCACACGGTTGCACAAATCTTGTCCCAGCACAAAACGGCTGCACGCAGTAATCAGAACATTTTGTTGATTTCATAAGGCACCGCATTCTCCCTTGGGTATCCTATAATAATCAAAAGCTTTGGTAGTTATATGTGTTTTTTATAAACTCTGAGAAAGCGAATTAGGTTGGTTTAGTCAATGCACTTTAATTGCCAGACATCAAATTTTCAAAACCTGAAGTTTCTAGAGATTAAAAAATAAAATAAAATTAAATGTTATCCAGAGAGGGCCGGGCGCAGTGGCTCACGCCTGTAATCCCAGCACTTTGGGAGGCCGAGGCGGACAGATCACGAGGTCAGGAGATTGAGACCATCCTGGCTAACACGGTGAAACCCCGTCTCTACTAAAAATACAAAAAGTTAGCCGGGCATGGTGGCGGGCGCCTGTAGTCCCAGCTACTTGGGAGGCTGAGGCAGGAGAATGGTGTGAACCCAGGAGGCGGAGCTTGCAGTGAGCCGAGATCGCACCAGGTCCACCCAGGCCTGGGCGAAACGAAAACGTCGCGCTAAAAAAAAAAAAAAAAAAAATATTATCCAGAGAGGTGACAAGTTTGGGACCTCACTCAGCCCTTACTCACTGTCTTTGTTAGTGAGTTGGGCATCACCAGCCGCGCCACCAGCATCCTCTGTGGTGAGCCTGAGTCCCGCCAGCTGAAACTTCCAAACACATCTGTCAAAGAGGTGAGCAGAGGAAAATTTTAAACCTCCCTAGCTAATTCCAAGGGACTCTTCAAGTGACGTTTCCTGTAAGAAACCCCCACGGCAGGGACTAAGCAGCCTTCCTCTGGGCTCGCTCTGTTTGGCCGCATTATTTTGTATTGTCTGCGTCTGCCTTTTGTTTTGTGTTACTTTGCTTTGGTTTGGGTCTCGGTCTGCTCCCAGACAATAGCGTCTTTGAAGGCAAACATCGCCTTCTTCCTCTCTCTGTCCCCAACACCTAACATAGTACCTGGCATATTTCCAGGGCTCCAAAATTGTATGGACCAGAAGACAATCTGCCTTACAATCAGACGTGCCTCTGAAGACAAGAGGATGAAGTGAAAGCAGTGGGGAAGGAGGGCCACCCCAAGGTCCGAGGCAGCTCAATAAAGAAACCTCTGGGCCGTGCGCAGTGGCTCATGCCTGTAATCCCAGCACTTTGGGAGGCTGAGGCGGGTGGATCACCTGAGTTCTGGAGTTCAAGACCAGCCTGGCCGACATTGTGAAACCCGGTCTCTACTAAAAATACAAAAAATTAGCTGGGCATGGCGGCGGGCGCCTGTAATCCCAGCTACTTAGGAGGCTGAGTTAGAAGAATTGCTTGAACTCGGGAGGCGGAGGTTGCAGTGAGCCAAGATCATGCCATTGCATTCCAGCCTGGGCAACAAGAGCGAAACTCTGTCTCAAGGTAAAAAAAAAAAAAACACCTCTTTCCTGCCTTGAAGGACCATCCCTGCAGCACCCAGCAAACACAGACACCTACTTCCTTCAAGGCTCTAGGGTGACACGTGGCCTTTGGTGACTTGAAACCTCCATCTAGTTAGAAAACAAAATCCAGCAACCCATAGAGTAAATATTTTTTTTATTTCAATAGGTTTTGAGGGAACAGGTGGTGTCGTGGTGATTTCTGATATTCTGATGCACCCATCACCCAATCAGTGTGCAGTGTACCCAATCTGTAGTGTTTTATTCCTCATCCCTTCCCACCCTTTCCCCTGACTCCCAAAGTGCATTATATCATTCTTATGGCTTTGCATCCTCATAGCTTAGCTCCCACTTATGAGTGGGAACATATAATGTTTGGTTTTCCATTCCCAAGTTACTTCACTTAGAATAACAGTCTCCAATTCTATCCAGGTTGCTGCAAATGCTATCACTTCGTTTTTTTTTTTTTTTTGTGGCAGAGTAATATTCCATGATATGTATACAGCACATTTTCTTTATCCACTCATTGACTCATGGCCATTTGGGTTGGTTCCATTATTTTTGCAATTGCAAATTGTGCTACTATAAACAGGTGTATGCCACTATCATTTTTGTATCATGATTTCTTTTCCTCTGAGTAGATACCCAGTAGTGGGATTGCCGGATCAAATGGTTGTTCTACTTTTAGTCCTTTAAAGAATCTCCACACTGTTTTCCATAGTGGTTGTACAATTTACATTCCCACCAGCACTGTAAAAGTGTTCCCTTTTCACCACATCCATGTCAACTTTTATTATTTTTTGATTTTTTGATTATGGCCATACCATGAGCAGGAATCTTGAGAGCCCAACAAGTTCTTCCTTAATGAGAGATGCAGGAAGTGGAGAAGGAGCTGGACTCAGAGTATCTTTCTTCTCCTTATCTACTTAGACCCTGTTAGACAATTGATCTAAATATGCATTTATCTCAGAGCTAAGTCTAGTGGGCCCTGGAGGAAATTTAAATCAGGACAGGTGTGGACAGAAGTGTTTGCTGTCTGTTCTCCTTTCTTTTACTTTTTTTCTTTTTCCTCTTGGCAAAGGGCAAGAGGAAGATTCAACTCCAAATGCTCACAGAGCGTGCTTCTCCTTCATTGTAATTAAGCCTTCAGTCACCCATGGCTTTACTAGAACTGTATGTAATTGCATTCCAGGTCTCCTCTTCAAATGACTCTGGCAATCTTCCTGGGGGACTCCGCTTTAGGTATGTCTTAGTAGGTGCAAGAACTGACTTATCTACTTACTTACCCAAGCTCTCCTCCCTTAAAAAATAACAAGTAACAGAGTCTTAAGTTATTTATTTCACCTAGCGCTAACGGCTCACAAATAGAAATCCAGACTTTGAGGGGGTGATTTCAAAAGGCAACCTTTAATCTCTTTTAACTGTCAGCCATCGGTCTGTAAGAACAGGAAATGCGCTGTATGTAATTGAATCACCACCCTGTTTTCCATCCTCCGTTGCTCTTCCCCGATAAAGGGTCTCTCCTCACACTCCTTTATCTTCGCCTAATGCCTCACCTCTGGGAGAAGGAGCTAGGAGCAGTGAAGAGAATTAATTTGGCTGCAACAATCTGGGGGAAAAAAGCATGCAAATGAGGTTGAAGGCAGGAGGTTTTACTTTCAGAATCCAGTTGCTATTCACACTTCCTTGTGCTTTGTAAGTGCTTCCAAATGTCAACCTTCAGGGTGAAGGGAGGCGGCTGCATCTGGGTTCAAAAATGTGGTTTCACACTTGGATTCTCCAGTCTACTCCACAGGGGAATCTGGGATTCCACCAAGCCAGGATGAGACCTCCAGACTTGACAAACCCCTTCAACTGTATCCTGGGCGTGGATGTGCTCACAGTCTACTGTCTGGTCATTTTCAGCGTTATCTTTTAGCACATGGTTGATCACAGGCATAACATGCTGCTTAGAAATCAGCAGAGGCTCCTTGCTGAGCGTCGGGATGGGAGGGAGAGAGGAGAGGACTGCATTTCTTGGTAGAGAAACCCAGTTCAGCGGTTTGTTTTATGACACTCCTCAGATGAAATCCACATCGTGAGAGTAAAGGCTAAGAAGGAACCTCAGCTCTTTGGCGTCACCCCAAGCTCTGACCCCCTGCACGGATTGTCATGGCCACACGGCAGCGCTTGAGAGTTTCCATTTCTGTGGAGGCCGAGCTCACAGTTCTGCAGACTGTGTTTTTTGTAAGGTGGAGGGGGAACAGCGTGATACTGCTGTTACCCAGTTAATATTCCACATATGGCTACACTTTTGATATCACTAAGCTTGGGGTGTTGGGAGTAGCAGGACATGATTAATAGAAAAAATGAAGTGGAATCAGAATTCTTGGATGCTAGTGCTTTTAGCTATCTGAACCTCTGTCTCCATGTCAGGAAATAGGAAGGAGAAATGTCACCTAGACTAACAGTCAGGTCAGCATAAAAGGGCTTCAGGTACATCAGTCTCCACAAGGGGCTTAGGAGACACATGCCTTTTTGTCCATATAAATGTGGGCATTGATGGAATTTTTTCATGGGGTGGTGGACGCGAGCTTTGAAAATCTTCCAGGATGAAATCACCTCTAGCCCTCTCTGGAGAATAAAGCTCTGACTTGTTCATGGGGTAGGGTGGACCCCGAACTGTTTCCTGAGAAATTCCTGGCTTTGCCTTCAGGTCCTCCCCGCCTTCCATCGCAACATAATAAGGTTTCAAGTCTACAGATCATTCTTCAAATAAGGACACAAAATAACCTCTCTCTAAGCCCTTGAACTGATGCCTTCCAACTCTTATCCAAAAGCTGCGTGACAGAAAGTTCCCTAGGAAGGACTATTTAAAAATTATTTTGTTCATTCGCTTTTCTTAGTACTTTAGGATTTTTCTTTGGATAAAGCTGGACATCAGTAAAGTAAACACCTAGGTACTTAATACTTAGGTTCCAAACAAAACTACAGAGTTACATTTTCATCAGGGAAGCTGCAAGAGCCAGCGTAGAAAGCATGAAGCATTTGGTTTGGACCTGCTTACGTTGTGGAGCTGGGGCCCCTGGACCTCCTGTGTCTATTCTAAGAAACCTCGCATCCAAGGCCATATGCAGTGGCTCATGCCTCGGCCTTTGGGAGGTCAAAGTGGGTGGATCTCTGGAGCCCAGGAATTTGAGACCAAGCTAGGCAACATAGTGAGACCACGTCTTTAAATAAAATACAAAAAAAAAAAATAGCCAGGCTTGGTGGTGCACACCTATGGTCCCAGCTACTAGGGAGGTTGAGGTGGAAGAATGGCTTGACCCCAGGAGGTGGAGGTTGCAGTGAGCCAAGATCGCACCACTGCACTTCAACCTGGGTGACAGAGAGTGAGACCCCGTCTCAAAAAAGAAAAAAGAAAAACTTCTCATCCAAAAAGCCTTTTATTTGTAACGGTTTCAGAAAGTTTTCTCTCCCCTGAGGTTACTCTCGTTACTGATTTTATCTTCCCTACCCTACCACCCTCCCCCAACCCAGGGATTTTTTTGAGATGGGAGTCTCAGAATCCAAATGGAAATGCAGTAGAATTCCATGGCCCCTTGTGTGTCCTGCCTGCTTGTGCCACATTACTTTTCAGACCTTATTGTCTATCCTGCTTGCCTCCCTCTTGAGTTTTGCATGTGCTTTGGTTGAAACTGTCTCAAGTCCTTTTTGAAAATTAAGTCATCATGCCGGGCGCAGTGGCTCACGTCTGTAATCCCAATACTTTGGGAGGCCGAGGCGGGCAGATCACAAAGTGAGGAGATCGAGACCATCCTGGCTAACATGGTGAAACCCCATCTCTACTAAAAATAGAAAAATTAGCTGGGCGTGGTGGCAGGCGCCTGTAGTCCCAACTACTCGGGAGGCTGAGGCAGGAGAATGGCGTGAACCCAGGATGCGGAGCTTGCAGTGAGCCAAGATCTCACCACTGCACTCCAGCCTGGGTGACAGAGCAAGACTCGGTCTCAAAAAAAAAAAAGAAAAAAAAGAAAATTAAGTCATCCCAAGCAAACGTGTTTGTATTGGTCTGTTCTCATGCTGCTAATAAAGACATACTCAAGATTGGGTAATTTATAAAGGAAAGAGGTTTAATTGACTCACAGTTCAGCATGGCTGGGGAGGCTTCAGGAAACTTACAATCATGGTAGATGGGGAAGCAAACACGTCCTTCTTCACATGACAGCAGCAAGGAGAAATGCAGAGTGAAAGGGGGCCAGGGGGAAGCCCCTTATAAAACCATCAGGTCTCCTGAGAACTCACTCACTACAAGAAGAACAGCATGGAGGTCCCTCCCATGACACATGGGGATTATGGAAACTATAACACAGTTCAAGAAGATATTTGGGTGGGGACACAGCCAAATCATATCATTGTTTAAAATACGTTTAGCAAAACACCTGTTTAAAATAATCAATTTCACATTATATACATGTTACAAAATCTCTCATGTACTCCATAAATGTGCACAAATAATAACTTTTTTTAATTAAAATAATCAGTTTGAGAGACTGATGATCTAAGTCATAAATTGGCCAATCAGTTTTTGTCTTCTTTCCTTCCAACTATCCTTCCTCTAAACAACTTCAGTTCTCAATAACACTGATCAAGTAACAATGTTACAGCTTAAAGTAGTAACTCTAAATGACTTCCAACACTCAGCACAGAGTCATGCCAGTTAAAGGGTATTGGATAAATGTTTGTGAATGAACAACAGAAAATCTGCAAAGATCAGAAACTTGGTTTTGCTGTAGAGCTTGAAAATTCTTTCCACATTAATTACTTGAATTTCTACCCCATAATTGATTTGTTTTGCTTTTCCTTATGAGCTCCCTCTGGTTTGGACGTTGTTCGTGACTTCCAGTGCCTGTTTCATTCTCCTTGGAGGAAAGGTTGAACAAACTGGAGAGCAGGGGCTGGCAAACATTTTTTTTTAAGGGGCACAAAGCAAATACTTTAGACTTTGTGATCTGTATAGTCTCTGCTGCAACTACAGCCGATACTCATTATTTGTGGATTCTGTATTTCTGAATTCACCTACTCACTAAAATTTATTTGTAACCTCAAAATGAATACTCATAGTGCCTTTGCACTCATTCCTGGAAAAACATGTCACCTGACACCCACGTTTCCAGCCGATGCTGAACAGGGCAATGTTCTATCTTTTTGTTTCAGCTCTCACACTGTAAATAAGTTGCCTGTTCAGGATCTAGTTAGTCTCATGTGTTTTGCATTTTTGTGCTTTTTGTTAGTGATTTTGCATTTCAGCGACTCCCAAGTATAGTGCTGAGGTCCTGCCTAGAGTTCCCAAGCACAAGAAGCTGTGAGGTGCCTCAAGGAGAAAACCCATGTGTTGGATGCGCTTCGTTCAGGCCTGAGTTCTAGTGCTGTTTCCATGAGTTCCATATTAACAAGTCAGCAATATATATTAAACAAAGTCCCTTTAAACAGAAGCACATATAAAATATAATTACGTATTGATCAGTAGACAAAAATGTGACCGGAGGCCTGCAGGAAACTAACCCTATATTTCCCCTAGGAGGAATGGTTCAGTATTCACTAATTCAGTATTAACGGTGACTTTATGGAACATAAATGCTGCCAATAACAAGAATAGATTGTACTCAATTCCCCAGATGCCGTGCGAAAGCAGCCACAGACAATATGCAAACAATGAGCCTATGTTCCAATAAAATGTTATTTATGGACACTCAAACTTGAAATTCATATAATTTGTATATCTAACAAAAGACTGTGCTTCTTTTAAGCTTTCCCCCAACCATTTAAAAATATAAAACTAGTTTAAACCGGCTGGCCATACGCAAACTGGTGAAGGGCTGGATTTGACCCATTGGCTTCTGTTTGTCAGCTCCTGCTGTAAAACCTTGTTTGCAATGAATCTCACTGCTTTAGAGCCAGATCATGGTCAATTTGGGAGGCCAATAATCTTATTCCCCTCTGATATGGTTTGGCTCTGTGTCCCCACCTAAATCTCATCACAAAGTGTAATCCCCATGTGTTGAGGGAGGTGATTGGATCATGAGTGCGGTTTTCCCCAGGCTGTTCTCAGGACAGTGAGTGAATTCTCATGAGATCTGATGGTTTTATAAGCGGCTCTTCCCTTTCTCTCACCTGTCACCATGTAAGACGTGCCTGCTTCGCCTTCCGCCATGATTGTAAGTTTCCTGAGGCCTATCTAGTCGTGCGGAACTGTGAGTTAATTAAACTTCTGTCTCTTATAAATTACCCAGTCTTGAATATTTCTTTATAGCAGTGTGAAAACAGACTAATACACCCTGGAAGTCTCTGCCACCTCCGTGTCATCACTCTGATGTGGTCTAAGAACATTCATGATGTTTGGGTCTGTGTAACAGAAGGACAGACTACTGAAGTTGGACTCCAGATAGCTGGTTTTGAAAGCCAGGGGTCTCATTCTGTCACCCAGGCTGGAGTGCAGTGGCACGATCATAGCTCACTACCGCCTCAAACTCCTGGGCTCACGGGATCCATCCTCCCACCTCAGCTTTCTGAGGAGCTGAGACTACATGCGCAGCAAATTTGTTTAAGTTTAAACAAACTGATCACACCTGGCTAATCTGTTTAAACTTTTTTTTTTTTTTTTGGTAGAGACAGGGTCTCCCTGTGTTGCCTAAGCTGGTCTTGAACCGGCCACAAGTGATCCTCCCACCTCAGCGTTCCAAAGTGCTGGGATTACAGCTGTGAGGCACCTTGCAGGGCCAGGTATCACTTCTTAAATGTTTGATTTGAGGCAACTTTACTGAGCCTCCTACAGAAGGCAGAGAAAGACACCTGTGAATCTCCCAGGGCTATAATGCAGGTTAAACCACACAGCAAGAGTAAGCTTTGCAGATGGGACTCCTGATTGCGCCTTCGCCAGTCCCACCCCTTTCCAGTCAAGAAATTTGACCCGAGGTTCCTTGGAAATCATCCAACTCACGTGGAAAGCAAGCGGATACCGACAAATCTCATCCCTTTCTACCCTTCTCAACATTTTCAGGGGTCAGGGATACCATGCAAAGTCATCAAAAAATGAGCAGGAAGATTTTTCCCTAAAAACTGTAGCCTTCATTTCCCTCCACTCACAACATGCTGTTTAGAGCACCAGGGAGGCGTCCTCAGATTCTCCCCACCCTTGTTTAGGCTCATGTCAGTCAGATAATTCTCAAGCTTGGGCAGAAACCTGCTGGTGAGAAACTTCTCAAGTGTCACTGCTTACAAAAGAGGGAAGAAAACAGAAAAGTCTGTTTATTTTTCTGACCTAAAAGATAACATTGCTTTGCCCTTTCCTTTTTTTTAAGGTTAGATCGGGAGCATTCCTTGAAAGTTGCCCAAGAAGAGATTCTCTCAGCCATTTTTTCCTGGCAATTTGTGTTTTCATTCAAAATGGATTACTTTCAGTAATAATGAGGATTCATATTATAACAAACAATGCTAATTTCCTCATCTGTAAAATTGAAACAGTGGCTCAGATCCCTGCCTATCCGATCACTTAAAGTGATCTGTAAACTATGCAGGATTTTTTTTTTTTTGACAGAGTCTTGCCCTGTGGGCCAGGCTGCAATGTAGTGGTGCAATATCAGGGCTTACTGCAGCCTCAACCTCCCAGGCTCAAGCAAGCCTCCTGCCTCAGCCTCCCGAATAAGTGGTACTACACACGTATACCATTATGCCTAGCTAAGTTGTTTTTTTTTTTTTTTTTTGAGACAGAGTCTCGCTCTGTCGCCCAGGCTGGAGCGTAGAGGTGTGATCTCATCTCACTGCAAGTTCCGCCTCCTGGGTTCATGCCATTCTCCTGCCTCAGCCTCCCGAGTAGCTGGGACTACAGGCGCCTGCCACCATGCCTGGCTAATTTTTTGTATTTTTTAGTAGAGATGGGGTTTCACCATGTTAGCCAGGATGGTCTCTATCTCCTACCCCGTGATCCACCCGCCTCAGCCCCTCAAAGTGCTGGGATTACAGGCGTGAGCCACCGCACCCAGCCTATGCTGAGCTAAGTTTTTAAATTTTTGCAGAGACGGGGTCTCACTGTGTTGCCCAGGCTAGAGTACAGTGGTGCAGTCATAGTTCACTGCAGCCTCGAACTCCTGAGCTCAAGCAGTCTGCCTGCCTCCGTCTCCCAAAATACTGGGACTACAGGCATGACCCACCAAGCCCAGCCTGAGTATTGCCATGTTATTGGATTACAGAAACCGTGGGTGACAAAATTTAACTCATCACCTCTATCCCAAGGAATTCATGGCACTTTTCAGACATGGTATCATTAATTTTTTTTTTCAGAGTAAAACGCAATATTCATAAAGCCATAGCCTCAGACCTGAGAGCTGAAGGGGACCTCAGAGGGCTCATCCAAATCCTTTGTCTATGATGGGGAATCTGAGCCTCTTAGGAGCCTGAGGGGCGCTGAAGGCGGGGGACTCGCGCTGCCCGGTGGCTGGGCCAATCCAGCCCAGCAGGGGCACATCCCAGGGCAGCAAGGGGCATAGTGAGTGGGCAGTAACATAGCCGCGAGTCTCCACAAGCCAGGCCAGGTCATTCTGCTCCACCTAAGGACTGCATGACTCCCGAGGTCAGCATTTTATTACCTAGTTATGACCCAGGTGTCTCATAACCTTAGTCGCAACTTTCTAGAAACTGATAGAAAATGGGAATCTGGCACACTTGCATGTGTTACACTTTTCAAAGACAAATAAATGTCACAATGAGAGATAATAGGGTACCCAGAGAGCATGACTTTCTCTCTTGTTTTGCAGATAACAAAACAGATTTGGCAGGCCGGGCGCGGTGGCTCACGCCTGTAATCCCAGCACTTTGAGAGGCCGAGGCGGGTGGATCACAAGGTCAGGAGATCAAGACCATCCTGGCTAACACAGTGAAACCCTGTCCCTACTAAAAATAGAAAAATTAGCTGGGCGTGGTGGCCGGGCGCCTGTAATCCCAGCTACTCAGGAAGCTGAGGCAGGAGAATGGCGTGAACCCGGGAGATGGAGCTTGCAGTGAGCCGAGATGGCGCCACTGCACTCCAGCCTGGGCGACAGAGCGAGACTCTGTCTCGAAAAAAAACAAAAAAAGAAAATAGATTTGGCCAAAATCCAATGGTCTAGCAGTCCTCCACAACCTTCCCTGCCCCATGCCCCTCCCTGCCCTCTCCTCTTACCCCTCCACCCAGGTTGCAGGTTCTGTACCCTTGCTTCTGCAGTTCCACATTTTTTGTTTTGAGACAGTGTCTCACTCTGTTGTCCAGGTTGGAGTGCAGTGGCACGATCATGGCTCACTGCAACCTCGAACTCCTGGGCTCAAATGATCCTCCCACCTCAGCCTCACTTCCACTATTTTCATCTTAGTGGATTTTTTAGGACTTTAAACAACACATCAAAAGTGTCAGAGTTGGAAACCTGACGTCACCTGTTCTGCTGAGTGTGTGTTTCTAGTGAATTGCTTTACCTCTTGGGACACAGGGATTGCAACAGGAGCTGATCTCAGGTGTGCTGCTGGGAAGGGTGACTTGCTATCATGGGGAAGGCAGCAGTGTTCTCTCTTGCTGAGCCTTGACAAGGTTTGAGCCCTCCCCAAGCCCAAGGTTGGTTTCTATACCCACTGCAATTCAATCTTTTCCAGAAAACCTACACACTTTTACAGGTCGTAAAAGGGCCCCGCCGTCCTGCGAGGAGAAAGGAGAAGATTCCACTTTGTTATTATTATTATTATTTTGAGACACGTTCTCGCCCTGTTACCTAGGCTGGAGTGTAGGGTGCAATCATGGTTCACTGCAGCCCTGACCTCCTTGACATCAAGTGACCCTCCCACTTCAACCTCGCTAGCTGGGATTATGGGCACCAGCCACGATATCAGGCAAATTTTGTTTGTTTCTTTTATAGAGAAAAGGTCTCTCTATGCTGCCCAGGCTGGTCTCAAACTCCTGGCTTCAAATGATCCTTCCACCTCAGCCTCCCAAAGTGCTGGCCTTGGTCATTCTATAAAACAGCACCTTTCATTGCCAGCAGAGATGGTTTTCAAATTTCCAGCCATGGAGCACAGCCTTCCAAGGAAGGACCCGTTGGAAGCAAAGCGTGTAAGCCAGCTCGTGCTGGGCTGCCCTGTCTGGGTGTGCTGGCCTGGAGATTAAAGCCCAATTTAATCTTCTTCTGCACCCTGCCATCATCAGGTGGCCTGGTAGTGGTGAAGCCCTAGGGGACAGTTTGATTGTGACAGGTTGAAATTTAACCTGAATGTTACAGGTTAAAATTAAGGCTCTTCCAGGGGTTTAAGGCTGCAGTGAGCTATGATCACACCACTGCATTCCAGTCTGGATGACAGAGACAGACCCTGTCTCAAAAAAAAAAAAAGAAAAAAAAGTTAAAGCTCTTTCACATGCCCCTCAACACTCAACACTGTTTACAATCTGGCCACAACCATTGCCCACCCTCCACCCCAGCCCATGGTCCACCCACATCAAAATGTGCCCCTGTAGGGTTACTGCCTCTCTCCTGTTCCCAGATTCACCCATCAGGGCTCTGCTCAGATGTCACCTCCTCTGTCATTGCTTCCTCAATGCTTTCTCCAGTGCCTTGTGTATATCTGGAATACAGCACCATTTACTCTGTTTTCTGAGGTCGGTTTCCCCCACCAGATCATGAATTCCTTCAAAACAGGAACTGGGTCTTACTGTTGGAATGTTTAAGGGATACTGGAAGAACACTTGAGTGTTGGGGGATGGGGATGGAGTTGAAAGAGGAAGCCTGAGCCTCATGGAGCTGACATCCTGGAGAGGAGAAAGACAGACAATAAACACGATAAACAAGAAGGGGGGGTAGCTTATTATAGAATGATCAGTGCTGTGGAGAACAAGCAGAGATGGGACAGCGAGTGTGTGTTGGGTGGGAGGAGGGCATTTCAGTTGCAAAGGGTGGTCAGGGAAGGCCACCCACGATGACCATGGGTATCAGCCTGAAGGTAGCAAGGGGGAGAGCAGTGTGGCTATTTGGGGGTGGGGGCATAGCAAGGTAGATTATAAAAAGTGGTCAGATTCTGGACATATTTGACCTACCATTTCCATTCTAGGAATTTATTCTAAGGAAATAGTTGCACAGTTGGCAAAGCTGTAGCTCGCAGCAATGTTCATCACAGCTTGTTCGTGATATTAACTTTGTAGAAAATATAAATTTACAAAAATGGCAATCTCATTGAATAAGTTATGCAATAATGAAATATAACATTATGTATCCACTAAAATAATAATGTAGAAATATGTTCATTGATGTGAAAGATGGTCACTTGATATTATTAAATGAAGTAAAATGAAAATGTAAAATATTTCTAATTTTTATTTTTAATTGTGGTAAAATACACATAATATCAAATTTGCCATCTTAATCTTTTTTTTTTTTTTTTTTTTTTTAGACAGAGTCTTGCTCTGTCGCCCAGGCTGGAGTGCAGTGGCGCTATCTCGGCTCACTGCAAGCTCTGCCTCCCGGGTTCACACCATTCTCCTGCCTCAGCCTCCTGAGTAGCTGGCACTACAGGCACCCGCCACAACGCCCGGCTAACTTTTTGTATTTTTTTAGTAGAGACAGGGTTTCACTGTGTTAGCCAGGATGGTCTCGATCTCCTGACCTCATGATCTGCCTGCCTCGGCATCCCAAAGTGCTGGGATTACAGGCGTCTGCCACTGCACCCGGCCCATCTGAATCATTTTTAAGGGCAAAGTTCAGTAGTGTTAGGTACATTCAGACTGTTGAGCAACAAGTCTCTAGAACTCTTTTCATTTTACAAAACTAACAGTCTGTACCTATTAAAAACTCCCAATTTCTTCCTCCCGAATTATCTGGGGACCACTATTCTGCTTTTGTCTCTGTAAGTTACTCTACACTAGGCATCTCATATGAAGAGGATTATGCCCTATTTGCCTTTTTGGGACCAGCATATTTTACTTAGCATAATGTCCTCAAGGTTCATTCATTTTGTATCATGCATCTGAAGCTTGTTCCTTTTTAAGACTGAAGAATATTCCATTGCATGGATATAACGCATTGTATTTATCCATTCATCCATTAATGGACATTTAGGTTGTTTCTTCCTTCTAGCTATTGTGAATAATATTTCTATGAACAGGGATGTACAAATATCTATTTTTAATTTTTTTTTTAAGACAGAGTCTTGCTCTGTCACCAGGCTGGAGTTCAGAGGCACAATCTTGGCTTACTGCAACCTCTGTCTTCCCAGGTTCAAGTGATTCTCCTGCCTCAGCCTCCCGAGTAACTGGAACTACAGGTGCAAGCCATCATACCCAGCTAATTTTTGTATTTTTAGTAAAGACAGTTTCACCATGTTGGCCAGGATGGTCTTGATCTCTTGACCTCGTGATCCACCCACCTCAGCCTCCCAAAGTGCTGGGATTACAGGCGTGAACCACCATGCCCGGCCTATCGTTAATTTTTTGAGTAACCATCAACCTGCTTTCTAGAAAGGCTACATTGTTTTACATTGCTATCAATAGTGCACAAAGGGCTGGGCGTGGTGGCTCACGCCTGTAATCCCAGCACTTTGGGAGGCTGAGGCGGGTGGATCACAAGGTCAAGAGATCGAGACCATCCTGGCTAACACGGTGAAACCCCATCTCTACTAAAAAAATACAAAAAATTAGCCGGGCATAGTGGTGGGTGCCTGTAATCCCAGCTAGTCAGGAGGCTGAGGCAGGAGAATGGCACAAACCTGGGAGGTGGAGCTTGAAGTGAGCCGAGATCACACCACTGCACTCCAGCCTGGGCAACAGAGAGAGACTCCGTCTCAAAAAAAAAAAAAAAAAAAGTGCACAAGTGTTCCTGTTTCTCCCCCTCATCACCAACACTTGTTATTTTCTGGTTTTTGATAATAGACATCCTAGTGGGTGTGAGGTGGTATCCCATTGTAGGTTTGATTTGCTAGAAATGCATTTTTATTGTAGAAATTATTGGCAATCAGTATACGTGGACTGGCTAAAATATTTTATAGAGACATTCCCAAAGATAAAAATAATATTCAAAGATTCCATTAAAAGTAAGCAAAGGACACAGAGACATTCCTCCAAAGAAGATATTCAAATAGGTGATAAACACAAGAAAAGATGCTTAACATCACTAATTATTAGGTAATGCAAATCAAAACCACAATGAGAAACAATTTCACACTCATTAGGATGGCCATTCTAAAAAAATAAAAAAAACAAAAAACAAAATAGCAAGTGTTAGTGAGGATGTGGAGAAATCAGAACCCTTGTGTACTGCTGATGGTAACGTAAAGTGTTGCAGCCATTGTGGAAAACAGTGTGGTGGTTTCTCAAAAAATTAAACATAGAATTACCATATAATCCAGCAATTACACTTCTGGGCATATACTCCAAAGAACTGAAAGCAGAGACTCCAACAAATATTTGTATACTCATATTTATAACCTCTTTATTCTCAGTAACCAAACAACCCAATTGAATTGAATTGAATTGAATTATTCTAAATTTGAAACAACCCAAGTGTCCACTGACAGATGAATGAACAAAAAAAGTGGTATGTGTATACAATGATATATTATTCAGACTTAGAAATGAGTGAAATTCAGACGCATGCAGCAACATAGATGAATCTTGAAGACATTATGTTAAATGAAATACGCAGGATGCAAAATGACAGATATTGTATGATTTTGATTATATGAGCTACCTAGTAGTCACATTCATAGAGTCAGAAAGTAGCGTGGTCGTTACCAAGGCTAAGGGAAAGCGAGGATGGAGGGTTACTGTTTAATGATTTCAGAGTCGGTTTGGCTTGGGATGTTGAAAAAGTTCTGCAGCTAGATCGTGGTGATGGTTGCAGAACAATGTAAATGTACTTAATGTCACTGAACTCTATGGTTAAAATGTTACATTATATGTTATGCATATTTTACCACTATTTTAAGAAAATCTGTTTAAAAAAGGAACCTCTTCAACTCATCTGAGGAGACCAGAAGTTGCAGTGTCTCTCACATTCTCAAGACTTAAATTTTGTCCTTGGACTATCAGAGTTAGAATAATAAAGTCTAATCTCTACATTGTCCAGCTGAAGAAATAGTGGCTCAGAAATATATCTGTCTTGGGATATCAAATTATGTCAATTTCTTGAGCACTTAATTATGTGTGATGGTTAATTTTATGTATCAACATGGCCAGGTTATAGCACCCAGTTGTTTGGTCAAACATCAGTCTAGATGTTGCTGTAAAGATATTTTAAAAGATATGGTTAACATATAAGCCAGTAGGCTTTGAATAAAGCAGATTACCCTTTATAATGTGTGTGAGCGTCGTTCAATCATTTGAGGGCTTTAAGAAAAATAACTGAGCTCCCCTAAAGAGGAACGGATTCTGCCTCCAGGCTGCATTCAGTCTCAAGACTGCAATAGCAGCTTCTTCTGGAATTTCCATTCTGCTGGCCTGCCTTGCAGATTTTGGACTTGCCAACCCCCACAATTGCATGAGCAGATTCTTCAAAATAAATCTCTTTTATTGGCTCTATTTATCTGGAGAGTCTTGACTAATCACCATAGAAAGGGCCGTGTGGGATGTACAAGTGGTTCAGACCTGGCTTTCAGGCCTTTTGACTGGTTCAACATCCACTTACCAACCAGACTCTAAACCAGAGCAATTGTTCGCTTCACAGTCATGTCATTCATAACATTGCTTGTGAATAAGTGGTTTTCCTGACACATTCGGCTTTTGGTGTGACAATTTCAAAGCACCATAAGCCAAAACCAAAATTAAACCCTTTGAATTTACTATTCTTCCCACTGTGCCACACTGCTCCTCTTAGGAAATAGCCTCACCAAACTTAGGCAGTTTATTGCTGACACGTCCCATCTGTTGTCCTCACAGTGTGAATGCCATGTGTTCGTCAAGTTCACTTGGATTTCTCCCACACACTCACACTCTGTATTCTGGGAATTAAGCTGAGGAAAGTATCCTCTTCCTCACCAGCAACTGCTAGAGTCAGCTTCCTTTAGTAAACAATGTCGGTGCAGTGAATGTTCTCAGTAAAGCCCTCTGGATGCGTTCTTTGCCTGTGTAGAGCCAAAGAAAAATAGCTGAAATGTGCAATCTCAGCATTTTTCTGTCTACTATTATCAGTGCTTAGTCTCTTCCGTGGAGATCCTGTGTGGGGATGGCTACGAAACAGGATAAATTTTTTGTCTTAAAAAATGAGCTGATATTACATAATGGAAATTATATATTGGTTAGGATTTCAGCTCCTATTCCCTTCTCCATGAGCTCCATTATACCAAACCAAACAAAGCAAAAAGGAAACACTTAAGGAAAAAATTTGAACAATTAAGGTTTGGGAGACACACACAACTTTCTTTGAATTCACTTAATGTTGCTTTTAAACAAGAACAGCTTTTTGATTACATCTTTCTGATTGCAGTCCTCTTTCTCTCTTCCATGATGACCACTAGCTCCTGGTTCAGCCATGGGTGATGGAGCCACTGGCTTAACAGGGTTCTCAAAGGATAAAAGGAGACACTCAAACCACGGGATTGAGAAGACTCGATGAGCCAAAAAGCAAAGTCTGTTTCAAGTAGCTAAGAGGTGAATCACATTTGCAGAAAGCAAAGAGAACTGGAAGTAGGAATTGAAAAGCTGGGACACAAAGCTAGAATTTAGGATGAATCAGATAAAGTGACCAGCTAGAATGCACCCTCGTTTTCCTAGCTTAACTTTGCGGTACATGCATTTACTGTAGAGTAGAGGGCTTTTTGAAGAATGAACAAAAGAAAACTATTCTGCTTTCCTTATCTTCTCTGTAATTTCCTGCTAGTGCTCCCACCCTTGGCTACCACCCACCCCCATACTAACCCAATCAGTAGACTGGCAAGACTCATTCCTCATGCATTATTTAGAGCGCACGCTGGTGGTGTTAGAACTAGGTTAGGCAGCTGTGAAAACCTAGAGGCTCCCTTGCGATTCTGATTTGCCTTTTTCTGATTCAACTGTGTTGTTCCCTTGTGATGTTCCCCAGAATCCAAAGTGAAGCCTTGGGATGATTCCTGTAATTTTTTTTTAAGGCGAAAAATGTCCCTGCGATAGAGATGTGAGACCAGCTGTTAAAGTTTATGTGAGAATCTGTTTTTAGGAGACAAAATGTATCCAAGATACATGTAAAAGTTGAAGAGAGAAGACAAAACAACAATGATGAACGTGTGGAAGACAGGACAAAAGGATATTGAAGCTGGGAAAAATATGATGAAGCCCTTCAGGCTTTTATTCCCAAGATACTTGTGATGAGATCCCATAGAGCTGCTAAACGGGGATTATAAATTTGGCTTTAAACACTTTAGAAGCCAGGCTAAAATGGGACCATATAATAAATTATGTGACTGGGGGAGGGGTGGTTAGAAGAGAAGTACTACTGCTCTTGAAATAGAGATTAGAGAAAAATCCATTCTCCTACCACCCTTATCACCCACTCACAACTCTCCCTGGGGAAAACATGAAGACCACAGAGGGTGACTGTAGTGGTTTATGCCTATAATCCCAAGACTTTGGGAGGCTGAGGCAGGAGGATTGCTTGAGTCCCAACCTGGACACCAGAGCCAAATTATCCAGGGGTGGTGGTGCATGCCTGTAGTCCCAGCTATTTGGGAGGCTGACGCAGGAGGATCACTTGAGCCCAGGAGTTTGAGGCTGCAGTGAGCTGTGGTCATGCCACTGCACTCCAACCTGGGTAACAGAGTGAGCCCGTCTCTAAAAATAAAAATAAAACAACACTACTGTGCAGTAGTCTTTCTAAGCACATTTTCTAATGTTCTTACAACGTAAGCATCAACCTTCTCCAAAGGCTGGGACTGTAGGGATACGAGATGATAGGCTTGCCTTCAAGAATTTTCTGATTTAATGAGAAGGGGGAGTATGTTATTATCTATTTGATGGAGGGGATTGAATTGATGGCTCTGGGTGCAAATTTCTGTAGCAGAGAGATTTTTCCACATTTGAAGTAGGGTGCACATGATCTTTCTACAGTGCAGTTCTGCACAGAGACCTGCAGCCACTCCAGGATGTGTCTTCTGGAAAACACGAAGTGGCTAAGAGAGAAATGACCTGTGAAAGGGATCAAATGTGCCTCTGTTGGGGTTACAATAATTCATACTTATGAGAAAAGCGTGAAACCCATGAAACCAGATCGTGGCTCCTCAGTGAAGCATGGAGAACAGCATTAACTCCCAGAGAACAGATCACAGGGAAAGGCGGAGTGAAAGGCTGATAGCCCATGTCCCAGGACTGGGGACAGCAGCTGCATCACAGAAAAACACTAGAAGCTTGCCTGGGAGATGCTGCCCTACTGCAGAAGACACATTCCTTCAACATCAACAACAGCAGCGTCTTGCTGGGATAAAGGACAGAGGAAAACAGGGGAGGAATTTATTCCAGGGAAACTTTCTCGAGTGAGTAGCATCGCATTTATTTCCCCCATGGCAAAGTGCTTTTCAAATTAGCAACCGCACCTGGCTAATTTTTATTTATTTTATGTTTTGAGATGGAGTCTTGCTCTGTCACCCAGGCTGGAGGGCAGTGGTGCAATCCCGCCTCACTGCAACCTCCACCTCCTAGATTCAAGCGATTCTCCTGCGTCAGCCTCCTGAGTAGCTGAGACTACAGGTATGTGCCACCAGGCTTAGCTAATTTTTATTTTTATTTTTTTTTAGAGACAGGGTTTCATTCACCATGTTGACCAAGCTGGTCTTGACTCCTGACCTCAAGTGATCTGCCCATCTCGGCCTCCCAAAGTGCTGGGATTACAGGCGTGAGCCACTGCACCTGGCCTTAACTAGCTAATTTTAAAAATGTTTTTAATAGAGATGGGGGTCTCACTATGTTTCCCAGGCTGGTCTCGAACTCCTGGCTTTGGTCTCCTAAAGTGCTAGGATTACAGGCATGAGCCACCATGCCCAGCCTATTTTTTATTGTCATTTGTCTGGTTTTGCCCTAGATACCCGGGTTAGGTAAATACTGGTACAGATGAAAAATATTAGTATGTTCTAGAAGCAGCTCTGGAATGCCCCAAAGCAGGAATAATAGCCAGCTCCTGAGTGTCAGTGTAAGTTGGGTATTTCCATCAGGGTAATGGAAACTTCACATTACAAACAGCTGCAGTTCCATCCTTGCCCCCTTCTACCACCATCCTCGGGCAGAACAAGTGGCAGCTAGGAGCATCAGCATCCTACGTTGGCCCCCAGCAGGACAGAGTGGCTTCTTTTCCTGGCCTCGGCTTTTCTTAAGTGATTTCCTCCCAGTAACTTGCTATTCCCCCTGGGAGACTGGCCAGGCTTCATTCTACCTAGCGCCCTTTCTTCCCCTTTTTTTTTTTTTTTTTTTTTTTTTTGAGAGGAATCTCTCACTGTCTCCCAGGCTGGAGTGCAGTGACACGATCTTGGCTCAGTGCAACATCTGCCTCTTGGGTTCAAGCGATTCTCCTGCCTCAGCCTCCCGAGTAGCTGGGATTACAGGCACCTGCCAGCACACCTGGCTAATTTTTGTATTTTTAGGAGAGACACGGTTTCACCATGTTGGCCAGGCTGGCCTCAAACTCCTGACCTCAAGTGATCCGCCCGCCTCGGCCTCCCAAAGTGCTGGGATTACAGGCATGAGCCACTGCGCCCGGCCAGGAGCACCCCTTTCAAATACAAGCAACCTTGCTTTCTGTCCTCTTCCTCTTCCCCAGCTTTCTAGGGCTATTGCAATTCTATGGTAGACAGATTCTCACTGGAATCTTCAGTCATCCCACTTAGGATGTAGTGTTATGCATGCTGGATGCACAAATGTGACACCTGTTAGGTTGGGGCCGCCTGGCTACTGGCTCACCCTGTCATGCTCAGTCGCATCGATTTATTTTTATGGTTATCACAGCACTTAACATTGTTGGAAGTTATCAATTACCTTGTATGTTAATTCACTTACAAGTTTACTGTCTGTTTTCTCCCTCTAGAATAGAAAGTCCACGAGACCAGTGACCGTGCTTATCTCATTGACTTCTGTATTTTCAATGCTTTGAACAGTATTTGGCACATATTAGGTACTCAATAAATTTTCTTGTTGTGAATAGAGGATATACTACATTCTATTTTATTTTCTGTTCATTTATTTATTTTTGAGACAAGATCTCACTCTGTCACCTAGACTGGAGTGCAGTGGCGTAATCACGGCTCACTGCAGCCTCCATCTGCCGGGCTCAGGTGATCCTCCCATCTCACCCACCGGAGTAGCTGGGACTACAGTCTCACACCACCATGGCCAGCTAATTCTCATTTTTGTTTCTGTTTTGTAGAGACAGGGTCTGGCTATGTTTCCCAGGCTGGTCTGGAACTCCTGAGCTCAGGCGAACTTCCCACCTCTGCCTTTCAAAGTGCTGGGATTACAGGTGTGAGGCACCACACCCTGCCAGGATATAGTAAATTTTAAATCAGAGAACTTAAAGAAATACAACTCTACTGAATGCTGCAGAGAACTTAGAGCGGACAAAGGTCACCAGGAGCTGGAGAGCTGAGGAAACAGGCGTGCAAAGGTATAAAAAGGAGCTGAGGGCAGTGGTTCTCAAAGTGTGCCTCAGACGACTGTGGGGTGGTATCCCTGAGACCATTTCAGGGAGTCTGTAAGGTCAAAACTACTTTCATAATATTAGGATACTATTTGCCTTTTTCACTTATCTTTACATTTCCACTGATGGTGCAAAAGCAAAGGCTGTACTTTCAGGGGTCGTTTCTGTAGTTCATTAATACAGTTTTCTGAGCATGTAGAGCACGAAAAAAATAAAAAATATATATATTTTACAAAGCAAAAGGGGGTAAAACTGCTGTCATTTTAGCATGGCACCAAATTATTACCACACACTTATAATAAAATTAATGTCAGTTTTACTTAAGAATATCCTTGATACATTAGTACAAATTAATTTCATTAAGCCTTGACCTTTATGTTCATATCCATTTAATATTCTGTGTGGCCACATGGGAAAGGCACAAAGCAATTCTGCTGAACAGTGAAGTATATTAGTTTTCTTCAGAAAAAAAACACTTGGTAATTGAATTGTGAGTTAACCTAACCTTTTTTTTTTTTCATGGAACACTGTTTTTACTTTAAATTACGTAAGACAAACTATGGTTATTTTACGCTTAAATATTTCATAAACGCTTCCTCAAAAATGAATAAAGTGAGATTGTCACCTCAAGTAAAATAACAAAGAGTATTTGCTGCCAAAGATAAAATCTGAACTCAAGAGAAAATAAGAACTATAGAAAACTTATATCTATCACAGTGAGCTTGACAGCTTCCTTATAGAGATTATTCTGATGAGACTGGTGGTAATATTGTTAAAAATTATTTTTGATGTTGTATAATAAAATATGTTGAAATTGGAAGATCTATATAACTCAGTGACCCAATATCTTCCAAATGTTACAAAATCATGCATAGATAAAATGTATTCAAAGTGCAAAATAAATCAATGGATTTCCTGTAACAGAGGAAAAACTCCATTGTTAAAGTTGCAGAAAACTCCATTATTGAGGTTGCAGATTCCACACTGAAATTAACTTCTAAGAAACTAGTACTTACTGAACTTAGGTATAGTACCACACGGTAAGCACCAATACCTAAAAAAGCTATTAAAATATTTCTCCCATACACAGAGGCTAATTTTTCTTCACGAACTTCCACTAAAACAAGTTATTACAACAGGCTGAGTGTAGAAGCAGAGTGGCTATGAGAATCCAGCTGTTTTCTATTAAGCTAGACATTAAAGAGATCTGTAAACTGTAAATGACATCACTCTCCTCACTACATTTTTGTTTTGTTTTGGAAAATACATTTTTCATAAACTGTTATTTATATTAACATGTAATGCATTACTTTTACTTTTATATGAATAAATAATTTAAGACTTTCTCAGTATTGTTATTTTATTTTGAGGTGCAGTCTCACTGTTGCCCAGGCTAGGGCGTGGTGGCACGATCTCAGCTCACTACAAACTCACCTCCCAGGTTCAAGCAATTCTCATGCCTCAGCCTCCCAACTAGGTGTGATTACAAGCGTGCACCACCATGCCCAGCTAATTGTTTTAGTTTTAGTAGAGATGGAGTTTCTCCACGTTGGCCAGGCTGGTCTCGAACTCCTGACCTCAAGTGATCTGCCCACCTCGGCTTCCCATAGTGCTGGGATTACAGGCGTGAGCTACCACGCCCAACCCTGAGTATTATTTGTGAATATAGTAAATGTCAATAACCCAGACTTAAAAACTGTTGTGGGGTGGGGGGAGGGGAGAGGGATAGCATTAGGAGATATACCTAATGCTAAATGACGACTTAATGGGTGCAGCACACCAACATGGCACATGTATACATATGTAACAAACCTGCACATTGTGCACATGTACCCTAAAACTTAAAGTATAATAAAAAAAAAAAGCCATGTGGAATCCTCAATTTGTAAGAAAGTAGGTGGGTTCTGAGACCCAAATATTTGAGAACCTCAGATGTAGATTAGGCCTAAGAAAACTCACCAGTGGCTCCACTGTAAATGAGGCATTTTCTTCTCACTTTTCTTTTTGAGGCCCAAATCCGCACAAATTAAACAAAATAGAACAATTAAATGGGGCCGAGCGCAGCGGCTCATACCTGTAATCCCGATGAGAGGTGACAGCTTGCTGGCACTCCTCACAGCCCTCGCTTGCTCTCGGTGCCTCCTCTGCCTGGGCTCCCACTTTGGTGGCACTTGAGGAGCCCTTCAGCCCACCGCTGCACTGTGGGAGCCCCTTTGTGGACTGGCCAAGGCGGGAGCCGGCTCCCTCAGCTTGCAGGGAGGTGTGGAGGGAGAGGCGCGAGCGGGAACCCGGGCTGCGCGCGGCGCTTGCGGGCCAGCTGGAGTTCCGGGTGGGCGTGGGCTTGGTGGGCCCCTCACTCGGAGCAGACGGCTGGCCCTGCCGGCCCCGGCAATGAGGGGCTTAGCACCCAGGCCAGCGGCTGCGGAGGGTGTACCGGGTCCCCCAGCAGTGTCAGCCCACCGGCGCTGCGCTCTATTTCTCACCAGGCCTTGGCTGCCTTCCCACGGGGCAGGGCTCGGGACCTGCAGCCCGCCATGCCTGAGCTTCCCAGCCCCTCCGTGGGCTCCTGTGCGGCGGGAGCATTCCCGACGAGCTCCACCCCCTGCTCCACAGCACCCAGTCCCATCGACTACCCAAGGGGTGAGGCGTGCGAGCGCTCGGCGCAGGACTGGCAGGCAGCTCCACCTGCAGCCCCAGTGCAGGATCCACTGAGCGAAGCCAGCTGGGCTCCTGAGTCTGGTGGAGATGTGGAGAACCTTTATGTCTACCTCAGGTATTGTAAACACACCAGTCAGCACCCTGTGTCTAGCTCGAGGTTTGTGGGTGCACCAATGTACACTCTGTGTCTGGCTGCTCTGGTGGGGCCTTGGAGAACCTTTGTGTCAATACTCTGTATCTAGCTGATCTGATGGGGACATGGAGAACTTTTATGTCTAGCTCAGGGATGGTAAACGCACCAATCAGCCGCCTGTCAAAACAGACCACTCGGCTATACCAATCAGCAAGACGTGGGTGGGGCCAGATAAGAGAATAAAAAGCAGGCTGCCCGAACCAGCAATAGCAACCCACTCGGGTCCCCTTCCACGCTGTGGAAGCTTTGTTCTTTCGCTCTTTGCAATAAATTTTGCTACTGCTCACTCTTTGGGTCTACACTGCTTTTATGAGCTGTAACACTCACCGCGAAGGTCTGCAGCTTCACTCCTGAAGCCAGCGAGACCACGAGCCCACCGGGAGGAACGAACAACTCCAGACTCACCGCCTTAAGAGCTGTAACACTCACTGCGAAGGTCTGCAGCTTCACTTCTAAGCCAGCGAGACCACGAACCCACCAGAAGGAACAAACTCCGAACCCATCCGAACATCAGAAGGAACAAACTCCGGACGCGCCATCTTTAGAACTGTAACACTCACCGCGAGGGTCCGTGGCTTCATTCTTGAAGTCAGTGAGACAAAGAACCCATCAATTCCGGACACATCAACACTTTGGGAGACCTAGACAGGTGGAATGTTTGACTTCAGGAGTTCAAGATCAGCCTGGGCAACATGGTGAAACCTCATCTCTACAAAAAATACAAAAATTAGCCGTGTGTGGTGGCGTGCCTGTAGTCCCAGCCACTTGGGAGGTTGAGGTGGGAGGACGACCTGAGCCCAGGGATATTGAGGCTCCTGTGACCCATGATTCTGCCGCTGCATTCCAACCAGGGCGACAGAAGGAGACTCTGTCTCAGGGCAAAAAAAAAAAAAAAAAAAAAATTATATGTATATCTATCCCTGAAAGAAACGGCTAATATTTACTGACTGGTGTGTCTTCGTGCCATAGAACATTGACTGTCTCTTTTTTTTTTCTTCACATGCAGAAAAGAGGCTTCATTAAGAAAAAAATAGGGAGCGCTTGACGAATTTGCGCGTCATCCTTGCGCAGCGGCCATGCTAATCTTCTCTGTATTGTTCCAATTTTAGTATATGTGCTGCCGAAGCAAGAACACAACATTGACTCTCATTTTCACTTCAGAACTATTCTGGAAGGCAATAGTTAATCAGTCCCATTTTGTTAGAAGAAGGAAGAGGCTCAGAACAGTTACGTAAGTTGCCCAAGGTTACAGAGCTAGTAAGTGGATAATACCCCCATAGGTTTTCTCAGCATTTCCCATGAGACCAGGATGCATCTGATGATTATTGGAAATATTTAGGTACAAAATACTTTCGCCTAAAGTATAACCACAATTGAGTTAAAATATGCCTTTGATTTGTTTGAATTATCCCCATAACTGCCTTGGTATGGCTACTTTCCTGGGCCGGGGAAAACAATGGTATCACAGAGGTCCCCAAATTTCCTGCAGAATTCTATAAACCAGCTGGGTCTCTCTCTAAACTTCTTGGTATAAATCCTCTTCCAAAGGAAAAGGATGGTTGGAGTTATTTTTTTTTCTTTTCCTTCTGTTTTTGTTCTGGCATTCTTTTGTGAGTATGGAACTGATTACTAAATACGGTCAAACAGCTTGAGACAGGCTTCCTGTGTGAATGTGAACAGTGCTGATTTCCAGCCTTGCGTTTGATATGTTATCTGCGGCAGCTGTGCCCGACGTTGAAGTTTCAGATGGCTTCCTTCAATTTCCTGTATTGTTATAATGGTGGCTGTGTGTGCACATGTGCACGTGTGGACAGAGAAAGCAGTGGAGACAGAAGAGACGATGTTTCCCTGGGTTTACTTGGATTTTGTGAAAGGTTTTTAGTTAGATATTGAGAGGGCCACATGTTTCAATGGAAAGAGCCCTGGTTAGCAAAAATGAAGGCCCTCTCTTGTCTGCCACTAATTGCCTGTGTGGTTTTTGGCAAATATTTAGTTCTCGGGCCCAATTCTGCTTCCTTATAAGGCCTCTTCCAGCTCAGAAATTTTGTAACTCTGGTTTCTACTCAAAGCTTCACTTTCCAACTCCCCACTCCTGGCTGTTCTAAAACGTTTGTTTTTCCTCCTGATTTTACTTTTCAGCCCTTTTTTGTTCTCCTCCACTTTCCATTACTATCCCATAGCCTTTTGGATTTAAGTTCATCTAGAAAAGTTCTTCCTTTCTCAGCTCTTATTTTTCAGCTGCCGTTGTCTCTGAAAAAAATATTACGAATGGTCGAATTTATCTTGGAAAGAAGATCCAGAATGTGTTGGCTTCCTGTTTTGTTCGTGAGACGTCTAGAGCTTGGAGATTGGACTGTGGGTCAGGATTCCCCACTAAGCCTTATGTGAGATAGCTCAGAGCTGCTGGGCTGGCAGTCACTTTTTTATCTCTGCTCTATTTTTATTAAACACAATTAACTTTAAATATGCAGGATAGGCCAGGCGCAGTGGCTCACGCCTGCAATCCCAGCACTTTGGGAGGCCAAGGCGGGAGGATCACAAGGTCAGGAGTTCGAGACTAGCCTGACCAAGATGGTAAAACCCCGTCTGCTAAAAACACAAAATTTAGCTGGATGTGGTGGCGCACTCCTGTAATCCCAGCCACTCAGGAGGCTGAGGCAGGAGAATCGATTGAACCCGGAGGCGGAGGTTGCAGTGAGTTGAGATCCCGCCAGTGCACTCCAGCCTGGATGACAGAGCGACACTCCGTCTCTCTCTCTCTCTCTCTCTCTCTATATATATATATATATACATGCAATAAAATATAAATATATATGTGCAGGATAATGGCATATCTAATTCATTTGCTTTTATGGCGCAGTATGAACGTTTAAATGGAACCCGGAAATGAAACTAATCGTTTTTCATCAGCTTCTAGTCCCACGCTAATGGCGCCCCCAGAGCCTCCACAAGTGTGTCTAGCGCCATCTGGTGGTAGGATTTGCTGATGCTTTGCTGCCTGATGGACAGACAAGACAGTGCTTAATGAAGAAAACCTGTTGACTGAAATGCACGCAGAAACTTAAAGGACTGGTGACATTTGCAGCAGATGACTCAGTAGCCCAAAAGTTCAAATTTGTTATTAAACATGCAAATTTGTGAAAGTTACAGAATCTTTGGGACCATGCAAAGTGAAGATTGATAGGTGTGTGCACTTTAGGCATGAGGCATGTTCAGTTTGTAACTTGGTAGTGAGATGTTTGTGTTCTTAGTACGGAATGCAGGTGTTGTCTGCTGGTAATTTATGCTCCTGTGCAAAACATGGGCAAATTGATCAATTTTTATCAATCTCATTTCATCTTGTTCTCATCTGTAAAAGATCATGTCTAAGGACCCTTACAACGCTTTAAAAACTTTCAAAGAACCTCAAACATTGCAGTATTCTGATTTCCTCTAGTGATTGCATGTGTTTCACATCCATGCTTTCTTCCATCCTCCAAGAGTTTAATGTTAACAGGAGGTGTGGAAGTAATACTAAGAATTGTCATTTATTGGATGCTGCTATGTTTGTTATATTATCTTAGGTAGTTTAACATTTTTAAAATTCTGGCTTACAGAACTCTGCAAGATAAGTATCACTGAGCTCATTTTACAGATAAGGAGTGTAAAGCTTATCGCACTCTGCTTTCCATGTTTACAAATGAAAAGATAAACGAGAAACAAGGAAGAAATATGCTAATTGTCTTTATAATTCAGCACAACACCATTTACAGTGCATTTACAGCTCAGAGTAATTTGCCACTTTCCAACAATACAAAATGTCAAGTATGCAAGCCACATCATTGCTGTATCGTCACATACTGATAAAGCTGCTGCCGTACTGCAATTGTAGGAACAGTTTTAAAAATGCGTTTTCCAGGGAGCCAGGGGGAAACAAATATTGCCGAGAGCAGAGCTGGTATTTCACAGATCTGTTTTCCGTGAGCTGAGGAATGAGGAGAGGTGGAGTGACAGGCCTTCGAGTGTAATTACCATGTCCCAGATGCTGATGCAAGGATGGCGAGTGGCAGAGGACTATTGGCAGGTGTCTCGGGCATGACACCACAGCATCACTCTGTTTCTGTTGACCGGTTTCTTTGGCTCTTCCTTTTAAAAGTTGGGCATCCTTTCCCAAAGAGTGCTCTGTAAGGCATTCATACATTTTATATGGAAAATAAAGATTTTGAGTGAAATATTATGACAAACAAGGGACTGAATACAGTTAAATGGGTTTCTTTGCTCTAGTGTAGGACTTCTTGAAACCTTTCATGTTTCAATGTGTACTTTTAACATAATTTATAAATTAAATGTATTTTATTATGTAAATTAAATACAGGTGATAGGGTTTGGCTGTGTCCCCACCCAAATCTCATCTTGAATTGTAGTTCTCATAATCCCCATGTGAGTCGGGAGGGAACTGGTGGGAGGTAATTGAATCATAGGGGTGGTTAGCCCCATGCTATTCTCATGAAAGTGAGTTCTCACGAGATCTGATGGTTTTGTAAGGGGCTTTCCCTGTTCTCTCAGCTTTCGTTCTTCTCCTTGCTGCTGCCATGTGAAGAAGGATGTGTTTGCTTCCCCTTCCACCATAATTGTAAGTTTCCTGAGACCTCCCCAGCCATGCAGAACTGTGAGTCAATTAAACCTTTTTCCTTTATAAATTACCCAGTCTCAGGTATGTCTTCATTAGTAGTGTGAGAATGGACTAATACAACAGGTCAAGGTTAAATAATTCAAATAACCCCGATAGCTGGAGATAAGGCAGAAAATGTAACTCTTCTCCCAGAGCTAGGAATCCTTTGACTTAACTATTTTAGCAGACTTGTGTGTATGTAAATTTCCAAAAAATATCCTAGTAGCATCACCTCGCTTATGTGGCATAGCGCATTAAACCTGATGAATGTTGAAATAATGCGCTGTAGATGTCAAACAGCAGCCCTGGTCCACGCTTACATAGGGCAATAACGAACTCAGTAGCAGCTGCTCTTTTGAGGAGGGCTTGTGCTCTCTAGGTGGTACACCCCTCCTGCCATCCCACCCTTAGGTCACCCACCTGGCTCCTGAAGGCATTGGGGTTTGTTTCCAATGGTTGAAATGAATGATCAAACCAACACTGACTTGATATCCAGGCAGGATTTCCTATATCATAGATATTAGTCATCAAAATTTTAGGGCATAAATCATATGTTTCAGAAGTCTATAGAGAATTCCGAGGCTGCTAAACATTTGGGAAAATTCTAGACCAGGATGCATTGCATCTTACCATTTTTTTGTTTTGTTTTTTGTTTTTTGAGATGGAGTTTCGCTCGGTCGCCCAGGCCGGAGTGCAGTGGTATGATCTCAGCTCACCACAACTTCTGCCTGCCGGGCTCAAGCAACCCTCCTGCCCCAGCCTCCCGAGTAGCGCCCACCACCACACCCGGCTAATTTTGTCTTTTTAGTAGAGATGGGGTTTCACCATCTTGGCCAAGCTTATCTTGAACTGCTGACCTCGTGATCCACCCACCTCGGCCTCCCAAAGTGCTGGGATTACAGGCATGAGCCACCGCGCCCAGCCGCATCTTACCGTTTTAATAGCAACATCTTTACTTTGTGCCTGGAAATTTACATGCAGAAACTTGATGAATCCTCCCAGCAGCCCTATAAAGGTTGGGGCATGTAACATCTTTGATGTGTGGAAGATGAACTGAGTCAGAGAGTAGTTAAGCAACTTTCATCCCTACACAACTTCTGGAATCTCTTAGTGACTCCTACTATTTCCCCTAGTTAGCATTTGATTCTATCCATGAGATCTGCTGTCAGAACTTCAGCTGATCCTGATGTAGCCTTACTGACCTATGGAATTTACCTTCATTCTCCAATGCTCACCTCTCATTAGGACCCGTGGGTCATTGCTCTGAGCATGACCCACTGGGACAAGTGTCTGTGTCAAACTTTGTAAGACGTTTCTATATTAAGATATAAAGAGAAGCAGAAGGCCAACTTTTATGTACACTCTGACTTCAGTTATGGGAAATGCATGGAAAAGAAGGCTGGAAGGAAAGACAGTGATGACATTGCATTAGAGTTGTAGGGCAATGGATTTTTTTTCTATTTTCTTAGTTTTATGAAATATGGTATATCAGTTATTAAATGAGAAAGGTTTACCTTTTTACTAATTTAAATATTTCTTTCCCAAAACTGAAATACATCTATCAACTTAGATGGTTACCATGCAATATCACAAAATATGCAATAGTCTTTTTTTTTTTTTTTTTTTTTTTTTGAGACGGAGTCTTGCACTGTCTCCCAGGCTGGAGTGCAGTGGCACTATCTCGGCTCACTGCAAACTCTGCCTCCTGGGTTCACATCATTCTTCTGCCTCAGCCTCCTGAGTAGCTGGGACTACAGGTGCATGCCACTATGCCCGGCTAATTTTTTGTATTTTTATTAGAGATGGGGTTTCACCATGTTAGCCAGGATGGTCTCCATCTCCTGACCTCGTGATCTGCCCATCTCAGCCTCCCAAAGTGCTGGGATTATAGGCATGAGCCACCGCGCCCAGCCAATATGCAATATGCTTTAAAATAGTTACCATTTATCAATTGCTTAATAATTGCTAGGTATCTTACATATGTAATCTTGAATCCCTGTAAGAACGGACCAAAGCAGCTATTATCATTATTATCATTTTTGAGACGGAGACTCACTCTGTCGCCCAGGCCGGAGCGCAGTGGCACAATCTCAGTTCATGGCAACTTGTGCCTCCTGGGTTCAAGTGATTCTTCTGCCTCAGCCTCCTGAGTAGCTGGGTCTACAGGTGCACACCATCATGCCTGGCAAATTTTTGTATTTTTAGTAGAGATGGGGTTTCACCATATTGGCCAGACTGGTCTAGAACTCCTGACCTTGTGATCTGCCCACCTCGGCCTCCCAAAGTGCTGGGATGCAGGCGTGAGCCACTGCGCCCGGCCCAAAGTAGCTATTATCATACATCTTTTGAAGCTGAGGAAACCAAGGCCTAGAGATGCGCAGTGATTTTTTCCAAGAACACGTTGCTGGATTTACATGGCCAGGCTCATCTTACTTCAAAGTGATCATCATCAACTAATCATTCATCTGGTAGAAACTTATTATTTCCATTTTCAGGGTACCCAGAAATTTTGTTACTCTATCAAGATCACAGGAAGACTGTTTGAGACATCACCAGAATCTACAGCTTCTGATGGTGCTCCTGGGTTCAGCTTCTAGCTTTACGAGTGTGCCAGCTTGTCTCCAAGATGGTGCCTGTGAGCCCTAAATTCCTGGATTGATGCTCTTGCCTAGTCCTCTATTGTATCATATCAGGGTTGTTCTGATTAACCAACAGAACACAGCAGAGGTGATGGCATGTCACAAAGTTAGGTCATAAAGTACATCATGGCTTCCATGTTGCTGGCTTCCTCTTGGATCACTTCCTCTGGAGGAAACCAACTGTGTGTTCTGAGAAGATTTAAGCAATCCAGGGAGAGGTCCACATGGTAAGGATTGAAGGCCACCAGCCAACAAACATGCTGGTGAGGGATTTTTAGAAGCAGGTCCTCCAGCCCCAATCAGGCCTTCAGATGACTGCATCCCACATTGACTCCAACATTGTGAAATGACACTGAGTCAGACTCATCCAGCAAAACCACCAAACTCCTGACCCACAGAAACTGAGATAAATGTTGTTTTAAACCACAGAGTTTTGGGGGTAGTTATTTACACAGTGATACTTAATTGATAGACATTGCAGATAACTTGTCTCTTTAGTCCACAAGACTTTAGACAGAGAGGAACTCTAGTTGAAGATCTGTTCTTAAAGAACTACACCTGGTCAGGCACGGTGGCTTATGCCTATAATCCCAACACTTTGATAGGCCGAGGCAGGATGATTGCTTCAGCCCAAAAGTTTGAGAACAGCCTGGGAAACATGGTGAAACCCCATCACCACAAAAAAAAAAACTTTAAAAATTAGCCAGCCATTGTGGTGTGTGCCTACTTGGGAGGCTACTTAGGAGGCTGAAGCAGGAGGACTGCTTGAGTCCAGGGGTCAAGGCTACAAGTAAGCTGAGATTGCACCACTGTACTCCAGCCTGGGCAACAGAGTGACACTCTGTCTCAATTAAAAAAAAAAAAAAAAAAAAAAAAGAACTACAGAACTACACCTAAGAAGACTTCTCTGTATTGGGATCTGATTTAAATAATTACATCTTGGACTTCAAACCTGGACATCTCACACAAGTTTGAGACTTTTGGGAGGAGTTGAGAGGAATGAGAGTATTTCACATGTGGGAGAAATAGAAACAATTTGTGGCCAGATGGTGGACTGTGATGATTTAAAATACGTCCACAAATTATTTAACATTCCTTTCAAAAGATGGTACCTAATTCCCCGCCACCTGAATTTGGGCTGGTCTTAGTGACTCCTTTGTAGTGAATAGAATGTAGAAGTGATCATGTGTGATGTCAGAGACTAGGTCATAAAAGCGATGGTGTCTTCCGGCTTGCTCTTACTCTTGGATGATCTGCTCTGGGGAGAGTTGTGAGTAGGCCTCCAGCCCACAGCCATGTGAGTGAGCCTTTTGAAGAGTGGATCTTGCAGGCCCAGTCAAGCCTTCCGATGACTGCAGCCCCAGCCAACATCTTGTGAGATCCTGAGTCAGAAACCCCCATTAAGTCACTTCCAGATCCCTCAGTCTCAGAAACTGAAGAAAAAAAAAATGTATGTGATTTTAAACCCTAAATTTGGGACGTAATTTGTTATGTTGCAATAGATAATATGTCTGATATGGTTTAACTGTGGCCTCACCCAAATCTCACCTTGAATGGTAGCTCCGATAATTCCTTCATGTTGTGGGAGGGACCCAGTGGGAGATAATTGAATCCTAGAGTGTTTTCACCCGTGCTGTTCTCATGGTAGTGAATAAGTCTCACAAGATCTGATGGTTTTATAAGGGGAAACCCCTTTCGCTTGTTTCTCATTCTCTTCTCTTGTCTGCTGCCATGTGAGACATGCCATTCACCTTCCACCATGATTGTGAGGCCTCCCCAGGCATGTAGAACTGTGAGTCCATTAAACCTCTCTCTTTTTTTTTTTTTTGTAAATGGTCATGTCTTGGGTATGCCTCTATCAGCAGCATGAAAATGGACTAATACAATGTCATTGCTGAAAATTTACCTCATAATATTTTCATATTTGGATGAGAAAAAAGATTTTGGATAAATCCAAGCAAACTCTTTTCACCCTAAGGTAACAGAAACAGAGTAATTTGCCTCTATTCTTGCTCGTATTTTGTCCAATATAAGCCCAGAAATGCCTTTTGTCTTTATTGTCTGATTTTTTATTGCAGAAATTTATTTATTCAATCACTATATTTAGTTTAGACAAGTTTGCTATAAACAGAATGTTCAAAAATTTTTTTAAATATATATTTTCCGAATAGCTACTTTATCATGTACACTGGGCATCCAGAGACTATAAAGATGAATGAGGTGCAGTTCTCATCTTCATGGAATTTAATCTTTTCATGGACTATTAAATAATTAAAAAACAATAATATATATTAAAGTACAAAACGATATATATTCATATATTCTAAATTGTCTATTACCCTTTTACTCCTGTCTTTTCAGCTTAGCCCTTACAAGTGAATTCTTTGCTAAATTTTAAGTACATTTTATTAAAAAAAAATTTTAGAGATGGAGTCTCTAAAAAGAGTTCAGACTGGTCTTGAACTCTTCACCTCAAGCAATCCTCCAGCCTCAGCCTTTCAAAGTCCTGGGATTACAGGTGTGACCTACTGCACCCAGCCCATTCACTTATTTAAAGTTGAATATACCACCAGGTGTGGTGGTGTACACCTATAGTCCCAGCTACTCCAGCTACTCATAAGGCTTTGGTAGGAGAATCCTTTGAGCCTAGGAGTTCTGGGCTGCATTGCAGCCTGGGAGACAGAGCAAGACCCCGTCTCTTAAAAAAATGTATATATATTATACAAACACAAAAGCTCACATATCAAAGTGTGTACTCCTGAATTGACACAGTGACACACCCATGTATCCACACAGTGACCCACCCCTGTATCCACAATTAGATTTGGGAGCAAAACATTACCCAGCCCATATCCTGAGGAGCTGTTATTCTGCCTTCCATCGCCATACAAAAATTTTGCCAGTTTTTGAAATTTGTGAATGGAATGATATATGTGATTTTTGGTTTGGCTTCTTTCACTTCAGTTATGCTTTGAGATTTACTTTTGCTGTTCAGGGTAGCAGTAAATTCCCATAGCTCTATTACATTAAATTATGTGAATACGCTTACATAAATACTCTTTTCCATTCTACTATTGATGGATAATTCGATGATTTCCAGGTTTGGGCTATAATGAAAAGTACTGCTAGGAACATACATGTACATATCTTTTGGTAACATAGAACTCTTTTTATCTGGTCTACACTGGCAGTAGAATTGCTAGGTCCTGGCGTACTGTCTTAGATTGGACTTTTAGCTCAGCTCTGTCTCCCTCTCTGTGTCCTTGCTGTCTGGCTTTGCGGTATCTCCTATTAGTGGAGTTTCAAGTTTTTCCACATCTTGTTCCACATCTGCAACAACATTCGATATTATAACACTTTTTTTATTTGAGATATTCTTGAGTGTTTTATTATCTACTTTTTACCTAGCTTTTCTCCTGTGCTTGATAAGTCTGAAGGAATTACAGAGAGAGAGACCGTGTAAAATATAAACTGTTTCTGAGTCTGAAATAGGATGCATTAGAAGATGTAACAACTTGTTTGACAGACCCTTGTTCTCCCCAAACAACCAGATTTGTCCGAATTCCTACCTGGTTACCAAGTTGTTAGTTACCAGTTGTTTGTTAGTTGACTAGTTAGTATCAATTCAGCATCAGTCGGTTCTGTATGGATGTATATGTATATATGTAAGATATATACTTAAATATATATCTTATATATATTTATATATAAGGAGATATATATATATATATATTTTTTTTTTTTTTTGAGACGGAGTCTCGCTCTGTCGCCCAGGCTGGAGTGCAGTGGCGCGATCTCGGCTCACTGCAAGCTCCGCCTCCCGGGTTCTCGCCATTCTCCTGTCTCAGCCTCTCCGAGTAGCTGGGACTACAGGCGCCCGCCACTACGCCCGGCTAATTTTTTTTGTATTTTTAGTAGAGACGGGGTTTCACCGTGGTCTCGATCTCCTGACCTCGTGATCCGCCCGCCTCGGCCTCCCAAAGTGCTGGGATTACAAGCGTGAGCCACCGCGCCCGGCCTAAGGATATATATTTAAACGTGCTGATGGCGGGGTGTGATGGCTCACACCTGTAATCCCAGCACTTTGGGAGGCCAAGTTGGGGGGATCTCTTGAAGCCAGGCATTTGAGACCAGCCTGGGCGACATAGTGAGACCTCCTCTGTACAAACAAACAAAATAGCTGGGTATAGTGGCACACACATGTAATCCCACCTACTCAGGAGGCTGAGGCAGGAGGATCGCTTGAGCCCGGGAGATCGAGGTTACAGTGAGCTATGATTGCATCATTGCACGCCAGCCTGGGCAACACAGCAAGACCCTGTCTCTGAAAATAATAATCATAATAATAATAATAAATTGTCCTGGGCAGATGAGGAATTTGATTCAGCATCTGGCTTTTATTCTCCAGAAGAGGGCAGCCTTGTTCCAGGTTTTGTCTGTAGGCCTCCCTGCAGACACCTCCCCACCTCCTCTGTTTGTTAAAGGGCATGCTTTATTTGTTAAGCACACTACAGCCTCCTGGGCAGCCAGGTGGGAACTTGGGAGGTATTTTTTCTCTTTGTTCTTTCTGGCTCTCTAACCAGATTCTAGTTAATTCCACCTGAGGTCTGGACGTGTCCTAGTTTCATTTCTAGACCTGCTGTCCCAGCTCCCTACTGTGTCTCTCAAATTCATGCTGCAGACCCCTCAAATCTCAGACCCTGCCCTCCCCTTCCTCACCTTCTCTCTTTTCCAGAGGAATTTTTCCAAAGCATGTGCTCAAAAACGTTCAAAGGCTGTCTAGCATTTGAAGAAATAAATACGTGTGATTAGGTTGAAGTCTAAATCCCCTGGTGGCATTCTTGGCCCCTAAGAATCAAACTGCAATCCGCTTCTCCACTTTCCTCTACTTGTGCTGCCCTCAAAAAACCCACGTTTCTGTGGAGTGAGCAGAACTAGGGTTTGAACAACTCTAGGTCTAAGTCCAAATATAAAGCTCAATATCTTTACTTTCCATCCACAGGACCGTGGCAAGGAACTTAACCTCTATGAACCCTGGTTTTCATATCAATAGATGGGGCTCAGTGGTACCTACCCCTCATGGTTGGTGTAACAAATAAACGATGCTACGAATGTGAGAGTTCCTGGCATAAAGTGACTACATGATAAATGGTACTATCATTCTCATCATCATCAATTTACTTAATTTACTCTAAGCTTCGCTTCTTCTCATTGTCCAAATTCCCTGCCCTACTGAGATTTCATCTTGTGAGGTCCAGCCTTGTGCACCTCCTTTATGATAACTGTCTTCCTTCCCTGGGGTCCCAGTGTTCACTGCTACTTCTGAGCACCCTCTTTCAGAGCCAGGTAAAAATTCATTCACCCAAGTTTACTGGGCACCCCCAACAGCACCAGCACTATGCCAGGTACTGTGGGTACTACAGTGAAAGAGGCAGAGAAATCCCTGCCATGGTGACAGGTATACTCTGGCAGAGAAATATGCTTAAATAAATAAATAAATAAATGTGTGTGATGAATTTCAAAAGCAAATTCACATAACTCTGGGACCACAGAGCAGGAAAATAACTTAGTGTCTCTTCTATATTAGGGGCCGGGGCCCCAAAGGCTTACCTCGGAAAGGCACATCGAAGCTGAGATGGAAGCATGATTAAGTCAGGCCAACTGAGGAGTGGAATAATATTCTAGAAAGAGAGTCAGGCCAACTGAGGAGTGGAATAATATTCTAGAAAGAGAGAACCGTGCCCATCTTATCTGTCCTGCCAGTTTTAAATTCTCCAAGATCAGACACTGAATTTTTTTCCCATAAAATCTCCAACAGCACCTGGAAAGTCCCTTGGCTATAGGAATTGTTCAGAAATTGTTGAACAAAAAATGCAAAGAAATGGCAGTTTTTAAAATTGAAGTTTTTAAAACGATAGAGAAACAAGCTCTTTCTGTTCCTGTGTTTTCTGTTCCTTTCTCGGGGTGGTTACATATTTTGAGTCCCAAGATGATATGGTAGTGAAAAACTCTAGTTCTTCACAGATTGCTTCTTTTGAGGGCCGAGAGCTCACAAGATGATGGCCTGGGTGAGGGTTGCTTCAGAACAGCTTTTTACCCCCTGAAGCAGGAGAGTTCTTCCTGTGTGAGGTGTGCTTTATCCATCACACTGAAGTTCCTTCCTTAGCTAAACAAAGGAGTTATAGGGTTGAGTTAGACACCCTAGCAATCACCTTCTCCTGGAGTCATCTTATTTCATGGAACTTTGGGGTCCAGCTACATTTCTTTTAATGAGAAATTTTAGTTGCCTCTGGGGTGGGGACAGTGATGTCCCATGTAGCAAGAACCAGGCCTGTGGAAGTGGCCCCCCTATGCAGTTTGAAGGTGGCAGCTCCACTCACTCCGTGCCAAGCATGGACACAGGAATCCTCGCCAAGTTTCCCAGGCAGGCAGGCCAGTGCTCAGGCTCAGCGCCACATCCGGGGCTGTTCCAAGTCACGTTTCTTCCACTCCTGGGCAGCGTCTGGGGGTCACAGCTGCAAACAGCTGCTGGCTAGTGGGGCTGTTCCCATCCTCCCCTCAATGCAGCAGCCTCCCTGGGTAAACCCTCTGAGGGCCCTGGCCTCTCAAAGATGGGTGGAGTTCACTGCAAAATGGCTGTGAGTTCTCTTCTTGGAGCAAAAGACCTCTAACAGAGGCCTGCCTACCCTGATTTTTCAGGGGTGGGATGTTGGCAAGGAAGGGATATCTCTATCTCAGCTTACCATGCCCTTCATTTTCAGTTATTATGAGCTGTTTCTTTGCAAGAGAAATAAAAACTTGTAACTGATGGTCAGATATCATTCACTGGTGGTTTTCGTTTTTACGCTTGGACGATTAACCCCGAGGACCAAGCCCACATGATTAGTTTTCATCAGTATTCACACAAAAATCTAGCAAATAAATAAAAACATATTATTCACACCTGAAGTCTCAGAGAAGGCTGAGAGAGGGGACTTGGATCTAAGGGCCTGAGAGGAGAGGTTATCTCCTAAGAGGAGACTTACGATGCAGGAAGTCAATGAAGCTGGGACATGACCCTCCATTGCCAGCTGATCCCAGGAGCTGAGTTCCATCAGCCAGGGCCAGGACTCTTCCTCCCCACAACGCTGAAGACAGGCAGGGAGTCAGTGGTGGGCGGGAGAGCTCTTCTGTTGCTCATTTACAGTAGGTCCTTTAAAATGGCAAATGACTGTTTCCGGAGGTCAGGGGTGGGGTGACATGGAGGATAAAAATACTGTGGTCCCTCAATATCCATGGGGAGCTGGTTCCAGGACGCCCTGGGATACCAAATCCATGGATGCTCAAGTCCCTGATGTAAAAATGATGCATAGCATTTGCATATTACTGACACACATCCTCCTTTATATATTAAATCATCTTCAGGTTCCTTATAATACATCACACAGTGTAAATAGTTGTTATACTCTATTGTTTAGGGAATAATGACAAGAGAAAATGTCTGTACGTGTTAGCACAGACACAATCTCCTTTTTTCAAATGTTGCTTGAATCTACAGAGGTGGAACCCAGGGATCTGGAGGGAGGACTGTGCTAGATAGAAAAGTGACTGGAGCTGGAATGGCCTTAGTCAACTATCCCTCTTAACAAAAAATTGGTAGAGACATAAGGGAAAAACTGTGGATGATGCAGAATGGATTTTTAATTGCTAAATTGTAAAGGTGTAAAACGAGTAGTGCTGTAAAATACCCTAAATGCAAAGGGCGTATGGTGAAGGAGAAGATCAGCACGGAGCTGTGGGATCAGGGGCATTTCTTTGAAGATGGGACCTGAGTGGGCTGCAGTGTGACAAAGATCTGGATGGATGTATAGGACAGATACCTGGAGGAATGCAAACACAGGTGTGTATGGAGGAATGCAGAAAGAAGCATATGGATCTGGTTCTTGGCTTTGCAAGTCACTCCTTCTCGGAGTCAGTGGCTCCCAAGATTTCTGGTATCCCAAGCGTCTGCTGCTTTTCCTAGCACACACGTGCACTTGCATGGGGATTATCTTCTGTGCCTTGCATCCGGGATGGGGTGGGGAGTGAAGTGTTCTGACGTTGACACTTTCCTTCTGATTTCACCCATTGAGAAAACTGTAAAACCCACTATACATCTGTTAAGTATATAATTTTAAAGCTAAATTTGTGCTTAGATATTTCAAAAATGGAAAAGGAGCACGAAGATGGACGAGATGGCTTCTAAAGACAATAGCTAGCAGTTTTTAAACTGGGAGGTTTCTGGCAGACTACAAAGCACAGGACTGAGGTCTCACTGATTCTTGCCAAAAGGTCAGCACGGAGTGTATTTTATTGGTGATCATTTTTGTCTTTCAAGCAGCCACCTGAGGGCCAAACTGATGCTCAGGGAGGTGGAGTATCTTCCTCCATCACAGGTGAGGAGCCGTCAAGCTGCCCCATGACAGGGCACCATCTGCTGCAAGATTGCATCCCCTCTAAGTGGCATGAGAGCCACAGCAGGGAGGGCACAAATCCTCCCTCGCTCCACACCCCCATGCTGATAATGAGCTGACGAGCTGCAGATGGAGCAGGTCAGGAAAGAGAACAAACTTCCCTACCTCCCAAGCAACATACAAAAATGACATCCTTTCTAAATTAGGATCACATTTGCACGCATCCACTTTTGGATAGTCTAATACATCTTTATTAATCTCAAAATATGTCTTTTTGGTCAATGACATTCTTTTAATAACCATTAAAGATAATCTATTATTAAATGGTTAATTTTGCTTCCCTTAGATAAAGATAACAGAATTCAGATACGAACTTGCCCCATTCTGTTGAAGTGTACTGAGAGCTGACTGTGTGAACTGAATAATGCTTGTCCTGTACAGAATGGAGAAGAAAAGCAAAGTTTTGTTCACCTGGGAACACTTTTTTACAATACATTGATACCTAACTTAAATAATTGAATACATATCATAAACATACAAATTACACCATTTAAAATATACTTACTACAAAAAGATCCTGAACATTATTGGTTAATGCAAATAAAATTTCTTCACATTGTTATAAAAGTCAAAATATTTTACATCAATTTGTGCTTTTAAAACTATTGCTAGCTCCCCCTGGGAAAAGCCAAAATAACTGTATATTGTAGGAAAAAGTTTTTGCAATTTTGACCCAAATACACATATCAACACAAGAAGAGGCACACTAACATCTAATAATTGTTTTAAATTTCCCTGACACAAACAAACAAAACCTATTTATTCAATGAAATACATTTCTATGGTAATTGGTAATTTGATGTTTTCACTCGTTCACAAAAGAACTACTTTTTCTTGGTCACTAAAGACAGCAAACACTAGATGTCTAGGAATATGTATACATGTGTTATATATATATTTACGTACATACATATTTAAGAGAGCATATAAAGAAAATAGGACAGTTTGCACATACATATTCAAAGCCTCTCAGAAATTCCACTTAGGTCCACATTAGTGAGCCTTAATGTATTGCCAGCGTTCTGTGTAAATAACCAGAGAAGTAAAACAAACTTTAGCAGTGGAGTCCCTCCTTGTACATTAATAGAAAATCTAGTTAGAAGTGGTATGATTAGCTCATAAGAGGTCAGGAGTTCAAAACCAGCCTGGCCAACATGGTGAAAGCTCGTCTTTACTTAAAAAAAAAAAATACAAAAATTAGCCAGGAGTGGTGGCATGTTCCTGTAATCCCAGCTATTCAGGAGGCTGAGGCACGAGAACTGCTTGAACCTGGGAGGCAGAGGTTGCAGTGAGCTGAGACTGCACTACTGCACTCCAGCCTGGGCAACAGAGTGAGACACTGTCTCGAAAAAAACAAAAAAAGAGGAAAGAAAAGAGAAAAGTGCTTATCACTTAACCTAATTCTTTCTAAGGGAATGTAAATGTACCTTCTTCAGGGAATTCAACATCAAGGTACACTGGCTTAACTGCAGTGACTCACTTATTTTTCAATGTAGAGGTAATATTCATAGACAAATCAATATTCCATGTGGAGAAAATGTATTTTTCCTGTGGATGAATTAATGATTAATTGGGTTGGAGTAAACTTTACTTTCTGCAGCTCTAGTATTTATGCGTCGAATGAAGATCCAGTTTGACAATCAGCTCTTACAAATGGTCCATCAGATTGGTCAGATATTCTACAGCTCCACTCCCTCCCAGATAAGGTCATTGATTATCTGTGTATAATCAATTGGGGAAGACCCACATCAAGAGAGGACAGAGTATGTGCTGTAACTGAAATGATTGACACCCCTGTTAATGTGTCGTAGACCGTAGGATCCCTGGGGAATTAAAAATAGGACAATTCAGCTAGAATCTTCTGTTTCATCAACTCTCTTTGGTTTCTGATTGTGCTCTCATGCTGAGCCCTTTTTATTTGCATTACAATTTCAATCCTTGGTTGGTGAGAGTTCTTTTTAAATGTTTGTGCTTCAGTGTTGTAGACAACTGAGGTTGCAGATATGGAGTTTATACTATCAAAACAATCATCAAATAATCAAAATAATCATAATTTTGAGTTAAGATTGGAACAAGAGCAGTTAAGCATTATGGTTGGTTGAGGGTCTGTTAATGCTTCTCTGATTCCCTTCCACTTCCGTGGTTTTCCCATCTGCTGGACGGGTGTATAATAACACTTACCTCATATGCCTCTTGATGGAATGAAGCCTGTATCGTGCATTTTTCTTTGGAGAAAGATTACAATTATGGCATTTGAAACCCAAGTATATATCCAGGGAACGTGGGAATTACTTGTCATTATGTAATTTCTTATGAAAGCTTTGTCTAAAATAGCAGATTGCAGAACAGAAAAAATCGGATGCAACTGCAGGAAATGAGACTGAAAAATAATTCAGAGTTAGTTTATGAAGGGCCTGAATGCCATCCAAAGGAGTCTGCATTTATTCTGTAAGACACATTATTTTCTGAAATATATGCCACAGAACACTTGTGCTACAGGATGTTAATACGTCTAGGGCAAGCTAGATTAAGTCCAAGCTTTACGGTAGTCCTTAAATATGCTAATGTTCGTCGTGATTCTCTAAGGGAGGGTTGTTTGTTGTTTTTCTCAAACTAAACAATATAACTTGGTAATAGGCACACAGGGAATATGAAGAATGTTTCAGCTTGGCACCTTCAGGTCAGTTAATTCTAATATTCTGGGTACCTTCAAGATGCCAGATAGTCATTACCTTGTATCATATGTATCCAGCACACAGCAGGGCTTAGTAAACAAATGGAGTGAATGAAATATCTGAATAGTCCTCAGCTGCCTTACTTATAAAATGGGACAACAATAATATAATTGTTGAAAATTTGAAGAGTTGGAGAAAAGTGGTCCCAGAATATTTTGCAACCAGGAGCTATTTTTTAATTCAAATCAAATTGAAACAGATTTATAAATGAAAAAAAGATAAAAGGGAAAATATGTAAGAGAGTACTATTGAATTATTGTCTAGCTGTTTAATCTTTGCTTAACTTTTCCAAAGCTCATTTGGAAAGGGGATAATCACGCTTACCTTGAAAGGCTGTAATGCTCTGCCAAGCAAATGAGCTGGGCCCAGGGTTGGGAGTATAAGGTGCTGTGGTTAAGAGCAGAGGCTAGGAGCAAGACCTGGGTTTGAATCCCAGCTCTGCCTCTAGCTAAATGTGTGATACCTACTATGTGTATAACCTTAAGCAGTTTAATTTCTTTCTGCCTCAGTTTTCCTCATCTGCAAAATGGGAACAATAAGTATACTTATCTTGGAGGGCTGTGGTGAGGACTGCATATAAAATAATGAATGTTGCATTTTTTAAAAAATCCTTTTATTACTCTTTTTTAACAAACAGCCCCAGGGACAGGGGACCAGGGGAAGAGGGAGGAGGGGAAGTGAGGCTCCAGCCCCACAACCCCTTCCCCCAATCCCTTCCCCCTTATATATTTATAATCTACATACAAGCCCCGGGGGTAGGGAGCAAGAGGAACTCCCTCAGCGGAGTCACAACAGGTCCCAGTGTGTGATGTTCCCCTTCCTGTGTCCATGTGTTCTCATTGTTCAATTCCCACCTATGAGTGAGAACGTGCGGTGTTTGGTTTTTTGTCCTTGCAATAGTTTAATGTTGCATATTAAGAAAAGTTCACAGCTATTCTCATTTCAGATTTTCTATGTAATAGGAAAGAGATGCTGAGGCCTGCCCTAATTTGTTCTTCTTTGACTTCAGCTGCTTGGCTGATGTTTGGTTCCCATTTCCTCCTTCCTCCAAAACTGGGTGCTCACAGCTCATATTTAACCTGTGCCCTCCCCTACCAAGTCCAACTACTGAGTTAGAACTTCTGTTCTCCTCCAAACTCATATATATGTATTAATTTCATTTAAAAATCCACCAGTACTTTTTTTTTGGCCACTAATATCCAGGGGCATTCATTTTCCTAGCTGGTTTATATTTGGATGGTTTTTTCTCTGGATTACTCCAAATTTTTGCCTGTTGAATTGATGGTCACTTAAAAGACAGAGGAATTATTGCCATGTAGAATTTGGAAGGAAATAGAAAGGCAAACGAGAAATAAGAATTAGCACTATTCTGCACGGAGATCTGTGATGAGAAGAGAGAACCAAACCAAACTCCAAGATGTTTGTGTAGCTAGTTTGTTAGTTACTTTGATATGCCGATGTCATATCATCACTATACTGGCAATTGGAAAAAATTTAAATAGGTGCTTGAATGATTCTCACTATAACTTTATTTTGATTCCATCCTTTGTCCACGTTAATGCACTTTCTCCCAAATCCTTTGAAGATTCCGTGGAATTTCTCAAATACACAGTGAGGCATCAGGAAGCCAACAAAGTTTTGTTTTGTTTTGTTTGAGATGGAGTTTCACTCTTGTTGTGCAGGCTGGAGTGCAATGGCACAATCTCAGCTCACTGAAACCTCCGCCTCCTGGGTTCAAGCAATTCTGCTGCCTCAGCCTCCCAAGTAGCTCAGATTACAAGCATGTGCCACCAACCCTGCTAGTTTTTTGTATTTAATAAAGACGGGGTTTCACCATGTTGGTCAGGCTGGTCTCAAACTCCTGACCTCAGTTAATCCACCCATCTTGGCCTCCTGAAGTGCTGGGATTACAGGCACGAGCCATCGCAACCAGCTGCCAAGCAAGTTTTTAAGAATCCTCCAAAAACCCCTCAAACTCTCCCTTCTATTTCAGATAGTGGGACTCTGTGCTGATGCCAGCAAGTAAAGAAGAAAGAATAAGAAAGACACTGTGTGATCTAGTATTAATAAGGAAGTAAGTGATCAAATTATTCCAGCTAGATCAGTAGAATCTATCATCAAGCAAGTTGAGGCCGACAGCATTCACAAATCAACTGTCTACATTTATACTCACTGATGACTTGTGTTTCCTTTTGAGGACAAGTAAGCTTTTTAAATGATCAAGATGTTTACATTAGTTTTGCTCTTCAATGGCTTTTTAAAAAAAAATCCAAAGGCAGAAGTTAAATTTAAAAGAGATTTCCATGTGACTACCCCAAAGAGAGATTATCAATCACCAAGTTAAATATTTGTATACAAAATAATATCTGGATGCATAGATTCTTATGTTCATCAGATGAAGAGTAAAAGACTTATTACTCACCATGCTTTATTTACACCCCTGTCAAAATTACATGAAAATATTTCTCTCCAAAGAACCATTCTAGAGAACCCTTTCATACAAAGTGGTGTGTGCACATCTAAGAGGTTGCTCAGACAGTTTAGCTCAAAGGCTAAAGAGTCTAGTAAACTGAGTTCCACCACGTCATGACTTTTAAGTGGTAGGCTACCACCAGAAAGAGAGGACTTCAAGTGCAGATTTCTAGCAGCAAGGCCAGGATTAAAATCCCATGTGACAGTAGGCTTCAGAGAGAGGAACAATCCATTCATAATTCAAAGGCCATCAAACCCGAGTTCTAAGAACGTTTTTGACTATGAGAATCTTTTCTTTTTACCAAGAAAATCCCTTACAGTCATGGTTTAATGTCCTGAATTAAGAAATAGAAGAGGCCGGGCGCGGTGGCTCACGCTTGTAATCCCAGCAGTTTGGGAGGCTGAGGCAGGCGGATCACGAGGTCAGGAGATCGAGACCATCATGGCTAACACAGTGAAACCCCGTCTCTACTAAAAATACAAAAAATTAGCCGGGTGCGGTGGCTGACTCCTGTAGTCCCAGCTGCTTGGGAGGCTGAGGCAGGAGAATGGCGTGAACCCGGGAGGCGGAGCTTGCAGTGAGCTGAGATCGCGCCACTGCACTCCAGCCTGGGCGACAGAGGGAGACTCTGTCACAAAAAAAAAAAAAAAAAAAAAAAAAGAGAAATAGAAGAAACCAAATTAATTTTTAATTTATACTCCACTTATATATGTTTTCAATCATCCACTACTGCAGGATGTACCCTGAACAGTACAAGTCGTATGCATCATTTTCACCAGACAACTTCATCTACCAAAATGGTGATAACACAATCTTATTTTGAAGCCAAAAGAGAGTTATAAACATCAGTCGTTTTCAGATATGCTTTAAAAATAGTTCTTTAAGTTTGTTCAAAAGTAACATCATTATTTTAAGTTATAGCACAATCATTAAAGGAAAAAAGAACCCAAGAACAAATGAAATTCATTATTATTTTAGTTACTTTTAGTGGAAAAAATAAAACAAGGTTTGGATTTTCATCCAGGATAAAGTAAAATGACTCTTGTCAGATGTCAATTTTCTCATTAATGAACTACTTGAGACTGTACTCCTGGGTCAACTTATTTCTGCTTCTTCTGTCTCTAGACCTGTCTTAATTATATTTTTGTCTCAGGATCCATGACATAGATTTAAACAGACCCATGGGCAAATCTAAACAGTGACCACACAGTGTCCAGTCTATTTGTTTCTCTACAAAGTGACAGAAATTCAACCTTTAATCAGTAGAAGTTGATTCTACCTAAATTCCTAATATAACTAATAAAATGTAGTCATCTTCAATAAAATAAATGCCCAGATACTATTTTAAAGGATACAGCAAATCCCAGTCATACCTCTACCAAGGCTAACTATGCTGTACCTTAATTTGTTTGTTCTCAGAGCTAAAATCAGTGCTTCACCTATATTCTCCTTTCCTAAAGAGTCCGTCAACGCAAAAGAAATGCCTAGTTCTTGATGCAGACTCATCATTAGTCAATCTTGGTCTTGGATATTCATGCTTCTAAAAAGCATGATTGATAACAATCTTGCTAATAAGCAATAGTAATATCAATCTTGACTATTTATGCTTCTAATAAGATTGGAAGAATACCACTTGGGTACTTGCATATAACTCCTAGTACCTACATACTCCACTCCTTACAAGCTAACAATGCCTTTATTATTATTACTATTATTATTATTTTGAGACAGAGTCTTGCTATGTTGCCCAGGCTGCAGTGCAGTGGTGCAAGCATAGCTCACTGCAGCCTTGAACTCTTGGGCTCCTATGATCCTCCTGCCTCAGTCTCTCGAGTAGCTTGGATGACAGGCATGCACCACCACAACTGGCTAATTTTATAGAGATAGGGTCTTGCTATGTTGCCCAGGCTACTCTTGAACTCCTGGGTTCAAGTGATCCTTCCACCTCAGCTTCCCAAAGTGCTGGGATTACAGGTATGAGCCACCATGCTCAGCCTAACAGTGCCTTTAAAAACCTCCTGGGCTACATTGAAAACCTTATTATCACATGTCAACTTACTTTGAAGCAAGTTTGCTTATAATTTAGAAAAGTCCTTGTAACACTTCTTGGTTCTCTCCACTGTCACTCAGTTTTCTGAAAACTTGAAGTAAAAGCAAGGCCTTGGCAACAAGATAACTCATCACATGGTTCAATGTATATCTGTGCAATGGATCAAGTTTACCTAGTATCTTGCACACTGCTCTCAATTATAAGCTGAGAACCAGAAATTATCCCCTCACTTTATAAAAATACTGTTTTAAAAGATTATTTAACAGCATAATCTTTTTAAATTGATGTGTAATACTGAAAAACACTATACATGTACTTTATCTCTCAGGGGTTAAACAAAATCTGAGCTGTACTGAAGGGCATTTTCTGTTGCTTCTTCAGATCTTTTATATTAACATTTAAGCACAAATACCCTTTGTCAAGTACTTTCAGTGCCAGGATCTGTGCTTATTCAAAGATAAAAACAAAAACAACCAAATAACTAATACTCTCTGCAGACCAAAGCATAAATAGATTAACAAATAACACTGAATGCAAATTCAGGTAACCATATCAAACCTAGTGAAAAGAATGTGGTTCATCTTTTGGAAGAGTTGTCTAAAAGGATCCAATCAATCACAACTTCCCTTTTTCTCTGCAATGATACACCAGTTACCATGATCATTCCCAGAACTCAGGATACGGAGCTCTGACACATTCTCCTTAAGCAGACTGCAGAGCTCCCCTTCTCGAAACACATGGTAGTAGCGCATAAAGGCTCTGGAGTCCAAAATGTCAGGCTGTGGATCTTCGACAGACATTGTATCATCTGGGTTGGAATCTGTGGAATCGACTGCAGAAATCCTTCTCAATATTTTAGTAGCAGAAGGATTATCATCTTGTAAGTTACCTGCATCCGCAAAATTCCCACTGGTATTAGTGCTATCCAGAAAATTTCCCCCTCCATTTCTCCTCATTTCTCCTTGATGGTCTCCATTTAAATGCTTCAGAGTGCCTGGTGCTCTCAGCCACTCCAAGTGTTTTCGAGAAGAAGATTCCACAAACACTTCCTCATCTAAGCTTTGCTCTTTTGTTGAAAATGGCTCTTGGTGATCAAAGTCTAAACTAGAGTGTCTGGAAGGCTGGATTGTTACAGTGCTATTGGCCCAAACTTCTGTGTTCTTCAAGGGTCTTACTCTTTCAATTTGCTTCCTCAGAGTCGATTCATCCAAAGATCTTGAGAAAAACCAGGAACGAAACGATTTTCCTAATGTGCCGTAGAATCCATATTCTTCCTCGCCTTCCTTAGAAATATTTGCAAAACAGGTTCTTGCCATAGGAGGTTCATAGTCCACACTGTGGGACCGTTTTGAACCACACTGCTCTTTAAAACAAACAGAACAGCTACACTCAGAGCAAGGAGGATGGTAGGGATGGCCTCTTTCTGGGTGTCCACACTGTCTCTTCCTCCCAGACTGGCTGGACTCTGAGAAGAGCTGGGAACACAGGGCCCTGTTCCATGGAACAAGCACGTCTTGCTTCTCAAAGCGACGGTTCTTTTGTTCCATTGCCCAAACGTAAATCATCAGCTGGCCTCCAGGAACTAAGACCCTGGCCATTTCTTTTATTGCTCTGATTCTTCTTTGTTTTGTAGAAAAATGATGTATGACTGAAAAAGACAAAACTAGATCTCAGTGTGTATGCACATACATAAACCCACACACGTATATACTGGTGTTTACCATATAACAATGATGAAATTTTGACATCTAATAAAACCTTCTTATTTCCTCCATGGCAACGATGATGACAGAAATAGCACAGGCCTGATTTTAGGAGAAACATAAATTTTGGCTTTGGCTCCTGTACTTTAATATTAGATGGCTGATCTTGGGCAAGATATTTAAGTTCTATAGATTTTAAGTTTCTTCCTCTATAATAAGAAGTCTAGAGTCCATAAATCCATAAAGTCTCTTCCAGTTCCAAAATACTATGGATTTTTTTTAATCAGGATGGTCAATGTGAATTACTAAAATTTGAAAGGGATATTAAATGTTCCCTTTGAATTCTATGAGGTAATTCATTGTTTTAATGAATAATTTGTACTTCTAAAGCAATAGCTGAGAAGTAGAGAAATATGTTAAAGACTGTTTCTCTGTTTAGATAATGCAAAGATCAGCAGCTCACCCCAAGTCCAATTGGTTGCTTATAATAAAGTATAAAATAGTTGTGTCTATTTAAAAAATCAGTGTATAGGTCATCATTTTACTTCCAATTTCTGCAAAGTCAAAATGAGCTTCAAGTAAGAGTGCCTTTATCAAGTCATAAGTGTGTTATTAGGCATAATTTTTTCCGCCAATAGAAAGTGCTAGTCTGTTAGTTCTTGAGGGAGTGTAATCACAGTATTTTGTTAAGAGAAAACTTCAAATTATTTCTCCCTACACAGACCCACCAATATATCAGGGAGGAAATTAATCTCAAGCAAAGTTGGAAGACTCCTGTTTGGATATGAGCTGTGAGGGCAGAGACAGAGACTGAAAGCGTTGCTCTAATGGTCAAAATAATCCAACTGTTACTGGTGATTTTAGGCAAACTAATCTTCGTAGTTTAACTGCCACAGAGACATATTAAATACCAAAAATGGGGTTTGCGTACAGATCAAACTAATAAGGAAATGCCACTCAACAGATACATTTTGTATCATTAGCAACCAAGTTTTCATTCCTATCAACAGCACACAATCCTTGGTATCTCTACCATGCAGCAATGTAAGGAAGCCAGCGGTGTGAGGGTGAAATGAGTTTGAAGAACAAGACACCAGTGTATTTCATTCTGCTAGCTCTTTCGGTAACTAGTTTTGTGATCTCTGACCACTCGCTCTATCCTGCTGGCCTCAGACTGCCGCCACCCACTCCCCAAAAGAATAGTCCTTTAATATGGCTCATTTGAAAGCTACCTTTCTAGAAGTAGAGTCCTGATTACTAAGCTAAGGAGGTATAGCAGTCAGGACTGAGAAAGACTCAATCCACTGCTAATGCTCACATGTATCCGTGGTTACTAAGAGCCATTAATATCTCCTGTGCCGCGTGCAGTGGCTCATGCCAGTAATCCCAGCACTTTGGGAGGCTGAGGTGGTGGATCACTTGAGGCCAGGAGTTTGAGACCAGCCTGGGCAACGTGGCAAAACCCCATCTCTCCAAAAAATACAAAAAACTAACTGGGTGCAGTGGTGTGTGCCTGTAGTTCCAGCTACTCAGGAGGCTAAAGTGGGAGGATCATTTGAGCTGGGGAGGTCGAGGTTGCAGTGGGCCATGATCATGCCACTGCAGTCCAGTCTGGCCAACAGAGTGAGACGCTGTCTCATATATATATATATACACACACACACACACACACACGTATATATGTATGTATGTATCTCCCATAACTTGCACCTAATTCACTTTGGAGCTTCTTCTATGGGTGTATTTTCTGAATACAATCCATCTTCATTATTCATGGATTCTGTATTTGCAAATTTGCCCACTTGATAGTCAATCGTCCCCAAATCAATACTCCCCAAATTGTAATCCCCCAAATCAATACTCCCAGACTTTCACAGTCATTCGCTGATGAATGCAGAAGCGCAACTTGAGCCTCTCAATGCATGTATTCCCGGCTGAGATGAAACAAAGCAATGTTCTTCCTTCTTATTTCAATTCTAATACTGTAAACAAGGGTTCTTTTTGTGATCTATTTTGTGCCACATTTTCTGCATGTTTGTGCTTCTTGTTGGTGATTTTGCTATTTGAAATCGCCTCCAAACAAAGTGTTGAGGTATTATTTAGTGCTTGTAAGCCTTGGAAGACTGTGATGCACTTTACAGAGGAAATATGAGTTAGATAACTTCGTTCAGGCATGAGTTGCAGTGCTGTTGGCGTGAGTTTAAAATGAAATAAACTGTCTTTAAACAGAAACACACATAAAACAAGGCAATATATCGTTCAGCTGACAAAAATGTTGTGACCAGAGGCTCACAGAAACCCAATCCTGTATGCCTCTTGGGACTCTATATTCCACTGAATGTATTAATTCAGTGTTCACAGAGACTTTATAGAACATTACTACTGTAGATAATGATAGTTGACTGTATTTTTTGGGGGGTGGTATAAGACCAATAAAATACCCATTAAAATGGGACTATTTTAATAAAGTAGTCTCTTTTCAGTAGAGTCATACATCAACATTCAGAATTTTATTGGGCTTCAAAGTATGTTTTTTTCTTTGTTGTTGTTTTTTTTTTGTTTTTCTGAGACAGGGTCTTTCTTGCTCTGTCACCCAGGATGTAGTGGCTCCATCTCAGCTGCAGCCTCTGCCTCCTGAGTTCAGGTGATTCTCCTCTCTCAGCCTCCTGAGTAGCTGGGACCACAGGTGTATATCACCACACCTAGCTAATTTTTGCATTTTTTATAGAGATGGAGTTTTGCCATGTTGCCCAGGCTGGTATCGAATTCCTGGGCTCAAGCGATCTTCCTGCCTCAGCCTTGCAAAGTGCTGGGATTACAGGCGTGAGCCACCACGCCTGGCCAAGTTTTTTTTTTTTTTTTTTTAAGAAACTCCTTATTTATTCATTTATTAATGCCTAAGTGACCATTCCTTTCTCATCAGATGTTACAGCATAATTTCACCCAGGAATATCAGTCTTTTATATTGTGTTTTATATTTATACTTAAAGTGTAATAAGTAACAGCCTTTAAGCCAAATGTTCTTAGGAAAAAAATAGCTGGCCAGGGATGGTGGCTCACACCTGTAATTCCAGCACTTTGAAGGGCTGAGGTGGGCAGATCACTTGAGCTCAGGAGTTCAAGACCAGCCTGGGCAACATAGTGAAACCCCATCTCTACCAAAAAATAAAAAAATAAAAAAAAATTAGCTGGGTGTGGTGGTGCGTGTCTGTGGTTCAAGCTACTCAGGAAGCTGATGTGAGAGAATCACTTGAGCCTGGGAGGCAGAGGTTGAAGTGAGCTGAGATCACGCCACTGTACTCCGACCTGGGTGACAGAGTAAGACCCTGTCTCAAAAAAAAAAAAAAAGAAAAAAAAGCTTACAAATGATTACTTCATTACGTAGTAAATGTATTACACATGCATACATATACATACTCTATTAAGAAACATTGTAAATGTATCTAAAATGGGAAGTGAGAATATATTTATCTGAAATATCAATGTCTGGAAACTATATTTAATTTTTAAAAGTCCTTTTTGTTTAAAAAATCATAATCACAACTTGTAAAGGCAAAAGTAGTACTCAATATATGTATCCTAAAGCAATATTTTCCTGCTGAGAGCCCTGACAGTAGGTAGGTTGAATTCAGTTACTGGATTCCAGATTCAGATGAGAAGTTACTCACAATCTCCTTTAATGTCTTGTTATATCTTGATATTTTATCATTTATTGACATTTAACTTTTCAACTCTCACCTCTCTAACCTTCAGCATTCAGAATCTACAGGTTTACGGTAAAGCAGGCTTCTTTAAAATATCAGTACGATTGACATTTTGGGATAGATAATTCGTTTTTTTGTTTTTTAGATGGAGTCTTGCTCTGTCGCCCAGGCTGGGGTACAGTGGTGTGACTTGGCTCACTGCAACCTCTGCCTCCCGGGTTCAAGCAATTCTCCTGTCTCAGCCTCCCAAGTAGCTGAGCCTCAGGCCTGCGCCACTATGCCCGGCTAATTTTGTATTTTTAGTAGAGACAGGGTTTCACCATATTGGCCAGGCTGGTCTTGAACTCCTGACCTCGTGATCCGCCCGCCTTGGCCTCCCAAAATGGTTAATTCTTTATTGTGGGAGCCCACTTACTAGATGACATTATACATACACATATACAAACATCCAGTTGCGACAATTAAAAATGTCTCCAGACATTGCCTATGTCCCCTGGGGTAAGGGGGAAGGAGCACCATAACCCCCACTTGAGAAGCACTAGCCTGAAGGGCATTGTTGATTGCTGCTATGTTAATACGCCACCACTTTTCCCTAGGATGTTTATCAGACTATTTCAAAGGTAAGTAAAACAATGTTTCTTTTTCTAGTCTGCCAGCAAATGAAGGCATAACCAGGTATGATGCTTATCTCACATTATTGTTAAAAGATGTGGAAAAGCAAACATATATATACATATATATTTCTTCCTGTTAAGCAAGAAGTGCTAACATACAGAATTTTAAATAGAGAAGTAAATATATACGGACATAAGAGAGACAGTCTATTGAAATTTCTCATAGTATACTTCCTTTTATATATATTATTTATATTTATATATTTATATATTTATCATAATATAGGTACTTATATATGTAATATAATACGAGAAATTTCAATAGATATGTCTCTTATGCCTCATTTTTAGTTATATAAACACATATATAATGTATATAAATATATATTTCATATTTATATTTATATATGTGTTTATATATATATGATTTTCAGGGACAGGGTCCCTTATGTATGTTATATATACATATATGTATAAATGATTTTTAGGGACAAGGTCTCACTATGTTGCCCAGGCTGGACTCAAACTCCTGGACTCAAACGATCCTCTCACCCCAGCCTCCCAAAGTCGCTGGGACTACAGGTGCCCGCCACCATACCTGGCTACCATAATATAGTTCTAAATGTGAAATCGAACTGAAAATAACCACATCGCATTAATTCATAGTTACAGATCATAAAAACGCGTGCTGTTTTTCCACTCAAGGAAACATTTTTAATTCGAAGATGGTAACTAGGTGTGCTCCATTTTCTCTGAGGGCAACGCATGAGATGTAAACTGAAAATAGAGGACTTAGCCAGATATGCTGGCTGTTTCCCAAGCATAGGAAAGCTGATCTATATCCCCTTCCTTCACCAGTGGCTCAGTGGCATGGTCTGGATGTAGGTGGCCTTGAAGACTAAAACGAACTTAGCCTGGGCATGGTGGCTCATGCCTGTAATCACAGCACTTTGGGAGGCCAAGGTAGGTGGATTGGTTGAGCCCAGGAGTTCAAGACCAGCCTGGACAATCAGGCAACCCCATCTCTACAAAAAATTTAGAAAAAATTAGCCAGGCATGGTGGTGTGTGCCTGTAGTCCCAACTACTGGGGAGGCTGAGGCAGGAGGATAACCTGAGCCCGGGAGGTCGAGGCTGCCACTGCACTCCAGCCAGGATGATAAGAGTGAGACCAAGAAAAAAACTGGTCTCACTTTACGCTAAACCTGCAGATTCTAAATGCTGTAGGTTAGAGAGGCAAGGCATGTACACTTGAAAAGTTAAATGTCAACAAATGATAAAATATCGAGATGTAACAAGACATCTCAAAACAAATTGTCTCAAAAAATAAAAAATAAAAAAAATTCTTGAATCATTAAAAAAATCCAATAACAATTTGAAGGTTTAAATAGTTAAAAAAATAAAAAATACAATGAGTGTAGACAAAAGAAGAGCAAAGAGTTCACACATTTCTTTGACTTTTTATTTTATTTTATTTTATTTATTTATCTATTTATTTATTTATTTGAGATGCAGTCTCACTCTGTTGTTTAGGCTGGAGTGCAGTGGCATGATCTCGGCTCACTGCAACCTCCTCCTTCCGGGTTCAAGCAATGCCCTGCCTCAGCCTCCCGAGTAGCTGGATTACAAGCGCTCACCACCATGCCTGGCTAATTTTTGTATTTTTAGTAGAGATGGGGTTTCACCATCTTGGCCAGGCTGGTCTTGAACTCCTGACCTTGTGATCCACCCACCTTGGCCTCCCAAAGTGCTAGGATTACAGGCGTGAGTCACCGTGCCCGGCCCATTTCTTTGACCTTTCTCCAATTTCTAGTTAAGTGGAATGACCAAACCAAAACCTTTTTCCACTAAAGATTCAAAGCATTGTATAGTGTTGCTTAATTCAACAAGGTTTCCTTCTGGTTATAGACTGAATGTTTGTGGCCTCCAAGGCCCATATGTCGAAGCCCTAACCCCCAGTATGAAGGTATTAGGAGGTCAGAAATTTAGGAGGTTTAGATGAAGTTGTGAGAGTGGGCCCCCATTATGGGCTTAATGGCCTGTTTATAAGAAGAGACCAGAAAGCTTGCTCTGTCTCTCTCTTTCTCCCCTTCTCCTTCCAGTCTCCTGCCACATTCCACGTGATGATACAGCAAGAAGTAAGCCATCTGCAAGCTGGTAGGAGGGTCCCTACCAGAACCTTACCCTGCTGGCACCCTGATCTCAGATATCCAGCCTCCAGAACTGTGAGAAATAAATGTCTGTTGTTTAAGCCAAGTCTATGGTATTTTATTATAGCAGGCTGCAAAGGCTAAGACAATCCTCTTAATGCTTACAACCAAAATGGATCTAATAGTTTCAACTGCAAATAAGACTATCAGAGAGCGAGTATCCATGGCAACCATCTCTTGCCAGTCCTTACTAGTTCCAAGGTTACGGCTTCCAGGTCTGCCTCCCTCACCATATGAAGAAACAGTCCCCACCTAATGTTGGATAAATCAATCTTTCATCTATTTTAGGAAAAGAGCAAATCATCTTATTCTGCAATTTTATCATGAATAACTCCATTTTATAAAAGATCATCTTTCTTGGATAAAACTTGTTATTCAAATAGTATTTTTGTTTTGTTTTGTTTTGTTTTCTGAGATGAGTCTCACTCTGTCATCCAGGCTGGAGTGCAGTGGCCTGATCTCAGCTCACTGCAACCTCCGCCTTCCAGGTTCAAGTGATTCTCCTGCCTCACCCTCCTGAGTAACTGGGACTATAGGCACTTGCACCATGCCCGGCTAATTTTTGTATTTTTAGTAGAGATGGGTTTCACCATGTTGGCCAGCCTGGTCTTGGTCTCCTGACCTCATGATCCACCCTCTTCGGCCTCCCAAAGGGCTGGGATTACAGGCGTGAGCCACCGCACCCAGCCAAATAGGTTGATTTTTAAGAGTGTATTAGGACAAGTAATTTGCTTTGCAAAATATTTTTCCATTGCAAAACAAACAAAAAAACCTTGTCATAGGGTTCCATTAAATATCAAGTTTCCCTGCATATTTAAATATGGCAGGTGTCATGTATTCTTTACCTGCATGTATTTCAGGCATGCATTTTTTCCCCCATTTTTTGGCATGTGTGTTTTCTGGGCACACTTGTTGGGAGGATATGAGAAACACATTCCCTAGACTCATGAACAATCTTCGGCAGTAAATGAGCAGAGTGGCATTATAAAAACAATGCAATCCAAGACCAGATGGGACCTATCTTCTCCATGAACTTGAGTACCAGTGAGTGGCAGATTGGTCCAGGTGACATTTAGTGTGTTAGCCCTAGAATTCTCTGTTAACAAAGGCCACTATTTTGGCCTAAAAAAAGGTAATATAACTTCTGAAAATCTACTTTGCTTTGGATGAATCTGGCTTCATTTAAATAAAATGAAGTGCTATTTTCAATGAGTAAGATTCCTCTAATCCTTTCTTACTCATAAATAAAAGAAATTGGAATGAATCATAAAAAAACTGCAATAACAATTTGAAGGTTTAAATAGTTAAAACAATCATATGTGCCATAAATACATTTTGGAGTTGAGTCAAATCACTCAAGTAGTTGAAACAATTTTTTTAAATTAGATAAAATAAATTACATTGACATTTCTACACAGAACGGATGTTGAGTCATGAGAACGGACTAAACCATGTCAATTATTCTCATGGCAAAGGGTGAATGTGTGATCCGGCTGCCTTACCTCCTATGGAGATGATGGCATCGAAGCCCTCATCCCTAAAGGGGAGATTAAGGTTGTCACATACCATGGCTTCACATCCTCTATCCCGGGCAATCTCTACCAGTGGCCCACAGTAGTCACAGCCCACGGTATGTACCTGGCTGTTCACTTTAAGATACTTTCCAGTCCCACAACCTATAAGAGAAAAACCTGCGTTACATGCTATCCTCAATGGAAAGTGTGAAATAGTTCGTCTCATAACAAGAAATATAATTAACTTTTTATATATATTTTTTGAGACAGAGTCTCCCTCAGTCACCCAGGCTGGAGTGCAGTGGCGCGATCTCGGCTCACTGCAACCTTTGCCTCCCGGGTTCAAGCAATTCTCTTGCCTCAGCCTCCCGAGTAGGTGGGATCATAGGCGCGTGACACCATGACCAGGTAATTTTGTATTGCTAGTAGAGACGGGTTTCTCCATGTTGGTTAGGTTGGTCTTGAACTCCCAACCTCAGGTGATCCGCCCGACTGGGCCTCCCAAAGTGTTGGGATTACAGGCGTGAGCTACCGCGCCTGGTCAACATTTTTTTTTTTTTAACTAACCAAGATAGAATACAACATGGTGTGAAAGTATTCACAAAAGCAAAAGAAAAGCCTTCAGCAAATACTTACATATTCTCATATAGAAGAGAGAAAGGCAATAGGAAAAAAATAACATTTATTGAATATTTAATGAGGTAATGTCCACAGGGGGTCAGTACACTGGCGCAACCAAGGCACGTTAGCTGGTCCACAGCAAGAAAAATAGTTCTAGTATCCCAGAGACCGTGTGTAGCCTCTAAGCTCACATCCATATTTCATTGTGTATATACGCATGTTACGGCCTTTATTCTCCTGTTGTCTCTCCAAAGATTCTTACCACTTGCTGACTGCAAAACAGACAACTGTCAACAACTTTTCAATTATTTATGCACTAAAACATGCCTTTCAAATTTTTAAAATTTGAACTTGAATTAGAAAAGAATTTTTAACATTGTTTTTATCCAATCTCTATTCATTGCTACATTTAAAATGATCTCTATGGGTCCAGTATACAACTCAGATTATAAAAGCTACTTTTTTCTTAAATAGACCATTTTTTTTTTTTTTTTTTTTTTTGAGACGGAGTCTCGCTCTGTCGCCCAGGCTGGAGTGCAGTGGCGCGATCTCGGCTCACTGCAACCTCCGCCTCCCGGGTTCACGCCATTCTCCTGCCTCAGCCTCTCCGAGTAGCTGGGACTACAGGCGCCCGCCACCACGCCCGGCTAATTTTTTGTATTTTTAGTAGAGACGGGGTTTCACCGTGGTCTCGATCTCCTGACCTCGTGATCCGCCCGCCTCGGCCTCCCAAAGTGCTGGGATTACAAGCGTGAGCCACCGCGCCCAGCCTTAAATAGACAATTTTTGATATTCACTTTCCAGCAGCAGAGACCTAAGTAATTCAGGATTTACAAAGCCCAAAGATTCAGATCATTGAGGTCTTACTGATGTTATGATTGAAGAAGGTAGTAACATGAATGAATAACCACCTTGAAACAAAGCCTTCTACAATCTAATACTGAGTATTATATTCTACCACAGATATGTAGTCTAATTCCTTTCCAGAAATATTAAAAGAAATCATTACAGCCTATATTTGTACCTATTGGCATTACCTATAAAATTTTTCTACCTGAAAAAATATCTACCACTGTTTAAAGATGATTAGTTTGCTGCTTCTGAAATACATCAGGACACTAATAATCCCTCCTTACTAGGCACTTTCAAAATTATTATGATACAATAAAAGCAAACTTAAGATTCATTAATGCCAGCTGAGACAGTGGAGAATATATTAATAAAAAATAAAATTTGGGGTCTGGCGCGGTGGCTCATGCCTATTATCCTAGCACTTTGGAACGCCGCAGCGGGTGGATCACTTGAGGGCAGGAGTTCGAGACCAGCCTGGCCAACATGGTGAAACCCCTCTCTACTAAAAATACAAAAATTAGCTGGGTGTGGTGGCAGGCACCTGTAATCCCAGCTACTCAGGAGGCTGAGGCAGAAAAAATCACTTAAATCCAGGAGGTGGAGGTTGCAGTGAGCTGGGGTAGCATCACTGCACTCCAACCTAGGTGATGACAGAGTTAGATTTTGTCTCAAAAAAAAAATAATAAAGAAAAAAGAAAACAATTGCAGCATTATTATTTCCATGTAAATGTGACCATATTATTTCTATGTAAATGTTTCTAAGACACAGTCGTGGTCTTAGAAACACCTTTGATCTCATAGCCACGTGGTTCCCAATAATGCTTATGAGAAAAAGTACCCACTATTTGAAGGCAATCATGGGGAAAATATAATTCACAAAGTATTTTAAAATTAAAATCCTGTGTATTTCAAAAGACGATGGTCCCATTTTAAGAAAAATAACCTTGCAACTCATTTGCTTTTTCATTGGCTCGAGGGATACTTTAGGAGAAATGAAAGGGAAAGTTACTTCAATGATATTAATAAAATCAGACTCATAGATCTTTAGAATGAGGAGGGCCTGTTCAGAGAGCATTTTGTAATAAGGAGGAAACAGAGGTCTTTTCTCCCGACAACGCTTCTAATGCCCTAGAAGTCTTGATTTGCTCCTATTCATTTCTAATGGCATTCATGTCTAAATCTTGAATTGAACGAAAAATGAATTTTAAATATTTTTTAATCCAATCTATTGTCTATTCATCAAACAGCTGATGATTTTAGCTAAGTGGAAAACCTAGCGACAAAAACCATTTCCTTTAGAAGACAGTCATATTATCATCTGTCTTTTCTTCTGCTCATCCCTTTGAACTTCTTTCTTTTTCATTTCTTTCTTCTTTAACTTCAATTTTATTAAAATGCATCTTTCATTTTGGAATGAAAACATGACCGTATTTATTGAATAGTTTAAAAAATGTATATAGTACAAAATTCAAAAGATACAAATTGGCAAAAAGATATTTACTAAAGATGTAGTTGTTGATTTGCACAGAGGTATTTAAGGAATATTATTTGTAAGACTTTTTTTTTTTTTTTGAAATAGGGTCTCACTATGTCACCCAGGCTGGAGTGCAGTGGCACCATCTCGGCTCACTGCAACCTCTGCCTCCCAGACTCAAGCTGTCCTCCTACCTCAGCCTCTCAAGTAGCTGAGGCTACAGGCATGTGCCACTATGCTCAGCTAATTATTTTTATTGTTGTTGTATTTTTTGTAGAGATGGGGTTTCACCATGTTGTCCAGGCTGGTCTTGAACTCCTGAGCTGAATGATCTGCCCGCCTCACCTCCCAAAGTGCTAGGATTACAGGTGTGAGATACTATGCCCAGCCTATTTGTAGTGTAATTTGTACTGGCAAAATACAACAAACAACATATGTTAAATGTTAATATGGCACTATTAGCATAGAATTCTAGGCAGCTTTTAATATTGGGTAGCTCTATAATAAATATAAATATGGAATGATTTCCTCAATATATTAAAAGTATAAAAAAACCTAGGTGTATAATTATAATTGTTTTTATAGCATACTACCATTAGTGTAACCAAAAAAGGGAAATTACCCATCACACACTCACAGACACAAATATGCTCATATTTACGGAAAACATCTCAAAAAGATCATACAAGAAGCTAATAGCATCAGAGGCCTCTCGTGTGGGTTGCTTGGTGTCAGGGACTGGGTTGGGAGAAGCTTTTACACTATGCATTCTTTTGTGCTTTGTTGCCAAACCGTTATCAGTGGGTTACCTATTAAAATACTTTTACACATTTTGAACTATTTGTTCACATCCTTTCACTGTTTTTCTTGTGACTTGTAGTTTTCCTTTTTTATTCTTTTGAACTTAATTCCTTTTGTTTGATGCTCTGAACCTTTTAACCAACATCTTACCATTTCCTACACCTACCCCACCCGCTTCGACACCCCAGCCCCAGGTAACCACCATTTTTATCTCTCCTTCTATGAGTCCAACTGTTTTAGATATCATAAATAAGTGAGATCACTGGGTATTTGTCTTTCTGTGCCTGGCTGATTTCACCTAGCATAATATCTTCCAGGTTCCTCTGTGTTGTCGCAAATGACAGGATGCTGGTCTTTTTTTACAGTGATATTGAAGAATGCTTAGTAGATTAAAAAAATTACCTGCCGGGCGTGGTGGCTCACACCTGTAATCCCAGCACTTTGGGAGGCCAAGGCCGGTGGATCATGAGGTCAGGAGATCAAGACCATCCTGGCTAACACGGTGAAAACCCATCTCTACTAAAAATACGAAAAATTAGCCAGGCGTGGTGGCGGGTGCCTGTAGTCCCAGCTACTAGGCAGGCTGAGGCAGGAGAATGGCGTGAACCTGGGAGGCGGAGTTTGCAGTGAGCCGAGATAGCGCCACTGCACTCCAGCCTGGGCAACAGAGCAAGACTCTGTCTCAAAAAAAAAAAAAAAAAAATCTAGATTTCTATGACATGTGTTGCAGATATTTTTACTTAGTTTGATTTTGGTCTTTTGAATTGTATGTCTGCTAGATTTTTGTCTTGTGGAAGTTTTCCATTTTGATAGGGTCAAAGTTACCTGTCAATACAGTTAATCGTCATAAATTACAGCTTCCATATTTGCAGTTAATCTACCTGCTGAAATTTATTTGTAACCCCAACAACAATACTACAGCCTTGCATGACCATTATTAGACTTATATACTCACAGTGCAGCAAAATATTTGAGTCACCTGAGACCCACATACCCAGCCTCCTTTTTTCAGCTCCCATACCGTAATTAAGTGTCCTTTCCATAATCTACTTAGGGCTACAATTTCTCCATTTGTACAGTTTTTACCGGTGATTTTGCTGTTTCAAATGGCCTAAGCCTGGGGCTGAAATACCGTCCAGTGTTCCTGAACATAAGAAGGCTGAGATGTCTCTGATGGACAAAATATATGTGTTAGATAAGCTTTGTTCACGAAAGAGTTATAGTGTGTTGGCCGTGAGCCCAATGTTTATGAAATAATGATATACAGTAAACAAGGTGTCTTTAAATAGAAACACATATGCAACAAGCTTATACATTGGTAAATTGACAAAAATTTTGTGACCTGAAGCTTACAGGAGCCTAATCCAATATTTCCCCTAAAAACAATGATTCAGTATTTGCCAATTCAGTGTTTATGATACATATATGAAATGTAAGTACTGTGAATAATGGCAATCAACTGTATATTCTTTTATGATTTCTTGTTGTGTGTGTATCATACATAGGCATTTTGCCTCTGAGAATATTTTAAATACAATCTAGTTGTCATTTAGTCCTTTAATGAGCTCATTTTCTTATACTTAAATCTTTGCTTCATTTGGAATTTATTTTGATGCAAGGTGTGAGAAAGTAACTCTCTGATTATATATGTTGTTATCGCAAAGCCATTTACTGAATACTTCCTTTTCCCCACTGATTTTAAGATCCTGGTACGTGGCTTACTTAGATTATAGGTGGTAAGAGTTCCAAACTCACTGCACATTCTGAAACTAGATTTATTATTTTTTAATTTACATGATAGAGATATTTTTCAAAGACTCCCAATTTCCATGTGACATGCACCCCTTCCCCAGATTCCACATTACTCATACCATCTTCAGCAAGCCACAAGTTCTGGTATGTCTGTTTCTCTTACCAGTATTTAGAATGAATATCAAACTAGACAGACTTTGCAACTACAGACTTACGACTCATGGGTGCAGTCAGCATGCAATTGCTAGAACGCAGTTTTAGGTGGGTAAGCCTTGAGTGAGATTCCAACCACATCTTAAGTCTTAGTCCTAGATCTACTAAGCTGTGCTTTACCAGTTCTTGATTTAGGAGCATACTGAACCAACGTCCTCCAGACAAATAAGTTATTATTAAAATACTGTCTAATTAAAGATACACTCCTATAATGAAACACCTATAGAATAATTAAAGGAAAGGACCCATGAGATTCATAAGATATTACTGGACCTCTTCCATAATCCCACAATTCTATAGAAGGCATGTGAGCCACCCAAAGTGAGCCACCAGCAGAGAACACGTGGCAAATGTGAATATCTTTAAATTTACAGCAGTCGGTTTCACAAGCCATCATTTCCATCCTGATTTATTCAATCAGTGTCAGCTCCGTTTTGGTGGAGGATGTACACAAAGGCCCTGAAAAGCCACTGTCTAAATGTAAAGTTTGAGGCCAGGCACGGTGGCTCAAGCCTGTAATCCCAGCACTTTGGGAGGCCGAGACAGATGGATCACCTGAGGTCAGGAGTTCGGGACCAGCCTGGCCAACATGGCAAAACCCCGTTTCTACTAAAAATACAAAAATTAGCTGGGCGTGGTGGCGGGTGCCTGTAATCATAGCCATTCAGGAGGCTGAGGCAGGAGAATCAGTTGAACCCGGGAGGCGGAGTTTGTAGCAAGCTGAGATTGCACCACTGCACTCCAATCTGGCTGACAATAGTGAAACTCCATCTCAAAAAAAAAAAAAAAAGTTTGAGAAAGTTTTTTGTTTGCTGCTGACTTGACTGTCTGAGTTTCTGCTGTACAATAAATATTCTAGGTACTGGCATGCCAAGGGTGCAATTTCAAGATTCCTGTTAGAACAAAAATGAAAAATGAATCTGAAAAGCAAAGGCTCAATGGAAGGTATTTCATGCTACATGGCCCAATGCTGGGTTACCTATGTCAGCAATGAGGCTGCCTGGTTACCTATGTCAGCGATGAGGCTGCCTGGCTTCTGCTCTTGCAGGAACTGGCGGACACGAGGCCAGGCTTTGCTCTGCAGGTCGCTGAAGTAAGGGGCTGTGCTCTCGTACACATTGTGCACATGCTGCTTCTCCAGCTGGGCGGCTTCATGATCCATCCTGGAGAAAACAGGACCAACCCAAGGCATGCAGGTCAGCCTATGCATCATAGACGGCTGAAGGAGGATGCAGATTTCCTAAAATCTGGAACCTAAAACTGCAAAAGTCGTGCTGTTTACACACTTTCTTATAAGCTGCAAAGAACAATACCTCCACTGTAACCTTGCCATAGTTGCCAAAAGACTAGCAAATGCATGGTTTTTATCTGCTATGTTAAAGAAAACAATGAGCTAATTATTTGTTTGAGAATGAGCTATTTATTGTGTAATAAGTTCCTGTACAAGATGAATTCTTAATTTTGGAAGCATAGCCAAAATTCTTACCAAATGGTTTACTTTGGATAAGACCACTGTATGATGCTAAATAAATTTCACAATTTCATAACAGGTAGCTCACCATATCAACCACATAACAAAGCCCTGTTAATTCTCCCTTTTTAGTGTTTTGGTTCCAGCCATGTCTCTATATCACTACTGCTTTCATTTTAGTATAGGTGCCCATTTCTTTACTGAATTACTTCAAGAGCTGGCAAACAGTTCTCTTGCCCTTGAATGCTTTTCCCAATTTCAATTACATCATAATTATTTTTGTAAAATACAGGACTGGTTGTGTTGCTTCTTATTATTTATTTTTAATTTTTGTGGATACATAGTAGGTGTATATATTTATGGAGTACATGAGATGTTTTGATACAGGCATGCAAGGCGTAATAATCACATCAGGGAGAATGGGGTGCCCATCACCTTGAACATTTATCCTTTATGTTACAAACAATCCAATATACTCTTTTAGTCATTTAAAAATGTACAAATAAATTATTTTTTTACTAGAATCACCCTGTTGTGCTAGCAAATACTAGGTCTTATTCTATTTTTTTGTACCCATTAACCATCTCCACCTCCCTCCCACCTCCCCACTACCCTTCGCAGCCTCTCGTAACCATCCTTCTACTCTCTATATCCATGAGTTCAATTATTTTAATTTTTAGCTCCCACAAACATGTGAGAACATATGAAGCCTGTCTTTCTGTGCCTGACTGATTTCAGCTAACATAATGACCTCCAGTTCCATCCATGTTATTGCAAATGACAGGATTTCTTTTTTTTTTTTTTTTTTTTTGAGATGGAGTCTCGCTCTGTCGCCCAGGCTGGAGTGCAGTTGCATGATCTTGGCTCACTGTAACCTCTGTGGCAAGTTCCTCCAGGCCGTGGGCAGGTCTAGAGGTGCTGTCTGGGAGCCAGGGACTGGAGTCAAAAACCTTAGAAGTCTACTTGGTGTTCTATTGTACTGTGGCTGAGCTGGCACTCAAGCCATGAGATGCAGCCCTTCCCACTCTTCCCTCCCCTTTCCAAAGACCCCTTCCCTACTGTGGCCGAGCTGGTACCTAAGGTGCAAGGCAAAGTCCCCTTTCCTTGTCCCTGCACTTTTCTTAAGCAGGAGTCTTGCCCCATAGCCACCACAGCTGGGAATGTGCTGAGTCTCATCTGGAGCCAGCAAGACTCAGAGTCTCACCCAAGGCCCACAACGTACTACTTGGGTATCACTGCTGGTTATTCAGGGCCCAAGGGCTCTTTAGTCAGAAGGTGATGGGTCCTGCCAGGACTAGGTCCTTCCCTTCAAGACAGCAGGTTGCCTTCCGGCCCAGGGTGTGTCTAGAAATGTCAACTGGGAGGTAGGGCCTGGACAGAGGGCCTCAGGACACTCCCTGGGCCCTATCCTACCGCAGCTGAGGTGGTATCCAAAATACAAGACAGAGTCCTCTTTATTCTTCTCTTTCCTCTCCTCTCCTCAAGCAGAAGGAAGGGCTCTCTTTTGCAGCCAGGAGCTGTGCAGCCTGGGTTGGGGGAGGGGTGATGCAAGCACTCCCTTACCAGCCCTAGCTGGTGTCTTAGTAGGTGGCGTTCCCTCCTCCCCACCTAGTCCACGGGCTCTGAGGCCAGTTCAGCAGGAGGACTCACCTAGGAGCTGCAGTCCTTGTGGCCTAGACTGCCTTTCAAGTTTATTTAGTACCCCAGATCCCTTTAGCCTACAGTGGTGAGGCCTGCAGGCACTCAAGTTCAGACTGCTGGGATGTGCAATTCCCCTCTGGCTAGGGCTGATTTAAATGCTCCCTCTGTGGGCAGGTGCTAGCTGAGTTCAGCCACGTGGTTTTGCTTTCTACTGTGACAGGGCAGCACTGAGTTCAATACAGTGTTTCACAAATGCAGCGTTCTGCCTCCCCTAAGCACATAGTCTCTCTCCATGCCACATGGCTACTGCCAGGGGGTTGGAGGAGGGATGGCATGGGCAATTCAAGACTGTCTTGCTCACCCTCTTCAGGGCTTCCTTTACTGATATGAAGTCAAAACCAGGCACTATGAGTGCTCTCCTGATTTTTGGTTCTTATGTAGGTGCTTTTTTTTGCGTGTTAACTTTGGTCCTTGTCGGGAGGGTGGCGGAGCGGGGACACACCATCAGTGGAGCTTTCCATTTGGCCATCGTGCTCCACGCTACCCCCTCAATTCTTACCTTCAACTTCTTCAGAGGCATTTTACAGCTTGTCCCATTGGGTTCAGCTGGCTTAGGCAGGCTCATAAGGCTCTTTCTGATCTGGCCTCACCAGACCTCTTAAGGGTCATTTCTCACCATCTTTCCTCAGCATTAGCCATAATACCCAATGACCCATTGTTTCTCAGCGGTGGCACATACGCTCTCATCCAGGGGCCTGAACAGATGCTGTGCTTTCCCTGGCTAAATTCTAGTCATTCTTGGAAAAGGCATCACCTCCTCCAGGAAGGCTTCCCTGACCTTCAAGGCAGGATAAGGGCAACAGGAAAGGAGTAAGAAAAGCACAAGAGCAGGTCCCGTTTTGGGCTTAACCCTGTAATTATTCTATTCTATTTTGGCATGTGAGTGAGTGGTATCCCAGGGAAGTGGCCAGGGCTTGGGTTGTGGCTTTTACCTATCAGTATGAAAGTATTTTCAATCATTTAAGAACCCATTTGGCCCTACTGATGGCTATCAGCTATTGCATCCCATGCATACCTCTACAGGGATCACGGAGTCCTGTAATCGTTGAATTTAGATAAGATATTTTTCTCTGGCAAAGTCTGCTGGAAGACCCTGGAGAACAAAGACTTGTCTTGTTTAATACTGAGTCCACAGCACTTAGGACACAGCAGACCCCCAGCAAATGATCAAATAAATACACATAACGAGAACGGAATCTGGCTCTGAGTACAGAGGGTAGTATTGGCTTTGGTTAGCAGAGGGAGTGATCACCCTGAGGAGCTGGGGGAGGGAGGGGACCCTACACCTGCAAACTGGCAGATGGGAGTGTAACTGGAGAGAAGATACTGTCCCTGGACAGCCTCTGTCCCAGCACCTCTACCCCTATCCTGGGGAGTGGGAAGTACTTGGGTAAGATGGTATCTGCCAAGTTACTTCCCTGTATGGAGAGAGACTGTCAGATTATGCAAATATTGTTTCTTATTTGCTCACCCACCAGTTTTAGCATCTACCAGTGATTCTTGCCCCAATTATTACTACAAGTATCACCAAATGATGATAATATAATTCCATCATTCCTTCCGTTTCAAGGAAGCGCTGTTCAGGATTTACTCTTAAAATGTAATAGGTTGTCTTTAATCAGTATGAACCAACCCACAGCCCCTGCAAAAAATCCTAGCAAACTCCTAACTGTGTATAAATCTAATTTGTGAGGTCTGACTAAACTTCCACCCAAATTGAAACAGCTTATGTTGCACCTTCAACTGAAATTTACAAAGTAAACATATGGCTGGCTATAACTGCCCACACAAGAGAAAAACAGAAACACTGTGTGCTTTTCATTTAAATCAAAATCTCAGTAGATTTTAGTCTATTTACGTTTCCCCTTTCTCAAGGAGTCAATCAAGCAATAAAATTTAGAGAACACTAGAACAAGTAAGTTTTTCTTTATTGCACTTGCAAATGTTAAGCAGTAACCGACATAAACTGGGTTCCTTGCAATATGCAGTTTAAAAGTGACTCCAATTTCAAGCTCAGAATTTGTAATATCTGAACAGCACCCCCTGAGATCTTTCCCTAAGTTTTCTATGGCCTCTACTATCAAGTAACGTAAGAGTTATTTTTAAGTGTATAAGCAATATGAATCCATTTTGTTTTTCTGATATTTTACAGTTAACTTTATAAACACTGCAGATTTAAATTTCAAATGCTGTGGATTTAAATTTCCTACAATAGTTTCGACATGAATTTTATGTATACAAGCAAATTCCTTGTGAGTTTGAAAGTGTGACTAAGGTAATAAGACTAGTACTAAAACAAGAGCATGGGATTCCAGATGAAGCGAGAGATAAAGGGTTTGGATTAGCCAGGATTCCTAATCTGTGTGCTGTCAAATTCCAGACCCATAAAATAATCCACATAAAAAGTCAGTGTTTAAAGCCTCACATTGTGACCCTCCTTTGAGATTCAAAATGCACACCAGCACACTACGAGTTTTGAAAAATCTTGGAGAAAAGAGTCCCGATTGATGTTTTTAAAATCTGGCTTTTTTCTCAGAATTATTGGGTCTGTAATACTCTTTCTGTCTTTAAACACCTCTTGTCTTTTTAGGAAATAATATTCTGCAGAAGACAGTTTGGAAATGTTAATTTAACGTTTTCCAATTTAAGAAAGTCCCCAACACAAAGGAAGCATTTTTCCTGAGCATTCTTTTCCATTCATGTAGTTTTAGCGAAGTATGTTATCTATAAATCATAACTTCTAAGATGGTTTATAAAAGACTAAAAGTATGAGATGGTAAACATTTTAACTAGAAAGTCAGAAGGATGCGCATCAGAGTTGCTCATCACTGTCCATCCAAGAGAACCTGCTTCTGAGCGTTGTGCCTCCTCTTTCCAGGGATCCCCGCCTCACTGAGTGGACCCAGGTTGAAAACCAGACCTACAGGGAACAAGTCCATGGGTGAGACTGACCCAATTTTGAGACTTTGAACTAAAAGACCTGAGTAGTCAGATGACCGCACGTGGTTAGTTGCAATCACTTGGAGTCTGTGTTAGGGAGTCCATTTTTAGCCATGCACATACGGATGAACCAAAAGAATATTTTTCTGCAAAATAAATGTAGCTGTAGGGAAAGAAAAACAAGGTGAGAATCCGTGATGCTTCATAACACGGCGGGGGGGAAAGGCAGAAGGACTGGGGAAGTCCAGTAGACGATATTCTATTTCTAGTCCCTATGTGGGCTCTAGACAGGGTCTCAGGGTCACTCAACTCCAAGAAACCTGTTCATTTTAGAGTACCAGCCTTGCGTCCTGAGGTACTTCATTTCCTAACCTTGTATCTCAAATGCATACCCTGTTCTAGCCCTAAAATATTCTTCACTTGAACTCATTTCTGTTTCTTACAACCACACCTTTCCCAAGGCAGGCAAACTGCTTTTTTAATTAACATTTTGAAATGATTATTTTACACTTTAAATAACTAGTGTGCAAGGATGCTGACACATAACGTTGTAATATCTTACCTTTATTGCTACTTTTCAAGCAACTTGTAAAGCTTACAATGTAATCTTGAAACAAACCCCCAAAACTGAATGCTAACAATCAAAAGAAGTCGTGAATATGATGACAAAAACATAAATGAAACTGAGTAGACAAAGATACAACTAACTTTGCCAGGGGGAAGTTGATGTAGGCACAGCAGAGGAGACCTCAGACATTGAATCATCTTTGTTCCTTCCCTTGCCCCACAAACTCTGCCTATTTCTAGCATTTATTTCTTGGAGGATGGAAGAGAGGACAGAAAGTGACAGAAAACTAACAGGAGAGTTAGTGGCCTGGCATGTTTCCCAAGGCTAGAAAAACAAAGAGAAGGACATTGGCAGTTCCTGCTTCTAGCAACAGGGTTCTATTGAGAAGTCACAAATGTTTAGTTTTCCTGCCCTGGGCATGTGATTAGGCTAACATTTTTCTACCTACTTGAATTCAGGTAAACCCTATGTGACTTGCTATAGCATAAATGTCATCTGAAAAGATCAGGATTACCCCAGTGTGTTGCTTCCCAAGTTCCCTATCCCTTATGTCTGCAATGAAATGTTCCTTATCCTGGAGGCATCAGCCTGGGTCCTCAGAGCTCTTGATGGAGAGGTATCATGGGTATTCTAATCCCATCCACCAAAAGGAATAAACAGCTCCGTTCATCATATGAACTGCAGAATATCTAGATCATGAGAAAGTAAAAAGTATACATCAGTTTTTATTAGATGGCAACTTGTTACCATTTACGTTTCCCCCTTTTTTCTTTATAAAGATTAAAAGTTTTCTTTCTTGTAGGGATATATTATAATAAAATTGAGGGAAAACTGGATACAGTTTTGCACCCTACTTTTTTGAACTTAATACTGTGAGCCAAGTGGCAACTTCTACCTACAGTCTTCTCCACCTTCTCAAAGAAATATAACCTCCACACTCCCTAATTCCACAGCACTTGAAATATATCATGTGCTGTAAAGTATTATAATGGCTTAAGTATTTCTACTAGATTCTGAACTTCTAAAGAAGAAACAAGATTTCATACACATCTTTGGTTAGGCCATAGTATCTAGCACTGGGCCTAAATGTAATAGGTCTAAATACGTTTAGTGAATTCATGAATGACAGAACTCTAGCCAATTAAACAATATTTATTTAAAAATTTTAAATCATATTTTAACAGTTTTATTTAGGTATAATTGACATATAACAAACTGCATGTATTTAAAGTATATAATTTGATGTTTTTATGTACATATGTGTGTGCGTATGTGTGTATGTAAGTGTGAAACCATCAAGACGCTCAAGATAATGAACATATCCTTCCCCCAATAAATCACCCCTCCCATCTTCCCCCACCCTGAACAATCTTTCTTTTTTTTTTCTTTTCTTTTTTTTTTTGAGACGGAGTCTCCCTCTGTCACCCAGGCTGGAGTGCAATGGCATGATCTTGGCTCACTGCAACCTTCGCCTCCCAGGTTCAAGCGATTCTCATGCCTCAGCCTCCTGAGTAGCTGGGATTACAGGTATGTACCACCACGCCTAGCTAATTTTTGTATTTTTTACTAGAGACGGGGTTTCACCATGTTGGTCAGGCTGGTCTTGAACATCTGACCTCATGATCCACCCGCCTTGGCCTCCCAAAGTGCTAGGATTACAGCGTGAGCCACTGCACCCAGCCCCTGAACAATCTTTCTTAATGCTATGTTTCTGGGTAAAGAAACAGGGATAGAGAGGTGGACATTGACATATATATCCAACAACCACAATTTCAAAGGGAACTTTGAGTTTTTGATGTGTTGACAAATAAAAGTAAAAAGGTTTTTTCCCAAGTTTTTCCAACTTCTTAGTGATCACTGGAAAGCTACGCACATATTCACACCCAGAGGCAAATAGCAAAAATATTCCGAGGAACTGAAAAGGCTTCCAGGGAAAAGGTTTTTCTACTGCCTCATCAAGGAGATAAGACTCTGCACTTGACCCACAGGAATCTAGTGAACTCTCAGAAGGCTTTGTTTTGTCCCCAAGAGTGGGTCCTTGTCCCCAGGGAGGAGGTGCTATAACTAAACGTCCTCAGGACGGTGCTTTTTATACCCGCTTCTCCTAAGAAGTTAGCACAGAGACCGGGGTAATAGGCTATAAGCACTTAGCCCTATCATCAGAAGGGATTTCTCATTTGTTTGTGACGGGAACTTCCATTACCTCTATCTTGAGTTTCTTTCTGTACCACAATTTTCCCTGTAGTGAGTCCTCTATGTTTTAGCTCAATGGAAAACACACGTGGCTTTAAAACAGTTCTTTCTCCAAATACTGACATACATTTATGAATTAAAACCTCTTTCTATCATATAGAGCAATAAAGCTTTTAGAGGAAAATACAGAACATCTTCATGACCTTGGAGTAAGTAAAAATTTCTTACAAAGGGTCATATAAAGTGCTAACCATAAAAGGAAAAGTAAAGTAGACTACATTAAAATGAAGACATCATGAAGAAGGAAAATTCAACCCAGAGTGTGAAGAAGTATTCATAGTACATACCATCAATCCCTATATTAGTCCATTTTGTGTTGCTGTAAAGGAATACCTGAGGCTGGGTAACTTATAAGGACAAGCAGTTTATTTGGTTCACGCTTCTGCAGGCTGTACAAACATGGCACCAGCATCTGCTGGGATCCTAGTGAGGCTTCAGGAAGCTGTTACTCATGGTGGAAGGTGACTGAGGAGCACGTGTGTCACAAGGTCAGAGAGGGAGCAAGAGAGAGGGGAGGAGATGCCAGGCTCCTTTAAACAACCAGCTCTCGTGAACTGATAGAGCAAGAACTCAACCATTACCACGAGGAGGACCCCAAGCCATTCCTGAGGGATCCACCCCCATAACTCAAACACCTCCCAATGGTCCCCACCTCCAACATTTGGGGTCACATTTTAACATGAGATTTGGAGGGGACAAACATCCAAATGATATAAGTTCCATAAATATCATATTAAAAGGGAAGTCCACAAAAGAATACACACTGTAGGATTCCATTTATGGAAAGTACAAAAACATGAGCCCATAGATGGATCAGAGAAAGTAAAAAATAAAATAAAATAAAGAAGGTAAAAAAACAGATAAAACAAATGTGGGCCATTAGAAGTGGGATAGAGGCTGCCTGGGTTAGCACCTGGCAGGGAGCACTGGGGGTCGGGAGGTGGTCCTGGGGTGCTGGTAATGTTCTGTTTCTTGATCTGGGCTTGGGTTACATGAGGGCACTCAGGCTATGAAAAATTCATTCACTTATTTGTACATTTATGACATATGTACTTTGGTCCACGTATATTTCAATTAAAACCCCCTTTTGCTTTGAGGCAATTGCCTGTTATGTACTTTAAACCATGTTAGGGAACTTGAAACTGAGCAGAGTATCCTCTCTCATCTGTGTTCTGCCATTCCCATGAAGGATGAATGCCATCCAGCCAGTGCCTTCCAGGCAGCTAGAAACTGGAGATCACTGGGTTGAAAGTTCAGGTGAAATGTCAAAGCAGTATCCCCATTCAATAAGATTATGTCACAGTATGTACAGAAACTGCTCAGAGAGTTTTAGCTCAGAAGAAATCTAACTGAAGAAATAAGTAACTTAAATGAGATAATGTCCAATGCCAGATTATCCAGTAACCAGCCAAGAATAGAGTCCATTTGCTTCACTAAAGAAGTTGTTTCAGTTAGGGCAGCAGGTAAGTGACTCATCAGTATGATGAGAGGAAGGAAATTCATTTTACCTACCTTATATTTGTGATCTTAATACACGTTGAATAGCTTTACTCAATAACTCAAAGTGAAATTAAGGATGAATTGTGCCAGCCACAGCTTCCAAGTAGCACAACTATAATAATGTATGAGGATTACTGATCTCAATAAATAGATGGGAACATAAATTGTGTAAAGGTCCAGGAAGGAGGCTACATGATCCTCAGCTTATAGTAGCAGGTAGTTGCTATTGATGCTTACCTTCGTTCTCTAATTATCTTGCTGTTTCATGGTTACTGTTACTCGTTAAGACAATTCTCAGTTACTTCAGTACCTTATGAAAAATGTATGGACAAGTTAGTGTCCTCATTTATTACTCTCATGTGGATCATCTGTAATATTTAGTCTACTGTTTATGTGGCTCTTTATATGTGCAGTTATTGGAAAAATCTGCTGAGCTTTTTATTCTGCAGAGAATAAAGTCTGTCTGAAAAATGTTATAATATTTATAAGCCTTAGAACCTAAGACAACAAAGACTTGGGCCTAACTGGTATCTGGGTGGTTAATCTCCCGAAACACACACAACTAATAGAAGAATCAGTGTTCCCTCCAAAAAAGCCAAACCCAAAACAAAAACAACACAAAGAAGACAAAAATATGTATCAGTAAAGTTTTCTTTATAAAAATCAAGAAAAGGATCAAGACAGAATTACAAGGAAAAGAAGAAAGAAACCAGGGGATGTGAAAGGAGAAGAAACGGGGAAATCAATATATGTATTGAATGATTATCATGCAGTTCATGTATGTTAGTGCAAAGAAAGCCAGAAACGGAGAATAAGGAAAGCACACAAAGAGCTAAGAGCTATAACTTAATACATATAAAGAATAGAGACAAGAAAAGAAAAGGTAAAAAATATATAATTTTATATATATTTGTTTATATCTACTCCAATTACCACTCAAACTAGATTTATATAATCAAATATCAATTGCTCATATAACTTTTTACACATTTATCACTAATGGAAATTACATTTGGACAACTTCTAACTGCAGCTGAAACTTGCTTGAACCTTTGTGTTAAGAAACTAAAATCCAAAATAATGCCAAAGGATAACAATTCTTGCTCTAGAAAGTCTAGAGTTGTACTGTGTTGCAGTTTATTATGTTCATTTCCACAGTATTAGGAAATTATTAAAAAGGGAAATTTTCATGAGCCCTCTGTGTGTGTAGGCTGACACATCTTCAAATGAATGCATGAGAAGTTAGGAACTGCACCTTGGAACTCAGCCTAGAAGCGTAGGCAAGATTTGAAAATGTTCTTTTCAGCCAGGCGCGGTGGCTCACGCCTGTAATCCCAGCACTTTGGGAGGCCAAGGCAAATGGATCACCTGAGGTTGGAAGTTCGAGACCAGCCTGACCAACATGGAGAAACCCCGTCTCTAGTAAAAATACAAAAATTAGCCGGGCATGGTGGTACATGCCTGTAATCCTAGCTACTCAGGAGGCTGAGGCAGGAGAATTGCTTGAATCTGAAAGGCGGAGGTTGCAGTGAGCCGAGATTGCGCCATTGCACTCCAGCCGGGGCAACAAGAGCGAAACTCCGTCTCAAATAAAATAAGAAAATGTTCTTTTATTGTCATTTAAATTGCACTTGCAAGAAGAATCAATTCAAGGGTTCCCCAAAGGTGGACAAGCCACTGTGCTTTTAAGGTTCTCTTAGCCTGCTTTTCAGGGAAAGTAGCAAACTTGAGAATTCCAACATAGCTAAGGTATAAATTAAGTCACCTTGGGGCACTTGATGTGTTTGAAGAGCGGACCGCTACAGAAGGGAAGAAAGGAAAGGGAGAAAGAGAAAAGACACTTAATCCATGTAGCTAGAGGGATGCAGGCATAAAGGTATTGCCTAGTCAATACCTTCTAGTCAGTATCAGTATCTTCTTAAAAAATAAAAAAGCTTCTAGTTAATATCAGTATCTTTTAAAAAAAATAAAAAAGACATTAGTTTGAAAGAGCAGAGGGTCCATCAGAGGTAGCAGTGAAAGGAATTGTGGAGATCTAAGATTCTGGGGAATATCTGATCCGTTCCCAAGCCTAAGACCATGCACACACATATGACCACTATTTGCAATCGCAGATGTTTTAGAGATTAAAATACTTTTAAAATCCTCTGTTTGTCCTCTGTTCCTTTGGGGAACTGCATCTCTCTCAGACCCGAAGTGTCAGCGGGGCCTGCCAGGCACACTGACAGTGGCAGTGGGGTGGGCACATGATCCAATCTTGGACAGTTATTCTCTCTCGCCTGGGAAATTGACAAGAGGTTGGAGCAGAACTGCTGATGGCTCAGCCCTGAAGAAAAGATCCTCATACCTCATCCCAAGTTGTAACTTTCCCGAGGTTTGGTTTCCAGCAGTTCCTTTTATTGTGCCAGCTACTTAGGCACTCCCAACAAATCCTCCTTCTTGCTTTAGTTCATTTTGACATGTATAGCCAAAGGACTAAAGTATTACAAACTTGAATGCTTCTTCACAACCACAGCATGTACCCCAGTGGGGGCCACAGTGAAAGAGATGTACCATGGCCACTAGGGTTGCCAACAGGACTCATCACAAATGGATGAAGAGACTCTTGTTGGAGCAAAAGAACCTACTGAGATGGCAATGTGCTATTGGAATGCCAGCCTAGAAGATCAAAGTTGTCACAGTGCTGGCACCTTTGCCCCCTTTCTGTCTTTCTGTTTGTACCGCCATCCCCTAGTATCTCAGCTAGTCTAACTGGTCTGTCTGTTCCTCTTGCTGTCTCTGCACCCCCCACATCTATCCCCTCTAATATATTCATAATGATGGGAGTTGGCAACACAACCTTCTCTGTTAATGTCCACTTGGCTGGAGACACGACAGATTCCTGTAGTAAAAGGTAACTGCGTAGACCACATAGCACGCGTGCCATTCCTGTTTTACTGGCTAAAATTCATGATTTTTCTTCTATGAATTCAACGAAAGTTGGTTAGAATCTGTATTTCACGGCATTGCAGGGTTAATTTTTCTAAACAACCCATTGGATAATATTCACTCCTTCTTGAAAGCCCTTCACGGGACAGCACCTGCACTCCTCAGTCTGTCATGAAAACCCTCCCTGACCTGGTCCAGTCCACTTTTCCAGTCTTATATCCTGAAACTACAGTACCTCAAACTCTCAGCTCTACCCACACAAATCTACTCACTTTTTCCCGAGTGAGACTTGCTCAGGACCTTATTCAGGTCTTTGCTGAAGCCAGAGTCTATCCTCTCTCACCTGCAATGTTCTCCTATTACTTCCTCCTGCCAAAATCTTCCGGTCTGCAAAGTCTAGCACAGTTTCTTCCTCCTGCATAAAGGATTCATGGATAACTACAGATAAAAATCATCCAACCCAGGACTTATTATTATTATTATTATTATTGGAGATGGAGTCTTGCTCTGTCTCGCAGGCTGGAGCGCAGTGGCACCATCTCTAAACACTGCAACCTCCGCCTCCTGGGCTCAAGCAATTCTCCTGCCTCAGCCTCCTGAGTAGCTGGGACCACAAGCGCACGCCACACGCCCAGCTTGTGTGTGTGTGTGTGTGTGTGTGTGTGTATTTCAGTAGAAATGGGGTTTCACCATGTTGCCCAGGCTGGTCTCAAACTCCTGAGCTCAGGCAATCCGCCTGCCTTGGCCTCCCAAAATGCTATAATTACAGGTGTGAGCCACTGTGCCTGGCCCCAGGACTTCTATACACTGCAAATTTATTATCTCTATCACTCTTGGGGCATTTTTCCACATACTGTCATGAACTTTCAGCTCTGTATATGTTCCCAACTAGATGATAAGTTTTTGGAGGGCAGAGATGGAAATGTGGTGGTTTTATATATCTATATCTATGTCTCATCTGTACATCATGGAGCCTAGGATAGTGCAGAACACAGAGAGTCACTCAATAATTAATTGTAGAGCCAGTGAATCAAGGAGCTGTTTCTTAGCTCCCTCTGCAAAACAACAATACTTTACTCTGTACGAGCTGGTCCTTGACTCTTTGGTCATAAATCCTAAAGAGCCAGCTGTGAGTCAATGGGCACTGGGAGGAAAGCAGAACTAAGACTGAGCTTTTCCAGTTTTATTTTGTGTTTTCTGATTTGCTGCCCCAGAGGTCTGTTGTTGTTGTTTTTGAGACAGTCTTGCTCTTCTCGCCTAGCCTGGAGTGCAGTGGCGCGATCTCGGCTCACTGCAACCTCCGCCTCCTGGGTTCAAGCAATTCTCCTGGCCCAGCCTCCCGAGTAGTTGGGATTACAGGCGCCTGCCACCATGCCTGGCTAAGTTGTCCATTTTTAGTAGAGACAGGGTCACCATGTTGGCCAGGCTAGTCTTGAACTCCTGACCTCAGGTGATCCTGCCTCGGCTTCCCAAAGTGCTGGGATTACAGGCATGAGCCAACGCACCCAGCCAGTCTGTATTATAGGTACAATCTAGGCATACAATGGTCACTTTTTCATAACTAAAAAGAAATACAAATATTGGAAATGGCTCTCCTATTGTAAATGCCACAGAAGACACAGAATTAAAAAAGACAGAGCATAAAATTCTGCTTTAAATTTCAAAGACATACTTAAACTACAATTCTAAAGTGAAAATGCAAGTTGGTCAGAACAGTTAAAAGACAATTTATATTATAAAAAAGACCTGATTACAAAATGCATAGCTTTTTAATTTTACTTTCTTTTTTTTTTTTAAATATCTCAGGAAATCTTTTTTTTTTATTATTATTATACTTTAAGTTTTAGGGTACATGTGCACAATGTGCAGGTTTGTTACATATGTATGCATGTGCTGTGTTGGTGTGCTGTACCCATTAACTCATCATTTAGCATTAGGTATATCTCCTAATGCTATCCCTCCCCGCTCCCCTCACCCCACAACAGTCCCCGGTGTGTGATGTTCCCCCTCCTGTGTCCATGTGTTCTCATTGTTCAATTCCCACCTATGAGTGAGAACTTGCGGTGTTTGGTTTTTTGTCCTTGAGATAGTTTGCTGTGAATGATGCTTTCCAGCTTCATCCATGTCCCTACAAAGGACATGAACTCATTATTTTTTATGGCTGCATAGTATTCCATGGTGTATATGTGCTAATTTTACTTTCTAATACATGCAACTTCACACTTAACATCTATATATCATTTCCAAGTACAAATGATATTGTAAACTTTTGTGTGATAAAAATCTCATTTACAAATATGTTTAAGTCCTACAAAAGTATTTTGCTTTGTAAAAATGCTAAATATGTTCTTATAATTTTTACATACCCTGTACAACTACTTTCAAATACTGTTTTCCACCTCGTGCAAAAATAAATTCCAACTTACTTTATATCACATTGTCATAAATTTAAAATTATAGGGACTGGGAAGAATTAGGTTCACTGAAGATGCACATTGCTAAAAACACCTCAGGGTATGTGAGTTGCAGAAGGGCTGAAAGCTACTAACCTGAGTCATCCTGTGATTACAGGAAAATTACCTCTTGTCTTTGTGAATCACGGCAGTCTCCACCTCCAGAGAGTGACAGTTGCTTCTCATAACTTTCTCAATGTGTAACGTAAATGAAAACTTGTAGGAGTGAAATGAAATAGTGCGGTCCTTCTCATGATAAACCACTTGTGTGAGTCTCTGAAGGGAGCACAGGCCCTATCAGGAAGAAAACAAATACTAAATCTCATTTCGCATGATAAATATATGGAGCCAGCTACAGCCCAGGCTGACTTCCTGACCTATGAATAAATTACCCAGCCAAGTAGGGATTAGAAAGAATTGTTAATATATGGAGTGTGCCAGAATTATAAGAGCAGTTCAAATCAATAGGCCAATAAATCAATTCCTAAGCTTTCTATAAAACATACAATACTTTCTCCTAAAATTAAATTGAACGATTTCATCTTGTTCCGGGGAAAATTGCTAACATTGAGAGTCATCTCTGATTCTAGGGGCTTAATTAAATGTATACTACCTAAGACAATGTTACTAAATTGTACTAAATCATTCCAGTACAATTGGACTGCTCAATATTTTCCATGTTACCAGCTACTTTCATGTCACTTTGATAAGTACTCGCAGTTATTCATCATTGTTCACATTTTTCTTCTTCATAAGAGTTTGTCATGAAACCCATCAAAAGGCTTTTGGTTATTCAAAAAATAATGCACAAAGAACCACTTTGTAATATAGAGGTCTTGTGATATACAATGAGATCCCGAGAGATGCCTGATGTGATAGGAAAAGCCCATCCTGTAACACCTTGGACCCTAATTGCTTGTCTGCAAGTGGGGTGAATGGACCATAATCTATGGCACCACATTGCCACAAACCGTACTCCTTATTACACCCAGTGATTCTCACGATGGCAGGGTGCGTGTGGGTTTTCTACTCAGAGATGCACGTGCCTTCTCCCAACATTCCCCTACACCAGCCCCACCCTAGTCCTGGCCCCTATTTAAGAATCATTGATCTGGATGTGCTTTGGAAAGCTTCTCTCTAGTCTTCAGAACGTGCCTATAGATTTTAACCCCAGCTACGTCTCACTCATATTTAGGCACATGATCTGTGCCATTGAGAGCCACAGAAGCTAACTTTTTAGAAGTGCATTTAAGAAGCATTTTGAAAGAGCTACCAAAGCATCTTATCTTTCCTCATGCAATTTTAGAGCCTGCTTTAATTATAAGAGAGATGATGTTTGCTAACTGAGTCCCTATGACAGGGTGAAGCTAAAGACTCTCCATTCGGACTTACCCTGCCAGGCTCTGACCTGGGCAGTTGACTGTCATCAGACAATGTGGTTGTCTATGTGCCTTTCCTTCAGGCATTTGTGCCTAAATGTGTTAGACCCCTCAGATAAGCCACCGAAGGCAAAGTCTTCAATGCTCCCATCAGTAAAAGTACCAATGAGAAGAAGAATTGTAGCTAGCGTAGAAGTAGGAGGCATATGTGAGCTACCTGGGCAGGAGGCTTGTCTATATGCCCAAATCAGGCACCCAAAACACCTTCAAATATGACTGATTTTGCTTCATTTTCCTAAATTAGGATCCAAATTTGCCTCTGTCTAAAGTGCATGAATCATATCACCTTCTCCAAGAAGTTGCTGGGCAAAGATAGAATGGGGTCGTATATACCTAAAAGGAGTTGAATTCCAGTTGAGTCTTTTTATTAAATCAGTCATATTTAGTATTGAAAGAAACACATTTCTTCTTCTCTTCTCTTTGACTAAACCGGAGGCCATCTTCTAGGGAAAGGTCTGTATCTTAAACCTTCTGAAATGAGCCCTGCGTGTATTTTCCTGGGAAGAGGGTCAGCACCTCAAACCATGGCTCAGGGGCAAAGCCAGATTTTTGAAAAAAAAAAAAAAAATTTCTGTATTAAATTAAAAATACACATTCATCTTTTCAACAAATATTAACTGAATCTCTGGCAGATGTAAGGCACTAGGGACAGAGATAAAACAGCTCTCGCCCCATTTGGGACCCCAGAATTTAATATTTGAAGCGCACAAATAAATAGAAAATTAAAGAGTAATAGAACTTTACTTCTGGGATGGATACATCCTGAGCTAATGTGATTCCCCAAACTCATGCCTTGCCTTATTTAATACCAAAAATCAAGATTATTTGATATAATCATCTAAAAAATAATAGAATTGATATGGTTTGGCTGTGTCCCCACCCAAATCTCATCTTGAATTATAGTTCCCATAATCCTGATGTATCATGGGAGGGAGCTGGTGGGAGGTAACTGAATGATAGGGGTGGTTACCCTCAGGCTGTTCTCATGATAGTGAGTGAGTTCTCACGAGATCTGATGGTTTTATAAGGGAGTTTTTTCCCTTTTGCTTGGCACTTCTCCTTGCTGCCGCCATGTGAAGAATGATGTTTGCTTCCCCTTCCACTCATGATTGTAAGTTTCCTGAGGCCTCCCCAGCCATGCTGAACCATGAGCCAATTAAACCTCTTTCCTTTATAAATTATACAGTCTTAGGTATGTCTTTATTAGTAGCCTGAGAATGGACTAATACAATAATCATATATTCATACAATCATTATAAAATAATCATTTTGTGTCATTGCAAACTATTAAGCATCATGGACCTTTAGGTCACTTACAGTGTTCAAAATCACAATGTCAATACCCCTTATCTGGTGTGATGAATGTTATGATGTGGGTGTGCACCGGTGCTACAGGAGCACATAGGCGACTAATCCAGCCTGGAGTGGGAACGGGGAGTGAAGGCTCCCTCAAGGGGCTGACACCCAAACTGAAGTTCAAAAGATGAGTGGGGTCAGCCAGGTGAAAAGGAGAAGTGGGTGAATCCAGGCGTATGAAACAGCATATGCAAAAAGAAAGACACAAAGCCAATAAATGAATAACAACAGCAATAACAGCAACACACGCAGAGAAATATATACAGATGGTCCCAGACTTATGAAGGTTTGACTTTATGATGGTGTGAAAGTGATATACATTCAGTAATAATTGTGCTTTGAATTTTGAATTCTGATCTTTTTACCAGGATAATGACATGCGGTGGGATCCTCTCTCACAATGCTGAGAAGCCACAGAGAGCCACATCTCCCAGCTGGCACACCATCATGAATGTAGAAAACTGAGATGCGACAGTGTTCCTTTTGCCAGGTGATTTTGCCCAGCTGTCGGCTAATGTAAATGTTCTGAGCACGTTTAAGGTAGGCTAGGGAGGTAAGCTATGATGTTCTGTACGTTAGGTGTATTAAATGCATTTTTTTTTTTTTTGAGACAAGGTATTCATTCTGTTGCCCAGGCTGGAGAGCAGTGGCACCATCACAGCTCCTGCAGCCTTGACCTCCCAGGTGCAAACGATCCTCCTGCTTCAGCCCCCCCAAGTATCTGCGACTATAGGCGTGTGCCACCACATCCTGCTAATTTTGTTATTTTTGTAGAAATGGGGTCTCCCTACGTTCCCCAGGCTGGTCTCAAACTCCTGGGCTCAAACAATCCTCCTGCCTTGGCCTCCTGAAATGCTGGGATTACAGAAGTGAGCCACTGCACCAGGCCTAAGTGCATTTTTGACTTATAATATTTTCAACTTGTAATGGGTTTATTGGGATGTAACCCCATCATAAGTGGAGAACTGTCTGTATTAATTATTTGCTATTGCCCAGGCCCTGTCGTAAGCATTTAACACATTGACTCTTCCCAATAATTATATAAAATAGAAACTACTACTTCCCGCATTTTACAGATAAGAAAACTGAGGCATGGAGGACCTAAGTGACTTTCCCAAAGTTACATAGCTAGTAAGTGGCAGAACCACGATTTGAACCCAGACAATTTGACCCTAGAGTTTGCACTCTATACAGATGGCGAGGAAAAAGGGAGGCAGGGAAGCAAATGGTGAAATAAGAGGCTGGAAGAGAGGGTAGGAGTCAGATCATATAGGGCCTAGTCCAGCTTCTGAACATCAGGGGGAACCACTGAATTATTTCAAGAAGAAGAATGACAAAAGTTGATCTGGGTTTTAGAAATTGCCTCTGGCAGTAGTGTAGACCGGCACTGCATGGATGGGTCCACAATGAAGACAGAGAAAGAACTTGGTTAAATATGTCAGCAAAGAATGATATTAATAATGCTTAGAAAGGATTCAAATGAAGAGATATTCAGGAGAAAGAACCAAATTAATAGGACGTGGTGACCCATGCAGAGTTAAGGCAGGGAACATGCTGAAGATGAAGCTCTGATAATAAGCCTGATACAGTACAATGTACCACTAGTATCCTAAAATAGGGAAGAAGAAAGAATACAAGGTAAAGCAAAGGAAACTTTAGTAATGGCCATATTTAAACTCTAATAAACCCTTCTTTTGTAATGCATGTGAATACATCCAAATTAGTTTACTTAAGATGTATGCATTTGCGGGAAATATGATATAAGAAGGACTAGATACTGGTAACTGATTTTGAAATGTCATAATGGTCAGCAAGGCATTGTATTTTATATTACAGTATGAGCTATTTGAACATACGTTCCATAATTGATGGTAGCACTTTCTAGACAGGGACAATATGTCTTATGATCTCTGCATCTTTTTTGGTATTTTTACAATGTTCAGTAAATGTCTACTGTATAAATACGTGAAGAACAGAAAAGAAGGATGGCCCCAGGGTAGACAGTACAGTGGTTCACCATCAGAGGAAAGGCGATAGGAGGTGGAGGTTTTAGACTTGGGCATATTGTCTCTGTGGTATCTGAAGGACAACAAACTTAGATGGTCATGAATCTCAGGAGAACTTTATTTAAACATCATGATTGGGCACAGTGGCTCATGCCTGTAATCCCAACACTTTGGGAGGCTGGGATAGGCAGATCACCTGAGGTCAGGAGTTCAAGACCAGCCTGGCCAACATGGTGAAACCCCGTCTCTGCTAAACTTACAAAAATTAGCCAGGTGTGGTAAGAAGTGCCTGTAATCCCAGCTACTCAGGAGGCTGAGGCAGGAGAATCCGTTTGAACCTGGGAGGCGGAGGTTGCAGTGAGCCAAGATCATGCCAGTGCACTCCAGCCTGGGCGACAGAGTGAGACTCCATCTCAAAAAAATTAAATAAATAAAAATAAATAAAAATAATCATTATTCTATTACATAGCCCATTAGGGACATTACAGTATATTAAATCAAAAAAGAATACACACAGTAAGAAAAGAAATGAAGCTAGAGGAGGAAGGATCACAAACTCTTAAGTCCCATAGATGTTAGCATTAGAGGAGAGGCTAGCCATTTATGATAGAGCTCTATTATAACTAAATTTAGTTTAAGAAATATTGACTAAGCACCTACTAGGCAACAGATGCTTTGGTAGCTGTAAGACAAACAAAGATGGGTGGTCCCTACTGTCTCAAAGCTACAGACTAATTCAGGAGTAACACAGAATAAGAGCTGAATAAGCACAGCCAGGGGTAAGCATATGACAGGTGGATACAAAAGCATAGACAGCAAGCAATATTAGCTTTTCTAGATTGGGGTGACACTTTGACTCTGGTTCTGACTCCCTCCGAATAATGAAGCCAGTGAAACAGCCTCAGAAATATTTTCTCCTTTGGGTAGAACTCCTTAATGATACGCCAGAGAGATTACAATGGAAATGCTAAGGAAAGGAACAGCTGGCATCTCTCCTTGAAATCCCATGAGCAGAACAAATTCAGAGCTTCAAAACAACAAAATATGTTGCACCGGGAGAATACGACCCTCTCTGGAATCCCACCAGGGACTAGAAAGTTACCTCCGATAAACATGTTGAAAGAAAGTGAACGACGTGAGGGGCGTTTATCTTAGGGGAAAGAGATCGAATACTCCCTGAGGGCACTTTGTTTTCCTCGAAAAATGTCAAGGAGTATGTGTCTAAATGGACTTCACTAAGAGTAGGATATTAGCCCCAAACACGAAATAGGGGAAATAAATGTGATAACATCTGGGTGGGGAATGTGAGCATGTGTGTGTGTTGAGGGGGGTGGTTGTAAGAGGATAATGTAAAAATCAGGAAGAGAGCTCACAGCTTAATATTGATTGTGGGATCAGTTACCAAAGGCCGTTGCTCCACAGGCAATGACAAGGCCATGTTCATTGCAACTATATTACAATTCATTTTGATTTTGTAGATGAAAGAATGTCCGAAATGAACAAGAAAATCAAACACGAGAGTGAAGAAAAATGAAAATATAGTGCCCAGCTTCCCCTAGGCATTGGCTGCTGGTGTCAATTTGACAAAAACAGCTCTCAGTTTGTGTTGAGATAAAAGCAATAGGTCCCCCAAAATAGCAGCGTGGAAGAAGACTGCTCTGCTATTACATATGAAAGACACTTCCAGAGAAGAAGTGGAACTTGTATTACTCATCCTGTTTTCTCCCAGGAAGGAAGGTTTAGGCAGGATAGAGGACAAGGAATCCCAAAGTCATTTTACTGAAAAAAGGTTGCTCAAGAAAGAGCTTTTAAAGGAAGATCATGGTTTTCAACCATGAAGCTCTAAGTTACCTAATGATTTTTCTCAGGCTGAGTTAAGGGGAAATGTGACGATGAATTATATATTAGTGTATTTCATAAAATAAATTCATAACACAGTTGATCCCAAAGAGGCACTCATGGGCTTATTACAGTTTGACTATCCCTTAACCGAAGTGCTTGGGACCAGAAGTGTTTCGGATTTTGGTTTTTAGAGGATTTGCATAGACAGAATGACATTTCTTAGGGATGAGACCCAAGTCTAAACACAAAATTCATGGATGTTTCATAATACCTTATATACACAGCCTGAAGGTGATTTTATGCCACATTTTTAATCATTTTGTGCATGAAACAAAATTTGTGTACATTGAACCATCAGAAAGAAAAGGTGTCACTATCTCAGCCACGCATGTGGATAATCTATGGTTGTGTGACCTCACCATCATTCCTGACTCTATATGCTTCTGATAAGCAATCATGTTCATATACTTATTCACACTTAAATACTTAACAGTAAAAATAGGACATATCATTAATACAGTTTAAAAAAAAAAGTATTCAGGGTAGCCAAGCAGCACAACATCAGATACCTGTGTCAGCTGTTAACAGCAACAAGTAAGAGCAGGCTTTCAGTCTCCATCTGCAATGCTGTTTTGATTAAAGGGCTACTGTACACTGTAGTTTATTTTTCAAGGCAAGAAGAAACATCAAACAGTTGAGAGACCAAGAAGAGGGGCCTCTAGGGATGAGGAGACATTCTGCTAGAAGGGTTTTATTATTATTGTTTTTTTTGAGACGGAGTCTTGCTCTGTTGCCCAGGCTGGAGTGCAGTGGCACCATCTCAGCTCACTGCTACCTCCGCCTCCTGGATTCAAGTGATTCTCCTGCCTCAGCCTCCTGAGTAGCTGAGATTACAGGCACCTGCCACAATGCCCAGCTAATTTCTGTAATTTTAGTAGAGACGGGATTTCACCGTGTTGGCCAGGCTGGTCTCGAACTTCTGACCTCAGGTACTCTGCCCTCCTCAGCCTCCCAAAGTGCTGGGATTACAGGTGTGAGCCACTGCATCCAGCCTGCTAGTGGCTTTTAAAAAATATTTCCTCCAGAGTCACCTGCCTAATTTAAGAATTTTTTTGTTTGTCTTGGAACTCTCTCTTTGATTTTATAAACTGACATGATTTCTTGTGTTATGGCTGCACACTGCTCTAGTCCTTCAATAAGCCCATCGCACCTTTTCACCATGCCATATCATTGGTGCCTGAACACATGCCATTTTATTACACTTTGTGAGTGTGCTCGCCTGGGGAAATCTGGGCATGCGAGGAAAACATAGATAGCATCCAAAGAGGGGTGGAAGGGCCTTTTGTCCCTTGGAGGCGCTGAAGAAACCATGTGTCCCGTGGCTGCATTTTGACTGCAACCAGTCACATGAAGTCAGGCGTGACTTCCACTTGTGGCATCATGTGGGCACTCAAAAAGTTTCAAATTTTTGAGCATTTCAGATTTGGAATTTCAGACTAGAAATATCCAACCTGTACTAAAAAATAAACGAAATAAACTCTGATTATTATTATTATTATTTTTGATGGAGTCTCACTCTGTCACCCAGGCTGGAGTATAGTAGTACGATCTTAGCTCACTGCAACCTCTGCCTCTTGGGTTCCAGTGATGTTCCCACCTCAGCCTCCTGAGTAGCTGGGATTACAAGCATGTGCCACCGCACCCACCTAATTTTTGTGTTTTTAGTAGAGACGGGGTTTCACCATGTTGGCCAGGCTTGTCTTGAACTCCTGACCTCAAGTGATCCACCTACTGCGGCATCCCAAAGTGCTGGGATTACAGGCATCAGCCTCCGTGTCTGACCCTGATTATGTATGTGAATTTCAGACAGTCCATGTGTATGCAAAGCATAGTAGAATCTGGTCTGTCAAGGATCTCATGGTGTGGATTCCAGCTCCGTCTTATCCCTCTTGTGAGTACCCCTGCCCCTTCCCTATCACCTCCGCCTGGGGTTAAGTCCTCACCTGGTCCAGGATTTCCCACTCTTGCAGACTGCACAGTCCAGAAAAATCTCAAAGGGACAATTGGAGAACTAGAGGGACCAGCTGATTTTTTACTTGAGGGCAAAGACATGGATAGGTATGTAGACAGATAGATATAATAGATAGATACAGATATTGTAAAGCCTATTATTTACTATTACCATAATTTCATAGACAAATGGACAATTTTACCCTCATAAAATTTAGGAGGTCATGATCTCAAACCAAAGGAGAGTCCTTTGAAATTGAACAGAATTTATGAAGAACTAACTATATCATGTTTAATTTTCTCATTTCACTACAGATTGATGAAAAAGTTATCACCTCCCAACACTGGCTTTGGGAAGCTGAGGCAGGAGGATCACTTGAGGCCACATGTTTGAGATAAGCCAGGGCAACTTAATGAGACTCTTGTCTCTACAAAAGATTGAAAAATAGCCAGGTGTGGTGGTGCATGCCTATAGTCCTAGCTACTCAGGAGACTGAGGCTGGGTGATTACTTGAGCCCAGGAGGTTGAGGCTGCAGTGAGGCATGATCACAACACTGCACTCCAGCCTGGGCAATAGAGCGAGACCCTGTTTCTATTAAAAAAAAAAGAAAAGAAAGAAAGGAAAGGAAAAATATACCAACACTAGAATAAAGAACTGAATTTGGGGAAGGAGATAATATAATGGTCTCCAATCGCACATGCTCTGTGCTGTCACCCTCAAGTCCTGAAAGTCATCCTCTATGTCGCCATTGTATCACTCTCCAGCTCTAAAGAGAAAGTCCAAACACCTGAGCATGTCACCCAAAGCCCCCCACAATCTGATCTGCATCTTCGCTCATGATGTCCCACCCCCAATTCGCACCCTGTGCTCTGCCAGCACCATTTGAATTAGCCAGCCAATGACTTCTCTGTGACAACGAGAGGAGGACTTTGCACCAGAATGTAAATCAACGCGTTGCTTCTATCATGGAGAAACTCTTGCAGTGATCAAAGAAATCAAAGAAAAAGGAATCCGCAGAATCACTTCGTGGATTTATATTCAAGCACAAGCTCCTTTTCTAAATCAACGTGTTGCTTCTATTATGGAGAAACTCTTGCAGTGATCAAAGAAACAAACAAACAAAAAAAGGAATCCGCATAGTGACTTCGTATTTATATTCCAGCACAAGCTCCTTATCTAAATCAATGTGTTGCTTCTATCATGGAGAATCTCTTGCAGTGATCAAAGGAACACAAACAAACAAACAAAAAAGGAATTCGCATAGTGAATTCGTGGATTTATATTCCAGCACAAGCTCCTTATCTAGTGCCACTGCTCTTCCCTCTGGACTTGAAATTCCCTGAATGCTTTGGACATTTGATACCTTCATGCTTTTTGCTCGTCTGTTCCCTCTCTGCCTGGAATTTCCTTTCTCCTCTACACCACCTAACTGACCCAAGTGTCTTTGAAGGTTCAGCTTGTGTCATGAAGCCTTTCTTGTCCCCCATGTAGGATTTGTCTGCTGTGCTCTCTTGTACCTCTCCTGTATTATATGGTAGGCTTTGGCACTAGTGCTGTGGTTGCAATCTTGATTTATTTTGGCTTTAATATCTCAGGACATTTTCTACTCAACTCTGTAGTGTGCAGTGCTGCTGGGATGCAGAGCCTTGCCTCTCACTATAGACACTATTTCCCACTCCCTGTCCCATAAGATGGTGTAGTCATACCATGACATGCCCATATCCTAACCTCTGGAACCTGGGAATGTGACCTTATTTGGAAAAAAGCGTTTATAGATGTAATTAAAGATCTCAAGGCGAGATCATCCTGGGTTATCTGGGTGGACCCTACATGCCAATGACAAGTGTCCTTATAATAGACAGGAGAGAAGACAGAAGGCAGAGATTAGAGTTACACTAGCACAAGCCAAAGAGTGCCTGGGCTCACTGGGAACCGGAGGAGGCAAGGAGGAATTTTCCTGTGGAGAATTCAAAGGGAGCAGGGCCCCGCTGACAACTTGATTTAGGACATCTGGCCTCCAGAGCTGCAAGATAATACATTTCTATTGTTTTCAGCCACCCAGTTTGTGGTCATTTATTACAGCAGCCCCAGGAAACAAATATAGATGCCTGGCCCTATGACCTAGATTCAATCAACCATGAACTCTCATCCTGGACTCTGAATGCAAAGCGAGTTATTCAAAGGCAAAGGCGGGGTGACAGTGTCCTGGCCACATCACTCCCACTAAAAGGGGCCCTTGTCCTTCTCAGATGATCAGGGTTCGAACCCATTTTCCAGCCCAGGTTCTTTTGATTCTGTACAGTCCCTACTGTATTCCAGAAAATGTTTTCTCTGCTTAAGATATCCAGAATTCCTTTCTGTTGCCTGCAATTCACAATTTTAACTAAATTTTAAAAAATGTGTTGGTCATTGTTCAGGCCATTCCAAGAGAAATATGAAGATTCTGAAAAACATCATTAAGTCCAGAATGGGACTCTGCAACTAACGGCGTACAGTAGCAGAAAGCTCATTTAACTAATCACCTGTAGTTGCAGGAATTAGGTATCCAAGTAGGGCAAGGCTTTGGGAGTTAACATCGTTCTCACTGGAGAATGCTACCAAGGGCATGAGGAATTAAAGAACGCAGGAAGGAATTTGAATGAACTTAAGAAAAAAAAAAAAACTCAGACACTGCATGTTCTCACTCATAGGTAGGAACTGAACAATGAGAACACATGGACACAGGAAGGGGAACATCACACACCGGGGCCTGTTGTGGGGTGTGGGGAGTGGGGAGGGATAGCATTAGGAGATATACCTAATGTTAAATGACGACTTAATGGGTGCAGCACACCAACATGGCACATGTATACATATGTAGCTAACCTGCACGTTGTGCACATGTACCCTAAAACTTAAAAGTAAAATTTAAAAAAAAGAAAAAGAAAAAAAAAACTCAAATCATTTTTTTTTTTAATTTTTATTTTTATTTTGAGATGGAGTCTTACTCTGTCGCCCAGGCTGGAGTGCAGTGGCATGATCTTGGCTCACTGCAACCTCCCATTTAATTCTTAACTCGACACAGGCCTGATTCTCTTATCTCTTGAAGCTGTAGTGCTAAGGCAGCTGAAATATAAACTCCAGGTTAGTGAGAATCTACAGGCTGCCAAATTACTTGAATTCACAGCCTCCCCAAATATTTTATGCGAAAGTCAAGGCATTGCCTGTAGGGGTCAAAACTGGGCCCTGAGAACAGGAATGAGAATTTTTGGATGCAGCACTCTGTCACTGCCCTGAAAAGCACAACCCTTACTTCCTCATAGGCCTGCCATTCCCCCGCCAGAGGGAGTTTCCTGTAAGAGGTAGAGAGCTCAGGCCATTCCACACCTCCACGTTCCCTCCCTTTCTCACTGTCCCTAAGTCTGTAACTGGCCACTTTCCTGAATGTTCCAGAGAAAAAATATTACAAAGTCAAACCCAGAAGGTTTACACACTAGATTTACAGCCCAATGAATTTAGAAGGCAAAGATCTGGGGTAAGTATCCACACATATGGATTCTGAAGGTGACTGCCAAAGAGAGAGAAATGTAATTACAGACTATACTGAGTTTATCAACATGGGTGAGCTTACCAGGGAATCTGGACTCCACGTGCCAACCTGGGCGACTGAATGTGGTTCTAGTAGCTTGCTCATCTGTCAAATCAAAACCTGGACTCAGTGGTGGCCTCACCAGAGTTGAGATGCTGTGTATTTCTTGGTTAAAGATCAACCAAGGCGTAGCAAGTGGGCCTGTTTCATGCCCTGCAGTGGCTACTATATTGACTGTTAGTGACACAGAAACAGTTTGGGGAAGAGTCATATAAATGAACTTCTCAGAATTGCTCATAGTGCAAGAATCTGTCTGTCTGTCTGTCTATCTATCTATCTATCTATCTATCTATCTATCTATCTATCTATCTATCTATCTATCTATCTATCTATCTATCTATCTATCTATCTATCTATCTATCTATCTATCTATCTATTGAGCTATCTATCATCTGTCTATCTCTCTGTCACAGGTGAGCAGCAACTGTCTCGGCCAGTGGTGCAGGTATAAACGAATTTACCAAGACAGTTGTAGGTAAAGAAAAGCAGATTTATTAGAGAAACTTGGAAAATATGTTGCCAGGTTGCAATGGGCAGAATCAGCAGAAGAGGAGCTGACTGCCAGGAAACCAAGGCTTGCTGGAGATTTTAGAGAACGGTTCTTGCGCTGATTGGTAACACCAGGCTAGCAGGGAGCTCACCTGCATTCTTCTGTCAGCCAAGGAGCTTGATGATAAATGGAAGTGTCTGATGATGAGCAGGAAGTTTGTGAGTTACACATGTTGCTTGCTCAGAGGGCTATAGGTCCTGGGCCATGAAGAAAGGCAGACTTATAGCTTATTTGCTTTCTCTCTTTGCTTTCCCCTGGTCCTGTCAGCCTGACTCCTTTTTCCTAATTAAGACTCCACACTATCCATCTATTTTTTTTTTGGAGACAGGGTCTCACTCTGTCATGCAGGCTCGAGTGCAGTGGTGCAATCACAGCTCACTGTGGCCTTGACCTCCTGGGCTCAAGCAGTCCTCCCACCTCAGCCTCCCCAGTAGCTGGGACTACAGGCACATGCCATGGCACCTGGCTAATGTTTTTGTATTTTTTTCTCTTTTTTTGTAGAGAGAGGGTCTTGTTATATTGCCCAGACTGGTCTTGAACTCCTAGCCTCAAGCCATCCTCCTGCCCTGGCCTCCCAAAGTGCTGAGATTACAGGCATGAGCCACTGCACCCAGCTGCAAGAATGTATTTTGTTTGTTTGTTTTTGAGACAGAGTCTTGCTCTGTCGCCAGGGTGGAGTGCAGTTGCATGATCTCAGCTCACTGCAATCTCTGCCTCCTGGGTTCAAGCTATTCTCCTGCCTCAGCCTCCAAAGTAGCTGAGACTACAGACACGTGCCACCATGCTCAACCAATTTTTGTATTTTTAGTAAAGATGAGGTTTCATCACGTTGGCCAGGATGTTCTCGATCTCTCTACCTCTTGATCCACCCGCCTCAGCCTCCCAAAGTGCTGGGATTACAGGTGTGAGCCACCATGCTCAGCCAAGAATATTTTTAACTCAAGAAAATAAGATGGTCATGGTGACCTCCTTGCTTGACACTCTAGGGCTTGCTCCACTGGAGTCGTGAATAGGTTGACGGCTATCTGTGTGCACAGTAACACATTGCTCTCCTCTCCAGGCTGATCTTGCGATTGGCACTGCTGAGTGCTCCATCGACCAGCAGAAGTAATAAACCCTAAGCCCACGGCATTATACAAAGCTTCAAGGGAATCAGCCATCTGTCTGACAGCAGGCTGATTGTCTGGGGTCACCTTCCATCCTGGAGGGGGCAGCAACTGGAGAGGGATTCAACAGAGTAGACATTTAATCTGCATTTGAATTTTCTCTTTGCCCACAATGCTTCTAGTTGCAACACCATCTGCTAGCAGCACCTCCAGGAGGCTCTCCAAGGAAGATTCTTTGCCCTCAGGCCTCCATCTGGGGCATGAGCAGGCATAGGCAGGATTTGGGAGGAGGCAGCAGGAGCAGAGGTCAAGTTAAGTATTACCCCAACTCCCTCCCAGATAGGTCTGGGTTGAACAATGGCTTTGTCCTTTGCCTGCAGATCGCAGCTCCTGCTGGGCAGCTCTTTCCTGGGGTTAAAGTTATGCCAAATTCTGGAATCCAGCCTTTCTGCTTTCCCTTTCAGGCTAAGGATGGTAATCCTGTGAGTGCTAACCCCAGGATGCTTTGCCATCTCTGGTTAGTTTTCTTAACCTTGCTGACACTTTGTGAATGGGCCTTTTACTAAACTCTCTTTAGTAACATTTTTTGAATACACCACTTTTTACAGAAATCTGTACTGATATGTTATTTTAATTTTATTTTTTATTTTTTGTATTTTTAGTAGAGATGGGGTTTTACCATATTACCCAGGCTGGTCTCAAACTCCTGACCTCAAGTGATCTGCCCGCTTCTGCCTCCCAAAGTGCTGAGATTACAGGCATGAGCCACTGCACCCGGCCCATATGCTATGTTAATGAAACTAATATATAGTATCTCACACAACGTTGCTGCTGACCAAGAAGTTACAGTGAAAAAAAAAAAGTAAAGCATAAACAATGCCCTCTTACTGATCCTACCATGTATTCATCACCTAAAAATCCCTGGCCTTTTATGATGGTGAAATGGTCTCTAAAAGGCTCAGTTAAGCCGCAAGTGGGAAAATCTTTGGAGCTGGGAAAGTGGCTTTGTACATATAGTCCTCCCAAGGGAAAACTAGGGCAGGTGCCGAGTGTGGCAGCAGGAACTCACCAGTGGCACTGGGTCCTGGTCTGACTGACTGTTGTACCTAAGACTCCTGGCATGGTGGAGCTTCCCTGGGGCACATTTACTTTCCAAGTCTAGTTCTCTGGCTTTCTATGTCTTCCACATTTCAATAAATTCCTGATCAGTCCAAACATCACGAGTCAGTTTCTGTTGCTTGTAATCAGCAACCATGGCTCACACAGAACTGAGAAAACATTATCGTATTCATTTGTTGCTTGTTTATTGCCCCCAACTTTTACTCTTTATGGACAGTGACCATACCTGTCTCATCTCTTTATCCGTAATGTCTGTCACCATATCTGGCAAATATGTTGGTGGTGGATTATCACCAGTTGAAGGAATGAATGCCTCCAAATAGCTAGAAGCATCAGTTTATTTATTTTTTATTTTTATGTTTGAGACAGACACTTGCTCTGTTGCCCATGCTGGAGTGTAGTAACACCATCTCGGCTCACTGCTACCTCCACCTCACAGGTTCAAACGATTCTCAGAACTTAGCTTCTGAAGCAGCTGGGATTACAGACACGTGCCACCATACCCAGCTAATTTTTTGTATTTTTAATAGAGACTGGGTTTTGCCATGTTGGCCAGGCTGGTCTTGAACTCCTGACCTCAAGTGATCTGCTCGCCTCAGCCTCCCAAAGTGCTGGGATTACAGGCATGAGCCACTACGCCTCCCCTAGAAGCATCAATTTGAAAGCATTTTTTTTCTTTCCTGCTACTTTTAGAAGAAAGGAACAAATAATAACTTCTAAATTTTATTCTGGGGTCAGTCTATACATGTTCAACAATTATGCAATCAACAAAATATCAAGCATATTGTTCAGGGGAGTGGACCACTTTGATTCCCATGGGCTTAAACCAGCAAATCTAGTAATCTATTTGTATCTCTTCTCATATACTCTTTCTTCCTGGAAGAGAGATGAGGATGAACTATGTGTACTTCTATAACGCAAACCCCACTGTACTTCTATAACGCAAACCCCACTAACCGTACACGGAATCTTATGTTCTGGACGATTAACAGCTTCTCTCCTGTAATTTTCTTCTCTCTCTTCTCAATCATCGATTTCCCCCATTAGTGTAAAAAATACACTTCAATATCTCAACCGAAAAAAAAAATCTGCTTATGTATGACCATAGATCATGACCCAGTCTCAACCCTAACTTCTCTGCTTCCTTTTATGGCAAAGTTCTCTTACAAATAATGCTGCCTCTATTTGTTGGCTTTCCTTTGATCTGAAAACTTTAGCTTTATGATCTTTTAGGGCATCATAAAACACCTGTCAACCACAGACGTGAAGAGGGGCACCTAGCAAGCTGTGTAACCAGGTGAGCTACTTCAAAAAACCAAAACAAAACAAAACAAAACCCTGTCTGTTGCTGTCCTGCCTCCTGTCCCTTTTCATGCAAGAGAACTGAAATGCTTTTATTTTACAAATAATGCAGTCGTTTACTTTTCATCAACCTCACAACATTAGTTTCACTGCAACGCAGGCAGTACTCCAGACTGCCACGTTTTGCTTCCAGCCTTCATCACCACTTGAAACATCTATTGGCCAACCTGTTGTCTGGAACGAGCAGGACTTGTAGGTGACTTCATATCCCTGGAAACTTATTCTGTTGGGGCTCATTCTTCCATTGCCCTTGAATGAAAATCAGGCAGGCTCACAGATTTTTCATAAATTTCAATAATAAGTAAATGCTCTCCAAATCACAAAACATTCTCACTTCTGATATTAAGATTGCTCATCCAGTATAAAATCCAGGCTCCAAGTTTCATCACCATTTGAAACTTCTCATCTTCAGCTTGGACCTGCTGCTATCAGGAAGCTTGCAGTGGGAAAGGTTTCTTCTCTTGGTGCATCCTTCACTCCCAGCTCAGTAGTTAATAGGACAGGGTTGCGGTGGTGGTGAAGGGAGCCGGCAAGGCGAGGTTAGGGAGCCAGAAAAGTCCTTTTCTTTTCTTTTCTTAAGAGACAGTGTCTTGCTTGTCACCCAGGCTGGAGTGCATTGGTGCGATCATAGCTCACTGCAGCCTTGAATTTCTGGGCTCAAGCCACCCTTCCACCTCAGCCTTCTGAGTAGCTGGGACTACAAGTGCTTGCCACTATGCCTGGCTTAAAAAAAAAAATTTAATATATTTTTAGATCTCACTATAATGTTCAGGCTGGTCTCAAACTCCCGGCCTCAAGCGATCCTCCCATCTCAGCCTCCCAAAGTACTAGGATTACAGGTATAAGCCACTGCATCTGGCCAAAATGTTCTTTTTGACTGGTACTGGTGTGAACTGAGTTCACTGATCTCTGGGCATGGTTGGAACTAAAGGCTGTTCTCGTTCATGAAGCGTTTTTGTGGACCTCATGGAATCTTTCACTGGCTCTGTGCAGACACTCATGGATGAAGTCCTTTCACCAGCAGTTTTCTGAAACGGATAATCCACTGTCCTGCTGCCTGCCTATGACAGTTCCATGTCATCCACCCCTACACCTCCAACATGTTTCACCTGCCATCTCTTCACCTCTCCAGATGAGATCCTAGCCAATGCCATCTGTCTTTCGTGGCCCACACCTAGTCCAAGGAAAACAAGCACCTTTATTCTCTCTTCAGGGAGAGCAGCAGTTACTTCCCAAACAATATCCTCTCTCTGCTGCCATAGGTTGCTTCTACCAGCCTTTAGATTTTTTCACGCATAGCTCGGTCCAGACCACTGTGTCTGAGATCTCACCTGCAGTGGCACATAGCCAGCTTTCTGTGTGGTCCTCCTGAAGTCCCTGTCACTTGACTTGAGGATCGGGAGAAACACCTTCTTCTCTCCTCCCACAATGCTGTGAGCATGTTGGCAAGGGAAGGGGCACCCAGAGCACGCCAAAAAAAAATCTTCCTAAATACATCTCCGCAGTGTCCAACTGGGTATTGGACTAAGGGTCACAAAACCAGATTTCCTATTATTCAGACTTAAAAAGCAATGCAATTCTGACACGTGCTACAAACCCGGATAAACCTGGAAGACATTATGCTCAGTGAAATAAGCCAGACATGAAAGGACAAACACTGCATGATTCCACTCATGTGAGGTTCCTGGAACAGTCAGATACATAGAGACAGAAAGCAGAATGGTGGCTGCCAGGGCCTGGGGAGTCGTGGTAAAAGGAGCTTAGTGTTTAAGCGGCCTGGAGGTTCACTTTGGGAGGATGAAAAAGTTCTGGCGATGGATAATAGTGATGGTTGCACAAGACTTAATGTATTTAACGCCCCTGAGTTATATAATTAAAAATGGTTAAATGGTCGTTTTTATATTATGCATATTTTACCACAATAAAAAACATTTCAGTCTTTTCTTCTGCAAGTCCTGCTGAGGTAGTCTAGCAACTAGCTTCAGAACACGAGAGTCATTGTCACCTAGCGTATTTGGGACCATGCCTGTTATCAAGCCATTGTCTCTCCCCTCCAAACACTCCCTCCTACACACCGCTTTGTGTGGAGAGGGCGGGACTCTGTAAACAGCACTGCTAGTTTACTGTCTGTGCTGACAGGGGACACTATAGGAAGCCTGGAAGGACAGGGTGGGAGAGGGGGCTGGCTCCTCTCTGTTTGCTTCCTATTCCTGCCAGAGTTGGCCAGCAACAGCCCTTCACCCTGGCAGCGGCATTTGTTTCCAATAGCAGTCATTTTCCAGTTTCTTTCACTTTCCCAGGACTAGCTCTTTTGCACACCCCTAAAAGACACCTCACCCACATGCAAGGCTCCTCCCAAGAGTTCTGCCTCCCAAATCCTCAGGGACTCTCCTCTGAGCTCTCAAAGTCTCCGCACCAGTCAGCCAGCCCCGCCTCCTCGGGAGTCTGGGTCCCAGCTCTAGGGACCCCTCGTCCAAGCTTCTAGGTTCTGAGAAGCTCATTCTCTTTGTCCCCTCAGCACAGGGGGCAGCTGCTTCCTGCAGTTGTTCTTGCCATCCTGCCTCATTTGTTCCCTCTTTGCATTGCTCTCTCTAAACAATTCCTTATATTAAATTTTCTCTGTTTTTTTTTTTTTTTTTTTTTTTTTTGAGACGGAGTCTCGCTCTGTCACCCAGGCTGGAGTGCAGTGGCGCGATCTCGGCTCACTGCAAGCTCCGCCTCCCGGGTTCACGCCATTCTCCTGCCTCAGCCTCTCCGAGTAGCTGGGACTACAGGCGCCCGCCACCACGCCCGGCTAATTTTTTGTATTTTTTTTAGTAGAGACGGGGTTTCACCGTGGTCTCGATCTCCTGACCTCGTGATCCGCCCACCTCGGCCTCCCAAAGTGCTGGGATTACAAGCGTGAGCCACCGCGCCCAGCCTAAATTTTCGCTGTTAACATAACTGATGGGGTTTTCCCTCCCAGACTCTACCTAACACTGCTGTATTTTTGCAAAACATGAAAACAATAAAGAGTTCCTTTTCAGTATTTGGCTAGAGTTATTTATGGCTTGTCTCTCCCAGTGAGTTTGTAAATTCCATGAAATCACGGTTTGTTTTTTTTTGTTTGTTTGTTTTTTTTTTTTTTGGTTCACGGATGCTATGTTCTGCATTCTAAACACGGCCTGGCCCAAAGCAGGCACCCAATCTTATCTGTTGGACAAATAAATAGGAAATATTTAAACTTAAAAAAAGTAATTTTGGTCATGAAAATATGCTTATAATACGTAAAAGCGATAACCATATCTAAATATATTTGGAGGAAAATAAGTAGCTCAACTCTCTTTTTCTGAAATTTTTAGTAATATCCATTTTCTGCTTCCCCCGCCGCCCATTTTCTTGTTTGCTAATTTTTGTCAGTGGTGTTTCTCCATTTTTTCCCTGCAGATTAGGGCAAGTTGTCCACAAGATAGTCATTCAGCCAGTAAAACACATTTTAATGTCGACTGTATACTGGATATCGCACTAGATGCTGTAATGACAAGTTCATTTTAAATCCAGCTAGTACACAATTCGAAATTGGCACACCAACACAATATGTTAAACCTCACAAAGAAAACTTCAAAAGTAGAACTCAGAGGATTTCATTATTATGAAAAAATGCTGTACTGGGAGAACCCTGAGGTCACAGGCTCAGGCCCGTCGTTCCCTGGCAAAGTGACCCTGAGCAAAATATTTAGCTTCTGTCAGTACATGCTCTTTCCTCTTAGAAATAAAGAAATATCAAAATGAAAAACAAAACAAAAAAGAAAAAAATTGAAAAAAGGGGAAACAAAAAGAAAGAAAAATAAATAAATACCAGTATTTGATACTACAGCAGGGAAACGACAGTTAACAAAACTTTATTGCCTGTTTCAAAATAGCTACAAGAATTGTAATGTTCCCAAGGCAAAGAAAAGATACATGTTTGAGGTGATGGTATGCAAATTACTCAGATTAATCATCACATATTGTATACATGTGTCAAAATATCACATGTACCCCCAAAATATGTACAACTATGATATATCATTTAAAAATGCCAAAAATGAAGAAATACAGATACTTTCTGAAGTGCCTTTCCTCTTTTAAGACTGAGCCTTCATAGAGAAATATGCTTTAACATCCCCCAAATCACAACACAACTTTCGAGCATTGGCAGCCAATATGCAGACTTGAATTTCTTCTTATCACAGTTCCCAAACGCGTTACCCTGTACAGACTAAGAGACTAGAAAGACATGAAGTGACTGACAGGAAGCCAAAAGTGTCATAAAAAGCCTTGGTGCCAATTCCTATTTCCAGTTCCAAATAAAATTGTGATTTTCTGTAGCGATACTTTTAAAACTTGGCTGGATATTTTTAGGACCTTAATCCATGGAATAGTATTAATACTGACAGCTGCATTAACCATCTCACACATTTGAATACACTGCAAGCCTCAAAAAAGGTCAGCAGAGCTGGCTCATCTCTTTCACTGATGTAAATCTGTAGGACCGCCCAGAAGGCGTCTGCTCTAGATCTGAACAACAGAGTCCACATTTACCAAGAAGCCCTGCACCACGCCATGAAAGTGAATTGGAATCATGGAGCAATGAGAAGACGAAGGCACCTGCCATAATGTGCTCTCTTCACTGTTAGGTTGGGATGAAGAATACTGAATACATGACGACCTAAAAGTTGGGCAAATGCTACTTTGGAAATAAGAGTGAATAAATGAGGAGAAATAGGCTTACATAAAAAACAGGACCAAAAGTTCAAGGACAGTGAAGGAAGACACTGGTCTGTTTAATAATAACAGATGTCTACAAGCTAATGAAGTAAATTTGTTTTGTTTTGTTTCATATATTTTTGTTCACAGAAGTGAAACACTTTGCACATTCCTGGAAGAAAACCAAGTGGTATTGGAGTTATCACCAGGAGAGGGGCTAAAGGGAAGGGTTGTTCAGCAACAATGAGGTCACCAAGGAGCTCTAATAGTTCTGCCTCGTTATGTGTGGTTGGCCCTCTGTATCTGAGTTCCACATGGGCCAGTCTTACCAACTGTGTATCAAAAATATTTCAAATCAGAATCATGCCTGTAATTCCAGCATTTGGGGAAGCTCTGAGGTGGGAGAATGGCTTGAGGTCAGTTTGAGGCCAGCCTGGGCCACGTAGCAAGACCATGTCTCTACAAAAAACAGAAAAAAAAAATTAAAACATTAGCTGGGTGTGGTGGTGCAGGCCTGTAGTCCTAGCTACTTGGGAGGCTTAGGTGGGAGGATTCCTGGAGCCCAGGCGCTTGAGGCTACGGTGAGCCGTGATTGTGCCAGTGAACTCTACACTCCAGCCTGCGGTATAGAGCGAGACTCAGTCTCTAAAAAAAGAAGAAAGAAACAATAAAAAGAGAATTTTTAAAAAAGAAAAAATATTAGGAAAAAATAAATAATACAAATAAGAGATACATTATTACAACTACTTAGCACTTACATTGCATTAGGTTATTGCAAGTAATCTAGAGATGATTTAAAATAATGGGAGAATGTACCCAGGTTATATGCAAATACTATGCCCTTTTATATCACAGAGTTGAGCATCCACGAATTTTAATACAGGGGTGTGGGGGTAGAGTGGGTCCTGGAACCAATCCCCTTTGGATGCAAAGGAGTGACTGGGTGTGTTTGTATACTTATCTATATATACACAACACAAAAACATACGAAGGTAGATTTACAGGCCTCTGTGAGCCCAAAGGTAGCTAGCACTGTCCCAGAGACTAGGATGGATGGAAACCTGTGTAATCAAGAGACGGTGGGCCAGTTTTTTTGTTTGTTTGTTTGTTTTTAGACACAGTTTCACTCTCTCGCCTAGGCTGGAGTTCAGTGGCGCAATCTCAGCTCACTGCAATCTCCACCTTCCAAGCGATTCTCCTGCCTCAGCCTCCCGAGTAGCTAGAATTAGAGGTGCATGCTACCATGCCCGGCCAATATTTTGTATTATTAGTAAAGATGGGGTTTCACCATGTTGATCAGGCTAGCCTCGAACTCCTGACCTCAGGTGATCCACCGGCCTTGGCCTCCCGAAGTGCTGGGATTACAGGCGTGAGCCACTGCACCCAGCCCATTTTTCGGTTTTATACAAATATGTGTAAGAGCAGGCTTATGTGACCACTGTTGAAGGCCTGCAAATGTGTTGCTTCTCCATGGGGTGAGTCAGGCCAGGCCTGTGTAGATAATGAACAGCATGGCTCTCTACCCACCATACTTTACCTCTTCTAGTAACTGACCCTGTCAAACAGGACCACACCTCCTGCGAGAGGTAGAGGTACACTCTTGCGACACAGGGAGGGGCCTTCTGGGCTGCCAGCTGCTCAGGCTGTCCTTCCCACCCTGAGGACTGACTCCTCCCAGAGTTGGGAGCTGAACCGGGAGTCCACGTGGCCGTCGGCTCACAGCTCACGCCTCCAAATATCACTGTCTTAAGATTCCAGTTAACCTGATTGCATTCCATTAAAATGCAGACCTCCACTTAGAAAGCATTAAGGGATTTTGGTAATTTATTTAAAACTATGTAGCTCTTTACAACAAATATACCAGAAATTGCTAAAATGTCTGTCACTGGATAATGTCTGTTTATGAAAGGAAAAGTCTCCTTTTGTAGCAATTCCAACCAAACAACAAGTCTGAGGCTTTCTAGATTAAAGGGACAGAAACCAGGAAGATCCGCCCACTTCCTCACTCTTCTTGACCTCATCCCCATCACACAGGCCACAGGCCCAGAAAGTCACATACTCCTGTAGAACTTTATAGTCCCTTGGGATGTGTGTCTTCTGTGACTTGAACAGTATTTCATTTAAAATAGCACCTTTAGCCAGGTGGAGGCTCATGTCTGTAATCCCAGCACTTAGGGAGATTGAGGTGGGTGGATTGCTTCAGCCCAGGAGTTTGAGACCAGCCTGGGCAACATGGTGAAATCCCATCTCTACTAAAAATGCAAGAATTAGCTGGGTGTGTTGGTGTGTTCCTGTGGTCCCAGCTGCTCAAGAGGCTGAGGTGAGAGCCCAGTAGGTGGAGGTTGCAGTGAGCCAAGATCGTGCCACTGCACTCCAGCCTGGGCAACAGAGCAAGACCCTGTCTCAAAAAGTAAATAAGTAAACAAATTAGAAGACTGTTGTCTTTTTTAGCAGCTGTATAATAAGGACCTTCAGCCTGTCCGAAGACATGGGAAAATTAAACTGTTAACAATGCTTCAAAACCCATTTGTTAAGCTTTGTCCCACTGACCACTTTCATACTGACCATCACTATATGCATAAAGATGTATTTAATACTCTTCTGACATTCTAAGTGGATGAGTAATTATAATTCTACTATGGAAGTGACTACTCACTTAAAAAGAAAAATTGAAAACTCAAGAGGCTTTGCCATTGTTAAGGAGCTGCTTTAATTAGAAAGGATGCATTTAATTATTAGTTCATTGGTGGAGAAAAGCTAAAAACAATCTAAATGAAGAGGGTCCGAGTTGGTCAAATGCTAACTGGAGAATGTCATCCTTTTTAATGTCAACTTTAACCCAAGAAAAATCTCTGGGGTAAACAAATCATCGTTGTCATCACCCCTGCCATTTCGTTATGGTCTGGTGAGGTTCAGTCTTTGTAGGGGAGCTATAGGATGGAGTAGTAGTTCAGAAAAGGATTTTTCTAGACCTACAGTCCCAAGGTCAAGTCTCAGCTGTGCCACTGTCTAGTCCTATGAAACACATTTGTTCCTAATACCTTTGATGACTTTTTACCTATGCCTTTGTTCAACCCACTGGTATTTAACTTAACTGATCAAAGATTTCTGGAAATTGTGCATATCTTTGGATGATCATTTCAGAAAGAGAACAAATTCAGCAGATGACTTACCCAGGATCCTAGAGATATGTCTTGTTTGGACATGTAAAACTTGTAAAACTTTTCTGCTTCTCAATTTGAATTTTGTGTACCGTTAAAAAATGCCTAGAATGTCATTACCTATCCTTCCAACACCTTAAGAGTATTCAGCGTCGGTGTCTGTAAGGAATGTGAGTACTAGAGTACTACCTAACCTAAAATGCTTTTGGATTACAATCTCATAATGTAAACATGGAAAGGAACACTGTAAAATGGAAGCAAGGTAATAAGAATGTGGTAAAGCCTATTTTTTTGCTTCTCTGGGAAAACAAGGCCTGCAGACTTCCCCACTGCACCCAGCTCCTCAACAAACCCTACGAAGCCCAGGTCCCATCTCGAACAGGATGGTTCCCCTAACCCTATGTGCTAGAAATGAGGGTGCTCTGTGAGTTCCCACAGCACCCAGTTCTTACTCTCATACATTGGATGGCATTCATGCATGCCATCTCCTGTATTAATCAAAGAAGTCCCAGGCTAAATAAATGGCCACTGAACTAAAAATTTAGACCAATTTAAATAAATGCTGTGCCACATGACTAAACAATAGAAATAGCTGTATTATCATGGAAATCTTTCCAACACATGCTTTTATGTCTATCTAAATAGTCTATAAATAACACACTTTTTATTGGTAACATATGAGCTAATTATGACAAAGTATTACAGAACAGCAATGTCTAGCTTGTAAATAACACATCTTTATTGATAACATAGGGGTTATCCATAAAGATGACAAACTATTATACAATAGCAATGCTTTCCAGGGTTAACAAAGCATCTGCATCCACACTAAATGGCACATGGCTGTATTTGTTTGGAGTATTTCCTCCCCCCGCCCCCACCCTGAGCACAGAGACAGGGTCTTACTCTGTCACCCAGGCTGGAGTGCAGTAGCTCCTGAGTAGCTGGGGCCACAGGTATGGGCCACCATGCCAGGATACCGTTTTTTTTTACTTTTTGTAGAGATGGGGGTTCTTACTATGTTGCCCAGGCTGGTCTTGAACTCCTGGGCTCAAGTGATCCTTCTACCTTGGTCTCCCAAAGTGCTCGGATTAGAGGCGTACATCACCGTGCCTGGCCATGGAGTGCTTCTTTTTTTTTCTTTTTTTCTTTTTGAGACAGTCTTGCTCTGTCACCCAGGCTGGGGTGCAGTGGCACTATCTTGGCTCACTACTACTTCCGCCTCCCAGGTTCAAGCGATTCTCCTGCCTCAGCCTCCCGAGTAGCTGGGACTACAGGTGCCTGCCACCACACCCGGCTGATTTTTGTATATTTAGTAGAGAGGGGGTTTTGCCATGTTGCCCAGGCTGGTCTTCAACTGCTGAGCTCAAGCAATCTGCCTGCCTCAGTCTCCCCACATACTAGGGTTACAGGCGTGAGTCGCTGTGCCCCAGCCTGCCCCACCTTGCTGTTGGCTGTCACTTCTCACTCTCATTGTGTCTGTCTCCACAAGCTCCTCCACTTTCTAATTTCCTGCTTGTAGTCTACCTTGGGCTTAAAAAAAAAAATCAAACAACTAAACTTTTTGGGATCCTATCAAAAATATGAAGAAAAAGACTTTCGGGTCATCAGAGGGGTTAGCTTTCGATAAACGAGTTTGGTGACATCCTGTACTGACAGCTCACAGGCCACCTTGGTTCTGGACAGGGATCTAGATGCTGGGGAAGGCTGGCCACACCGTGTCTTCTGGCTAAGCCCTTGGGTAGTTGGCCTTCTGGTTGCCAGCCTTCTGCTTTTTAGCCAAATCTCCCTGCCACCATCTCTATGCTCTGTGTTCACTGTGATGCTAGCTGTTTCTTTCAAACTGAGCTCCTCAATAGCTTGGATTTTGTAGTTCCCTCCAGAGTCTCCGAATCCACACCTGCTTAATACCTACAAAAACCAATTCAGCCATATGGCTTGAATGCTTATATCACACACAGAGGCTTTTGGTTCTGAGTAAGTGCCACAATTATGAAAATTGCACTGAAGTAGGGAATAATGCCAGTTGAAAGAATGGCCTCATTTGCAGGCAGCTTGCACTGTATTTTATAAGAATGTGTTTGAAATTTTAACCTTTCCTGTGGCAGCAAATTGTACTTCTCCTAGTGGGAGGAGTTATTACGTCTGTGACCAGAAAAAACCAGACTGTTTTGGAAAGTTTAATTTTTTCGGTTTTCATATTCCATTTTATGACTGTGTTTGTTTTTTCAGAGATAAGCATGTGTATAAGAAAACAGTCTTATCTCTGAACCAAGCACACAGCTCACATCTGTAATCCCAGCACTCTGGGAGGCTGAGATGGGAGGATCATTTGAGGCTAGGAGTTTGAGACCAGCCTAGGCATCATAGTGAGACCCCCATCTTTACAAAAACAAACAAACAAACAAACAAAAAACATTAGCCTGGTGTGGTGGCACGCTTGTAGTCCCAGTTACTCAGGAGGATAAGGAGGGAAGATTGCTTGAGCCCAGGAGTTTGAGGCTACAATAAGCTGTGATTGTGCCACTGCACTCCAGCCTGAGTGACAGAGAGACCCCGTCTCAAAAACAAACAAACAAGCAAAAACAAACAAACAAAAAGCACAGTCTATTATTTAGAGTTAAAAACTACAAATACTATTTTTTAACCTCAATGAATTCTATCATAAACTGCTTTAAAAAAAAACAAATTAAACAGGAATACAGAACTCTAGCTCTAAATTTAAAATTACAAAATAAATAAGACAAAGCTTTCGACCTGAAGTCTCTGCGGCAGGACGGAAATGTTCTGGTAGATGGCTATAAAACATCTCACAGAAGCTAGAAGGCCATCTATTTTGTAAAATACACAACTAGTTTACTTATTGCCAAGAAAGATGACGATGTGTTATCAACTGTAAGATGTACCCCATGCCAATGATGTTGAAATGTAAAATAATGTTTTTCAAAAAGATGAAATACAATATTTTTGAAAAATAGCTTTAAAATAACAAAAGTAATGTCACAATAATGATATGAGTCTATTTGAGTTTCCTTAGAAAAGCCAATATTCTATCTTGATGATCAAATCTCTGTTTTAGGGCATCCTACATTGTTAGAAAATGAGAAGTTACACAGTTCATGTACGAGAAGACCAGAGTCAAAAACAGGTGAATGGATTACAAAACCAAAGCTGATGCGATTGGTGTCATTTATAAATATTTGGGAATCAACCAGTATGGAAACAGTATCATCACTTTCTCGAGGAGCAAGGACTAGAATCCATATGGAATGATTCCACATGTCCACAGATCTATCATGCCACGCTACAGTCTAGTTTAAATAATCAGAAAACAGGAATTACTCAGGCATAGCTTTAATGAAAGTAGCCATTGCACAAGGTTTTAAAAAACTTGTATACATTTTTGTTTTGTTTGAGGCAGGGTCTTCTTCTGCTGCGCAGGCTGGAGTGCAGTGGTGCAATCATGGCTCACGACAGCATTGACCTCCAAGGCTCAAGCAAGCCTCTCTGCTCAGCCTCCTGAGTAGCTAGAACTACAGGCACACTCCACCATCCCCAGGCTAATTTTTTTTTCGTAGAGATGGGGTTTCACCATGTTGCCCAAGCGGTCTTGAATTCCTGGGCTCAAGCGATCTGCTTGGCTCTGCCTCCCAAAATGCTAGGATTACAGGCATGAGGCACTGTGTCCTGTCAGTATACGTGTGTTGTTTTGTTTTGTTTTGTTTTGTTTTGTTTTGTTTTTGTGACGAAGTCTCACTCTGTCTCCCAGGCTGGAGTGCAGTGGCGCAATCTCGGCTCACTGCAACCTCCACCTCCCAGGTTCAAGCGATTCTCCTGCCTCAGCCTCCCGAGTAGCTGGGACTACAGATTCATGCCACCACACCAGGCTAATTTTTGAATTTTTAAAGTAGAGATGGTGTTTCACTATATTGGCCAGCTGTTCTCAAACTCCTGACCTCATGATCTGCCCACCTTGGCCTCCCAAAGTGCTGGGATTACTGGAGTGAGCCACGACACCCAGCCTCCAGTATACATGGTTTAGTGATTACTGTTTACCTATAATAAAAAGCTCCATGTAAAAATATAACATAATTTTTCCTCCATTTTTTAGTTATTCAATTATTCTTGAATTTCCTGCTTTAATGGATAAATCATAATACTCAGCGGACTGGGAAGAATTCAAACCCCCAAATCATGTGGCTACAAGTTTTTAACTTGACAATTGAGTTGACAAGCCCCACCTCATCTACAGCACAAACACACAGCCACAGCGTGAAGTCAGTCAGCTGTCAGCTGCACCAGTGGTAGGATTTCTAGTAGGTTCTGCCTTTCAAAGATTCACTCTCATTCTAAAGTGGTATGCTACACATAAAACCATCAATCTGGCCAGGCGCAGTGGCTCATGCCTATAATCCCAGTACTTTGGGAGGCCGAGGTTGGCAGATCACTTGAGCTCAGGAGTTCCGGACCAGCCTGGACAACATAGCGAGACTCTGTCTCTACAAAAAATATAAAAATTAGCTGGGTGTAGTGGCACACACCTGTGGTCCCAGCTACTTGGGGGGCTGAGGTAGGAGGATCGCTTGAATCCAGGAGGCAGAGGTTGCAGTGAACCAAGATCACACCACTGGACTCCAGCCTGGGTGATAGAGGGGACCCTATCAAAAAAAAAACAAACAAACAAAACCAATTTTATGCCAGAACACGTCATCTTAAGGAGAACAAAAATCTTCTGTATGCACATACTGCCAACACATTTTAAAAGGCCCACATTTTAACAAGTAGAATAGACAAATTATCAGACAAAAGATCATAAATTATATTGGCTGACAAAAATTGTTAAAATTATCTAACTCAACATTCTGCATGTAGGTTTCTACACATAATGTACATGTATGGGTGTGTCTACATAGCTTTTTGAAGGGAATGGCATATGATGAAGCCCATTTTTCCATAGTTATGATGGTGTGCTAGCAAAGCAAGAATATCAAGGTCTGCATGTCTGCCAACTCAATTCATAGCCCCAAGAGCTTCCTGCAGAGGAAAGCTAGCATGGAGAATCCAGTCCATGTCTGTAGGACAAAACATTAATGGTAGAAGGCTGGAGAAACTTGTGGATGGTTGGCATTGCAGCTTCAGGGCTGGCATTCTCTCTGGTTTCAGGTGTGTCTGTTAATGGATTCTGTGGTCTCTGACCCAAGTCTTTAACCAATATGAAACTGGATGGCAAGAAGGTGGTCTGCTGAAAAGTCTGATTGAATATATTCTCCTCGCCTGCTAAAAGCTTGGGTGAAATGTCTGCACTGAAGGTGCAGTATAGCTGATTAGATGTTTCCTCTGGGATTAAGGCAGCAGAGCTTCTCTGTTTTGTTAATTCCCTTGACTTGGAGCTATGTAGCCCAACATTTGACCTGCCGTCACTTGGAGCCCTGAAGGTAACGTTTTCTACAACTCCTATGCTAGCATCAAGTAAGGTATTTGTTAACTTTAAAAAAATATATGAATTTTTTTAAATTAAAATATTGCATTGGTGTGGTACTTGGGTTACAGCTGATGAACCACTATTGATATTTATTATTAAATAACATTCATAGGCTATATTAGGATTCACTGTTTGTATTAGACAGTTCTTTGTGTTTTGCCAATGCATAATGTCACATATCCACCATTACCATATCACACAGAATAGTTTTTTGTTTGTTTTGAGATGGAATCTCACTCTGTCACCAGGCTGGAGTGCAGTGGTGCAATCTCAGCTCACTGCAACCTCTGCTTCCCAGGTTCAAGCGGTTCTCCTGCCTCAGCCTCCCGAGTAGCTGGGACTACAGGCGTGCACCACCACGCCCAGCTAATTTTTGTATTTTTAGTAGAGACAAGGTTTCACTACATTGGCCAGGATGGTCTCTATCTCTTGACCTCTTGATCTGCCCGCCTTGGCCTCCCAAAGTGCTGAGATTACAGGCATGAGCCACTGCGCCTGGCCTAGTTTTATTGCCCTGCAAATTCCTGGTGTTTAACCTATTCTTCTCTTCTCCCCACACTTGACCAATGGCAACCACTGATATTTTTACAGTCTCTAGAGTTTTGCCTTTCCATATGTCAATTAGCTGGAATCACACAGCATTTAGCCTTTTTCAGACTGGCTTCTTTTACTTACTAATATGCATTAAGGGTTCCACGGTGTCTTTTTGTGACTTGAAAAATCATTTCATTTTAATCACTAAATCATATTCCATTGTAAGGATATACCACAATTTGTTTATCCATTCACCTATTGAAGGACATCTTGGTTGCTTCTAGTTTTTGGCAATTAGGAACAAAGTGGTTACAGACATTTGTGTGCAGGTTTCTGTGTGGGGCTGCCTGTTCATTTTTCAGTCTTCACCGATACAGGTAAACAAGGAGAGCTGGCCTGGGAACACTGTCCATTCTGGGCTGCCATAAGATACCCTGTGGGCTCCATGTTTCTGAAAGCTCTTTAATACCTGTTTGGCTCTCAGCTACCATTTCTGATTGTCAGGTAACTTCTGCAGATGTATTTTCTTAAGCTTGGTTACTACTAATGACTGAAATGTATCTATTTCTCTCAAGGCTGCCACTAAAAATGAGCAGATTTCCTCTGTTGACTCCTTAGGTGCTAAAACTGGCTCAGATAATTAAACAGGGGGAGCAATTCCCATATAGTAAATGCAGCAATTCCTTATTTGTCCCAGACGCATGGACATTACTTTCCAGGACTGTAAAGCTCCAGTGGAAATTGTATTACTTAAAACTTCCAATGAAGAGTTGCATTTTGATGTCTCCACTTCCATAAAGGGATTGTCTAAATTGAGATCAGCTGCACGTATGCTCTTGACACTGGCATTCAGATATCTACTTCCACAGCCAAAGGAAGAATACCAGTACCTGGAAGCTTCCTATTCTGCTGTAGCCTGTCTCCTTTCATCTCAGCTTCCAAATCAACAGATACAGATTAAGTATCCCTTTTCTGAAATCTTTGGGACCAGGCCAGGCGTGGTGGCTCACGTTTGTAATCCCAGCACTTGGGGAAGCTGAGGTGGGAGGATTGCTTGAGCCTAGGAGTTCAAGACCAGCCTGGGCAAAGTAGGCTTTTTGTGAGACCTAGTATATACAAAAAATAAACAAAATTAGCTAGGGGTAGTGGCATGAACCTGTGGTCCCGGCTACTTGGGAGGCTGAGGCAGGAGGATCATTTGAGCCCAGGAGGTTGAGGTTCCAATGAGCCATGATGATGCCACTGCACTCCAGCCTGGGCAACAGAGCAAGACTCTGTCAAAAAAAAAAAAAAATGAAGGAAAAAGGAAAGGAGAGGAGAGGAGAGGAAAATACAAAATGCTTGGGACCAGAAGTGTTTCCAATTCTGGCATATTTGCATAGACATAAACACAATATTCATTTATGATTTATATACAGACAGCTGAAGGTAATTTTATACAATCTTTTAAAATAATTGTATGCATGAAACAAAGTTTGGACTGCGTTTTGACCGCAATCTGTCAAGTGAAGTCAGGTGTGGGATTTTTCCACTTGTGGCATATCATATTAGTGCTCAAAAATTTTTGGATATTGGAGCATTTCAGATTTTGGATTTTCAGGTTAGGGATGCTCAACCTGTAGTTGTTAGACCTGTTCCCTTTCACTCAGGAAGTTCACGGTCCCCTGTGTTACAAAGATGTTCTTGGTCACATGGAGAACTCTTTTTTTTATTATTATTATACTTTAAGTTCTAGGGTACATGTGCAGAACACGCAGGTTTGTTACCTAGGTATGCATGTGCCATGGTGGTTTGCTATACCCATCAACTTGTCATTTACATTTGATATTTCTCCTAATGCTATCCCTCCCCCAGCCCCTGACCCTGACAAGCCCCAGTGTGTGATGTTCCCCGCCCTGTGTCCAAGTGTTCTCATTGTTCAATTCCCACCTATGAATGAGAACATGTGGTGTTTGGTTTTCTGTCCTTGTGAAAGTTTGCTGAGAATGATGGTTTCCAGCTTCATCCATGTCCCCACAAAGGGCAAGAACTCATCCTTTGGTTCTTTGTGCTACTGAAGGCCATCATTTTGTTCAGATTCTGACATTCTAGATGCTAGCCTTGTTCATTTAGAGACATACATTTGTGGTAAATGCATCATGGTAGTTGTGACAGAGAAACTAGCTTCCTTTCTTGTATGGAGATGAAATTTAAGATCTCGGGTGCTTTTTTCAACAGGGAGTTTGTTTGAATTACCTGCTTCTTCTGATGAATCCTACAAAGGCATAGCTGGGCACCAATCTGTTGCAGTACTATGCTGGAGAAACAGGATCGGAAATATCTTACAGAAGAAAAGAATGCTTTTCTTTTCCTTCCATTTTTAATTTCTTCATTTAAAAACCAATACTTGGGTATATACCTAAAAGAACTGAAAGCAGGGACTCTAAGAGATATCTGTACACTCATGTTCACGGCAGCATTATGCACAATAGGCAAAAGGTGGAAGCAAGCCATGTATCCGAACTGCAGCTGAATGGATAAGCATAATGTGGCATAAACAGACAATGGGGTATTCAGCCTTAAAAAGAAAGGAGATTCTGATATACACTGTAACATGGATGAACCTTGAAAATATTATACTACGTGGAATAAATTAATCACAAAAGGACAAATACTCTATAGGGATTCCACTTATGTAGTATATTAGTCGGTTTTCACCCTGCTGATAAAGACATAAAAAGAGGTTTAATGGACTCACAGTTCCACGTGGCTGGGGAGGCCTCACAATCATGGCAGAAAGTAAAAGTCATGTCTTAAGGGGCAGCAGGCAAGAGAGAAGCTGGGGCAGGGAAACTCCCCCTTATAAAACCATCAGATCTTGTGAGACTTATTTACTATCACAACAGCAGGGAAAACACCCGCCCCCATGATTCAGTTACCTCCTACTGGGACCCTCCCACGATATGCTGAGAATTGTGGGAGCAACAATTTGGGTGGGTGCCAAGCCAAACCATGTCATATAGGTTCCTAGAATAATCAAACTTACACAGGCAGGGTGATTGCCAGGTACTGTGAGGAGGAGGGATGGGGAGTTATGGTTTAACGCATATGGAGTTTCACTTTGAGAAGATAAAAACATTCTGGAGATGGATGGCAGCGATGGTTGCACAACAATGTGAAAATAAATGTCATTGAACTGTACACTCAAAAAACAGTTAAAATAGTATATTTCATTCTATGTATACTTTATTACAATTTTTTAAAACCAATGTTGCACTTAATGCTATCAAGCTATAATACTATCACCTTAATCTTGAGCGACCGTTAAGTCCTGGTCACCCCTAGGTTTGCTGAGGCAGTCTCCATTTATGCTTCTGTATTCAGGGCAATCACTAATCATTCCCTCTTCACTCTCAACAGTGTCCTGGCTTGAACAATAAGTCATCTGATCACCCTAGATCTATTTCATAATTGTATAAGTCACTGAATTGCCATCTTTGTATGCAAATGTCTTAACATTGAGAATGTACCTATATTTTTTTAATTAATCATAAATTTGATGTCCCATGGAATGTTATAGGCTGATAAAATTTTAAAGGCTTCTGATTACTTTCTGAACACAGATTAGAGCACCAAAAGCAGTCCTTATTTCTTACAAACACATTATTTCTCTAAACACTAAAACCCTCTAACATCTGTTAAGCTCACCTACTTCACTAGCTCTGTGTTAAAAGGAACAGAAAAGACAAGGACATGGTCCCAGACAGTTGCTACTTCTTGCTTCTCTTGGATACCTTTTTGTTGTTGTTAAAAATATCAACAAATATCCTTTGAAGTCAGAAATATGTTCATGTTTCAATTATTTCCATCTTCCACCTCACTTTGAGAGAATACACTACTTTCTCTTCGAGTAAGCTACTGTTCTGCACCTATAATAAAAGTACCATACTATCATAACCTTATTGTTATCCACCCCCTGGACGAATATCTTCTCTCATTTTCCAACTCCAAATATCAGAGGTAAATATAACACAATTTTGTTCAATAACCAAGACCATCCCTTGATGTGCTAATGTAATTTGTGAGTGCAAATAAACTGGTAATTTATTGCTTAAAAATAGAAGAGATCCAATCATATCTACTTCAATAGTTTGGAAAAAAAGGAATCTGACAAGCACCAGGATACGAAATAAGTAATTAAAGTGAATTCAAGCATACTCTTATGTTATTCTCCAATAAACAAGTCATGTCTATTTCTGTAATCCTTAAAATGAGCATGCTGAAAGTTACAGGGGAGAGAAAGATCCGGGAAAAACACAGATAATTCATCTAACGAAAGAACTAGCAAGCCGTTGCTATTATTTCTCTCTTAGGACATTACTTTCTTCCTTTGTATTGTGGTTCATTAAATGGGTAGACTATCTGTGGCTTTGAGAAGGAAAAATAATTTTTAAAAAATCATTTTCCTAATATTTTACCTTGATTATGAAACCAAACCTAAGGAACATTATTTCCATTCAATTAGTACCACATGCAGAGGCAGGCGCTTGGTAATTTTTAGTTATTCATTTGCTTGATGCTTTTTCCAGCAATTTCAGCTGCAAAACGATAACATCCATCTGTTTGAAAAGGTAACTGGTTAGCAACTAGCTCCTTTAAAAATTTTTTACAACATATCCTCTTACCTTTCCAAAGTCAATCTGTACCAGCTTTGAAAATAAATATTCTAGCCAAATCTCAGATGAAATATGTTTTAGATATGTGTTAGTCATGATGGATTGTCACACAACATTCACTCCTATCTCCTTCAAGTGTGCATCCCTCTACCTTTGAGGCTAGAAACCTATAAGCTGCATTTCCCAGAGTCCCTTGCAGCTAGGGTTCTGGGCACAGTGTTCTTCCAGGGAGATGAGCAGGGTAAGAAGGAAAGTGGAGAGCATCTAAGGAAAACATTTGCTTCCTTGTTTTTGTTGTTGGTAGCAATGTTCAGTCACTAGCTTCCTAGGGTGGAGAGGCATTTTGCAGCAGCCTCTCTGATCAATGGAACACAGCCCAAAGGTGCACCCTTGATGTTAGCAGTTCTAGTGGTGGTTCTTATTCCCAGCCCCCAGGCTGTGGCAATGACAGCAGCAACCCTGGGGGCCAATCAAGCTTGCTGCCTGGGAGCCAACGCATGAGGCTCAGGCCAGAGCCCCTCCTATACTTTCAGTTGCAACCTTCATTCCAACCTTCTTGCGAGCACCTAATTCTCATATTCAACCTCTTCCTGCTCGAAATAGTTAGGATAGTTTCCATTATCTGCAACCTAACAGAGAAGAACGAGAAGGTAGAAATGAGCACATTCAATACAGCAAGATGGGACGTAACACCCCAGAAGAACCATGGAAGTGGCAAAGGTTGTGCCTACTTGACATTCGCAGTTACACCTTTAAGAACAAGAAGTTCATAGGCTGCACCTTCCAGGACTACCCAAATCAGGACTAACAATCCTTTAGGGCCTAGGGTTGATGCCGAGACATATTAACAAAGGCTGGGAAATAATCGTCGGGACCCCTCGAGAGAAAAGAAGGGAGGACACAGAAGGGAACAGGGAAAAGCAAAGAGAATAAAAACAGGCATATGTGTGAAGCGGATCATACATCAAACTCCTCAACTGCCCTCCTCCCCCTACCACCTCATCGTCATCTCTAAAAACAACCACAGGTTACTTCTTTAACCTAGCTGAGTCAAAGGCCTGTCTAGTGTGGAGGAGATGCAAGTGTGACAGCCTCTGGCTCCCAAAGGACACTGATTACTAAGAGTACAGCATATTCTATACTCTATGCTATAGGAGTATACTAGGAGTATATTCAGTATACCCAGATGGGGGATTGAACCAGTGAACCAAATATTCAGTTCTAGAGTCAATTAGGCAGCAACCTCTCTGCAGCCTCCAGGAGATGATATTTGGTCAACACACTCCTACTTCTTGTTATAAATCCCTCTTTATGACTGCTCACAATGTGCCAACTGTGTACTCAGCATTTTACACCTATTCATTTGCTCCCCACAGCCACCTGGGGAGGTGTCATTATCTCCATTTACAGACAAAGAAATGGCTCAGAGCTGGGCTTTTTAATCCGGGTGATCTAGTTCAAACTCTTAAAATGTCTTCTTTGAGTGGTTAGAAGTTTCTCTGGATGAGAAGCGAGTATCCAAAATGAATGATGTTAACTCTTTTTGAAGATGTCTCAGGTAGGAGTTCTATGCAATGTACTTTCTTTATGGCATCAAGAGAAGTGAGTCACAAAAGCTGAAGGACATTTAACTGGCCATTTGGCATCACTCTTCAGTCTGTCCTTAAATGAATTCCCCAGTTATCTTAATGCTTTCATGCCATTCTTTTCAGAAGAATTCCTAATTTATCTAAGAGTAAAAACATAAGATTGCGCAGACAAGTGCTGACAGCCTAATTTCAATAATGCATTATACCAGGGGCTTAATTGCAATGAGAGCTTTCACTCAATTCCTGTTTAAAAATACAAATGAGAACAGTGACACGTAGTAAACACAGGCATTTAATTGCATTTTGCTCTCAATATTATGAGCCTGTATAGTGCCAAATATGTCTTGCTTGTGTCTTCTTCAAAGCAATGATAGAGCCTTCTTCATAAATGTGTTTCAAATTTTGGAGACTAGTTCTCTAAAGCAGCATGTAAATTCTTTACAAGTGAAATGCATTTAAGCATCCGCATATCAACCTATCAGAAATACTATAAGGTCTGGTCTCTTCTTTACAACCCTTACAATCTCCAGTAAGATTTGGCTGTCAAAGATACGCAGAGATTTAAGATTTACTGGGAAGATCCCCACTCCCATTGACCTTCCAATTTAAGGCAGAGTTAACCATCAACACAGGGTATTCCCAATTTCACATCACTCTGGTAAGTAAAATTTTACTAAAACCTTTGAACTACCTTGGAACTTTATCCATATTAAGATATACACGCAAAAAGGCACATTTCCAAAGAACATCATTATGGTAATTGAATCTTTCTAGAAATAAAATTTCTTTGGAGTTAGAAAAACAATGTATACAGAGCTCCCTTTTCAAATCTGATCAAATGCATTAATAAGACAGCAGTTCTTTGGCACAATTTCCTCAGTGACAAGATATGTCCTAACTTCTTAAAGGTCTTCTTTAAATAAGTTATAGGTAACCAATGACCATCTGAGAGCCACTTCCATTCTCCCAAGTGATCTTCTTCCTGTGAGCAACTCTAAGGCACCACTCACAATACTGGACAGTTCTTTACCCTGTATTCTCAGTCAGCCATCAAGGACAGAGAAAGCTCTAACTCTCCCCCAAAGTTCAAACAAGTTAACCATTCATTAGCTAAAACATAAAGGCTTCCAAGGTGGGTGGATCATTTGAGGTCAGGAGTTCAAGACCAGCCTGGCCAACAAGGTGAAATCCCCGTCTCTACTAAAAATACAAAAAAATTAGCTGGGCATGGTGGTTTGCACCTGTAATCCCAGCTACTGGGGAGGCTGAGGCAGGAGAATCGGTTGAACTCGGGAGACGCAGGTTGTAGTGAGCCAAGATCGCACCACTGCACCCCAGCCTAGGCGATAGAGTGAGGCTCCGTCTCAAACAAAAACAAACAAACAAATAAATAATAAAAAATAGAAAGATAAAGGCTTCCATTTGCTGATGTCACACGAATAATAGCACTTTTAATTGCTGAAACAGGGTGAAATGCCAATGGTTGGCTGTAATATTACCAATAATCTTAACCTCAAAACAATATAGATATATTTTAGCTCTTTCTACAAACTAAATTTTCAATGCACATTTAAATTCATGCCTACCACCTAACATAAAGCTGTGCAAGTAGACGTTTACAGCCTTATCTTCTTCTACATAGAGCATTGTGGGCTCACATCATTTATCACAAAGAACCCATGTAGTATAAAAAGAATCAGCCGGGCCCAGTGGCTCATTCTCAATAATTCTTTATCCATCAACTGCTGTTTATAAAGCACCTACTCCACGCCTGTAATTCCAGCACTTTGGGAGGCCCAGGCAGGCGGATCACGAGGTCAGGAGTTCAAGACCAGCCTGACCAACATGGTGAAACCCTGTCTCTATTAAAAATACAAAAATTAGCCAGGCATGGTGGCGGTTGCCTGTAATCCCAGCTACTCAGAAGGCTGAGGCAGGGGAATTGCTCGAACCCGGGAGGCGGAGGTTGCAGTGAGCCGAGGTCGTGCCATTGCACTCCAGCCTGGGTGACAGAGTGAGACTCCGTCAAACAACAAGAACAAAAAACCCCACAACATAGCAAGTAATATCATACAAATCCTTACCTTCCTATTTTGGCATTCCTTCTTAAACTGTATTTTCATTGTGGGCTTCGAAAACTTTCTGGCTTCAAGTTATCTTAGTTCTTTGCCTCTTACTAATTAAAAATCAGTTCCCCAGGGAAAGATACACGTGCACTCCATGAAAAAAATACAAATCCATTTTAACCTTTAAGGCACCAGACATGTCCTTTATCTCTGAATTCTGATTTATCCAATCTCACACTCAAAGCACATCCCGCAATCCCTTACTGCATGGCTGTCTCGCCTGTTTTGATCGTGTCTAAGTTTGCAAGGTAAACAGGCCACCCTGGGCTACTGGAAAGGCAAGGACGATTAGGAACTCACCCAGGCGGCCAGACCCGGGCGCGGGCTCCGGGGCACGAGCTAGACGACCTGTCGCGCCCCCTCCTCCCTGCGGGCGGGCGCCGAGGCAGCGGATCTAGGGCGGAACAGAGGCTTCTCTCCCCTCGCCTATGCAGACCATTGTCAGCCCCCCGGTCGCCGGCGCTTTCTGCACGGTGTGGGGACGGGCAGCAGCTCTCCCGATGCGAGTAGTCACAGCGCTGTCCCGCAGCCAGGGGCAAAAGCTGCTTTTGCATCAGAGCCGAGGGCTGCACCAAGTGTAATTTCCACCCCTTGACCTATTTTAGAGTGTGAGGATGAAAGGAAGAGGAAAAAAATAGACGGAGGGCGCGCGGGGGTGCGGGCGGCAGGGTGCGCGCGTGGCCGTGGGTGAGCGGGCGCGCGGGCCCGGGCTCGTGTCGGGGCTTCCAAAGAGAAGTTGCAGCGAGGCGCCCCCCGGCCTCCGGCGCCTGGGCCGGCTCCGGGGTGCTTCGCTAGCCCCTCCTCCCACCGCGGCCGCAGGCCAGCTTGGCCCGCCCTACTCCGGCGCCCCGCGCGGGAAGCGCAGCTCCCGGGGATCGGGGGCTTTGGGCTGGCCCCACGACAGCCGTCGGGAGACCGCCCGCGGCCCCCGCCCCCGTCGCCGTCCCCGCCTCCCCGGGCCGCCTTCACCTTTCGGGAGGCGGCGCTCGGGCACAGCTGTCCGGGAACCCAGGCCTGCGGCGCCTCCGGGCAGGGAAGGCGGGCTGGCGCGCGGCGGAGCCGGGGACTGTCGCCTCCCCGCCTCGTTCCCTGCAATCGCCCCGCCCGAACGTTCCCGGGAAGTGAGGCTGGGCCGCGCCCGCCCGGCCGGGGACAGGGGTGACCTTCCGGCCTCCCGCCTTGCCCTTGTTGCCTGCCTCTCCCGGCGTGGCCCTTCCTGCGTAGGAGAAGACGCCCCGGCGGGCGCACCTGGTCGGCCCGCAGCGCATCAGCGCAGTACCTGGGGTGACGACGACGCTTGGCTTTAGCGCGGCTCTTCTCACATAATTTTTACAGCCCCGGACTTCAGCGGAAATGCCCCTTTGGGGTCGGTCCATTGGGATAACTGGAGATGGGGGGGTTAAGTAGGGTGCCACGGCTTAGACGCTCCAAATCATTCCACTATACAGCATGCCTTATCTGTTGAGTTTTGCAAAACAAGCCCCGTCAAAAAAGCATCCATCAGAAGGCGGGGTGGAACTTAGAAGTTTTTGCCCAAAACTGGACACAAACCTTTCCTCCCCCCATTGCTTCTGTGACAATAGCGTTAACTACTTTCTTCCAGGTCCCTAACGTAATAGTATCTTCAACCGCCTATTATTAAACAACTCCGTTATCATCAGGCATCTACGCACTTTAAAAATGCACGTTCTCAGTGACGAAAAATGAGCACATTTAGTAACCGCTTTGCCGCCCTTTGTGTAGAGGTTCGTGCTCCTGATCCCCTGCGTAGGGGGTAGAGTTCACGTCGAGCTGTTTTTTTCCAGTCCAGGTTATCTATGGGGACCCAACTACAGATCTCACATAGACGCTGGTCTATAAAAGGTTATTTGTGAGGACCCAACTACAGGTCTCACATAGTCGCTGGTGTATTTCAGGTGCTAGTAAGAGGGCTGATGGAGATCAGCATATAGTTTCTGATTCTGGAATGGTTTTCTAGTGCCACACTATATTGGGTGGGGTGGAGTGGGGGAAACCTTTATTTGGGCTTCTCTTTATCGTCATGCCCTGGATAATCAGATTGACATTTTCTTTTCTGTAAAGGCCTCACATTCAAAAAGAAAGAAAGAACAAAAAGAACACGAGTCTGGTTTTACGTATTCTTGAGCTGAATGCCAGCTACAGAAATGCAACTGCTCATCCTTGCTTCCATTCACTGGAGCTACAACTACAATATATCTTTGGACACAGAAGACGTATTGCATACTATGATGTTCCTTGTCCTCTTCTAACAGTGCATTAGGAGACGAGGCATACCTAAAGTATAGGATAATGCCTGGCAAATAGTAGGATCTGATAAATACTTGTCTGGTGATTGACAGACTGTGATAAACAGGAAAGTAACCTAGCTTAACTTTTGCAGGAAAACATGAGGGAAATCAGTTATAGGTGACATCGTCAGGGAAGGCATCCTGGAAGTGGTGTCCAGTATCTGATTTAGATATAAAGAATTGGCTAAGGACTAGGTGAGGTGGCTCATGCCTGTTATTCCAACACTTTGGGAGGCTGAGGTGGGAGGATCGCTTGAGGCCAGGAGTTTGAGACCAGCCTGGGCAACATAGAGAAACCTCATTTCTGAAAGAAATGCAAAACATTAACTGCGCGTGGTGGTGCATGCCTATGATCCCAGCCATTCAGGAGGCTGAGGCAGGAGGGTCACTTGAGCCCAGAATCTTGAAGTTGCAGTGAGCTGTGCTTGCACCACTGCATTCCAGCCTGGGTGACAGAGACCCTGTCTCAAAATAAATAAATAAATAAATAGAATTAACTAGGGATTGGAAGTGAGAAAGTATAGTTGATATGCTTTCAAGATATAATACAGGCAGAGATTCTTAACCTTTTGTAGGTAATAGGCCCCTATGAAAATGTTGATAGAAGCTTTGGAACCCCCTTATATAATAAACAAATGTAAAATATTTGCATATGTTTTCTGAAAGTTCACTGACTGGCTGACGCAGATGTGTAGAATCCCTAGAGACTGGTGAACTGTGACATGAGTTACCAATTTCTTTCTTGTTTGGAGGCAGGTAGAAAAATAAAGATTTTTTTTTAGTTGAGACCATCATAAGAGGCATTTCAATGACTGCCAGTAGAATTTGCGTAATGGTTGTGGGAATGGAAAGAAAAATGTAATGTAAAGAAAATTTGTACACTAGAGAAACATAGCTAGACTTTTAAACCATTTATGTTATTTTTGTACCTGAGAATTTCACTTTCACATCGCAGCAAACTGGGGGAAGGGATAAAAAATGACTGTCAAAATATTGACAATTGCTGATGCTGGGTGTACACATGGGGGTTTATTGTATTATTTTCTCATTATTTGTGAGGTTTAACGTTTTTCATTTTTTAAAAATTTCAGTGGATTTTTACTCTTGGTAGTCATAACCAATCCTATAGCATTTCCTAACTTGAGTTCTTAGAATGGAGATTTTTGTATATAAAAAAAGAAAGAAAGAAAAGAAAAAGAAAACAATACAAATAGGCCAGTGATGCCACACATAAGATAGTTATCAATAAGTACAGTCTATGTAGAAACTACGTTTTCTCTGAGGAAGAATTATAAAGTGTGTTGGCCATAGTCTCAATAGAAATTAGACAACTATGAAACGTTGAGCACGTGTTTTTCTGGTTTTTTGTTTGTTTTTGAAATGGAGTCTTGCTTTGTTGCCCAGGCTGGAGGGCGGTGGTGCAATCTCGGCTCACTGCAAGCTCTGCCTCCCAGGTTCACACCATTCTCCTGCCTCAGCCTCCCAAGTAGCTGGGACTACAGGCGCCCGCCACCATGCCAGGGTAAGTTTTGTATTGTTAGTAGAGACGGGGTTTCACCGTGTTAGCCAGAATGGTCTGGATCTCCTGACCTCGCGATACACCCACCTTGGCCTCCTGAAGTGCTGGGATTACAGGCATGAGCCACCGTCCCCAGCTTTCTGTTTTTTTCTAACATTACACTTCACTGTATGTTGCTTAGTTAACTAAGTTTCTTTATCATTACATTTTATTATTATATCATACCTATAATTTATATACTTGTATATTATATATTCATATGCAGTGTAAATATATATGCAATATGAATATATATTCACATGTATTATATATTTTAATATATTTATATAATATAAATTATTGTATTACGTGTTATATACATACATATATTTATATGTAACAGAATATATTTTATATATATTATATATACAGATGTTCCTTGAATTACGATGGTTCATTTACAATTTTTCAACTTTGTGATGATTTGAAAGCAATGCATATTCACAAGAAGTCATACTTCTAGTACTCATACAACCATTGTCTTTCATTTTTAGTACAGGATTCAATAAATTACATGAGATATTCAACACTTTATTATAAAATAGGCTTTGTCTTAGATGGTTTTGCCCAATTGCAGGTTAATGTAAGTGTTCTGAGCACATTTTAAGGGTAAGCTAAACCAAGCTATCATGTTCAGTAGGTTAGGTATGTTAAATGCATTTTACAACACTTTCCATTTACAGTGGGTTTATTAGGATGTAACCTCCCTCATAAGTCAAGGAGCATCAGTACTATATAATATTATTATGACCTTCCTCAGTTAACTCAGTTTCTTTATTAGTCAACTCCCTGGTTCTGGCACACACCTCTTGAGGCTGCAGATGGCCAGCCATGATTCCTTGAGTGCCTGCCTTGCTCACTGCCTCTTTCTGAGCAAGGCAGCCACAGTGCTTCCTTATACATAGGCTGCACACTTTCCAAATGTGACCAATTCAATCAACCAAAGGAGCTATCTAGCATGTCCTGTGGACTACCAGGCCGTTGCCTAGCAAAGCATGAAATTTCTCCAGCTTATGAAATAAATACTCCACACCTGAAGTCTCTTAAGGTATAGCATTTAAGTAAGGAATTCACGTAAGTTCTTTTCCTAGAGCTTTTGACCATTATTTTACTTATCCTCATTGGCTATCACAGTCCTTGGCACTTAGAACTCAATGCACACATTTGCATTAATATGCATGTGTCGCCATAAGCCTCAAAATGTGCTGCATGATGCTTATGTCACCATTTCATTCACTTCAGCCTTGACCGTCTATTTTATTCAAGGACCTGGTCTAAGGTACTGACTCTTAGCCATTGAGGGTACTTACCTATTATTAGCATAATGGAGACTAACCAAAAAAATTACTGTATTTTTACCCTTTTTTCTCCACCTTTCCAAGTCATCCCATATTTTTTTAGTGATTTTAGCTAGTTTAGCATGATAACATCTTGATGCATAAGGAAGTGGAACCATCACCAGGCTGAATGGTAGACCCGGGTAAGCTTAGCTTCAGATTGCAGGAAGAAATTGTGAGGTGTGTTCCAGTCTCCCAGACTGATCTTTAGGAGACTGGAGACAAAATATTCCAACAACAGGGATAGGCAAAACTCAAGATTTATGCCCTCATTGGTTTTAAAGGATTCCCCGCAGTGACCCAGTCAGAATGGACTGAGAATCAAAGAGCTCACAGCTGTTTATTAGTCAACACAATTTAGAGACAGACATGAAAACCAAGAGCTGTCCTTGTCATTTTGGGATGTTCATGGGCTGGAGTTTCAGTAGCCATCTCCTAAACCCTTCAGTTCTTCAGCCATTTTGCTGCCAGAGAGTGTGTAGCTGCTGCCTTTATCCAAGGAACTGATATCCTCCACACCTGTGAAACCTGGAAGACCTTCTCAAGGCACACAGGGAACTTCCTGGCATTGGGAACAGGATGGTTTCTTCTCTCATAGGATTTTATGCACCAAAAAGAGAAATGCCACTTCTTCTCTGCCTTCCTGAACTTTTAAAAAACTAGTCCTGCCAAGTCTCATAATTTCTCAAGCACCTGTCCTTGGTCCTCTGCTTTTCTCTATATATAATCTCCCTGGACAACCTCATCCGCCTTTCTAACTGCAAGGAAAAACGCCGTGTAGATTTCTCAAAATTCTGTATCTCTGAATTGGTCTTCTCATAAACCTGCAGATCCCATGCTTGCATCTTGCTTGACATCTCCATCAGGGTGACCTCAACACATTGGAACCTGAGGTCCTTTGCCCTCCGTGCACCTAAAGCAGCTGCCCTTTTCTTTCTTCTACAATCTCCACCCTCCCATTCACCTGGCACATTCTTAGACTCTGCTTCTTCTTGCCCTTCATAGCCCATGGGTGACCACCATCTGACAATTTTGTATCTGTACTGCTTTTATTTATCAGCTCTGCTCCGTTCTTACTGTTTCTGTTCTAGTTGTTTATGTCTCATTACTTCCCACCTAGATGATTACAATAATTGCTTAATCTGCTCTTCTGATTGTCAAGGCCATCTCTTCCATAAATGATAATTCCAGACAAAAAGCTTTTGTCTAGATTAATCTTTCTGTCCTAAGAATTTATCAGTTCTTGATCTAGATCCCTCTTATAACATTTATCACTAACCTTTGTATAAAGTATTATTTTATTCAACAAAGATTCATTGCTGAGCAGTCTGTGAGAAAAACAGTTGGGAGCAAAACAGATAAGATATCTGCCCTCATGGCACTTATAGTCTCGTGGGATGACAAACATTAATCAACTAATCACAAATATCACAACTAAAATGTGCAACCCCAAATTGCAACACATACCTTGAAGAAAGACTGCAGAGTTGCTAGGAGAGCTCACAGGTTTCATCACTCTCCCAGAGGGAGGACTGTGTAGGATTCAGCCTTAGATCCTCAAAATTTACTCCAGAGCTCTGCACATCAAAGTGTTGAATAAGTTTCTGTTGAAGGAACATATGCATCAAGAAAAAAAAAATTCAAAACAAACTAACAAACAAAAAACACAAAAAACGAAAAAAGAACAAAACAAAGAAAAAAAAGCCAAAAGAACATACGCATCTACTCCTGACATATACGTGTGTGACCTTTTCTGTGCTACACAATACTGAATAAAACACACACCGGATGTTCCCCCAAATACTGTCCTCAACACATAGCCATGTTAGCTGTTTGCTTTTGTTTCCATGACTACAAGTCCATAGGGCATCTAATCTCTAAATACACCCTATTTTCTTTGCCAGCATGACAATATGTAGAAATTTGTTATCCCGGTAGCATTACCAAGAATAATTGTTGCTTTATGGTGAAAGTTCTTAGGCACGCTTTAATACTTTGCTGTTATCACCAACACAAACCCATCATCCCTGTTCCTTACAGTTGGGACTGTTTGCTGAAGATGTCAAACAACATTGTTTCTTTTGCCCCATGGGAAACTGGGTCATCCTCCAGCTGTCCTTTGTGTCATTCGCCAGCTTCCTCTCCATCTCCAAAGCTGTTTGTGTACTACCTCTTCATCCTCTCGGTCTTACCTTTTGTCTGTCACTCTTTCATCATTCTGCTATTTTGATCATGTAATTTTTGGAGTCAGCTTTTCGCTGGAACACTGAGTGACAAATATCACTTGACTTATTTTATCTCTATTTTTTTTCTTTTTACAATACTATTACATAATTTGTTTCAAGAAGCACTTTTGTGCATAGAATCTCAGGTCTGATTTGGGTATGTGTGTTGTTTGTTTTCAGCTTTGAACAAACAAGGACTGGAAAAGATGAGCTTATCTGTCATGGTAGGAAAAGAAAAACTGCAAAAAAATACAATAAATTTCACCAACAGGGAATGTGTTATATAAATAAGGGAGCAACTACGTATCAAAAAATGCAGAGCCATGATACTGAAGACAATTTAATGACCTGGAGATACAATGCAGTGTAAAATAAAAAGCATTTTCACCCCAATATTTTAACATTATATAGTATAGTTACATATATGTAGGGGAAAATACTGGACAACTATACAGAAATGTGACTAGTGGTTTTCTCTGGGTGGTGGAATTTTATTTTCATATATATATATCTTCATATATAGTATATATATATCTTCATATACAGTATATATATATACTATATATCTTCATATATAGTATATATATATACTTTTTTTTTTTTGAGAGGGAGTCTTGCTCCATCCCCCAGGCTGGAGTGCAGTGGTGCAATCTCGGCTCACTGTAATCTCTGACTCCCGGGTTCAAGTGATTCTCCTGCCTCAGCCTCCCAAGTAGCTGGAATTACAGGCACTCGCCACTAGGCCCGGTTAATTTTTTTGTATTTTTAGTAGAGACAGGGTTTCACCATGCTGGTCAGGCTGGTCTCAAACTCCTGACCTCAGGTGATCCACCCACCTTGGCCCCCCAAACTGCTGGGATTACAGGCGTGAGCCACCGTACCTGGCGTCTTCTATATATTTTTTAAAGGGAAAGGGATTCTATGCAGTTTGCAAGGAAAGCATGTCCCTATTTATAGCCACAACTCTTGTCTTATAACTTTTATTGCTATTACATCACTGTTCTTATCAATCAAGTATGTGAGGAGCAGTACCAACATAGTACTCTTTTGTTCTTTTTCTTTATTATTATTTTAAATTCTCAAGTGCATAAGTACAAGAAAGTCCAATTGTTTCAAGTGTAGAAGTCACAATGACCTCATCATTCTCATTGTAAAAAGCTATTTTATGTCTATGTCAAAAATAAATTACCTATTGTATTTACATCCTGTTTGTTAGGTGGAGGCAAATGTTGGCTCCCTGGCTAAGCGTCTTGATTAGATCTACCTATTAGTAATGGTAATCTTTGGTTTGTATGAAAGTCAGCTCTAGGAAAAATGGAGAAATAGAGTCACTTTGTGTGTGTGTGTGTGTGTGCATTGTGTGTACTTGTGCACTCACCTGCGCTCGTGTCATCCCTAGAGATTTGTAGAGTTGTAAAATAAAGAAGGAATTTGGAGCTTTCTTTATTGCATTCGTTTATGATCTAAAGGGTCAGTAGGAAAATTTCCCATTTTCCAAGCTGCATTTCAAAAGACTGGATGTGGAGTTAATAGTTGGTAGAAGGTTCTACTTAATTCATCCGAAAAATTTAGGAAGAACTTGTGAGATGCAAGAGGAAGGAGACTTATTCCGAGATGCTCCAGAGGGCAGACTTGGACCAGTGAATTCAAGTTATGAGGAAGAACATTTACACTAAACTAGAGGAAGAGATTTCTAAAGTTTGAAGTGCATAAAAGTAGAGCTTTTGCAAGAGGCACAACTCTTTGTCTCTGGATCGGCAGAGGAAGAGGCCAGCTCATTTACTGCTGACGTTTGTAGAGGGTACCCATACATCACACAGGAAGTCGTGCCAGACACCTCAATGTCCCCTCCTGGGCTGGGGTTCTTTGACGTGATGTGACAATGTACTTTGGGAAATGGCAGAATACACAGTCTTTTCAGGTGTTTAGAGAAAGAATGGGCTTAGTATTTTCACAACACAGCCTTTGCAGCTCTTATTTCTCTTTCCTGCTCCGATGGTGTCACCTTCTGTACTGGTGATGAAACTGGTTATGTTTGGAATAGGAGTCAAGTCAAGGTATAAGTAACACAAGAAAGAAATGCAAAGGTTGGTTTCATCCAATTTATTTGAGGGATCCAGCTGAGACCAGAACAGGGAATCCGCCTTGGAGACCATGAAGAATGTTTGCATGGATAATCCAGGAAAATGGGGTCCTAGTTTGGGCATAAGACTGCACATATCTGTTGAACTGGAATTTGTACTTTCTTCTTCCCATTGAATGTGAAGGAAGAAAAGGACACAGAATAAGCAAATGAGAAAGAAAAGAAACTTTATCTGAGGAATGCAAGCCTCCTGATCAGGCCCAGAGAGGCAAAGGAATGAGGCAGCAGTCAGGCTCTACTTCTCCCCTGGAGCTAAGCTAATCATCTCTTGAATCTGCTTGCTCTAGACTGACTATCGCCGCAGTAGCTGTAAATTAACCTAACAATGCCATGCACTGGACACCATAACTAAAATCCTATAGTTCAAAAATGTATAGCCAATTACTAATCATTGTCATTTCCGTAAACCAATGGGAATTCCTTACAACTTGTCTGCCTTGTTGCCTTTAAAAACCTGCTTGTAAGAAAGGTTGCATGAAGCTCATATCCAAAGTTACTCGGGTCTGAATCTTTCAGGCAGCTGTCCTCATCTTGGCTCAAGTAAACGCTTTAAAATTATATTTTGTGCCTTAGCTTCTTCCATGAGGTTACCACAAATAACGATTATCAGTAGGAAGATGACTAGAAGCATTTTAAAAATCCAACTGAGCAGTCGAAACAGCCACTAAAGGTCAGAGAAGGTATTTTTTCTTGTAGTTTGTCTAAAAGAAAAATAAATTACCATCATGAAACAAAAACAACAGAACAGGAGAAAATGCCATTCACAGGAGAAGACTGCAGGTGAAATAGCACAGAGGTTGAAGTCACTGCTCAGGGCCAGACAGATGGGAAGTTTCCTTGGCTCCTCTATTATTTATTTACTTATTTTTAATTATACTTTAAGTTCTAGGGTACATGTGCACAACGTGCAGGTTTGTTACATATGTATCCACGTGCCATGTTAATGTGCTGCACCCATTAACTCGTCATTTACATTAGGTGTATCTCCTAAAGCTATCCCTCCCCAGTCCCCCGACTCTCAGACAGGCCCTGGTGTGTGATGTTCCCCTTCCTGTGTCCACGTGTTCTCATTGTTCAATTCCCACCTATGAGTGAGAACATGCGGTCTTTGGTTTTCTGTCCTTGCGATCGTTTGCTCAGAATGATGGTTTCCAGCTTCATCCACGTCCCTACAAAGGACATGAACTCATCATTTTTTATGGCTGCATAGTATTCCATAATGTATGTGTGCCACATTTTCTTAATCCAGCCTATCGTTGTTGGACATTTGGGTTGGTTCCAAGTCTTTGCTATTGTGAATAGTGCCACAATAAACATAACTGTGCATGTGTCTTTACAGCAGCATGATTTATAGTCCTTTGGGTATATACCCAGTAATGGGATGGCTGGGTCAAATGCTATTTCTAGTTCTAGATCCTTGAGGAATCACCACACTGTCTTCCACAATGGTTGAACTAGTTTACAGTCCCACCAACAGTGTAAAAGTGTTCCTATCTCTCCACATCCTCTCCAGCATCTGTTGTTTCCTGACTTTTTAATGATCGCCATTCTAACTGGTATCTCACTGTGGTTTTGATTTGCATTTCTCTGATGGCCCATCATTTTTTTAATTGCAGGAGAGAATTCATCCATGATTTTGGACAGTGGCTCTTTTCTTTCCCCACCATTTACTATTTAGGACACATACAGGCAACTGTAAGGTAACATAGGTCACTTCTCTCAATTCTATCTGATTACAAACCGGATCAGCATAACCTGGAGCACAAAATTTAAGAAAAATGTCAAGCATAATTTTCCTATATTCAAACTTCATACATGTTAAAAGAAAATTTTGTTTACACAAAGATTAACTTGTAATTTTGTAATCATGATTCAAGAAATGTTCATGCACACTGTCTAGCCAAAAAAAAAAAAAAAAAAAAAGGCAGGCAGGCACAGAGGCTCACACCTGTAATCCCAGCACTTTGGGAGGCCGAGGTGGGGCAGATCACTTGAGCCCAGGAGTTCAAGACCAGCCTGGGCAACATAGTGAAACCCTGCCTCTACACACACACACACACACACACACACACAGACACAAAATTAGGCTGGTGTGGTGGTGTGTGTCTGTAGTTCCAGCTGCTCAGGAGGCTGAGGCAGGAGGATTGCTTGAGACTGGGAGGTCGAAGCTGCAGTGAGCCGTGATCATACCACTGCACTTCAGCCTGGGAAACAGAGGGAGACCATGTCTCAAAAAAAGAAGATGAAAATCCTGCCATTTGTGACAACATGGATGAACCTGGAGGGTATTGTATTAAGTGAAATAAGCCAGGTACAGAAAGACAAATAACATGTGATCTCACTCATATGTGGAATCTAAAAAAGGAATTTAATCTAAATTCCTTTTGTTGCAATTTGGTGGTGGGGACATAGGTCAAAGAACACAAAATGTCAGATAGGAAGAATGCCTTCAAGAGATCTATTGTAAATGTGATGACCATAGTTAATAACAATATCTTGTATTGTTGCAAAATGCTGTTAGTGAATGTTAAGTGCTCTCACCACAAAAATGATAACTATGTGAGATAATGCATATGTTAACTAGCTAGATTTAGTCATTCTACTATATATATACTACAGACAGTTTTATCTGTCAATTAAAAAATCTTTAAAGAAATGTTCATGCAAAAGATAAAGCTATTTAAAATGGAAACAAAAATGAACACTTTTTTTCAAGAATGCAATTTATACCTAAATGTATAAAGCCAAATAAATGTATGCATTCTGTATACCTTAGCTTCAGCTTTAAAGAAACTCTGCAATGGTTTGGGGTTCTAGAGTTTGATATCTCCCATTGTCATGTTTAAATGTCAGTAAAATTTAACGTTAGAAATTATTTGGAATTATTCCAATATGTATTCATTCAGGATCCAGGAAATGTTAGAGAAAAAAGGGGAAAAAATGAGGATTTGAAAAGGTGTTTTATGTTTTTACTATTGACTAAGAAAAAAAAAATTAGAAACAAACAAAAAACCTATTTGCTTCTCAGCAGATGAATTTTTAATGTTGCTGGCCAATTATTCCAAGGCAAGAGCAAAGTCAAGAGTTTCCTTGGGGAGGTCTTGTCTTTAGGAGAAAATAACAGATGGAATCACACCATGTTAATAAAGCAATTATGTATGCATACAAAGTTTAAGAGATGCAAGGGATTTTAGAAATAATACGATGGATGAAAATAAAAGAAACAAATGTTTACCCCTAAACTTCTGAAGATTCAGAATTGTATGACCCGGAATATAAAAACATCCATAATTCTACCGCCTACAAACATCATTGTTAATATTTTGGTGCATTTCCTTTCTGTCTGTCTGTGTCAATCAATCAAAGTTGGGATTACATTGTATTCATTTTTACTTTAAATTGCATTTTTTGTGCAACATATCGTGTTGTTAAATAATCTACAAAACATTGATTTTTAACATCCTCATAATCTTTCATTTAAAAAGTATTTATCAAGTGCCCTGTGGTGGACGAAATACAATGGTGCTTTAACTCATGCAATCCTCAGGAAATCCTGAGGAAGCATTAGTATTATTATTGTTATTATCCCTATTTTTTCACAAATGGAGGAAACCGAGGTTAAGGGAGGTTAAGGAACTTGCCCTAAGCCAACAAACAGCTGGGCTGTGACTCGAAATGATTTGCATCTAACTCTAACGCCAATATTCTTAATGATTATGGTAAACTTTCTCTAGGTGAGAAATGTAAATGATTCAAATGAAATGTCAAAATCTTTTTTTTTAACTTGTCAGGAGATCAAGTAACATTTTTCCGGTGTACTGACTAAATTGCCATGACAGCTGTGTGAATTGTATCTTTCCTTAGAGAGTAAATAATACTCTGTTTATCAAGGTCTTCGGTTTTCATTTGCACTTGTCTGATTTTTTAAAGGCCAATATATTTTGTCTATGCTTGGAGAATACGATAAGCCTACCTTAAAACTATGTAAGGAAATCCAAATAACAATATATTTTGCTTCTTAAGAATAGCATTATATGAATCATAAATTAAAATCATATAAAGTGTTGCTTTCTATATTGTCATTTACCATATGCCATATTGTACTATAATTCTCTCACTCTGTGTGTCCTCATCCCTGTCTAAATTGTAAGCACCTTCGGTAATTATGTCATTTATTGCATTTTCAGAGTCGAATGCATCTTGTAAAATAGCTATTCAATATTTGCTTCCATCCAGCTACTTGGGTGGCTGAGGTGGGAAGATCTCTTGAAGTCAGGAGTTTGAGGCTATACTGTGCTATGACTGTGCCTGTCAATTGCCATTACACTCCAACCTGGGCAACATATCAAGATCCTGTCTCTTAAAAAAAAAAAAGAAAATTAAAAAAAAGTTGTTTCCAACGTACGTACATAATATTGTTCATGTTTCATGTATCAATAACTAAATACGAATTAAACACTAAACAATAGTCCTCTTAAATAAATTGGTCTTTATAGATAATATTGTCTCTGTAGCAGAGATAATGTTAAGTGATGAACAAACTAGGCTCAGTTGCCTCTTGGGCACTCAGGAGACTACATAGCCCAGTCTCCTTTGTGTTTAAGTGAGACCACATCCATGTGACTTAGTTCTAGCCAATAGAATGTGGGCAGAAATGATGCATGGCAAGTTCTAGTCCTTACTCGGTACAGCCTCCTCTATGTCATGATCTCTCTTTCTTGCTCTTTCATTCTGTCTCTCTTTGTCTGCTGAATACAGGTAGAATTAGTAAGGAACAGAGACCCAAGAGATTCTTGAATCTCCATGTAGAAGATCACAGTCTGAATTCTAAATTTGACTGTGATGTGAGCTATTGAGATTTAGGGGTTGTTTGTGATAGCCTCTAGCATCCTATTGTGTTTATCACGTATTGAGTTTCAGTTGTGTCTCAGGTACATACCAACATACCCTCTACGATTACATTCTCTTCCTTTCCCTCATACTGTTCTCTCCCTTTCCCTCATACTGTTCTCTCAACCTGACATTTCCTCATTCCATATTTTTATCTATTAAAACTCTACATATGACAGAGTTCAAATGCCCCTTACATAAAGCTCTGTTTCATATCACAGGCAAAATAACCTTGCTCCACTGTAACCCATCACAGAATTTTCTTCCCTTATTCCACATCCATAGTTGAGTGCTGCTCACCATCGTATCCCTAATACCCAATCGTTGGCACTTATAATACTTATCCAACAAATGAATGAATTAGTGCATTTCATTTCTCTCACAGGTTTGATACATTCCCTGTGTGTAGGATCATGTCTCATTCATCTTTGTACTTCACAGTTACAAGCACAGAACTTGGAACATAGTAGATACTCAAAAAATGTCTGTGGAATGGCTAAAATATTATTAATGATGATTGAGAGAGGTGCATTTTTTAAATATAAGTGTTCAGAGTTTTATAATTCTTCAAGTATTTAACAACTTTCATAGAGGGGAAATTTGTCATTAAATTTAATCTAAATTCCTTTTGTTGCAATTTCAAGTTTTTAATGATTCTTGGTTACCTTCAGTCACAGCACTTCTGAGCAGGAAGAGGATCAGTTCTCAGAAGCTATTTCTGTCTTGACTGATATATTTACAGAAGGGGTGGTAATGATTCAACTGCTCTAAATCAACACTGCTGAATTATTTCAGGAGAGACAGGGTTTTTAGACACTTCTCCCTCCATATATTCTTTTTCCCTTATGGTTTCTATAATTAGTCACAAACTTATGCTTGTATGAAGGTGAAAAATTGAATATCATTATTTAGGGAGAAGTGAGGGAGATGGCAATTGGTGACGCCTACTCTATTGCTGAAGGCTCAGTAAGTAGTACTATAAATACAAACGAAACTAGGCCAGGCACGGTGGCTCATGCTTGTAATCCCAGCACCTTGGGAGCCAAGGAAAGAGGATCACTTGAGCCAAGAGTTCAAATCCAGCCCGGGAAACATAGTGAGACCCTGTTTCTACAAAAAAATTAAAAAATTAGCCAGAGTGGTGGCCTGTGCTTGTAGCCCCAGCTACTCAGGAGGCTGAGGTGGGAGGATCACTTTAGCCCAGGAATTCGAGGCTGCTGTGAGGTATGACTACATCACTGCATTCCAGCCTGGTGACAGGGTAAAACCTGGTCTCAAAAACGAAATAAATAAAATATTTATTTCCCAATTATAAAATTGAGAAATGTATATCATATGAGCAAAATGGTAAAAATTGCATGGAATTAATTATCAGGAACTTGTAATTATCCAAACTATAAGCACAATCTTCTGATTTCAGAAAATATATCTAAGTATTGAAAAAGCCCACCATGGTTGTTATTGCATTGAAATGACCTCCAACCATACCCTGGAATGCAAAAATATATATTTATTGCTAACTATTATAAAGACAGCAAACTAAGATTTTGTAGTTTAACTGTACAGCTAATATCCACATATATTTTTGTAAAAATTCAAACAATAGGGAAGATGTACAAAAGAAAGGGCCCTTTTGACAACCTCCTTCTCCCCTCACTTGCACTTTCCTTCCCAGAAGTAGCCTCTGTTAAGGGTGTTTTATTCCTCTAGACTTCTGTGCAATTGCAAAACAATTATGTCCTTATACAAATAGGATAAAAAGTAGCTTTTATATAAACATCGCTGAAATATTTTGGATATTTGTTCCCCTCCAAATCTCATGTTGACATGTAATCCCCAGTGTTGGAGGTGAGGACTAGTGGGAGATGTCTGGATCATGGGGATGGGTCCCTCATGAATGGCTTATCACCTTAGTGATGAGTGAATTCATGCAAGATCTGGTTTAAAGTGTCTGGCGTCTCCCACTCTCTCTCTCTTACTCCTGCTCTGGCCATGTGACATGCCTGCTCCTGCTTCACCTTCCATCACTAGTAAAAGCTTCCTGAGGCCTTCCCAGAAGCCAAGCAGATGTCAGCACCATGCTTCCTGTAAAGCCTGCAGAACTGTGAGCCAATTAAAGACTTTGTTAATTATCCAGTCTCAGGTATGTCTAGCAATGCAAGAACAGTCTAATACCGTTGCCTGTTCATTTCACTTCCCCTGATTTCATAGAGTTGAATATCTTTTTCTTACTAATTTCTAAGGTCTTTTTATTAATTCTAACCCTCCTTTTTTTGCTATAAGTGTTGCTAAAACTTTCTCCCAGCTATGAGACTTTTAAATTTTGTTTATGTATCTTTTGTCATATAAAAGTTTTCAATTTTTAAGGAGTCAAGCCTATTAATCTTTTTTATACAGTGACTTCTGGGGTTAATATTTTGTTTTTGAAATCTTTCTCCTTCCTATGATTATAAAAACGCTTGCCTACATTTTTGTGTAATGGCTTTGTTCTTTATTTATTTTTGCTATGGTGAGAGATAAGGATCATGTCATAAAAGCAGCATATCTCAATGACCATTCTGACTTTCCAGACTTCCATAGAACCAGCGTTTGGGGATGCGAGTCTCATTCTACCAGTCAGAGGTTCCCACAAGAGACTTTGATTTAAACTGAGTTATTTTGAGAGAAAGAAAGGGCATGTGGCATTCACTTTGCAGGCTTGGGTCATGGCGGAAGTAGCAAGGTCTGAAACCAACAACTATGGTGGCCACTTCTCATCAGGCAGATGGATTCCTGTTTTGGCAGCTTCCTGACAAGTGGTGTGGTTCTGAAGTCACTGCTGTGGTAGAAACTTCTGATCTTTGCAGCTTCCCCTTTTGTAGTATATGTACCAGTTCCTCAGGCTGTTTAGTTCTGTGGTTTGGTTTTGCTGGTCATTCCTTAAAATAAAGACTGGAATCTTTTTCTTCATGAATTCCCTGCAAGGATTGTGTACTCCATGTACCCTCTAATACGTTCCTTTTACCTTAAACTAGTTTGAAGGAATTTTATTTTTTGAAACTAAGAACCTCAACCAAAACAAGATATGACATTGTTTTTGCCACGAATCTATTTCAACATCATTTATTGTACAACCTTTTCCCTACTTAAAGGCCTCTTTTCATAAGTCTTCATAATTATATTTGAAAGATCAATTTCTGCATTTTATTTTATTGATGTGTTTATCTACTTTTGTACTGATTCCACACAGGTTCGTTTTGTTTTGTTTTGTTTTGAGACAGAGTTTCGCTCTTGTTGCCAAGGCTGAAGTGTAATGGCGCCATCTTGGCTCACTGCAACCTCCGCCTCCCAGGTTCAAGCGTTTCTCCTGCCTCAGCCTCCTGAGTTGCTGGGATTACAGGCGCATGCCACCATTCCCAGATAATTTTTTTTTTTTTTTTTGTATTTTTAGTAAAGACGGGGTTTCTCCATGTTGCTCAGGCTGGTCTCGAACTCCCGACCTCAGGTGATCCATCTGCCTCGGCCTCCCAAAGTGCTGAGATTACAGGCGTGAGCCACCGCACCCGGCTGATTCCACACAGTTTTAACTGCTATTTTTTTTATGTTTTATGTGATGGTTTACTATGAGTAGGGATGTTTCTTTCCATTGATTTACTTTTTCAGAATTTCTTCAGCTAGTCATGAACATTTTCCTTTCCAAATAAACTTCAGAATTATTTGGCTGAGTTGCATAAAATGTACCATCAACATTATGATTTTCTTTACATTAAATGTAGAGTGTAATTTGGTAAGATGCTTTAAAACAGTGGTTTTCAAATCTTTTGGTGTCAAGACCCCTTTATATTCTTGAAAATTGATAAAGATGTTAGAGAGCTCTTGCTTATTTAGGATATATCAGTTAATATTTATCATATTAGAAATGAAAACTGATAAAATTTAGAAATATTTATTAATATAACGATAAAATGTATTGTATGTTTATCAGGAAAATAACTATATTTCCCGAAAGTATTAGTGAGAAGAGTGGCATTATTTTACATTTTTGCAAATCTCTTCAATGTTTAGCTTGACAGAAGAGAAGTGGATTCCCATATTGGTTCAGCAATCAATCTGCTGTGATATGTTGTTTTGATTGAAGTATATGAAAAAAATCAGCCTTACACAGATATGGAATGGAAAAGGAAAGAGTGTTTTAATAGCCATTTCAGATAAGTGTGGATATGTTTCTTTGCTACTGCACCACAACTTGATAAGTGGTATTTTCATACAGGTTAGCTAAAATGTTGAATCTGAAAATTTGTCAATGAAATTTTTTTACTCGGATACTTTAAAAGCCGTTGATCTGTCTTGTACTTTTAATTAGATCTTTTATTCATGCATTTTGTAACATGATTCACTGATCATCTGGCAAACATTGGTTCACTGAGTTATGGTGATCTTCCAAATACTAACACATCTTATTATACAAAATCAGATAGCACATTCATTAATATTACTACTGATCTGATTAGAAAAGTCTTCAATCATTGAAAAGCTGACAAGCTCATTATGATAAATCCAAGTTACCCAAAATTTTAAGTTTCATTTAAAAGCTTAAATTTTATTTTATTATTATTATTTTATTATTAGAGGTGGGATCTCACTACATTACTCAGGGTGGTCTTGAACTCCTGGCCTCAAGTGATGCTCCTGCCTCAGCTTCCGGAGTAGCTGGGATTACAGATGTGAGCCATCCCACCTGACAAAAGCTTAAATTTTCTCATTAGCAATAAACACGGTCAGTTGTTTTCTTTGAAGCAACAGGCTCACTTCATTACCTTTTTTTTTTTTTTTTTTTGAGACGTAGTCTCGCCCTGTCGCCCAGGCTGGAGTGCATTGGCGCCATCTCGGCTCACTGCAAGCTCCGCCTCCCGAGTTCGCGCCATTCTCCTGCCTCAGGCTCCCGAGTAGCTGGAACTACAAGCGCCCGCCATCATGCGCGGCTAATTTTTTTTTTTTGTATTTTTAGTAGAGACGGGTTTTCACCGTGTTAGTCACGATTATCTCCATCTCCTGACCTCGTGATCCACCCGCCTCGGCCTCCCAAAGGACTGGGATTACAGGTGTGAGCCACGGTGCTAGGCCACTTCCTTCCCTTTTTTTAAAGAAAATGTCTGCCCAAATAACCAAGAGTTTTCTGTTATTTGTTCTTTCAAGTAAAAACAGTATTCCATGGAAAAAAAAAAGAATAAATTACCAGAAAGAAAAATTTTGTTTAAACTTTAAGTTGATGGAGCTTTCTGGAGGTCAGAATTGAGAATAAGGAAGGGTGGACCGGAATTACATTTACTTCCTTACTGATTTCTACATTTCATAGTTCACACCCGGGGGCTTATCATGATGGACTGAATAATCCGTTTATTCAGAAAAGGTCTTCAAGCAGTGGAAAGTGGACAAGCTCGCTAAGGTAAATTCAAGTTATCCAAAATGTTAAGTTTCACTGAAAAACTTGAATTTTGATTTTACTATTTTACTTATTTGATGTTTTTTCCTGCAAAATACATATCGAGCCCCTGCCATGAACTGAACCCTGTTCTTAGTCCTGGGTATAACTAAACAAAGTTGCAACCCTTACATTTTAATGAGGTTGAGAGACGACAACGTGCTAGCAGGCCTCGCTCGCTCTCGGCGCCTCCTCGGCCTCGGTGTCCACTCTGGCCGCGCTTGAGGAGCCCTTCAGCCCGCCACTGGGCTGTGTGGGCCCCTCTCTGGGCTGGCCCAGGCCGCAGCCGGCTCCTTCTGCTTGCGGGGAGGTGTGGAGGGAGAGGCGCGGGCGGGAACCGGGGCTGCGCGCGGCGCTCGCAGGCCAGCGCGAGTTCCGGGTGGGCGCAGGCTCCGCAGGCCCCGCACTCGGAGCGGCAGGGCGGCACTGCCGGCCCAGGGCAGTGAGGGGCTTAGCACCCAGGCCAGCAGCTGCGGAGGGTGCGCAGGGTCCCCCAGCAATGCCGGCTCGTCCGCGCCGCGCTCGAATTCTCGCCGGGCTTCAGCCGCCTCCCCGCGGGGCAGGGTTCGAGGCCTGCGGCCCGCCATGCCCCAGCCCCGCCCCCCGCCGTGCCCAGCCCCGCCCCCCGCCGTGCCCAGCCCCGCCCCCCGCCGTGCCCCAGCCCCGCCCCCCGCCGTGCCCCAGCCCCGCCCCCGCCAACCTATGTAAGACAGCAAGCAACATGAGCACTGGGGCAGAAACCTTTCTGGGCAGAGTGAACAGCAAGTGTTCTAGAAGCAGACGTGTTCTAGCAGGTTTCAGGAAATGAAAGAAGGCTAGGGTGGCCAGTGAAAAAAGAGCAAAGAGAGTAGAAGCAGAGCCTGCTGTCAATCAAGTCTACTAAGGACTTACCTTTTTCTCGGCAAGATGGCATGCTGTTTGAGGAGGGCCGTGAGCAGGGCGGTGACCAGCGAGGACTGTGTGTAACAGGGTGACTGTGGCTGTTGTGTGCTTAAGTAGGGGAGGGCGATGAATGAGTCCTGAGGTCTGGCGCTCAGGATCTATTCCAGCCTCTTTCTAGAGTGTTCCGCAGTCCTGCAGAGACCACAAAGAGAAAACCACATGCCCTGTGTAGCTGGGGTTCTTGATGGGACGCATGTAGGTTCCACCAATCAGAAGCGCTCACAGGAGATTCAGGAAGGTCAGTTCTCCCACCTCAACTTTCTGAGTAGCTAGGACTGCAGTTGCATGCCACCAGGCCCAGCTAATTTTTGTATTTTCAGTAGAGACGGGATTTTGCCATATTGGCCAGGCTGGTCTCGAACACCTGACCTCAAGTCAACTGCCCGCTTTGGCCTCTCAAAGTACTGGGATTACAGGCATGAACTACCATGCCTGGTATTGTTTTTAAAACTCAATAAACGTTTACTTCCCCTCCTAATGTCTCTTCTCAGTGGCCAGCCTGTTGTTCCTCCCTGGATGGTTCCTCACAGTCTCTTCTTCCCCTGTAGATATTCCTCCACTGTTCGAATCCTTTTTATTTCCCTCAGCCTTTCTTAAGCAGGGCAGTTCAGCTCTAGCATCTCTAATATGTAATGTGCTTCCACCCCACCTCAAGATCAGCAAACATCACACCCTCACGTGACCAGAATTTATGCTCCCTAGGTAACATTTGAGGGGCTTTAAAGGACAAAGACATTTTTCTTATATCATTCAACAAGTTAGTAAGACTGTTTACCTTTATGGATATTTGGAGGATTCAGTGAGATATCAAATGTGATCTGCCTGACTTAGTGCCTAGCACATAGTATGTGATTAATAAAAACCAGGCCTTTAAAAAATTTATAGACAGGGTCTTACTCTGTCACTCAAGCTGGAGTGCAGTGGTGTGATCCTAGCTCACTGCAACTTTGAACTCCCACCTTAACCTCCCCAGTAGCTAGGACTACAGGCACGTGCCACTACACCTGGCTAATTTTTTTATTTTTTTGTAGAGATAGGGTCTCGCTGTATTATCCAGGCTGTGCTCAAACTCCTAGCCTCAAGTGATCCTCACTCCTCGGCCTCCCAAAGTGCTGGGATTACAAGTGTGATCCACTGCACCTAGCCAGAAATCAGTTCTTGCTCTTCCTGACCTTCAGTTCTCGTTTATTACAATTTATGGTTTTGTCTTTTTTATGTTTTAAGATCATGGAAAATAGCTAATTCACAATTGGAAATCATTCCCAAGGAGGCAAAGTTTGACTCCTGCTGGTGTTTCCTGCCCTGTCGGCACATGGACAGGCACATATTAGTGTTCAGTGCATGCTGGTTGACAAGGACCAGCAAGTGGGTTGTGATTATTTAAATTGGTTGCATTGGGAGCCAAACATAGGGGACTATGCTGATGTATCAAAGCACAATCAAAAAGGTCTAAAAGTCTCCTTTGTTATATTTTCATGCCTATCTCACTGTCCTTATCAGCCAGTTCCCACAGAATAGCTAAGAGATTAAAAAGCTTAAACTTAATTTTCTTTCTTAAACTCAATGCTCCAAGAGCCTTCCAACCTGAGAGCCCTAAAATATTTAAGTCTATTAGTCTATGGTTCCAGGAATTTCAGAGAGATGCTTGTGTCAAATGATTTCCAGCAAGGACATATTAAATTGCCTTTATCTCATCTGTCTGTGAGGATCTTGAAATGGAAACTGTTTATTGGAGGGGTGCAGCCAGACGGTCAGAGTCCTTTTTGAAGTCCTCATCATCCAGCTCTTAGTTTATGACATTTGAAGCATTTACTTGCTGTCAGAGATGGAAGTTAGCTATTGATTCAAATGATTGGCAGTACTTAGCAGGACTAGGTACATGTAACTCAGACACTGGAATGGATTTTTAAATTAACCTCATTACTGGATCTGCTATTCAGCTCCCAGATCTGGGAACACACTACTTTAAGAATCAAATGCTAAGATTTCATTTTAAAGCTGCACCTACCTATTACAGTTCCAATATGGAAATTTTGCCTTGCTAAATCATATTCAGCCATTACTGCATATGTCTGCCAGCCACCAAATTACCCCAAATAATGCTCACTTCCTTTAGTTTAGATCTGTCTCCACTCTTGCTTTTTTTTTTCTTTTTTTTTTTTAGACAGAGTCTCCCTCTGTCACCCAGGCTGGAGTGCAGTGGCGCGATCTCGTCTCACTGCAACTTCTGCCTCCCAGGTTCAAGCGATTCTCCCGCCTCAGCCTCCTCAGTAGTTGGAATTACAGGCATGCACCACCATACCCAGCTAATTTTTGTATTTTTAGTAGAGACGGGGTTTCACTATGTTGGCCAGGCTGGCCTTGAACTCCTGACCTCAAGTGATCCGCCTGCCTCAGCCTCCCAAAGTGCTGGGATTACAGGCATGAGCCACCGTGCCAGGCCTTCCACACTCCCTTTCGAGATAGACCTTCTGCCTTATTCAATTTCCTAGCCGCCATAATGCACGTGCCTTTCCTGTGGCAGAGAGAATTCAACAAATATTTAAGCATAAAGAAAAAATTAAATATTAGATCCAAAATTTGGAGTTCACTGAAGTTGTTTGCAACTTTGGAATACTATTCTTGCGTTTAGGTTTTAACATCCTAGGAAGCAGATTGAAGCTGTTTGTGGAAGAATATCCCGATTACTCCTCCCCCAAAATCTTCTGTCTTCTCATGGGAAAGCAAAGTGGCCTCAGAGAATGCTTCACTAAATTATAAATATGGCCCTGTGTTTAGGGCTATCTGTCCTACCTCCTAAAGATCACTGTACCAAGTATAACATGTTCCTCTGAGTCCAAGGTCCAGAAGTTTGGACCAAGGGCCATGGTCTGATTGTATTTTCTCAGTAAGGAAATTCTCAACCCAGTCAACGTGTTCTACAGCCCATAAACCAAACTCCACATTCATAAACAGGCCCACCAGGACATAGCCATGTAGGAGCCATAGAATCAGAATAGCGAAGAGACATAAACATCTAGGATATTACATTGCAATCCACTGTCATTAAGAAGTCGGATTAGGCCAGGCATAAATTTAATTATATGGGTTGATAGTAATGATGGCTAAGAAATCCTCTTAATTGAGCTAGGTTTCTTTTCCCCTTCCTTCCCTTCCTTCCCTTCCTTCCCTTCCTTCGTTCCTTCCCTCCCTCACTCCCTCCTTCCTTCCTTCCTTCCTTCCTTCCTTCCTTCCTTCCTTCCTTTTTAAATCTGTAGAAAGAAACAAATAAAACTGTATTACTATGCTGTGCTTGGGAGCCATATGCATTTTTCGGATCATAGCCTTCTTGTTATTGTGATGCAATTTTTTAATGAGCAAATGACATAGTAGTCCTGGTGGATTCCTCTGACCAAGATTTCTATTAAGTTAATAGAAGAGATTAAATCAAGGTAATTGAAAAGATTTGTACTCTCCCTAATGCAATCACTCATTTGTAAATCTAATTACAGTGACGAGCGCTGGGCTTGAGTCACCCTTCTCTGACAGGGAGGTTTTAGTGCTAGGCAGGGCCCACCCCTGAAGAAGGCGGAAATATCAGTGGTGTTTTCAGTAAAATAGATGCAGCGGAAGCAGGTTAGCACCTTCAGGTGTTCATTGGTGGTAACTACTAAAGAGATCATGGTGGAGGGAGAATCTTTCCTGCCCTCTCCTCATACATTCTGCAAATGGATAGGCTGACATAAAGAGAGTTCCCAGCTGAAAAATTAAAAATATTGCATAAATAACCATATCATCCAGGCTAGCGGGAACATTTCAGAAAGGACGGCCTTGTGTTTGAGGCGGATGATGGGGTTTGGAGGAAGAAGGGAAGGGCTGCCCTCTGACAGGGATAGAAGGTGGCCTGGAGTGGGAGAGCCTCTCCATTGCACATCCACCTGTTCAAAAATTCTACTTGACTTGTCTCCTCTTTCTCTTTCTATCGGTTGGAAATAATAGTTTGCATGGAAACATTTGAAATGCAGATAACTCTGGGAGTCTGTAATCACTGCTATATCCGTGGAACTTATTCTAATCACTTTAATTTCTCAATGTGATGGGGCATCGGGGCAGAGAGAGGTAGTGGAAGGTAGTCTAACTGTATATTTCTCATCTTTCATGTAGATACTAAATTTTTCATTCAAAAAATCAATAAATGGATATATTAAGTTGTACAATTTACTACCAAAAACACTGTCAAATAGAAACTGGAGAAAGTGGTGCCTTCGGGGGAATGGAACAAGATGAGGAGATTCTAAACTTTCCCTTTTAGAAGCTTCTAAATGGCTTGATTTCCTTTTCCTTCTGTCACATACAGGTATCACTTTAATGAAAACCAAAGAACTAGTTTAAAATAATTTTAAAAGTTCACTGTTGTTAAGAAGTGGAATTGCTGTGTTAAAGGGGTATGTACCTTTAAACATGTTAAAAATCCTGCTCAATGACCTGCAAAAAATGACTATAATAACATTACTCCTACCAATACTGTAACAACGTTCTTATTCCACATCATCAATGTAAGATGTTTTCAATTTTTAAATTGCCACTTTTCAGGTCAAAAAAAATGTTGTTCTGTATATATTTCATTGTACAAATTTTCCCTAAATATTTGATGATGATTGGTTATTTTTTAGCCTGGTTAGTGAGTTTAGTATTTTTTTTAACCCTAGCTTATCTGCAGAGTTTGCTAAGAAAGTATGGGATATGCTGCTGGGTCTCAAAAGCCAGTAGTTGGACTCCTGGACATGAGGACTGATGATTCTGTAGTGTATTGGTTGGTGCAATTGGGGAGACAGGAAGTGGCCACCTGGCCTAGATGCTCTTTTTGCTGTGCCCCAACTGTTATGTTTATGGTTGCCTCCCTCTCTCTCCTGCTCTCCAGTCACCACCTCTAAGCTCAAGGTGCATTGCAACCCAACTCCCACTCCTATGCTCTGTTACTTATGTTTTAGGCTATGATCCGCCACTCAAACATTTCATCTCTTTTAGGCATTTTCCATAACTTTTGTTCAATTGAGACCATACTGTCTTATTTACTGGCATATTAAAAATATATACTTAATGTTATTTCTAGGGAATTAGATGCAGTGGGTATATGAGTCCATTTTGCGTTGCTATAAAGAAATGCTTGAGGCTGGGTAATTGATAAAGACAAGATGCTCACCATTCTGTCGGCTGTAAAAGCATGGCACCAGCATCTGCTTGGCTTCTTGTGAGGCCTCAGGAAGCTTTTACTCATGGTTGAAGGTGAATGCAGAGCAGGTGTATCTCATGGTGAGAGGGGGAGCAAGAGAGAGAGAGAGAGAGGAGAGAGAGGAGGAGTTACTAACCTCTTTTTAACAATCAGATCTTGCAGTAACTGATAGAGCAAGAACTCTTTCATTACCACCATGGGGAGCACAGCAAGGCATTCCTGAGCAGTCTGCTCCCATGACCCAAACACTTCCCACTAGGCCCACCTCCAACACTGGCGGTCACATTTCAACATGAGATTTGGAGAGGACAAAACATCCAAACTATAGTAGAGGGATAGGTTGCTCAGTCTGCCATCTTTCTCTAATCTCCTGGTGGTACAATGCCATCCCATCAGGGGTGCATTTGAAATAGACAGATAGATGGGTAAACGCATATTGATTTCACACCATTCCAGTCACAATCTACTCAATGATTGTTTACTCAATTGTGAGGACAAAGTGGGAATTGAAAACCAAGTGGCCCACAGAATGAGCTTCTGGCTGTGCTCATTGTGAGTCTAGGGTTTTAAGATGTGTACTTTTTGGGGTACAATGTGACCTCTGAATGCAAGCCAACCACTTCGTCTGGTGCTTAGCTGAAGAAACAGTGACCTTTTCCAACATGGAGGAACAGCTATGCTGGAATTACACAATTACCATAGGTCACTCTTCAATGTGGTGGCTTCCTACAGAGTTCTCAATGGTAGTTTTGACTATAGGATATTTCACCTTTACACATTGGCTTTAGAACCCACCCTCCACCGACAACATGAAAGGCATAACTCTATTGTATGAGAATGATCATTTTGAAAATTTGAAAAATAATAAAGTATTTGAGAAAAGCATCTAGTCAAGATCATTGTAGAAGAAAATTTTGTTCTGAGGGCAAGATACATAGAGAAATGAGATAGGAAGTGATTTGGGAGCATGAAAACAGTAAGTCAGAGAGCAGTGGCAGGTGGAAACTGACAACTCAGGAAAGGAGTTGAGGTTCCCACCTGCAACCTAATGGGAGTCCCACCAGACACGAGCTAGGGTAACCCACAACTCCGGAATTGACCAAATAGGACTTTGGGGCTTGGTCTGAAAACCATATTACAATCTTTTAAATTTAATTTTGTTTTTATTTTTTGTAGATAGGAGGTTTGGCTGTGTTGCCCAGGCTGGTCTCATAGTCCTGGCCTCATGAAATTCAACTTCATTGCCCTCCCAAAGCACTGGGATTACAAGCATGAGCCACCACACCCAGCCCATATTATAATCTTTCATGTTATATTTATTGAAAAATATATTCTGAGTTCTAGCAACCGTCTTTATTTAGTCAACGTATTGGCTATTTGTGTTTTTGTTTCCAGATTCCTGTCAGCAATTTAATACTGATTTTTGCCATCTATCACTTAGCTGTGTCTCTCAGATTTGTTTCAACTATGAAATTGCTACAGATGTACTTATCTAAATCATAGATAAAAATGTTAAACGAGGCAGAACAAAGATGAGAGTTGTGTGATGCTTTGCAAGAGGGCATCCCACCCCCTGTCGTTTATAACCTTTAGAATTTTTTGGAATTTCAGAACACTGAATGCAACATACTTATTGCTGAGACACAAAGACCTAGAAAGTGGGTTGACTGGTTCAATGTCGTACAACTAGTTATCCATTTATTAAGAAATCCATGTGTGTGTATTTTGTTTAATCTCTTATGTGAACTGCCTTTTGGTGGAAAAGCCTAGATACTCCCCAACACCAAGGCCAGGGCTGTTTTCCACTGATTCCTTTCAATAATGCATAATTAATCGTCACTGTTGAATAGAGTTGTTTATGTAGTTCTTAAAGCCCCTGACATGGTTTGGCTCTGTGTCCCCACCCAAATCTCATCTTGTAGCTCGCATAATTCTCATGAGTTGTGGGAGGGACCCAGTGGAAGATAATTGAATCATGGGGGAAAGTCTTTCCCATCCTGTTTTTGTTATAGTGAGTAAGTCTCACGAGATCTGATCATTTTATAAAGAGGAGCTCCCCTGCATGGGCTCTCTCTCTGTTTGCCTGCTGCCATCTGTGAAAGATGTGACTTGCTTCTCCTTGCCTTCCATCATGATTGTGAGGCCTCTGCAGCCATGTGAAACTTTAAGTCCAATAAACCTCTATTTTTTGTAAATTGCCCAGTCTTGGGTATGTCTTTATCAGCAGTGTGAAAGTGGACTAATATAGCCCCTATGTCACTTTTATCTATACTTAATGATATCATGGAATATTCTACGAAATATTTTGTTAATATTAAGATAAATTTGTCTGTACCCTTCTCCTGCTCTAATAAGTAAATGATTATATGGATTTAACTTGGCATTGCTTGGATATTAATGAATTTGTTTTTCACTCCATCTTTGTCCTGTTCCATTCTGCTATTCATTAAATTGAGGAAATCTTACCCATTGTGATGATTCCCAGAAATATATCCTCAGCCCCTATGTTTCCTCAGAGGTTCAAACTTTTCTCTTCCTATCTGTACTGCAGACTTACTAGAGTTTGGATGTGTGTCCCCTCTGATCTCACATTGAATTGTAAATCCCCAATGTTGGTGGTGGGGCCTAGTGGCAGGTGATTGGATCATGGGGGCAGAGTTTTCCTGAATGGTTTAGCACCATCCTCTTGGTGCTGCCCTTGTGACAGTGAGTTCATGAGATCTGGTTTTTTGTTTTTTTGTTTTTGTTTTTGTTTTGAGTCAGGGTCTTGCTCTGTCACCCAGGCTGGAGTTCAGTGGAGTGCATGGCTCACTGCGGCCTCAAATTCCCAGACTCAAGTGATACTCCCACCTCAGCCTCTATGGTAGCTGGGACTACAGGTGTGCACCATCAGGCCTGGCTAATTTTTTTATTTATTGTAGAGATGGGGTTTTACCATGTTGCCCAGGCCGGTCTCAAACTCCTGGCCTCAAGTGATCTGTCTGCCTTGGCCTCCCAAAGTGCTGGGATTACAGACGTAAGCCACTGCACCTGGCCAGATACAGTCTTTTCTGCTTTCTCTATGGGAAGTGCCTGTTCGTACTTTACCTTCCACCGTGAGTAAAAGCTTCCTGAGGCCTCCCCAGAAGCAGATGCCAGCATTATGCTTCCTCTACAACCTGCAGAACCATGAACAAATTAAACTTCTTTTCTTATAAATTACCTAGTCTCAGGTATTTCTTTATAGCAATGTAAGAATGGCCTAACACAAGACCTCAAGCTCAATACATTAAAAACTAATTATCTTCCCTTTGCCAATCCCACTTCTAGATCTCATTTCTGCTGTGGTACCATCAAATTTTTTTTGACCCAATTTTTTAGGCTAAAAACCTGTTCCAATTGCCTGCTTTACCTATTTGCTCATCAATTTGTATCAATTCTATCTCCAAGAAATTGTAATTTAGGTGCTAATTTTGTCAAATTTTGATAGCCACAGTAGATTTTTAATTGATTTCCATGTTCCCATGGCTCCAGCCTCCATTGCCTTCTCCAGAATGTTCTTTCTACAACATCAACTCAGTTTTTGCTAAACTGGGCACCTCTAAAACCTCTAAAAATTTTGAAATATGCTAAAAGATTTTCCATTAAAAAAAAAAAAAGTCAGGATTTTAAGATGGATCTCCAAGATTCCTGATCCCTGGTTTCTCAATCAAATACTAATCTACTTACTGCTGTGAAGGGATTTTGCAGATGTGATTAAAGTCTCAAATCCATTGGCTTTAAGATTGGAGGATTATCCTGGTGGACCTGACCAAATCACATGAATGCTTTGCAAGCAAAGTTTTCCCCATTGGTCAGAGAAGGAAGGACAGAGACATGTGCTCCAGTCAGTCCAGAACGTAAACCTCCATACTGTGAAAGGGGCCTCTAAGAGCTGAGATCAACCCCCAGCTGACAGCCAGCAAGTAGATCGAGATTTCAGTTCTACCACATCAAATAACTGATTTCTGGCACTATTCACAATTGAAAAGGTTTGGCATCAGCCTAAGTGTCCATCAAGGCGTGAATGGATAAAGAAAATGCAATACAGCTGGGCTCTGTGGCTCACGCCTGTAATCCCAGCACTTTGGGAGGCTGAGGCAGGCAGATCACCTGAGGTTGAGGGTTGGAGACCAGCATGACCAACATGGAGAAACTCCGTCTCTACTGAAAATACAAAATTAGCCAGGTGGGGTGGCACATGCCTGTAATCCCAGCTACTTGGGAGGCTGAGGCAGGAGAATCACTTCAACCCAGGAGGCAGAGGTTGTGGTGAGCTGAGATTGTGCCATTGCCCTCCAGCCTGGGCAACAAGAGTGAAACTGCAAAAAAAAAAAAAAAAAGGAAAAAGAAAGAGAGAGAGAGAGAAAGAAAGTGATATATATGTATTCTTACTTGTAAGTGGGAACTAAACATTGAGCACACATGGACATAAGCATTGGAATAATAGACATTGTGGACTACTAGAAGGAGGAGAGAGGTAGCAGTGATAATAAGGTGATGTCATCTAAAATAAAAGAAAGAAAACATGGTAAATATATATATATAGTGTGGTGTGTATATATATATATATATACACATTCAAATACATATATATACAGTGTGTGTATGAGTATATATTTTTATATATATATATACACATATATACACATTATCTTAAGTGAAACAACTCAAAAACAGAAAGTCAAATACCAAATGTTCTCACTTAGAATTAGAAGCTAAACAATGTATGCACAAGGATATCCGGTGTGGAACAGACATTGGGGACTTGGAAGGGGGGGATGGGGTGAGGGATGAGAAATTACCTAGTGGGTACAATGTACATTATTCAGGTGATGGCTACACTAAAATCGCAGGTTTCACCACTATGCAACATATCATGTAACAAAGCTGCACTTGTACCCCTTAAATTTATACAATTAAAAAAAGAGAATGAGCTTGGTGGTGAATTTTCCCCCAGAGCCTTGGAACACGAACTCCCCGTGGCTCACACCTTGATTTTAACTTTGTGAGAATCCGAGCAGAGCAACCCATGATGCTGTGGCAGACTTCTGACCTGAAGAACTGTGAGCTACTAAGAGAGCTTTTTTTTTTTTTTTTTGACAGAGTCTTGCTCTGTCACCCAGGCTGGAGTGCATTGGTACAATCACAGCTCACTGCAGCCTCGACCTCCTGGGCTCTATTGATCCTCCAGCCTCAGCCTCCTGAGTAGCTGGGACTACAGGCGTGCGCCACCACACCTGGCTAAATCTTTTTTGTATTTTCTGTAGAGATGGGGTTTCACCATGTTGCCCAGGCTAGTCTCGATATCCAGGGGTCAAGTGATCCTCCAGCCTCAGCCTCCTGAGTAGCTGGGACTACAGGCATGCACCACCACACTTGGCTAAATCTCTTTTGTATTTTTTGTAGACATGGGGTTTCACCATGTTGCCCAGGCTAGTCTCAAAATCCGGGGGTCAAGTAATCCTCCAGCCTAAACTTCCCAAAGTGCTGGGATTACAGGCATGAGCCACCGTGCCTAGCCACAGGCTTTATTTTAAGCTGCTAAACACGTGGTCATTTGTTACACACGGTTAAAAGACTAATAACTACATTTTATACATACTGAGTTAAGCTTAGCAGATTTCTTTATTTCAAAAATTCTCAAGTTTTTATCGATGCTTATTAATGTTCTTATGAGTTTCCGAGAAGGCAATCCAGTATGACGTGTTTCTTAAACCATACTGACCAGAGCACTGGGAAGGGACACTGTCCTACAAACACCATTTTGGGAAACTTCCTGTAGAATCATTCTCCTTCCCTTAATTTAATACCTGTGATGGCTTTCTATCATTTGCCCAATAATATTTAAATATCTTAATTTGGCTCTTGGGGACCTGCACACTCTAGTCTAGTCCCAGCCTACATTTCTAGCTTTGGCCCCTCTCGTTTCCCCACATCTATCTGGGCTCGCCCTTCTAGACCAGGTTGTATCCGTTCAAACTTCTCTGACTTTACCCATCTCATTTTTTGAGACACATTCAAATATCACTTTTGTGATACGTCCCCCACACTCCCAGGCGGATAATGTTTGCCGTGCTTTTAAAGCTTCCCTTATGCTTTGCATATAGAGCCCTTATGTTCATGTCGTGTTGTGTAATAGTTACAGTTCACCTCCTGCTACCTAACTGTGAGCTCCTTCGGGGAAGAGACTGTATTGCACTCATCTCGGCATCCTTCATGACAGACACGGACGTGAGGCTTAATTATCTGTCCCTGGATGTATTGCTTTTTCCTTTATAAAAATTGAGGTAGCATTAACTTGTCTTTAATCATCTACCTCTTTTTTCCCTTGAACTAAATTTTCAAGGTTTTTCTTTTTTTTTTTTTTTCTTTTCCAGTGGTGAGCAACTAGGAGAAGTGGGTAAAGCAGAGAAATGGAGAGTGAGGAATATTGAGGCAATCTTAGGGAATAAGAATGAGGGAAAGATCGACATGTGAAAAAGAGTTTTTTTTTGTTTTTTTTTTTGAGACAGAGTCTTGCTCTGTTGCCCAGTCTGGAGTGCCATGGCGCCATCTTGGCTCACTGCAACCTCCATCTTCTGGGTTCAAGTGATCCTTTTGCCTCAGCCTCCTGAGTAGCTGGGATTACTGGCACCCGTCACTGCACCCAGCTCATTTTTGCATTTTTAGTAAGATGGGGTTTCTCCATGTCAGCCAGGCTGGTCTTGGACTCCTGACCTCAGGTGATCCACCTGCCTAGGCCTCCCAAACTGCTGGGATTACAGGCATGAGCCACCACACCCGGCCCGAAAAAGAGTTTCTGAAACTGAAAATCTTACTCCTCTTGTCCCTTTCAGAAATGCGTCCGCCTTGAGCATTGTTCTCTCTTTCACACCCCAACTTTGCTGCCTGTTTACTTTTTGTCTCTTGCTTCACAGGGGCCATGCATAACTGACTTTATTTCAGACTGAGACCGTCCCTGCTGCCTGTTCCACACGTAGCCACCTAAGAGTGTTTCACATGTTCTGAGTAAGAATTAGTGCCCTTCTGATATTCAGTGTCAAAGCCATGTCAAGCAAACAGAAAGGGTGCACTATTAAAATAATCCCCTTCCTCACTTGTTTTTCTATTTTGAAGACTTATTTTAAATGCTTCTATCTAACATAGAAGCTGATGATGCTGACCACACCTCCATTGACTTTTCTACATGCCCAGCTTCCTTTGCAGTTAAGCTGACTGTAAGTCTGCCCATTAGAATCCGGGGAGAAGTAACGAAAGTTGCTTTAAGTCTTGGTCCATAAGAGATCCCATACACTCCTTCTAACCTGTCTTCCCCTGCCGCAGTGGACTTGGAGGCCCTGTGTTCCAGAAAGCGTCATGGCTCAAACCTGTAATCCCAGCACTTTTGGAGGCCAAGGCGGGAGGATTCCTGAGGTCAGGAGTTCGAGACCAGCCTGGCCTACATAGTGAAACCCCGTCTCTACCAAAAATATAAAAATTAGCTGGGTGTGGTGGCACATGCCTGTAATCCCAGCTACTTGGGAGGTTGAGGCAGAAGAATTGCTTGAGCCCAGGAGGTGGAGGTTGCAGTGAGCCAAGATCACGCCACTGCACTCCAGCCTGGGTGACAGAGCGAGACTGACTCAAAAAAATAAACAAAAATAAAATAAAATAAAAGAGAGCCAACTGATCTAAATGACTTTGTGCAAAGTTGTTACTGATTTAACGCCACCAAATTTGGGGGGGCGGGTGGCTCACACCTATAACCCTAGTGCTTTGGGAAGCTAAGATGGGAGGATTCACTTGAGGCCAGGAGTTTGAGATCAGGCTGTCAACACAGGGAGATCCCTTCTCTACAAAAAAAAAAAAAATTTAAAATTAGCCTGGCATGGTGGCGTGTGTCTGTAGTCTCAGCTACTTGGGAGGCTGAGACAAGAGGATCACTTGAGTCCAGGAATTCTAGGCTGCAGTGAGCTATGGTTGCACCACTGCACTCCAGCCTGGGTGATAGAGTGAGACCTTGTCTCTTAAAAATAATGAAGTAAAGCCGCTGAAATTTCAGGGTTTTGTCATTCATATAGCAGAGCCAAGCCAGTTTGAGCTTAGCCTGACTTATACATTTAAGTAAATGTACACTTATACATCAAAATTGTCCACAAGAATTCACTGGTTGCAAATAAAAAAAGTAAAAATAGAAGATTACTTGGAAAGAAGTTGTTCAAGAATCTCTGCAATTTTTTTTTCAAGTGAAGCTTTGTTGTTAAAATTTTAATGCTAAACAAATGCTATAGACGCTCCAGATTACAATTAAAGCATCGGAAGGAAATAGATTTCCCACGCACAGATATAAATTTATCCAAGAACTAGGTTGTATCCCTTCCAGTATTCTTTCAAAACTCTTAATTATAGAGATTACTAGCTCAAGGAACAGGAGGTTAAACATCTGCTTCCTCAAATGAAGCCAAAAACTTGAAACAAATTGGCTGAATCATACTTAAAGGAAAGAATGAGAGGCTAAAATTAAACGTCTCCACCAGCATCTCATGCTTCTTTTGATGAAATAGTCTTATACATCAAGTACTTAATGGAGAGGGGCACAGTTAGGTGGTGGGGGCACCTTTGAGAGAAGCCTTCATGAATCAGTTTATTCTGTTTCTCTCTTCACATACGCAGTCTGATCATTTCGCCATCTTTTGTGAACATCTTGTAGTAGTTTCAGACCTGAACCCTTGTCTGGCTCTCGTCCTTTGAGAGCCTTGCACCAGAGACAGCTTTTTCTACACTGCGATTGAAGAGATGGAGAATGTACTTCGTCCTTGGTTCCTTCTCTCTCTGGCCTTCCTTTATCTGGTACCTGAAATGTCAGTATTTATTACTTTGGTAATAAAAGTTAAAGGTTTTTGATTTATTTTCTTTTCTTTTCTCTTTTCTTTTCTTTTTCCTTCCTTCCTTCCTTCCTTCCTTCCTTCCTTCCTTCCTTCCTTTTCTTTCTGTCTTTCTTTCTTTCTTTCTTTCTTTCTCTCTTCTCTCTCTCTCTCTTTCTTTCTTTCTTTCTTTCTTTTCTTCTTTCTTAGATGGAGTCTTGCTCTGTCAATCGGGCTGGAGTGCAGTGGCATTGTCTTGACCCACTGCAACCTCCACCTCCTGGGTTGAAGTGATTCTCGTGCCTCAGCCTCCCAATTAGCTGGGATTACAGGCACTCGCCACCATGCCTGACTAATTTTTGTATTTTTGTAGAGACAGGGTTTTACTGTGTTGGCCAGGCTGGTCTCAACCTCCTGACCTCAAATGATCCACCTGCCTCAAGCTTCTAAAATGCTGAGATTACAGTGTGAGCCACTGAGATTGGCCTATGATTTTTGAAAGCTATGATGAGAATGCATGTATCACTGCCTATGAGTTACACATCACAGGAGATTTCCACCCATCTGGACTGGCACCTGAAACAGAAGGCTAAACAGGAATGCTGGAAACAAGGGAGGGAGGGCAGAGAGAGGATGGAAAGAACAGGACGGAGGAAGGATGAAGGATGAGGATGATAAAGTCAAATTCTTGCCTTTCGCAGTCTTACCCTGGGATTTGGAGTGTGATGGTGATGTGCTGCCTGTCCCAGAGAAGGGCCACAGAGCTGTTTCCTCAATGCTGAGTCGTGCTTTCCTTTGACACACCTATAGGTTTGATTTTCATCATGGAATCTCAGAAATACCCCAAATGCAAAGGGCTGGAATTATAGAAGTGAGCCACTGTGTCTGGCAAAAGACGACATATTATACTCACAGGCTCAAGAGATAGGAGGTATGGCAGGTCATGCAGGGTCACATGGGGAAGCCTCAGGGTGGTCAGGAGGTAGAACACAGGAGCAGGGGGAACGTGGAGGCTACAGCCTTATTGGATTCTGCGGGAAAGTCAAGGCAGGAAGGGAGAACAATTTACGACTGGCTAATTGGAAAAATTTCAGCAGCTCTAGGCTATAGGTTATAGGGGTGGTCCTAATTGCCTGGTAGTTCTCCTGGGATGATTAAGGCAGAGGACTGCCGCCTCCTGAGTTGGAGGGGTTGGATGGAGGAAGGTGGCTCTGGATTTGTTAGTTTGAATAATAAGGGTATGCTCTTCCTGACTGACCTTTGCTGTCTCTAAGAACTGACTAGCTCTGGGAAGGGTAGTTTCTCCCTAGCCAGAAAAGTTTTTAAGATGTCAACCCATCCTAATATACTGAAAATAAAAAAGTATAGAAACAACACAAAATCAAACAATACAGAAGCCTAAAAATGAAGCATGAACAATCTTATCCCCACCTTCCCCAACGCCCGTGTGCAATTCCATCTCGTGTGAAGTTAAGTTGGCAGTTGAATGTGTATTCTTGCACATATGCCCCATGCAAACACAGGTGCACAAACATCTTATACCCAAATGTAGGTTTTTAAAATAAAAATGAATTCACGCCCTGTACATCTCTCTGCTACTTACTTTTCACTTGAGTTTGTTTCATGAACAGCCCTTTACATTAATACAAGTAGATATAACTTTACTTTTAATCAATGCTTATAGTTTATAGGGTGGGTATCCTAATTTATGCAACCATTGTCTCTTTGCAGACATACAGGTTATTTTCAGGTTTGTTTCCTTTAAAAAATAACTACACATAAGCTTCCATAAATACCTGTGTTCATAGATCCTCATGTTCTCATGCCTCCCTTTTCCAGTGGGATTGTTGCATCAAGAATACATTGTAAATGTTGATTGATAGAGGAGATAGTGACAGATTTCTTCTCCAGAATATTTTAGCAATTGAACCTGAGATCAGCAGTATGTGGAAGTGCCAATTTTTAAATTTTTTATATTTTTTAGAAGGGGATCTAGCTCTGTCACTGAAACCGGAACGTGGTGCTACAATCATGGCTCACTGCAGCCTCCAACTTATGGGCTCAAAGGATCCTCCTGCTTCAGCCTCTGAAGTAGCTGGGACTAAAGGCATGTGCCATCACGCCCAGCTAATTAAATTTGTTTTTAGAGACAGGATCTTACTATATTGTTCAGGCTGTTGTTGAACTCCTGGTTTCAAGTGATCCACCCACCTTGGCCTCCCAAAGTGCTGGGATTATAGGCAGGAGCCACCAAGCCTGGCTCTGAAAGTGTCAATTTTATTAGTTTTACCATATCCTGGTTATCACTGGATGTTATAATGTTTTAATGTTTACAAATCTGATGCATGATCGTTTAGAATTTTTCTAATTTACGTTTTTCCAACTACTAATAACTCTGAGCATCTCAGGCAAAAAAAAAATAAACAAAACAAAAAACAAACAAAAAAACCCTTCTCCTTAATTATAGCTTATAAGACCTATGATAACCATATTTTTCTTTTCTTTTTTATTTTTTTTGAGAAGGAGTCTCACTCTGTTGCCCAGGCTGGAGTGCGGTGGTGTGATCTCAGCTCACTGCAACTTCCATCTCCTGGGTTCAAGTGATTCTCCTGCCTCAGACTCCTGAGTAGCTGGGACTACAAGTGCATGCCATCACACCAGCCTAATTTTTGTATTTTTAGTACAGATGGGGTTTGACATGTTGGCCAGGCTGGTATTGAACTCCTGGCCTGTGGTGATCCACCTGCCTCAACCTCCCAAAATATTGGGATTACAGGTGTGAGCTGCTGTGCCTGGCCAAGAACCATATTTTTTCTCTTTATTTATTATGTATAAGAGGCCAAGAGAAAAATAAAGTTTATTTGCCTTGAGGAAGCTGCATGTTTTACTGCACAGCACACGTAAGTGCAGATGCTTGCTTTTGCCTGACATGCCTGTGTTATATATCTTCTGTCTTTCTGCAATAAGATGAAATAAAACTGGCTATTTCCAAATTCATTTGATCTAGGCTGTGTACAGGATATTTCAAAAATTCTGTTTGTTATTTTTCCATCTTGGGAGGTAATGAAAAGAAAACTGCTATCGGTTTCTTCCTTCTGACTGTTGTAATTTATTTTCTTTGAGGAATTAACATTACATTGAGTCTGTTTTGCTATTGACTATAGTTTGGTTTACAGCATGCCATAATTTTGTTCTGTCTTTGAGACCTGATGACAACAGTGGTCTGTGACTCTCGGAATTGTTAAACCTTGTCTCATTGCACAGTATGAATCAGGGAACAATAAAATTAAGCCCTGGTTTCTCGGAGTGAGTCTAAGGGCAAATAAACCTGTGAGGGCTAATCCCTTAGTTTCTGATATAGTGACCTTAGGGGGGATATTAACGAGGTGGTAGTAGCCCTCTTTTAATAGTCAGGAATAGTGCCCGAGATCCGTGTAAGGTGGTGGGATGCGGGTGGAGGATGCTTAAGTGGTTGTGAGGCAGGAGACCGGCAGGATTTGTTTTCCAGCCATGACCTTGCTGACCAGAACAGGCTCTGGTTGAAACAGGGTGCAATGAAAAAGGCAGATGGCTACGAAAGTGACCTCTAGTTGTCCTCCCTGCTCATTAGCATAATGAGCTACATTCCCAATAACAACATGACAGCATACAAATGCTGTGGCAATGACTCAGAAGTTATCACCCCTTTTCTAGAGATTTCTGAATATCCCCCCTTAATTTGCGGTTAAGTGTAGGTATAAATACAGCAAGCTACAGCCCACTGGTGCTGACTCTGGGCGCACTGCCTATGGGTTAACTCTGCTCTACAAAGAGCAGCGTTGGTTCAATAACAGATGCTTTCTCTCACCACCAGCTTGCCCTTGAGTTCCTTCTTGGGAGAAGTCAACAACCTTCCTAAGGCTAAGCTCCAATTTGGAGGCTCCCCTGCCTTGAATCAGTTGTATCAGCCAGGGCTCTCCAGAGAAACAGAATCTGATGGGATTATCTGTCTGTCTGTCTGTCTGTCTGTCTATCTATCTATCTATCTATCTATCTATCTATCTATCTATCTATCTATCATCTATCTATCTATCTATCTATCTATCTATCTATCTATCTATCTATCATCTGTTGTGAGTTTTGTTTTAAACAACCTGCTCATATGATTGAGGGGCTGGTAAGTCTAAAATCTGTAGGTCAGCCTAGCAGCCTAGAATTTGAGGCAAGAGTCAATTTTGTAGTCTTGAATCCAAAGGCTGGAAATTCGAGCAGAATTTCTATGTTGCAGACTAGAGGCGGAACTCCCTGTTTCTTTCTTAGAAACCTCAGTTTTTGTTCTTAAGGCTTTCAACTAATTGGATGAGACCCACTCACATTATATAGGGTAATCTGCTTTACTTAAAGTCAACTGATGATAATTGTTAATCACGTCTAAAAAATACTTTTACAGCGACATCTAGGCTAATGTTTGACCAAACAACTGGGCGCCATATTCTAGCCAAGTAGACACATGAAATTAACCACAAGAGCAGAATATAGTTTATTTGCTTCGTGTGAGTTCAAATGATCCAACTGCTATGCATTTCTCTGTTGACCAAGCAACTTAAAATGGAGTCTTGTTATTGCCATGCTATCATCCAAGAAGGATCCCTGATATCCCAATCATTTTCAGCACATGTACTCCCATGAAGAAAAATTGCTGAGACCATGAGCGTATCATGCTTCAGGAAGGGAGCAGGAAAATATGTGGAGAATGCATGAGTCTCTTATTCTCCAACCTTCCTTCTTTTTCTCCTTTGGCCACTTAACCCAATAAGTTGACTTCCTTTTTTTTTAAGTGTCTGGTATTTAGAGAGCTCAGTTGAAATGAAATAATTCATTTCCTCTTGGCACAATTCTTCTGGCTGATGGAACAAGGCATTTTGGAACATATGAACAAATTTTAAGTACAATTTGCATCTGATTGTCGGCCTTCACATTGATTTTGATTAAACACATTTAATAATTTTTAAATGTCCATTTCTCTTTCACTTGTGTAATTTAAAAATTATTAAGGTAAAATTCACATAACAAAATTAATCATTTTTAGTGAACAATTCATTGACATTTAGCACATTCACAATGTTGTGAAGCGCCACCTATGTCTAGTTTCAAAACATTTTTGTCTCTCCAAAGTCATACTCTTGCTTATTAAGCAGTTTCTCCCCCTTTCCCCTGGCAACCACCCTCTGTATTCTCTCTGTGTGGATTTATCTATTCTGGACCTTCCATATAAATAGAATCACACAATATGTGGTATTTTGTGTCTACCTTCTTTCACTTAGTATAATGTTTTGGATGTTCATTCACATTGTAGCATATATCAGTACTGCATTTTTTCTGTAGCTGAATAATATTGCATTTTCTGTATATACCACAATTTGTTTATCTCTTGTCTGCTGATGATCATTTCTGCTGTTTCCACATTTTGGCCATTGTGAATAGCGCTGCTATGAACAGGATCTGCTAGGTTCTTTTGGTTCTTAAAAGAAGGCTCTTTTATCTACCCAGGACACATCTATGCTTAGAGAACACAGAAAACCTCCTCTTCCAAATCTAGCCATTTTATATGAGTTAGATGAAAAAGAACATCAAAGCTAATCTATGGTAAATGCAATCTAGAACATAAAGATTACTAAAGAAGACAGCCGGAAGTGTCCTAAACACACAATAAGCACTCTGACTGGTAAGCTGGTACAGATTGCATTTCATATCCAGAGAGCAACCATTACTAGCAGTCTTTCTGTCTCAGTTTGGCATGAACCCCTTGAAATTCAAAGCCCAGAAAAATGGAAGTCTCCTAATTCTGGAATCACTTCCCCTTGAATCAGTGTAAGCCCAGTAAACATGTCTTTTTTTTTTTTGGAAAAGAGTCAGTAACAATCACAACCAGGAAGGAAAACCCATTGGATAAAATAAATTGAAGATAAATATTTTCTGATTTCCTATACATTTCTCACTACTGTGAGACCTCAGTTTGAGAAATCTTTACAGGTAGTTGAAAATAATAACCGACCTGCTTTGGACCTTACTCTTTTTCTTTTTTTTTAGACAGAGTCTCGCTCTGTCGCCCAGGCTGGACTGCAGTGGCGCAATCTCGGCTCACTGCAAGCTCCGCCTCCCGGGTTCACGCCAGTCTCCTGCCTGGGCCTCTCCTAGTAGTTGGGACTACAGGTGCCCGCCACCACGCCCGGCTAATTTTTTTGTATTTTTAATAGAGACGGAGTTTCACTGTGGTCTCGATCTCCTGACCTCGTGATCTGCCCGCCTCGGCCTCCCAAAGTGTGGACCTTACTCTTTTTCTTAGCACTGATTGCAAAACACAAAAACCTCATCCAAAAGTGGAACATGTTGTCATGCCGTACTGAATACAATTTCCTTGCATTTCCAAATAATGCAGTTTTGCAGAAGAAATTAAGTTACATGGTTTTTGTTTCTTAGCTAAGTAACAATATGGGTGAACGTGACATAAAACCTAGCTTCTGGAGAATAAATGCAAATGAACACCAAATCTTTTTGTGAAACCAATGCTAGAATATTATTCATACTTTAGTAACCTTTAGTCCTAAAATCCATCAGATTTCACGAGAACCAATTACTAGAGGGAAACCTGGGAAACAAAGGTTAATAAAACAAAACAAAAATAATAAGAACATTATTTATAGCATAGTTCTGTAACATTGTGAGAATATCTATTTTCAAAATGGCTATTTTACCAGGATGGCAGAAACAATTTTGCAAGTCTTAAGGAACATTTTACTATAAACACTTAGTAGCCATCATAGAGTGAAGAAATTGAAGATAGAGTGACATCAAATCAAAGGTGAAATTATCAATGTGACTTATATAAAGTTCACATATTTGCATTAACCCAAGTATATGGAAAATCAGTATCTGCTGACCTTGAGTTTGGAAATGACCAATAATGTATCTTTAAAAACTGAGGACATCGAGAAAACTATTTGCAATAATAAACATATTCCTATTATAAAAAACGAAAGAAAAAGAAAAAAAATCAGTGTCTTCTATGGAAAAGGTGCTTTCCCATAGAAAAGCATTTATTGTATAAATCACTATTTTAAGTTTAAAAGCGAAATTGCTTATTAATTATTCATCCCTTCATCAAACAATTTTGAGTACCTCCAATGGGATAGGCAATATTTTTTATTTTTATTTTTACTTTTTGAGACAAGGTCTTGCTCTATCACCCAGGTTGAAGTGCAGTGGCGTGATCATAGCTCAGTACTGCATTTCTTCCATAGCTGAATAAAATTGCATTTTCGTGTACAAATTGCATTTCATATCCAGACAGCAACCATTACTAGCAGCCTTTCTGTCTCAGCTTTGCACGAAACCTCTCAAAATTCAAAGCGCAGGGAAACAGAAGTTTCCTAATTCTGAAATCACTTACCAAATTTTCTTTTTAGTTCATATTTTTAATTGACTCAAATGACAAAGATCCCCCAGGAGGCCCTGGAGGAGGGAAACAGCCTTGGAGAGGCAGAGATTCACTGCCAGCAGCCCACCCCCACCTGCTACCCACTCCCCCACAAGGGTCCCAAACTCTTTCGATAATCCTAAAAAACCAGATGAGAGTGCAGGCATAAAAGTGCTCCTTCATCTTCACACAGGTGACAAGCCACCCTGCTGTGTCCTGCCCGAGGCCCTGGCCCTCCCCAACCAAGTCAGGCTCCCAGCCCAGACCCTGACCCTGGCAAGGTGGGGGACAGCAATCTGATCCTACAGGAGTTGGGGCAGCCATCCCCTCAATCCCTTGGGTTCAGTTGATTCTTCCGCTTCAGCCTCTTGAGTACCTGTGACTACAGGCATGTGCCACCGGGTCCAGCTAATTTTTATGTCTTTTTTTGTAGAGACAGGGTTTCACCATGTTGTCTAGGATGATCTCAAACTCCTGGGCTCAAGTCATCTGCTCTGCTTGGCCTCCCAAAGTGCTGGGATTATAGGCGTGAGCTGCTGTGCCCAATCGGGCCGGGCACTTTCAGAAACTTGGAGAACATTAGTGAACAAAACAAATAATCATGGCTGTCATGGCCTGGATGTTCTAGAGGGTGGTGGGTCACTGACACAATAAACAATAATAAGTAAGTTATATAGGATGTCTGAAGGTGATAAATGCTTTGGAAGAAGAAGAGCAGACTGGAAGAGATTGGAAGGGGGAAGAGGTGAGAAGTGAGAGCAAATTGCATTTTATTTATTTATTTATTTATTTATTTACTAGAGATGGGGTCTTGCTATGTTGCTCAAGCTGGACTTGAACTCCTGGGCTCAAGGTATCCTCCCTTCTCAGCCTCCCAAATAGCTGGGACTCCAGGAATGCACCACCACACCTGGCTTAGGCTGCGTTTAAATGCAGTAGCCAGCAGAAGCAGCAGAGGTGACAATGGAGCTAAGATTTGAAGGCAAATGCCATCCTCACCGGTACCTGGGAGAGGAATCCCAGTGAAAGGAAGAGCAAGCATTGAAGGCAAAGGAGGAAAGATCTGAGCAGCAAAGAAGTGCAGTCCATATCCTGTAGTGTCTTCGGGCCATTGTAAGAACTTTGGCTTTCTCCAAGGGAAACTGGGAGCCCTTCAAGGGGTTTGAGCAGAGGAGTGATGTGCTCTGACTTAAAAACATTATATATACTTAAGATGCACAACAAGTTTTGATACACATATACATATTGAAATGATTACTATAATCAAGCAAATTAACATAAACATCTCCTCACACAGCTATCATTTGTGTGTGTGTATAGTGAGAGCGTTTGAAATCCATTCTCTCTGCAAATTTCCAGTATGCAGTTCAGAATTATTAACTGTGGCCATTACGCTCTTCATCAACTGTCTAGATGTATTCATGTTATGTAACTGCAATTTGTACCCTCTGACCAACACCTCCCCATTTCCCCCATTCCCCAGACCCTGGAAACCACCATTCTACTCCCCTCTTCCATGTATTCATCTTTTAAAAATTCCACATGGAAGTGAGCTCATGCAGTTTTTTTCTTTCTGTGTCTGGCTTGTCTCAGCATAGTGTCTTCCAGCTTCATCTATGTTGTTGCATATGGCAAGCTCTCCTTTTTTAAAGCTGAATAATATTCCATTGTACAGAATATATATACTGTATAATATAGTATATACACATGTATGGTATATACATATGTATGGTACATACATAGGTCTTTTACATTTTCTTCATTCATCCATCAATAGACCCTTAGGTTGTTCCCATTATCTTGACCACTGTGAATAATGCTGTAGTAAACGTGGGAGCACAGATCTCTTTGAGGTGTTGATTTTATTTCCTTTGGATATATACACCCAGAAGCAGGATTACTAGGTGATATGGTAGTCTTTTTTTTTTTTTTTTTTTTTTTTTTTTTGAGGCAGGGTCTTTTTATGTTGCTCAAGATGGAGTGTGGTGACAAAATCACAGCTCACTGCAGCCTCAAACTTCTGGGCCTAAGTAATCTTCCTGCCTCAGCCTCCTGGGATTACAGACACATGCTGCCATGCCTGATTAATTCTTCTTTTAGAGATGGGGTCTTGCTATGTTGTCCAGTCTGGACTTGAACTCTTGGCCTCAAGCAGTCCTCCTGCCTTGATCTCCTAAAGTGCTGGGATTCTAAGCATGAGCCACTGAACTTGGCTAGTAGTTCTATTTTTAAGTTTTTGAGTTTCATTTCAGAAAGCATCACTTTGGAGACTGCAGTATATAGAAGGCAAGGACAGAATCCAGGTGACCAACTGAGGAGCAGCTGAGATTCTGCAGGGGAGAGATGAGGTGGCTCAGAGCAAGACAAAACTGCAGGCTGGTGTGGGAGTGCTCAGATTCTGGAAGGATCACTAAGGCCCATGGTTGCCCTCCTGATTCTAACACTAAAAAATTGAGACCAGACAGACTAAATCACTTCTTCACAACTGTTAAAGAAACTCATCTTGAAAGGTAAATGTAACAAAAAAAAATTACTTACAACTTGTTTTTAGTAAGAATTTGCTCTTCTGAAATTTTTTTATTTTTTATTTTTTATTGAGACAGAGTCTCACTCTGTTGCCCAGGATGGAGTGCAGTGGTTTGATCTTAGCTTATTGTAACCTCTACCTCCTGGGTTAAAGTGATTCTCCTGCCTCAGCCTCCCGAGTATGTGGGATTACAGGGGTGTGCCAACATGCACAGCTAATATTTTGTATTTTTAGTAGAGATAGGGTTTTGCCATGTTGTCCAGGCTGGTCTCAAACACTTGACCTCAAGTGATCCACCTGCCTTGGCCTCCACCTGTTGTTCTGAAAAATTGATACTATTCTGATAATGCAGTCGTCCTAAGGAAGACCAGTTTTTATTTCAGAAGTTATTAATTTTTTTATTCATGTGTCTGAATTAGTTATGTATCTATTAATGTGAAGACATAGTCTATATCTAAAAAAAACTATTTGGAACAACCTAGGCTTCATAATTGATTTTTTGGACAGTTTGGCTATTCATATTGATCATATTCACCATATACTTGTCAACTTTTTTCTTCATTTCATACTATTTATTTGCTTATGTATTTATTTAGAGACAGGATCTTGCTCTGTCACCCAGGCTGGAGTGAAGTAGTGTGATCACAGTTCACTGCAGAAGAATCAAGTGATCCTCCTGCCTCAGCCACTCCAATAGCTGGGACTGCAGACACATGCCACCACACTCAGCACTTTGAGAGGCCAAGCGGGGGTGAATCATTTGAGCCCAGGAGTTAAAGAACAGACTGGGCAACATGGCAAGACTTTGTCTCTACAAAAAATACAAAAATTAGCCAAGTGTGGTGGCATATGCCTGTAGTCCCAGGTACTGGGGAGGCTGAGGTGGGAGGATAGATTGAGCCCAGGAGGTCAAGGCTACAGTGAGTCATGATCACACCACTGCACTACAGCCTCGGTGACAGAGTGACACCATGTCTCAAAAAAAAAAAATTTTTTTTTTTGTAGAGATGGGGTCTTGCTGTGCCACCCAGGGTGGTCTCAAACTCCTGGCCTGAAGCAATCCTTGTACTTTGGCCATCTCAAACTATTTAGAAACCACCATAGTTAGAAAGGTGAAGATCTTTTTTTATTATTTATTTGAAAAACAAAACGACTGTTATAGGAATGTTTTACTTTAAAATATTAACTCATCAACAACTCCAGAGCCACAAAATCATGAAATTTACATTGAAAAATTATGGTTTTTAATTCTGTAGTTCTTTTATCATTTTCTAACATATTTGCCTCTGGCCTACCCAATCTATTAGGTTGGTGTAAAAGTAATTGTGGTTTTTGTCATTAAAAGTAATTTAAAGTAATTTAAAATAATGGCAAAAACCACAATTACTTTTGCACCAACCTAATAGTTTACAAGTATTTGACAAAAACCACATGATTGTCTCATAGATGCGGAAAAGGCCTTCGATAAAATTCAACATCCCCTTATGCTTAAAAACTCTCAATAAACTAGGTATTGATGGAACATATCTCATAATAATAAGAGCTATTTATGACAAACCCATAGCCAATATCATACTGAATGGGCAAAAGCTGGAAGCATTCCTTTTGAAAACTGGCACAAGACAAGGATGCCCTCTCTCACCACTCCTATTCAACATAGTATTGGAAGTTCTGGCCAAGGCAATCAGGCAAGAGAAAGAAATAAATGGTATTCAAGTAGGAAGAGAGGAAGTCAAATTGTCTCTGTTTGCAGACGACATGATTGCATATTTATAAAACCCCATGGTTTCAGCCCAGAAACGCCTTAAACTGATAAGCAACTTCAACAAATTCTCAGGATACAAAATCAATGTGCAAAATTCACAAGCATTCCTATACACCAACAATAGACAAGCAGAGAGCCAAATCATGAGTGAACTCCCATTCACAATTACTACAAAGAGAATAAATTACCTAGGAATACAACTTACAAGGGACATGAAGGACCTCTTCAAAGTGAACTTCGAACCACTGCTCAAGGAAATAAGAGAGGACACAAACAAATGGAAAAACATTCCATGCTCATGGATAAGAAGAATCAATATCGTGAAAATGGCCAAACTGCCCAAAGGAATTTATAGATTCAGTGCTATTCCTATTAGGCTACCAATGACTTTCTTTGCAGAAGTAGAAAAATGTAAATTTCATATAGCACTGAAAAAAAGCCCATATAGCCAAGACAATCCTAAGCACAAACAACAAAGCTGGAGGTATCACGCCACCTGAACTCAAACTATACTACAAAGGCTACAGTAACCAAAACAGCATGGTACTGGTACCAAAACAAATATATAGACCAATGGAACAGAACGGGGACCTCAGAAATAACACCACATATCTACAACTGTCTGATGTTTGACAAACCTGACAAAAAAAAGCAATGAGGAAAGGATTCCCTATTTAATAAATGGTGCTGGGAAAACTGGCTAGCCATAATCCAGAAACCAGAAACTGGACCCCCTTCCTTACACCTTATACAAAAATTAACTCAAGATGGATTAAAGACTTAAATGTAAAAACCCTAGAAGAAAACCTAGGCAATACTATTCAGGACACAGGCATGGGCAAAGACTTCATGACTAAAACACCAAAAGCGATTTCAAGAAAACCCAAAATTGACAAATGGGATCTAATCAAACTAAAGAGCTTCTGCACAGCAAAAGAAACTATCCTCAGAGTGAACAGGCAACCTACAGATGGGAGAAAATTTTTGCAAGCTTCCCATCTGACAAAGGTCTAATATCCAGAATCTACAAGGAACTTAAACAAATTTACAAGAAAAAAACAAACAACCCCATCAAAAAGTGGGTGAAGGATATGAGCAGACACTTCTCAAAAGAAGACATTTATGCAGTCAGCAAACAAAAAAAAAAGCTCATCATCACTGGTCATTAGAGAAATGCAACTCAAAACCACAACGAGGTACCATCTTATGACAGTTAGAATGACAATTATTAAAAAGTCAAGAAACAATAGATGCTGGTGAGGCTGTGGAGAAATAGGGACACTTTTACACTGTTGGTGGGAGTGTAAATTTGTTCAACCATTGTGGAAGACAGTGTGGCAATTCCTCAAAGATCTAGAACCAGAAATACCATTTGACCCAGCCATCCCATTACTGGGTATATACCCAAAGGAGTATAAATCTTGCTGCTATGAAGACACATGCACATGTATGTTTATTGCAGCACTATTTACAATAGCAAAGACTTGGAACCAACCCAAATGCTCATCAATGATAGACTGGAAAGAGAAAATGTGGCACATATACACCATGGAATACTATGCAGACATAAAAAAGAATGAATTCATGTCCTTTGCAGGGGCATGGATGAAGCCGGAAGCCATCATTCTCAGCAAACTAACATGGGAACAGAAAACCAAACACCGCATGTTCTCACTCATAAGTGGGAGTTGAACAATGAGAACACATGGATACAGGGAGGGGAACATCACACACTGGGGCCTGTCAGGGCGTTGGGGACAAGGGGAGGGAGAGCATTAGGACAAATACCTAATGCATGCAGGGCTTAAAACCTGGATGACAGCTTGGTAGTTGCAGGAAACCACCATGGCACATGTATATCTATGTTCTGCATGTTCTGCACATGTACCCCAGAACTTAAAGTATAATAAAAAAAAAAAAACTTGGGATGCCTAAGAGAACAAGGTGTTTCACATGATTTTTGTGACTAAATAAGTTCTAGCTTAGAAAACAAAAAGCAGAACAAGGCACATTTTAGAAAATCTAGCTTTCAGATTTGCTTACGTTTATTATCACATTCTCAATAATTCTTTATCCATCGACTGCTGTTTATAAAGCACCTACTCTATGCCTGTAATCCCAGCACTTTGGGAGGCCAAGGCAGGCGGATCACGAGGTCAGGAGATCAAGACCATTCTGGCTAACATGGTGAAACCCCATCTCTACTAAAAATGCAAAAAGTTAGCCGGGCGTGGTGGCGGGCACCTGTAGTCCCAGCCACTCGGTGGGCTGAGGCAGAAGAATGGCGTGAACCCGGGAGGTGGAGCTTGCAGTGAGCCGAGATTGTGCCGCTGCGCTCCAGCTTGGGCAACAGAGCGAGACTCCATCTCAAAAAACAAAAATAAAAATAAAAATAAAAAAGGACCTACTCTGTGTCAGGGACTGGATGGAATGAACTGGGAATAGCTGTGAATAGATGAAAGAACTTGTCCTATTATCTGTTTTTAATCATTAAGATTGTACTTTCAAATATAAGGATGCTATACTCCATTAAAAAATAATTTGTGCTTAAAAAAATGGTTATAAGCAGATTCTGATTTTTGTCAACCGAAATGTCTTTTCTTTCTTTTTCTAAACTAAAACAGAGTATGCTAAATTGCCAAGTAGCTAAACTTTTTTAGTCATTGATGAGAAAGCAAGCAGGTTTAGCAATTGAGAGAATAGGACATTTTGGATATTAAAATCAGGGATCAAAACAATTCCAGTACTAACCACTTAGTGTTACTAATACAAAGACTCACAACAGCAATAACACTACTAAAATTCAGATGATTGTATTTGGCTAAGATACAATTCTAAAAAAGTTTACCTATGAATCGCTCAAACATATGTATAGACACAGAACTCCTGGTTGAGAAGCGTGGGTGCTCCATAGATTACATGTGAGGATAAATGTGTACCAGTTAAGGATCCATTAACTACTGATAGAAGAAAACTTGAGAACCTTGGTAGCCTAGCAAAAGAAAAGTTTATTTTTTCTAATGCAGAAGTTTTAAGATTCAAACTGGAGCTACAGAAGACCATTAAGAGAGGACTCTCATGCATGATTTGTCTGATAACAGAAACTATCACAGGAAGTTTTTGTTTTTTTTTTTCTTTTTTCTTTCTTTCTTCCTTTCTTTTTTTTTTTTTTTTTATACGGAGTCTCGCTCTGTCACCCAGGCTGTAGTGCAGTGGCGCGATCTTGGCTCACTGCAAGCTCCGCCTCCCGGGTTCACGCCATTCTCCTGCCTCAGCCTCCTGAGTACCTGGGACTACAGGCACCCGCCACCACGCCCAGCTAACTTTTTTGTACTTTTTAGTAGAGGTGGGGTTTCACCATGTTAGCCAGGATGGTGTTGATCTCCTGACCTCGTGATCCGCCTGCCTCGGCCTCCCAAAGTGCTGGAATTACAGGCGTGAGCCACAGTGCCCAGCCTTTTTTCTTTTAAAGACAGGGTCTCGCTCTGTTATCCAGGCTGGAATGCAGTGGTACAGTCTCAGCTTACTGCAACCTCTGCCTCCTGGGTTCAAGTGATTCTTGTGCCTCAGCCTCCTGAGCAGCTGGAATTACAGGCGTGCACCATCACACCCTGCTAATTTTCGTATTTTTAGTAGAGGTGAGTTTTCACCATGTTGGCCAAGCTAGTGTCGAACTCCTGACCTAAGGTGATTCACCCGCCTTGTCCTCCCAAAATGCTGGGATTACAGGCGTGAGCCACTGGGCCTGGCCACAGGAAATTTTTCTAAACCACAGCTTACTACATGAGTCACACGAACACAGCTAGCCACATATACAAGAACATTTGCTTGGCACACTGTCACACAAACCCAATCCAAAACTTCAAGGGCTTATTCCTGATTTATTTGGCTATCTGGCCATAACTAAATAAGATAACAGGTCCTACCAGCAACTTCGACATTTGCCAATCAAAACTCGCCAGCTCTTGTAAGACTCCGCCAGTGCCAATAAATTTTCTTTCTAAACAACTTACACACCTCATATTTCCCCAAGAAAACTTCTCCTTTGGTCTCTGGACATACTGGAAGCCACCGTCATCCCTATTTATGTCCTGGATTTCAATCCTTCTTCTTTTATATTATACCCAAATAGCAACCTTTTTACTTGGAAATTCACCTCTCTCTTTTTTATGTTAATACTAATATAAAGTCTGGTTGAGTCTTGGAATTACTGAGCCTTTGTCATTCAAAACCTTTCTTTCGAGTTTTACTTGTTACTATTTGAGGTCTAGAAATAGTCAACTTTTCCAACTCTGCAAGGTCCTACATTTCTAGACTAAAGTCATCCATCTGTGAGGGGATTAGTTCCAGGACCCTCCCCCGCCCCACCAGGACACTAAAATCCTCAGTTGCTCAAGTCCCTGATATAAAATGGTATAGATTTTCATGTAACCTATGCATATCCTCCCGTATACTTTAATCTCTATATCATCCCTATATTACCTATAATACCTAATACAATATAAATGCCATGTAAGTAGTTGTTATACTGTATCATTTTTTGTTTGTATCCCTTTTTATTGTTACATTGTTATTTTTTATTTTGTGCGGTTTTAAAGTATATTTCTGATCTGTGTTTGGTTGAATCCTCTGATGTGGAACCCATGATCGTATTCCCTCTTATTTCTGCTTGAAAATTGGCCAATTTACCTCTTTCCTCTACTGTTATGCTAATCACAGCCTGTAATAACCAACGCTCACCACTAACATTCTTATTTTCCAACCTCTTTGCTTCAGTGGGCTAGCAGGCTGCCTTCTGGGTTATCACAGGCAGCGATTAAATGTTCTGCCCTGCACAGCACAGATCTCCAGCTTGTCAGTCTCCATCCTCACATGGCAATGTCCTCATCTGCCACTGCCTGAACTCTAAGACAAGCTTTTAGGTTTTTGTTAAAGCAGCACTCCACTTAAAGGCACTAATTTCTCTATTAATTATGGAGGGATAACTGCTGTAACACATAACCCCCAAATCCTGGTTACTTAACAGAAGTCTATTTCTTGTTCACATGCAATCCATGAAAGGAGAAGTGAGAGTTATGGCTTGCTTCAAAAAGAAGTAAGGAAGATTTTGAATCCTACTCACTGTGTTGGATTTCTGAAAAGAGCCTGCTTTATCCCAAGTTCGTGATTTCTTTCTTGTGATTCGTATTTAATCCAATAGCTTCAGGGATCTTGGAAGCTGAATAAAACGCCAGATCTCATATAAATTACTTCTAAATACAAGCTTTTGCTATACTAGCTTCCTCTCATTCTTTTTAATCATTAGGATAATGCGATTGCCCATAAATATTGGGAGGAATCACTGATTGTGAAGCAAATAATGAACACAGTGTAACAACATCAATTCATCCATGCTGATTTGAAGCAAGACAGAAGCTGCACTCATGAGAGGTCATCATGGTCTAGTGTGGAAGAGGCTGAACTTTGGAGTCAGACAGAGCTGCATTCAAACATCAGTTGTTTACGAGCTTGTTATCCTTGTTACATTTCTTAGCCTCTATTTATTCATGGCCTACCTGTGGAGCAAAGGGGAAATGGAATCATACATTTCAGGTCTTTATCCTGATGTTTGAGGAAAAAAGGGTAGGCAGTGCTTTTGAGAAATCAGCTTCTGAGCCAGGTGTAGTGGCTCATGCCTGTAATCCCAGCACTTTGGGAGGCCCAGGTGGGCTGATCACCTGAGGTCGGGAGTTGGAGACCAGCCCGACTGACATGGAGAAACCCCATCTCTACTAAAAACACAAAATTAGCCGGGCGTGATGGCACATGCCTGTAATCCCAGCTACTCGGGAGGCTGAGGCAGGAGAATCGCTTGAACCCTGGAGGCGGAGGTTGCGGTGAGCCGAGATCGTGCCATTGCACTGCAGCCTGGGCAACAAGAGCAAAACTCCATCTCAAAAAAAAAAAAAAAAAAAAGAGAAATCACCTTCTGGGTGCTAGGTGTAAGCTCATTGCTGCTGAGATCTCATTGATTCTAGGCTGTCTCAGCAGACCGAGCCAGGATATCGATGTATATATATACAGTCATACAGATATATGTTTGTGCATGTGTGTGTGTGTACCTGCATGTATCTTGCACATAATTTCAATGTTTCCACTGACATGCATACCTGGATTCATTGTAGCAGGATTTCTGCTTCATTTTGATAGGCTTTTTTGCATGTAACACATATTCAGATAGCAAGAGTTCAGTTAGCAAGGAATTAGGAGGTGTCTGGTGCATAGTATCAGACAAACATTTTTCCTCATAATTTATCATAAATATGAGTGGTAGAGATTAGCTCTTTGTCCTTTGTTCTTAGGCATCATGTGTGTAAATAATTTGAAGGATGTGATTAACTAAGAGCTACAAAGTCTGTCACAGAATGGAATCTGTGATACCCTTCTATTATATCCTGCAACAGAAGTTGTTATATACACGAAGGTAAAGAAATATAAATGGCTGGGCATGGTGGCTCACGTGTGTAATTCCAGCACTTTGGGAGGCCGAGGCAGGCGGATCACAAGGTCAGGAATTGGAGACCATCCTGCCTAACACGGTGAAACCCTGTCTCTACTAAAAAAAAAAAATACAAAAAAATTAGCTGGGCGTGGTGGTGGGCGCCTGTAGTCCCAGCTAGTCGAGAGGTTGAGGCAGGAGAATGGTGTGAACCCGGGAGGTGGAGCTTGCAGTGAGCCGAGATCGCGCCACTGCACTCCAGCCTGGGCAAAAGAGCAAGACTCCATCTCAAAAAAAAAAAAAAAAAAGAAAAAGAAATATAAATATATATTAAATATGCCTAAACCTCAGATATTGTCCTTTTGTCTAAAAATAAGTTGAGTTTTTTGTCTGGAGGGTGACATGACATCCAACTTGCTAAAGTGCCAGTCATTTCTGGACAGAACCTGAACCTATCAATGGGCAGATTTTCTCTCGGATTATTCTTAGATAGGGTATTAGAATACCTTTGCTTTGATTTTTTTGAGACAGGGTCATTCTGTCACCCAGGCTTGAGTGCAGTGGCACGGTCTTGGCTTACTGCAGCCTCGACCTTCTGGGGTCAAGCAATCCTCCCATGTAGGCATGTGCCACCATACCTAGCTAAGTTTTGTTTATTTTTTATAGAGACGGAGTTTTGCCCAGTTGCCCGGGCTGGTCTTGAACTCCCGGGCTCAGGAAGTCCGCCTACCTCGACCGCCCAAAGCGCTTGGATTACAGGTGGGAGCCAAACGCCTGACCTATCAAACCTTTGCTAAATTTCTCTGAATAGAAGTTAGCCACTGTCAGGTAAAATAAAATTATATTATATTATTTGTAAGAGTAATATTTATTATTACATTTAAAAAGTTAGGGTAAAGAGAGAATTACTTTCATACTAACACAATTAATTTCTCAAACCTAGGTTACTGATGAGCCTGACAAGTAACCAGCTGACAGAATATTAATTTACTTTATTATCTATTTGTAAACTAATTTGATGGATTTTTACTTTACAATGAGTAGACATTGAGCATACAATGAACAGCAGAATTAATCTTTAACCTAGGAGTCATAAAAAATTAGTTTGGAATGAGCTGACAGCTATCATGTAGGCCATTATTACTTTATTAGACAGAAAACTTGCTGATATTTCTATAATGCTACTGTTTTTTGTTTGTTTGTTTGTTTGTTTGTTTTGAGACAAGGTCTCACTCTGTGGTCCAAGCTGGAGTGCAGTGGCATGATCTCGGCTCACTGCAACCTCCACCTCCCAGATTCAAGCGATTCTCATGCCTCAGCCTCCCGGATAGCTGGCACTACAGGCAAGCGCCACCATGCTTGGCTAATTTTTGTATTTTTGGTAGAGATGGGGTTTTGCCATGTTGCCCAAGCTGGTCTTGAACTCCTGGCCTCAAGTGATCTGCCCGCCTTGGCCTCCCAAAGTGCTGGGATTACAGGCATGAGCCACTGTGCTGGGCCCTGTATTACATTTTTAATGTTAATGAAGAGGACCACAAGCTTTACAGTCAGGGTTATTATTATTACTTTTCACAACTAAGTTGTGTTCCATATTTCAAGAAAATAATTTCTATCATTGAGTGTTGATATTGGAATCTCACAAGCACAATTAACTGTATTTGGTAGTTGCAGTTTACAATAAGGTTGTCTTGTGGCCAGAAAGAGTTAATAGAGTTTCTGTAGTGCCCAATCTATTATAAAGAATCATTGAATTACCTCTGTGTGGCATGGAATCAAGTAATCTGAGAATATAAGTTACCTAAAGATGCTCTAACATCATTCTGTAACTTAAAAAATGAAGGAATTTACATTCAGAAAGGTGACATGACTAGCTCAGAATCAAAATTAGTAGAAGTAGATCCAAAATTCAGGCATGAGTCTCTGGTTCCAAGGGCTTCATGCCTAGTGAGCCCTCTTTAAAAATATGAGAAATGAGCAAATCAACTGTACAGAATCAGATTCATCTATCAGTTACTCCGAGGCCTGTCTAGGAAATTATCAACTAAGAAAGACTTCAGCATTGATAACACTAAGAAGCTTCAGAAAGTAATTCCCAAGAGAATAACAAAAGCATATTGACTTGCATTTGGCAACTCTAATGTTACTTTCTGTAAGATTAGTTAAATTTGTAGCCATGGCAGCCCTAACTGTAATATTAAAAATATTTTTACAGGCAGGGATTTTATTTTTCAAATAGCTTCATTTTGTAACCATGTTATTAAGCCACAGTACACTTGCTCTAAATATAATCTGCTAAAATTTTGTTTTGATCCTTTCTTGTTTTCTGTTTTGTTGATTGGTTGGTTGGTTGTCAGGTTGCTTTGCTTGTGATTTATTTATTCTCTTGTTTGAGGTTTGCGGTCTAATATCAGTGCTATGTAGGATATGGTGAGCTTGCTGGTAATGCTAATTAAATGTACATATTTCGGGATTCTTTAATCACTGATCCTTCACCTTGATGTTGAACTGCTCATTATACCCCGGAGCACAGAAAAATGCTCCTTTTTAGACATCAAGTACATACACTTAGTACTGAGAATTAGCGTGGGTTTAGTTCTCTTTAGGCATTTTATGGTCAACTGTATAAAAGCACAATGAAAATAATCAGAATTCTGGAGGGTTTTTTATAGAGCAGAAATAATGAGCCTGGTTCTCTGACTCACAGGTCACAGATGAATCCCACTGTCAGGTCAGCCTGTGAGGAGGAAAGCAGAAAAAAACTTCCTCTTGCCCAGTGGTTGGTATCGGATGTCTTGTTCCTTAAATCCCAGAACCTACTGCGTACCTGAAACTGAGCTGCCCATCAAGCCCCTTTGCTCTGGCACCACAGACTGATCACTGTTCAGAGTAGCTTTTGCAATCAGCATAGAGAGCTCCAGGGTTCACCAGAACCCATGCCCTACAAGAGCCACCAGGCAAAGCCAGGCTTCCTTCCTTCTTTTCCTATGTATAGGAGGGGCTTCCCTGAGCTCATGACACTGCCAAAGTCTTTGTGCTGGTCATTTCGGATAAAGGAGCAAATGAGTTTTTGTTCCTTAGTGTTTACTGATGATTATTTTTAATCTTATTTAGGACAGAATTGATTTTTGTTTTTTTGTTTTGTTTTGATGAGATAGGGTCTCTCTGTGTTACCCAGGCTGGGCTGAAGTGGCACGATCCCGGCTTACTGCAGCCTCAAACTCCTGTGCTCAAGTGATCATCATGCCTCAGCCTCCCAAAGTGCTGGCGCCATAGGCATGAACCACTGTGCTCAGCCTGAGTTTTTAAATTATAGTTTGATGACCATGAGGAAGCTAAGGACCAAAAGACAGGGCCTTTCCCAAGGTCTATAACCAGCAAGTGGGTGGCAGGGTTTGCATTCATTCCTTTTTCTACCACTTCAGCTTTTATTCCTTTTTCTCCACAGCATGTAGTACATACTGGTTACTCAATACATTGTTACTGGATTAGTTATGTTATTTATTTATTTATTTTTTTTTGAGACAGAGTCTCATTCTCTTTCCCAGGCTGGAGTACAGTGGCATGATCTTGGCTAACTGCAACCTCCGCCTCCTTGGTTCAAACGATTCTCCTGCCTCAGCCTCCCGAGTAGCTGGGACTACGGGCGTGCACCACCACACATAGCTAAGTTTTGTATTTTTAATAGAGACGAGGTTTCACCATGCAGGTTGATCTTGAACTCCTGACCTCAAGTGATCTGCCTGCCTTGCTACCAAAGTGCTGGGATTACAGGCGTGAGTCACCACACCCTGCCTGTTACTGGATAAATTTGATTCAATTAAATTAATCATCATATTAGTTGACTTAGTCTTTTGGGTAGACAGGTATGTTTGCTTCTCCTTCTGTCAGTTTTTTACAACAAAGTCTTTTGCATAGGAAGCAGTGACATGTTCTGCAACATTTTTTTTCCTGGTAATTTCTCAGCACCTAGAAGTTTTTTAGTTATAAACTTCAAAACCCATTTGTTTATAGGAAAGAATAGAATGTCAGAGATCTCAACCATAGACATTGCTTACAGTTTTGTGGTAGGCTACAGGAAGCGTTTTTACCCAGCTCAGTGAAGTAAGGGCAGATAGCACAGCATGGCAAATTCAAAAGTGTTATGACACAGCAAAACCAATTTCCAACCTTAAAATATTGGAATGAGTAGAGAATGTCAATTGAGGTCAGTTGCTGAATTTTGGAAAGCATGTTGTTAAGGAAAAACAAGTATTGAAAGGGGGCTATAAAATCTCTCATGACCTCATTCATCCCACCGCAAATCATCTTACGTAAATAACAAATTTGAAAAACAATATGGAGCTTGAAAAAGAGGTGTGATTGGGAACCAGAGGTCTGGCTTCTAGCACTGGCCCCCACTAGCCTGATGTTTGAACTTAGGAGAAGCACTCTGCCTCTTCCAGTCTAGGAAGTGAGAAAAATATTGAAACAAGGTATTTGCTGGCTTTCTTCTTTTACACCCCAGGATTTTCTAACCTAAGAGCACACACACTCAAAAAAGTGGAGATTATTATTCCTATCAAAAGCCAAGATTTTAAAAAGTTATGTACCCCCCTTTTTTTTCTGTTTTGTTTTGTTTTGTTTTGTTTTAAGGAATGGAGAGTATAATAGGCAAGAAGGAAGGGAGAAGACAGAAGGAAAAAACTCCCCCGTACAGAAACAGAGTGAGGGGGGCTCCAAAGCCAAAAGAGGAGGTCCCCATATGTCCCCTTTTTTCCCTGGTATATGGCCATTATTGTTGTATTTTTCTAAGAATTGAGTATTAGATTTTAAAATTATAAAAAATATAAATTATCTATTTTGGCAATGAGTTGGATGTGCAGAACAATGAAGACTCCAAGGTTTCCAGCTTGTGCAACTAAGTGGACAATATTTTCACTTACAAATACATGGAATCTGGGGGAGAAAGAGGTGGGGCACTGGGGATCATGAGTTCATTTTGGAACGTGATAATTGTGAGGTGCCTCTGAGGATGTCAGAAAGATAGTTAGATACATGTATGAGCTCAGAGGTAACTTATGGGCTTGAAATATGGTTAAAATATACTCAGCACTTGTTAGGCCTTGAAGCTGGTGTTGAAAACCTTGTTGGAAGTTCACAAAATAAGTTCAAATATTGTTAGGGATTGCTGTGGTTTCAGTTTGTCCCTACCAAAACTAATGTTGAATTGGACTCCCACTGTGGTGGTGGTGGGTCGTGGGGTCCAGTGGGAGGTGTTTGGGTAATGGGAGTATTTCTCATGAATGGCTTGGTGCTCTTCTCACAATAGGGAGTGAGTTCTCACTTTCAAGAGACTGGATGAGCTCTTGTGGGAATGCTCCTACAAGAGTAGGTTGTTATAAAGCCAGGGCGCCCCTCAAATGTTACATCTTCACATGTATTTGCTTCCCCTTTGGCCTCCCACTGTGTATTGACCCAGCAACAAAAGCTCTCAGCAGAAGCTGGGCAGATGCCAACGCCATACTTGTTGAACTTCCCAGCCTGCAGAACCGTGAACTACATAAATCTCATTTCTTCATAAATTATCAAGTCTCAGCCATTCTGTTAGAGCAACACAAAAGACAAAGACAGGGATTTTAAAATAACATCTACAAAAAAGGTTGTGTCAGTGGTTCCCAAACTTTCAGAAATCGCAGATGAGTAAAATTAAAACAGACAAACAATTGGGAAATTGGTTAAAAGTTGCAAACTTCTGTTAACTAAAGACGTTAAAAAGGAAAAAAAAATCCACTATCACCATAATGTCACAAAAATACCCCCCAAATAGATAGAATTAAAAAATACATATCCCTACATTAAGTAATTTGTTTAAAAGGATATACTTAACTTGGTGAAAAAAGTCACATTATCCTTATTTTTATTATTTTCTGTGAATCTTATACCAATACCATAGACTTATGGCCTCAGTTAGTTGGTTGATATTTCAGTGTTATGTGAAAAGAAGGACAAAGGTTGGTGCATTCATTATCTCTCATGTAATCTACATGAGGCTTCTGCAGCCCCCTCGCCCATCTGTCACTGTCCCTCTCCTGCTCTTTGGCTCTGTTGCCCTGGGAGTAGCCCCAGTTCAGAACACCGATGTTCCTTCCCCACTTCTCTGAAGGCTTGCTGGAGCTGTGAGAAAGCTCAGACTTCCATCCCTACATTGTTGAGAACTGGTGGTGTTAGAATAAAGAAGAAACCCTTCCGGACTATCCGACCAAACATTTCGTCTCTGAGAAATGTTCGCTTACCCCAGCGTGTGGAGCTGAAAGTCAGTCAGTCTATCCACTTGATCAAGAGATATTTCCTGGGGCCTCCTATAGGCTTGCTACAGTGTCAGGCACTGCAGATGTAGATACACAAGACATGGTTCTCCTTCTTCCAAGAAACTCAAAGGATAGAGAGGTGTGTCTGGCCAGGGCCAACCTTTCTGTAGGTCTGATGAGCACAACTCAAAATTGCCTCGTCTGGTTGTAGGTAGAGCCTGGAGTGCCCAGTTAATATTTCAAAGGCAAGTTCATGAACCGCCCGCGATGCTCATGCCTAGAGATGTCCTGTGCTCACCCAGGACTCCTAACTGGGACACTCCTGTGAGGACCTGGCAAGCCAGTGGGGTGGTGAAGCCACTTAATTGATGGTTATGTACAACCGTATCTGTTACACGGCCTCGTTACTGGTTTGAAGGTAAACAACAATAAAAGCAACTTAAATCCTAGTTGTCATTCTTTCCCGTCTATGATGCCGAACCAGCTGTTTATTGCCTGGTGCAGTTGATTTGGAGTCAGCACGTTGGCATAATGACTTGTGCCCTAGTGGAGAGTGGGAAGCATGTGAGCTGTCTCAGCCACTGTGAAGGCCTGCTGTGCCATGGTCATCAGTGACAGCTGGGCTTTGTGCCCCAATGCACATGTATATTTTGGGAGAGAACTGAGGTGCACCTATTGCCACAACCAGGTTCCTTTCTGAGACTGGCACTAACTAGGCCAGCACCTAACAGAACCAAAACACAGATACATTTGGAGCAAGTTTGGAAAGGGGAGAATATGGCTCATGTCCCATGGGGGAACAGAAGCCTGAGCCCAGGTGCCAGTGGTAACAGTGACCCAGCCCCTGCCTGACCATTGTCACAACCATTCTCTGTAATCCCAGGGGTCCCCTCACCACCACTTCATTCCATGGGCACGTTCGAGGTAGGGGCCCCCACAGTTATGACCGTCCCTCTCCAAGGACTAGCATTACTTTGAGGCAGGCACCCAGCAGTTAATGCAGTGCTGGTGAGAATTGCCCACTAGCACTAGAGCCTAGGACATGCTCGCAGGCTCATGGAAAGCCTTCCATGACAGCAGGGGTGCTTAGCGTGTTAGTCACAAACGGAGCCCTGGCTTTGGAAAGAGGCCTGAGCCTATTGCTAGTGCAACAGGCACAAAGGTGGCCCTGGTGATGTAATCTAGGCTGCATCCAACTAAGCAATGGAAGGATCCGATGCTTAGGAGAGTGGCAGGCAGGTGTGGGAAACTCCTTTGCAAAATGAGCCTGTGCCAAGGAGGACCTGCAGTTGTCCCCTGGAAGTGGCTGGCCAATGATAGGTGAGCTGAGAGGCTTGCTCTCTGGTCCCAAAACTGAGGACTGATGGGACAGTTGTGGTGCACATGCCTTGCCTGGTATGAGGCAACCCCTTGAGTACTCACCTAGACTAAGCCTGTGGTTCTGAGCTGTACGACTTGCAGGACTTCTCAACTCTGGGAGATTCAGGGTCTGTGTCATTCCAGGTACACCTTGCATGTAATAAATAAGGCACCAAGGAGCTGCATCTGCTTACTCAGTTGTACCTTTATTCTGAACATCCGGTGTCATTTTGCTGGCCCTGAAACCTGGACTGAAGTTTTGAGGTCTGGTGCAGCACACAGCGGGAGATAGAGGCTTAAAGCAAAAAACTATTCAGTGTGGTAAGAGCAGGGTTAAAGTTGGATGCATGGTTTTATGGAGCACATACCGGGGATACCTAATCCAGCATGAGATGTGGGATCAAAGGCTTCAACCCCTGTGCTCAATTATAAAGAATGAAGAGACGTTACTCACAAGAACGTCGGTGGGGAGGGATGTGTAGAATAAAGACATTCCTGGCAGAAGGGACAGTGTGTGCAAGGGTATGGAGTTTAGTGAACTAATGGCTAGGTTGTGCAATCATTATTTCCAAAATTGGTAAATACATCCCAAGATCCCGATGTCGAGTTTCTCTTTTTTTCTTCCTTCCTTCCTTCTTTCCTTCCTTCCTTCTTTCCTTCCTTCTTTCCTTCCTTCCTTCCTTCCTTCCTTCCTTCCTTCCTCTCTCTTTCTTTCTTTGCTTTCTTTCTTTCCTTTCTTTTTTTCTTTCTTGGTCTTGCGCTGTCGCCCAGACTTGAGTGCGGTGGCATGATCTCGGCTCACTGCAGCCTCTGCCTCCCAGGTGGAGTTTCTAAAGAGAATTTTCTGTTAATGCATTCAGTCATTCAACAAACATCTACTGAATGCCCACCCTGTACAAGGCAAAAGGTGTTCAAAGATTAATAAAGCTTGTTTTCTGTCCCCAAAGTACTCACAGTTTAGGAATTATTATTTATAGAGACACAGGTGCTAGCATAGATCTTAGAACAAAATGTTATAAGAATATGAAGAATGGAAGGATTACTTGTAATTAAGCAGGTCAAGAAGGCTTCACAGGGGAAGAGATTTTGAAATTATTAAATAGAACAGAAAAGGGCCATTTGTTCAGAGAAGTATGGGCAAGATGTTTAAATACGTTTGTATCTATTTTAGTTTGCCTTATTTATAAGAATGCTTCAAATGTTGAGATGTTTATAAATTAGATGTTAATTAATTAAGTGAAAATGATGCAGGAAGAGGTGCAGATTTATGTAAAAATAGCATGATGGAATTGAGCTCTGTCCTAAAGTCAAGTTATGCAAATACAACTGACTGCATTGATAATTGTAAGAGAATTTATCCTTCTAAGAAGGGAATGTTATTTAAATATGTTAAATGTATTCTACCAGATAGTGAATATTTATAATATCAACTAATTTTCTATTTAAGATGATGTGTATTTAATGTTATGCATTTCCAGTTCTTCTTTTGAAATAATTTTATCTTCAATATTACTGCTTTTCTTCTCTTATGCATGAGTATATAGGTCTCATATTTGTTACAGAACAATTTCTCAAACTTAATTTTAAATTTATATCTTTTGCCCTTTTTTGAAAGTTAGATTGTGCTCTTTTGTCCTTCCTTCTTTCCTTCCTTCCTTCTCTCTCTCTTTTCTTTCTTTCTATCTTTCTTTCATTCTTCTTTCTTCTTTCTTTTTCTGACAGAGTATTTGTTATAGAACAGTTTCTCAAATTTGATGCTTTATTTTCTATCTTTGCTTTAAAAAGCAATTTTATTTAGTTTTAATGTGCACACCTGCACAAATCTTAAATGCACTACTCGATTAATTTTTACAAATGTATATATTGACATAACTACCATTCAGATCAAAGTATAATACATCTGTAGAACATTAGAAGTACCCCCCCATTCCCTCTCCCAATTCATACTCAACTCTGCAGAGGTTACTGCTGTTTTGATTTCTATTGCTGTCAGTTCGTTTTGCCTATTTTTGAACTTTATGTAAGTGGAATGATATAAGTTATACTCTTTTGGGCCTGGCTGTCTTCCCTCAATACCATGTCTCTGGGATGGAACCATGTTGCATATAGTTTGTTCTTTTTCATAGATGTGTTATTAGATGCTATTTATGAATATACCAAAACTTATTTAATTCTAGGAATGGGCAGATTTCCAGTGTTAGACTATTATGAATAAGTCTTACAGATTAATTGGGTATACATACACACTCATTTCTCTAGAATAAATAGGAGTGGAACTGCTGGGCCATAGGATAGGCCTATATGCAACCTTAATAGATATTTTGCTAAATAGCTTTCTGAACTGTAACCATTTAAATTCATGCCAGCAAGGTATGAGAGAATGGTTATTGTCAGCCTTTCGAACATTTTAGCCATTCTGGAGAGTGTATAATATGTTGTGGTTAAATTTGCATTTACCTGATGATTAATTATGTTGAGATTCTTTTCATATGCTTCTTGGTCATTTGGATATCTTCTAGTGAAGTGCCTAGGGCCTGTTTAAGTCTTTTGCCCATTTTTGAAAGTTGCATTGTCTTCCATTCTTCCTTCCTTCCTTCCTTCCTTCCTTCCTTCCTTCCTTCCTTCTTTCCTTCCTTCCTTCTTTCCTTCCTTCCTTCCTTTCTTCCCTCCCTCCCTCCCTTCCCCTCTCTCTCTTTCTCTCTTTCTTCCTTCCCCCCTCCCCTCCCCTCCCCTCCCCTTCCCTTCCCTCTTTCTCTTTTTTTTTGACAGTCTCACTCTGTCACCCAGCCTGGAGTACAGTGGCATGATCTCAGCTCACTGCAACCTCCCCCTCCTGGGTTCCAGCAATTCTCCAGCTTCAGCCTCCCAAGTTGCTGAATTACAATCAAGCACCACCATGCCCAGTTAAATTTTTTTGTATTTTTAGTAGAGATAGGGTTTCTTCATGTTGGTCAGGCTGGTCTCAAACTCCTGACCTTAAGGGATCCACCTGCCTTGGCCTCCCAAAATGCTGGGATTACAGGCATGAGCCACCATCCCCAGTCTGGATTGTCTTTTTCTTATTAAACTATAGGATTTCTATACCAAACACGAGTTTTTTTTGGCAGATATATATGCTGTGAATATCTTCTCCTAGTCTTCAGTGTCTCTTTTTATTCTTTGAATGGTGTCATTTTGTTGTTAAAAATAAGTTCTTAACCTTCGCGAAGTTTAGATTTATCAATCGTTTCTTGTATAGATAGTACATTCCATGTCCTGTTAAATAATCTTTTGCCTCCCCAAACAAAAAACCATCGTGGAATGGAAACAAAACTTTTAACATTTCTCATATAACCTTCAACTTTCTACAAATACATACTTAAATTCCCACTTTGTAATCCTAGCACACTGGGAGGTCGAGGAAGGTGATCACTTGAGGTCAGGAGTTTGAGACCAGCCTGGCCAACGTGATAAAATCTCATCTCTACTAAAAATACAAAAATTAACCGGGCATGGTAGCACACACCTGTAGCCCCAGCTACTTAGGAGGCTGAGGCAGTAGAACCTGGGAGGCAGAGGTTGCAGTGAGCCAAGACTGCACCACTGCACTCCAGCCTGGGCGACAGAGCAAGAATATGTCTCAAAAGTAAGTAAATAAATAAAAATTCCCACTTTGAGAGCCATTGCTGTACTACATTGTTATAGAACATCTGTAAATAAATAGCTTGTAAATAAATAGCTTTCCTCCCCACAAAACACCAAAATACCTACACGGAGTACTGAATTTTAAACTCAATTGACAAGGAGTTTTAACTTTAGAGGAGCAGTTACTCAGAAATTGTATATTAAATAAATATAATGTATATATTATTACGTATATATTAAATAAATGTTTATACTGTACTGTGTTTCAAAGGTTCAGTAATATTAAAAAATTCTAAACAAAGGAGTGTAAGATAAGGAATCAATTCACTTAAAAGCTTTGGAGCAAATCCCTGCTCCTCCCTCTGCCTTGATGCCCAGTTGGGACTACTGATCTCTCCCCTTGACCCACTTTTTATCACCACGCAACACACACACTCTCACACACACACATACACAAAGAAGACATTAGTCCCAAGGGGAGAACACACACAACTGAAATATTTCATTTACAGCATTCAAAACTTGCTCTAATTGGACAGACCACAAACACAACACGTGGCTTATAATGACTGAGCTATTGTTAAATTTGTCTTTAATGATTAATTACATGCCCATTTTTTAAAATAAAAAAATACATGGAGAGTCATTATTCCAAACAAAGGAATGTGTTTGCATTTTCACATTCTCATTAATCAGATTATCATACAATTACATATCTATCTATTTACCTATCTATATATATGAGATTTCAATTGATTAGGCATATTAAAACATAATTACTAGGCCAGGTGCAGTGGCTCACACCTGTAATCCCAGCACTTTGGGACGCTGAGGCAGGCGGATCGCTTGAGGTCAGGAGTTCAAGAGCAGCCTGGCCAACATGGCAAAACTCTGTCTCTACTAAAAATACAAACTTTAGCTAGGCATGGTGGCATGTGTCTGTAATCCCAGCTACTTGGGAGACTGAGGTGGGAGAATCGCTTAAACCTGGGAGGCAGAAGTTGCAGTGAGCCAAGATCATGCCATTGCACTCCAGCCTGGGCAACAGAGTGAGACTCCCTCTCAGAAACAAACAAACAACAACAAAAAAAACACTCCACAAACAAAAAACGTAATTACTGAACCTAACTTTTCTAATTTTTAAGGCTCTAAAAAGTTTACAAACATTAGGGTATTAGGTAGTAGCATGCCCTTATTCAGTGGCACCCCAAAATTCAAATTAGTCTTTCTGCATGTCTTTCATGCGTAAATGGGAATTTACTCTGTAATTACATACAAAAGACTTCTCTCTCCAATGAATTTCTAACTACAAATAGAAACACACTAAGGGTTAATGTGCCTCACTAGAGTCAGAGAAAATCAGTGAAATAGTTGACATTCTATTTAAAATCTTAGCTGAGAATCTTCCTTCGACGTCCAGTGATGAGAATTCACAATACCAAGAATATGTATTTTCTGAGTGTGGTCCTTTTCCAATTTTCCATGATTATTATGGAAAAACTCTCAGGGCAAGAATATTAAGTACATTTTCCTTCCTGTTCATTCATTTTCTAATGCCTTATTTATGAAAATGTTTGTTCACATGTGAACAATAAATGCAGCAGACGATTACAGGTACTTTGCTAGTAGGGGCTAAAGAAAGCAGTGAGCTACAGATTGAGAAGGTCAGTTCCACTTAGGGTGGAGAGTGACTCCAGAAGCTTTCCCTAGCCGTATAGCCACTTCCGAAGGAGGAGCAGCCTCAGTGCTTCTCCTTCATGTCTGCTCTTCCTCTATGTTCTTTTCCTGTTCTCATCACTGTTGTTTTGTTTTCCAAAAATGTTTTCTTAGCTATCTTATCACTAGCACAACCCAAACAGTCAGCAGAGAGTAACTCTACAGGAATACTCTCACAGCTGTGAGAATATGGAGGTGGAAGGCAGTAATCTGGAAGACTCTGTATTAGTCCATTTTCATACTGCCATGAAGAAATACCTGAGACTGGGTAATTTATAAGGAAAAAGAGGTTTAACAGACTCACAGTTCCACATGGTTGGGGAGGCCTCACAGTCATGGTGGAAGGCGAAGGAGGAGCAAGGCATGTCTGACATGGCAGCAGGCAAGAGAGTGTGTGCAGGGGAACTCCCCTTTATAAAACCGTCAGATCTCGTGAGATTTATTGACTATCTTGAGAACAGCACAAGAAAAATCCACCCGCATGATTCAATTACCTCCCACCAGCTCCCACCCATGACAGGTGGGGATTATGGGAGCTACAATTCAAGATGAGATTTGGGCAGGGACACAGCCAAACCATATCAGATTCCTTTAGTATCTGCCTTGCAAAACCCATGTCTGCCTTGGGCTCAATGTCAACACACCACTGATGAATAATAAAGTATCTAAGAGACTGCTGAGGGTGTATGCTTACAAGAAGACCTCAGACCAGAAAGATACCTTATAGCTGTGGGAAAGCTCTAGAAGCCTGACTTAGGTGGCAAAGGTACAGAAAATTTAATCATCTGTGCTTTAGCTTTAGAATCCTGATAAAGGTTGGATTTGCAGTGATCCATTCTGTGTTGAATGTTTCCTCCTGTTTTTCAGTACATTTCATTCTGTTCTATTTGGAGCAGAAGCAAAGTTCAAATCGCAAGAAGCATTCTAATGCTATATTTTTAACAAGTAGATCTCCTTAGGAGATTTTGTGCAATAATTAGGATGGTTATGAAATGGAGTGCTGGTGAGCTGCTCTCCTTCAGCTCACAAAAAGTGTGTCTTTGTGCTGGGCTGGATTCCAAGGAGGTCTAGGTTTCCACTAGGTTTTTTTTTTTTTTCTGCTTTTCCTGAAACTTTACAACTAATACTTGAACACCATCCTCACCAGAGGAATTCTGAAAACTAATTTATATGTATTTAAGTAAGAAAAATGAAGAAATACAGATGGAACAATCTGAGCCCAAGAAATTGTGCCTTATGCATTTGACAAAAACCTAATTTCTTTCTAGCATAATGTGCTAGACTTGTCAATCCTCTCAGATTATTTTTGTTTTTTTAATTCTTTCCTAAAAGCTTATACTTACTTCTTTGTTGCACTGGAGCAAAAAATATTTCAAGGTTATTTCTCAGTAATTTTAAATTTGGAAGACATTTTTATTAAATGGGAAGGAATTTGGGAGTTTTTGAAGGTTTGAATCTCTCAGTGGGAAGGAAGAAAGTAGGGAGTGAGAGAGGGAGAGAATGTGTGTGTGTGTGTGTGTGTGTGTATGTGTGTGTGTGTGTGTGTGTTAAGAGATACAGGGGTATGGTATGGGGGAAGAAAGAGACGTTTGCAAGGAAATTACAATCCTTTCTCCACTGTGAATTGAAACAGTGCAAATCTTCTTATGGTCTAATACTGCTTAGATCTGGGGTAGTAAGCTATTATAAATACTGGTGCCTGAAATCCCTGATTATTTCTCCATGTGAGACGTATAGGCTCAAGTGGAAACTGTGTAATTTTGTTATAATTACTTTGTTCAAAACGTGTCTTTACCAAATATAAGTCTATTGCCCTAACTTCTGATGTTGTCTTTTGAGACCCTCAAATTAAAATCCCAGTTCTGTAGACGTTATTACCAGTAGGTATCTTTTTTCTTTTCTTTTAAGCGACAGAGTCTTGTGCTGTCAACCAGGCTGGAGTGTGGTGGCACAATCATAACTCACTGTAACCTCGAACTCCTGGGCTCAAGCAGTCCTCCTATCTCAGCCTCCCAAGTAGCTAGGAATACAGGCATGTACCACCACAGCTAGCTAATTTTTAAAAAGATTTCTGTAGAAACAGGGTTGCCCGTGCTGGCCTCGAATATCTGGCCTCAAGCAGTCTTCCTTCCTTAGCCTCCCAAGTTACTGGGATTATAGGTGTGAGCCACTGTGCACAGCTCACCAGCAGATATTGTGATGTTTCGATAGATAAATTGTCAACATTCAGGTGCCCAGTGTGGGTGGAAAAGGTAAGACTCATGCTTAACTGAGCTTATACTTATTAATATTTTAGTGTATAACTCCTGACATTTGTTATGATTCACTAGGTCTCTAAAACTGTTATAGAACACATGATATAAGACATCTTTACCCACACATAGGTGAAGTAGAAAACCACCTAATTCATGAATTTAAAGCTCAAACATTTCCCTACTTTTAAACATTTTCTGTATTGGTTTGAATTGTTTTCCTTGTTGGGCCTGACATTGTTGTCTTGTGGTTATTATAGTTTCTTGAAAGGCTGAGTTTGTTAATTGTTCTGTTTCCTGTATGAGCTTTGTTTCCACAGTTGTCAGCTCTTCTGAGTTTGGTGCCATTCTTTCATGATACTGATTTTTCCAAAATGTTTGATGATTTTAGTTGTTTTTTCTCATATTTATATTTGCTTCTGTGTAACAGGGGTGAGTGTTGGGGGAGCTGAAAAGACTTGTCCTTTGGACAATGGTTGTTGGTGCTGATAAATATATGTGGGATTCATCAAACTGTTATGTGTACTTAAAAAAGTTGATAATATTTGTTCCAATATTTTCATTGTTTTTTATAACGATCTGTCTTGGTGCAGGTGTTCTTTATGCTGTCTGTTTTGGTTTAAGTGGAACTTGCCATTCTCAATAAGAGAAAAATATCTACTTACTGAAGAGAAGGGTTTCTTGAGATGCATTTGAGTGAATGTGGGAAGCGCAGACAGAATAAATGAGTAAAGTCTAATTGTTGGCATGAAACAAGACTCCCCCTCCTAAATAAAAATAATGTCTTCACTTCTTTTTCACCACTTCTTTCTAGTGAGATATTTCCCTGCCTTACCCTTTTCCAGTGTCCACTATGTGTCCCCTTAAAAACTTCCAAGCCTATTATTAAAATGTCAAAAAACTAACAAATGTTGGTGAGGGTGCTAAGAAAAAGGAACACTTATATAGTGTTCGTGGGAATGTAAATTAGTTCAGCCACTGTGAAAAGCAGTTTGGAGATTTCTCAAAAGAACTGAAAATAGAACTACTACTCGACCCAGAAATCCCATTACTGGGTACCCAAAGGAAAATAAATAGTCCTACCACATTGTCTGTTCATGACAGTGCTATTCACAATAGCAAAGACATGGAATCAACCCAGGTGCTCATCAGTGGTGGACTGGATAAAGAAAATGTGGTACATATACACCAGGGAATAATATGCAGCCATAAAAAAGAATGAAATGATGTTCCTTGCAGCAACACAGATGCAGCTGCAGGCCATTATCCTAAGTGAATTAACACAGAAACAGAAAACCAAATACAGCATGTTCTCACTTATAAGTGGGAGCTAAATCTTAAGTACACATACACATAAAGATGAGAACTATCAATGCAGGGGACTCCAAAAGGAGGGAAGGAGGCAAGGGCTGAAAATCTTCCTGTTTGGTACTATGTTTACAATCTGGGTGATGGGATCAGTAGAAGCCCAAACCTCAGCATTATGCAATATACTCAGGTAAAAAACCTGCCCATGTGCCCTCTGAATCTAAAATAAAAGCAGAAATAAGAATAAAACCTGAATTCTCGCAATGGCTCACGCCTGTAATCCCAGCACTTTGGGAGGATCACTTGAGCCCAAGAGTTTGAGACCAGCCCGGGTGACATAGCAAGACCTTGTCTCTACAAAAAATACAAACAATAGCCAGGTGTGGTGGCGTGCGCCTGTGGCCCTAGTTACTCAGGAGGCTGAGGTGGGAGCATCACTTGAGCCTGGGAGATTGAGGCTGCAGTGAGCCATGATCATGCCACTGCACTCCAGCCTGGGCCACAGAGTGAGACTCTGTCTCAAAAAAATCCCCCCAGGCCGGGAGTGGTGTCTCACGCCTGTAATCCCAGCATTTTGGGAAGCCGACGCAGGTGGATCACGGGGTCAGGATATTGAGGACATCCTGGCCAACATGATGAAACCCTGTCTCCACTAAAAATACAAAAATTATTGGGGCGTGGTGGCAAGTGCCTGTAATCCCAGCTACTCGGGAGGCTGACACAGGAGAATCGCTTGAACCTGGGAGGTGGAGGTGCAGTGAGCCAAGATCGCGCCCCTGCACTCCAGCCTGGTGACAGAGCTAGACTCCGGCTCAAAAAGAAAAATCCCACCAAAAGCAAACAAACAAAAAACCCTACAAGCCTCATTGCTCAGAGACTGATGCTGCAGTATAATACTCTGGGTAATAGTGAAGACCTTGTTCTTATGTTAGGATTCTTTCCTACACAAACTTCTTGAAATATATTAGGTGTCACCTGGGACACTTTAAAAAATGACACCCAGAGGCCACCCAGCTTAGTTACATCTGAATCTGGGACTGAAGTTGGTAAGGGTCTTAGGGCCCACGTCTGCTGTTTCATCTTTCCATTTATAATTAATTTAAACCAAGTTCTACCGTTAGTGATTTTGAAATCACTGAATCTTGTATCTGGACTTAGAATTGTGATCATAAACTTTATCTCTTTGCATCAGGTGTTCATGGGGTGCTCCTTGTTAAAATGCAGATTCATGAGGCCACACCCACAGCTGCTTGGATTCAGCATAACTGGAGATGGGTGCTGGGCCTGGGATCTCCTTAGATGAAGGAGTACTCCAAAGAGTCTTTTGTAAATGCAATTTGGGGAACCATTGATCTACTGATTTCCTCCCTGTCTCTGTCAGTTAAACATCAATTTGGTTGACACTTCCAGTGGGGGAACATACACTCTTTTATTTAATATGGAGACTCCAAAGAGACTTCTACAAGAGGCTAAATCATGTAGAATTTTCAAAGCCAAGGGAGAGTTAGATTTTAAAGTGTGAAAGGAAGATTTTTCGAGGTTTATGCACAAAAAAGTGGTCTGATTCAGGGCTTGTCTAAGACCCTGCACCTAATTTTCTTTTTGTAATTTTATATTCCTTCTCTTAAAGAAGATCCCCAAATTGTGATGTTTTTGATTCCCCAAATCCTGGATCTGCTATGGCATGTAAAGGGCGTAGGAGGGTACCTGGCACACATGAGATCCTCAGTAAATGGAGGTTTTCTGTCTCCGTCTCTTCTTCTTGAAAGTCATACCTCACCTTATTCATTTATATCTCCAGCTCAGTGACTGACACCAAGGGACATTCTTTTATTTTCTTTTTTATTTCTGAGGACAAAGTCTTGCTCTGTTGCTTAGGATGGAGTGCAGTGCTGCAATCATAGTTCACTGCAGCCTGGAAACCCTGTGCTCAAGTGATCCTCCCACCTCAGCCTCCCCAGTAGCTGGGATTATAGGCATGTGCCACCATGCCCAGCTAATATATTTTAAAACATTTTTTGTAGAGATGGAATGTCACTATGTTGCCCAGGCTGGTCTTTACTCCTGGCCTCAAGTGATCCTCCCACCTTGGCCTCCCAAGGTGCTAGGATTACAGGCATGAGCCGCTGCTCCCAGCCCAGCATCCTTAAACAGTTACTGAGTGACTGATAGAAGGTAGGGCAGGAAGAAAAGAGGACTGACTTTTTGCTGTTTTCCTTCTCATACCACTGAGTATTATGTTAAAAACTCATCGTTTATTTTAACTTCCGTAAATGCAAAAAAACTTCAGTTGATAGACAGTAGAGCCTTCCTGACATGCACAACTATAGTTTTTTTGTTTGTTTGTTTGTTTGTTTGTTTTTGAGACGGGTTTTGCTCTTGTCTCCCAGACTGGAGTGCAGTGGTGCAATCTCAGCTCACTGCAACCTCCGCCTCCCAGGTTCAAGCGATTCTCTTGCCTGAGCCTCTCAAGTAGTTGGGACTACAGGCACCCGCCACCACGCCCGGCTAATTTTTTGTATTTTTAGTAGAGACAGGGTTTCATCATGTTGGCCAGGCTGGTCTCAAATTGGATGGAATAAGTGATAGATATCAATTTTATGGGGAATACATTGTTCCTGATTTTGCCAAAGTGCTGGAAGGAAACAAGAATCTTGGAATAAATGCTCTGTTATGTTGATTGTGAAACTCATAGGCTGCTGACATTTTGAGAAAACCTTCACAGGTTTTCAAAGATATTAACTGGAGGAAATGTGAAAACTTCTGTTGCTTTTTAACTCTGCATGGCAGATGTTATATACAAAAATACACAACTTTTGGATATTTTGCAAACATCAGTCAATATTGCTGGATCTTAATTATTACCCTGAATAAAAACTTTTAAAATTACCCTCTCCTCATAATATATTTACAGAAATGCCATAATCATCTCAGCAGAAATATACACTCAATTTTAATTTTTTTAAAAAGAGACTTCCTTTTATCTTGACTTCTGGGATTCCAACTTCCTTCTACCTTTCTATTTCATCTCAGTCTTCTTTATGGACTCCTATTATTCTTTTTTCCTCTTAAAGCCTGACATTTTTCAGGTTTATGTCCAAGTTCTCTTTCTTTCTTTTTATGTTCTCTCTGGAAAACTTCACCATCTTTCTGGCTTCATTTGCCTCCAGTGTTTCCAGATTTTTACCTTGAGCCCCAGGCCCTTTCTTGATTTCGTGAGACTTACAACCGAGTGTCCCTGGAAGGCTAGGATACAGATTGGAGAGGTCCATTCACCATGCTCAGAAGTCATCTGGTTCAAGACCTCGGAGAAGGAATACTGTGTTCTAGTGTTAGGGCCCCTGACAGAGGTAATGCACAGAAGTGACACGTTGCAAAGCTAAAAAGGCCTATAAACAAATTGTCAATGGAGACACAATAAAAGGTGAATAATTCTTCCTAATTAGTTTCTGTAATTGAAAATGATAAAATTAAGATGAATTGATTATTTCTATTTTCGCTAATTTGGTGGATTACTCCCCATTAATCTGAAAGAGTAGTTTTTACTTCTCAGAGATTCTCCAATCCTGGGACGTGAAGAGGTGTTGTTTTAAAAGCTCCCCTGTATCTGATGTATGGCATGATTAGGACCAAGGTTCCCTATCCTCCAGGCTCTGTGCTCAGCATTTTGTAGATACTAACTTTACCAGTTCTCACACTTACCATGAGGAATGTGATTATGAAGAAACAGATTCAGAGAGCCTAACCAATGTGCTCAGGATTACACAGCCAGCCCAGAGCCAGGATTCAATGACAGTTCTGTCTGACTCCCAAAGCCTGGGCTCTCTATACAACATCACACTGCTTCCCAAAGAAAGACAGTGATTCTTTTGTTTTTTTTTTCTGTTTTTCAACTTATTTTAAGTTCAGGGGTACGTGTACAGGGTATGCAAGTTTGTTACATAAGTAACTGTGTGCCATGGTGGTTTACTGCACAGATCATCCCATCACCTAGATATTAAGCCCAGCATCCATTAGCGATTCTTCCTGATGCTCTCCCTCCCCCAACGCTCTGCACAGGTGTCCAGTGTGTGTTGTTCACCTCTACGTGTCCATGTGTTCTCATCAATCAGCTCCCACTTATAAGTGAGAACATACAGTGTTTGGTTTTCTGTTCCTGTGTTAGCTTGCTGAGAATAATGGCTTCCAACTCCAGCCGTGTTCCTGCAAAGAACATGATCTTATTCCTTGTTATTTATTTATTATTATTATTTTTTGAGACAGAGTGTCACTTTTTTTGCCCAGGCTGGAGTGCAGTGGCACAATTTCGGCTCACTGTAACCCCTGCCTTCCAGATTCAAGCGATTCTCCTCCCTAAGCCTCCCAAGTAGCTGGGATTGCAGGCACCCAACACCATGCCCGGCTAATTTGTGTATCTTTAGTAGAGATGGGGTTTCACCATGTTAGACAGGCTGGTCTCGAACTCCTGACCGCAAGTGATCCGCCCGCCTTGGCCTCCCAAAGTGCTGGGATTACAGGCGTGAGCCACTGCTCCCGGCCAATCTTGTTCCTTTTTATGCCTGCATAGTAACCCGTGGTGTATATGTACCAAATTTTCTTTATCCAGTCTATCATTGATAGGCATTTAGGTTGATTTCTTGATTTTGCTATTGTAAACGGTACTGCATTGAACATATGTGTGCACATATTTTTATAATAGAATGATTTCTATTCCTTTAGGTATATACCCAGTCATGGGATTGCTGGGTCAAATGGCATTTCTGCCTCTAGGTCTTCAAGAAATCACCACACTGTCTTCCACAATGGTTGAACTAATTTATACTCCCACCAACATTGTAAAAGCATTTTTTTTCTCCACAACCTCACCAGCATCTGTTGGTGTTTTTTTTTTTCTTTGTAGTAATAGCCAATGGAATTGGTGTGAGATGGCATCTCACTGTGGTTTTGATTTGCATTTCTCTAATGAACAGTGATACTGAGCTTTTTTCCTCTGTGTGTTGGCTGCACGAATGTCTTAAGAAGCATCTGTGCATGTCCTTTGCCCATTTTTTAATGAGGTTGTTTGCTTTTTCTTGTAAATTTGTTTAAATTCCTTGTAGATTCTGAATATCAGAACTTTGTCAGATGGCTAGATTGCAAAAATTTTCTCCCATCCTGTAGGTTATCGAAAAAGAGTCTTACTATCCATATATGGAGAGGTAACTTCACAGCCCAGTACTCCCATGCTTGAGAGAAAAATGCGGCACAATTTAAATGGCATTGCCCTTTAAGTTCTCATTTATCCCCCCAAAATGAAATGCATTCTTAAATTCCATTCGTGTATATATAACATATGCTATCGAAATGAGCCAAAGTTTCCATATTTTAACAGACATAGTAAAAAACTCCATTGTGGTCCATAAATTTAAAATGAACTGAATTTCAAAATTGTTTTAAATGGACACAAAAGACACTATCTCCAAATTGAGTTGATTTTGCCAATGGTTCTGAAAGGTAATGGATACACACGACTCTCTGAGACATGTTCCTCTATTACAGCACTGTCTTTCCAGGATTAGTAAAGCAGCCAGGGAATTTGCTCACCCTTTCTAACCAAATATACCTATGAGGGATGGAGCAAATTGTCTCTTGGTGCATCTCACTCCTATATCCTTGAGAAGCATTTAAGTGATCTCACAAACTGAAGTCCTGATGGCTATGCTCTAGTAGAAATTCAGTTTTTTCTTCAAGGCACAATCATTTTACATAGTTTCGGTAAAATTGGATTGCCTAGGTTGTATCATGTGAAGAAGATAATTCAGGAAAAGCAGACAACTGAAAAATCTAAAAGACAAGGAGCTATAATTGCATTACAGAACAAAAGCAAAATAGGAATCAAATCTTGCTTGGAATCACATATTGAAGAATAATTCCGAGTAAAGAAGAAAACGTGGTGTTGCAGACAGTGATTTATTAGCTGTCAGCATTTGGAGACTGCTCTCCATAGATACCTTCCTCTCTCCTTCCCACTGGGTAATTAAATGGGAGGAGGGTGCCCACGCAAGGAGAGCTTGCAAAATACTTTATAACCTGGACCATTCACCAACATCAAATAGCATTAGGGAATGGCTGGAAGCCACACATGGGAACCTTTCAGTCCAGCCAAACCAGGAAAGGGCTTCAGAACATCGGCTAGTGAGTGGAGGGGAAAATCTCAGAAGTTACAAAGATGTGCAGGTTTATTTCACAGACCTCTCCCTGAAAAGCCAGTGCACTGACCAAATCAAAGACTCCCATCTGAAAGAGATTGCCAGTAGGAGCTTTCAAACAATAATGTCTACCAATGGAATGTATTTAAGAACAGAAATAGGAATTTAAGTTAAAATTAAATGAGTAAGTAGAGAAAAAGGATACACACTTAGAAATAAAGTCACCTTATGCATAAGATGTTCAGGAAGCAAAATATAATCAACAGGAGATACAAAGCAAATTTTTGGCTGTCAGGAACAATACAACATCTAAAAAGTAAATGAAAATTCACTAATAGCTTAGTAACCTTTATTATTCTAGGGTCGTGTCATAAAACCAGTTAAAATTATATTTGTTTGGCTGTTCTAGTCCAAATGCTCCACTAAGAAAATTTCTCTCCCAAGCTAAAGATGTGAAGGAACTTGCAAAGTGGCTATTAACAATTATTGAAAAGTAATTTGTAAATGTGAAGGAACTTGCAAAGTGCCTAGTAACAATTATTGAAAAGTAATTTATCTTTTAAAAAGCCATTGATTACAAGAGACATGAAGAGGCAGTAGGAATGATTAAGAGACTTCTTCTCAGATCGATGGGGAAATTAAGCAGAGAGGCAAGAATGAGCCACCTGGAGGGCTTTCAGATCAAAAGAGTCCATGGATTTAAAGGATCACTGTATTTTTCCTTCTATGGAGTTTTATTTGAAACAACAAAGCTGAACTGAGCAAATGGGAGAGAAAAGGAAGTCTGGAAGACACCAGTGAAACAGGGACTAATAAAAAAAAAAAACAGTAGGGAACGAATGTGCTGCCCCGGACCTGGGTGATCAGCCGAGCCTCCCCTGGCTAATATCACTGGAAATAGGCCTTGCTGCTTGGTAACAGTGATGCAGTGACTGGGATGTCTAGTTGTGAGAACACAGCAGAGAGATGACCTTTCTACAAAGTCCTTAACAATGTTTTAAAGGGGGAAGAAGAAATACGAACATTTAGGACTAAATAGGAATACGCTAGGCTACCTATTATTTATAGGTGAAGAAAGGAGATCCAGGGATTTGTTAGAGCTACAAGCTCGCCGTGCTGTTCAAGGACATCCCACCTACCCTAGACACGTTTTCTTTCTACTACAGAACAGGTAGTGCTAAAGAAGCCTTTATAATTGGTAGCTTGAAAGGCTGAAAGTGATCTGCTTTTGTGTCATATGCCTTGGGAAAGCACGTTAATTATCTAATTTCTGTCCAGTAGAATATATTACAATCAAATCTCTTATACCTTTGCACAAGATAATGACATCTGTGCTTTGAACATCTCCTTCTTCTTTGTCTGCCTGGAAAAGTTAACTTCTCTTTATTAAAAATTCTGCTCAAGAGCCCCTCTCTCTGATGCCTCCTGCAATCCCCCCCAGTCGGAATTCACATCCTTCTATTCTAGGTATCTTAAACATAGTTCTATTTTGTATATAGCATTCCTTTCTGCTGTGTTTATTTGCATATAAGTCTGTCTCCTATACTAGGCATTGAGTGTCTTGAGAACAGACATGTTATTTTATATACATTAATGTGTCCAGTACATTCCATGGCTCCTCTTAACACAGGAACTGTTCAATTAATGTTTGTTAAATTGAGCTAACTAGGACTAACTACCTATTGTTTCTACTCTAGGCTCCCCAGCTCTAGGCATAAAGACTTTGATCCTACAGGCTTAGTCCTGCCACAGTATCCTCAGGGCTACATTAAATGTGGGATCCCGCTTTAAACTCCCATGTGTCTCCAAATGACCCTCCAGGGGAAGAAGAGTCCTGTGTTACATCTGGAGCAGTGTGTTAGTGGCCTGTCACCTGCTAAGATATTGCATCCCCCATTCCTTCGGGAGTTTTATTCTGTCTCAGTTCCTACCAATGACTTTTCAGAGCTGCGCTGCTAATGCCCACATGACCACTAGTACTGCTGCTGTTAGAGACCCTTCTTGACCCAACGTCAACAGCCTGGATTCCCTGGCATATCCAGCAGCTTGGAACACATACGTATTGGCCAAACTGTACTGAATACTGCAGTTTACACTAGAGCTCTTTCTCTCCCCACCTTTTTCTCTTTTCCCCCTCCCTATCCCTTCTCCCCACTCCTAATAAAGCCAACTCTACACAGATTCCATTCTGAAAGTATGAAAATCTAAACATTCTCAGCATCATCCATTCACACAATATCCAGTGAGTGCTTCTGTGCTAGGTACTGACCTGCCAGTGGGGAAGTAGCAGGGAATAAGGCAGTCAGGCTTCCCATCTTCTGTGATCTTCAGGTCTACTCCCTGCTATTAAGGATGCTCAGTCAGCCTCTGTGGGTTTGGAGATGACTCTTTTTTCTTTTCTCCCATTCAGAACTCAGATTTTGGAAATTCTGGGCCACATTCACTTTCCTCTTTTCTTTACCTCCCAGTCACTTCTTAACCCGCCATAATCCAGCCCTTCCATTGAAATTTTGTTTTCCACCGTCATCAGTGTTGGTTTTTAAATTGCTACATCTGGTAAGTATCTTTCAGCTCTTTTCTCACTTGACCGCTCTGCAGCATTTAGTAGAGTTGAGCACTTCTTTACATACGGTCAGAGGCCTTTAAGCAAGAGCATTTCCTGCTTGCCTTTCCTACCTCTCCAGCAATCCCTCAACATTCTTCAAAGGTCTTTCTTACTGTCTTAAAGGTATCTGTTCCCTGGGGTCAGTAGCTCTATGTTCTTCTTGAACTGTGCATTCTCCTGTGATAGTTCTCATTTCCCTGATTTCAGGGCCACTGGAGAACAACTCCAGGGAACACCATCACTGCAGTGTTCCAATGCTTGACTTGAACTTCATCTAATATTTTGTGATCTCCCTATTTCACTTTGGGAGTTTTGCACTTCGCCCACCTGGAATGTTCTGTATGTGCAATGCCCCACATTCCTGGGAGGTGATGCATTTGTCCCTGCTGACCTTTCCATCTGGGAAGCACTCCTATTTTGACCACTATGACCAGATCTTCTCTTGATTTTCTTCATACTTCCCCAGAAGCAGCTTTCCAATCCCCTTCATCCAGCTTTCTACCTTGACACAATCTGAAAGCGCCTCCCTTTTATTCACCACTCTTATGAAACTGACTGGAAAACAAATACCCTTCTCTTGGGTTCATCCTGTAAAGTCTAGTTTTAAAAAGTCAAATTCATGAATATTTTTAGGTTCTGCAATTTTCTTTTGTAGCAACAGTGGCCCTAAGGTTTTAAACTATGCAGTACCTAAAAAGATTCTTAATGAGAAATAAGTGGTGGAGCTATGATTTTGACCTGAAGAGGCTTTCAACCTTTTAATCCCAATGAATGAGTCATCCAAAATGGCTATGATGATCGTTCTTTTGTATGTCCTTTTAGGGTAGAATTTAATTGCTTACTTTCTAAATGAATGATGTGTAGAAGTGATTGTCGGGTGTGACAGACCTCACCATGGCAACCCTCCTTAGGGGAAATTGATGGCTGTGTAAATAGAGGGTTTCTATTATGAGCGTAACCACCCCCCGGCTGTTCTTTTGGATGCTGTAAGGTACTTAGGGTTTCAGAGGAGAGATAGTAAATCAAATATTTTATCATTTCGGAAAGGCTCACCCACAAAATATGTACTTATCACTTCAGTTTGTTCTTCGCCTGCCATGCCACTTTAGCACTATCAATTTTTTTTTTCCGGTCTGTGGCGTTAGGGTTGAGATCTCTGATCAGACACTTAATTCCTCAGTCAGTGCTAAATGCTGCCAACTCACACCTGCACACAGTGAAAAGGCCATGCCCTCTCTTCAAAGATTTCCCCCTTATGGGACTGGCTATATAATTTGAGGAGCCCAGTGCAAAATAAAAATATGGAACCATTTGTTGAAAAATTATTTAGAATTTCAAGGCTAGGTGCGGTGACACACACGTATAATCCCAGCACTTTGGGAGGCTAAGGCAGGTGGATCACCTGAGTCAGGAGTTTTCGAGACCAGACTGGCCAACATGGTGAAACACCATCTCTACTAAAAAAAAAAAAAAAAAAAATAAGTCAGGTGTGGTGGCACACACCTGTAGTCCCAGCTACTCAGGAGGCTGAGGCAGGAGAATCATTTGAACCTGGGAGGAGGTCGCAGTGAGCTGAAATGGCACCACTGCACTCTAGCCTCGGTGAAAGAGCAAGACTGTATCAAAAAACAAAACAAAACAAAACAAAACAAACAAGAAAACAGAATTTCAATAAGTGACAGCAAAACCATAAATCAAGCCCAAGGTTTTTTGGAGTAATTGCCCAAGCCCCAGCCCATGGAGGTGGCCCCCTACTCTCCCATCTCCCTCCCCTCTCTTTTCCTCATCTAGGCTGAAGTTTTCTTCTTTCCTGCTCATTTGAAAGAGTGTGAAAGTGGTGAATGCCTTACCTGTGTAGCAGATTCTTCCCTGAGTTCTCATGTCTTCAAGGTCAGATAGGAAAGTCTTGCGGATTTGGTGGTGAAAGTAAACCACTTTGCTGAGTACTAAGTTCACAGATTATTAGCCTAAAAGAGCCAGAAAACATTTTAATGAAAGAAGCTCTGCCCTGCTAAGGATTAGGCAAAATAGCCTTTTAGTATTATTCCATTTTTAACATTTTTAGAAACTCTGAAAATGTGTCAGTACATCACATACTTATGTACCAAATCTAGGCTCTGTTTTAATAATAGAAGAAACATATCTATTGCTTATAACAAACCATTGTCTTTTTCCTTCACATATATTAACATTTCTTTTAAAAATCATTTAAAATTCTTTAAAACATATGAGAACCAGTCCCATCACAACACTGTGGCGTATAGATACAAGAAAAGCAGCCATGGTTGAAGGATTTATTGCTCCGATGGAGGGTAACCCATTATTTCCCTAAATGTGCCCTGCAGATTGCTACTTGCGTGAAGAAAGGACTCCATATTCAAATAAGACTGGGTGATGGTGCTTTAGAAATCCACATAAAAGTTTCCTAGATGCCCTGCAGTTAAAAAAGGAAAAGGAAAATGTAACTGCTCCAAGCCAATATTGTTCAGCTTTTATGTAACAAAGTTGGGAGTTGTTTTTCAGTTGCCATGGACCCTTAGGGCCACATAAGCTGAGCATGCCCGGAAGAGCCAAGTCTGCACCAAGTGGGAGAAACTAAGTGCTCTGAATTAAGGGGACTGAATTAAGAAGTGGATGAACACGGTATGGCAGGATACAGGATCCAGTCAGATTGAGCTCTGGCATCACCGCATGGAAGGATCCAGTCAGATCATGCCTCCCGAAATCACCTTGTTGCAGAATCCAGTCAGATCATGCCTTATTACCCTATGCTTATAAGACCTGACCCAGCCCCCAGCTCAGGAAGACACTGCTTCGGAAACTACCCCAAGGTGTTCTCTATGCTTGTTACAAGTAATACAATCCGTTTGCAAAAGCCTGTTTGGTTGTGGCCATTGGGTTGGTATCCACCAAGTGACTGAGCCCACCCATTGTGTAGGTAACAAAAACACAAGGGAAGTCTATGATCTATTTATCTTTGTATAAGCCAGTTTTGCCCAAATATATTTAATCACAGAAACGTTTCTTTGCCATAACTATTAAAAACTGGTAGCGAGCATGCTTTGGGGAATGCTGATTTAACTACTCCTTGGAGATTATAGGAAGGGAATTAGTATCGTTGAGCACCTTCCAGATTCTATGTGCTATTTAATTGGCACGACTGAACTCAATTAATAGAACAATCAGCCCTTATATCAGGATCCCTGTTTTATATATGAGGTTGATATGTTAAGGAGCTCTAATGGATATGCAGTTTTAAGTGGTGCTGAGACTTTAAGCCAGTGTTTGACTCTAGAGCCCTGTGCAGTATTCAAAATGTACTGACAGCAAAAACAAAATAACAAAGTATTTATAACACCTTCCAAATGCATGCTGTCAGTTGTGAAGGTTGAGCCTTTCATGAGATAAAAGGAATTTTCTTGGTGGATTTTTCACCAATGAAATAATGAATCTGCCTTCTCATGTGGCCTGCCATCTGCTATGAGGCTCAAGAGACACATTTTTCTCTTCCCTACAAAGCTAGGCTGAACAATTGTACCAAATAACTAAGATGCAGGAGGCAGAATCCCTTTGTGGAGAATCAGAGCTCATGAGCTCTTCAAATACTGTTAAATTGAAACAAATATTCAGAATATTATAAATCTCACCAGTTTCTTCTAGAGATAAATGTGTTAGAAATTTAAAGTTTAAGATAAATTTACAGACTTTTATTAAGCAGCTAACAGAGGCAGCCAGATCGAAATCAAAGCAGACTTTCAGGTTTGCATTAGGTTCTGATCAGATGCTAAATTACAATTTATTCTTAAAATGAATGCTGAAATTTGCTGTTGAGCTTCTTTTTCACTCTATATGAAATAACTCAGTATTTTATACCTGCTAGTTTTTCCATATTTTCAGGAAACACTGAATCTTTAATGAGTGAATTGTTACATCTTTTAATATTAAAGGAAGCATTCCATAAATAAAGTCAATCTGGAGTTGAGGCTGCATTACAATAGAGACTGTTGAATGCAAACGAGAAGAAATAGAAACACTTGGTAAAATGAGGTAGACTAAGAAGACTGCTTTGTTAACAAAAGACCATGACATCTATGGAGAAAGTAAAGAAGAAAACTCTGAGAGACCAGATCTGCAGATCAAAGAACGTAGCCTCCAGGGAAACTGAAAACACAGGCTCCAAAGAGCGGAAAGGGAAAGCTGGTGTTTGTGTTCTTCGGGGTCTGCCTTAGGCGCATATTTAGCAGATTTGGAGAAAATCTATAAATATTTATGAGGGAGACCCCCAATGCATGTGCAGTGGGAGTGTATGCATGTAACATACATTCTCTGTTCATTTTAGGGTGGAATTTTAACATTAAAATGAGGCAGAATTGGGCTGTTTACCATCAAAAGGTGAACTGTAGGGCATAGAGGTGTTTTGTGGGCAATGCCTAGTTTCTGCTCAATTATAGGAAACAAGACCTTATGACAGGAATACAGGGGTTTGTGGCCAACCCCTCTCTGCTATGTCCACTTGATTTCATCTCTGGTGTTCCTCGTTTTAGCCACAGGGAGTTTGTTTCATCTGTCAGCCGGAGGTCTATTTTAACAGCTCTCACAGATTGAGAGATTACAGTAAGAGAAGACCCATTCAGAGAAAGCTCAATTCATGAAGGCAGCCCTGGAGGGACCAGTAGGGATTAACTAAAGATATCTGGTGGGTTGACCATGACGCAGTCTGTGTGGAAACACAGAAACACCAGCTAGTAAGCAGTACACCCAAGACTAGAAGAGTAACTACTTCTCCTAGCAGTGGGAGGGCCTGGTCGGTATCAAAGAGCAATGTCTCTTTCCGAGGGCAGTGGGAGAGTAAAGGTGGTCACCCATGAGGACTGCTCTCAGAGCTACATATAGTGTGATACTCTCATAGGTATAAGGTGAGGGTACTGCACAAAAGGCAATAGCACCGGGGTCAAGATTAGGAGGCTGTGGAGTGAGAACCAGAGAAACTCATTCTAGAACACACAGGAGAAGACCTCCTGAAAACTCTCAGAAAGAGCTGGGAGAATCTTTGAGGGCGGCTGATTTCTAGCAATCTGTCAATTTGAGACAACATAAGATGCTTGACTCTGTTACAGTGGCAGGCTGAGAAGTCCATTAGAAAATGCAACACTGCATATCGATGTAAGGTTGGATTTGTCGGTCATGTTGCCAATTGCTTGTGTTTACCCAGCACTCCATTTCTCCTGTAACAAAAATTCGCTCCATCTGATGATGATGGGAGTGGGCATATGACCCAAGTGTGGCCAATCACAGTATGTGGTGCCCATGGTTTGCTGTGATTTGTACAAGCATGCGCACATAACTAAGAGCAAGCCAAAGAGACTATATCGTTGAACTTAATTGAGTCTGCTTCAAATAAATAGTAACAAAGCATTTATAATATAATTGGGGAAACTGAAATGCTGACTGGATGTTTAATGATATTAGGCAATTGCAATGAATATTTTGGGTACACAAATAATATTGTCCTTATCCTTTATATGTACATACTGGAATATTTATGAATAAAATGATTTGAAATCTCATATTTGAATCCAAATAACAAAAATAATTCAAGAGAGTGTGGATCGATGAAACAAGATTGTCCATGTTGAAACAGGATGGTGGATACATAGGGGTGGTTTAATTATACAAATGAAGCTGATCACATATAATCCCTTTGCATAAAATGTGTATTTGCTTTTGTAAATAAATGTGTATTTCTATGCATAGAACAAAACACTGAAAACTACCCACACACACGCACATATAAATATATTGCATTTAATATATTTCATATATATAAATATCAATATTGCATTTAAATCTTTAGACTATCTGCTCTTTATTTTAGAGCATGGTGAGAAATATTAGCTTTTTCTCCCCGAGTAATTATCCCAGCACCATTTACTAACTAATTCACAATTATTTCACCACTTTGACATGTCATGTTAATCAAATTCTACATACTCACAGATCTGTACAATCTATTCAATTTATTTGATCTTTTATTTTAGCACATGTCATATTGTGTTAATTATTGTGGTATGTAATGTGATGCAAAATCTGAAAGTTCAAGTTTCCTCTTGTAGAAGTTATTCTCATTTTTCAGTGTTTTAAATGCCTTCCTGCTCATTTACTCTTTCAGGTAAAATTTAGAGTAATCTCATCAAGCTTTTAAAAATTCCCACTGAGTTTTAGATTACAGTTGAATTTCATTTATATATTATTTGGGGGAATTTTAAGAATCTTGAATGTTGAATCAGCTTTCTGAAAATTGCATAGCTTATATATTTTAAAAGGCCTCAATAAGAGAATACAAAATGCACAGTACTTACTTCTGATTTGCTTTTTGGAAACAGTGGTATGATCTTTCAAAGTTCTGGGTTCTTCATTTTATGTTTCTACTAGATTTTTTTTTTCTTCTAGCCCTGGTGGAACACATCCTGATTTATTTATTTAGTTTTTATTTATTTTATTTTACTTTAATAGGTTTTTGGGGAATAGGGGATGTTTGGTTACATGAATAAGTTCTTTAGTGGTGATTTTTGAGATTCTGGTTTATTAGAATTTTTAAAAAACAGGATGTTTCCTTATTTCCAGTATCATGGTCAATGCAGAATCAGGTAATATTTGCTCTGCCAATATAACTTTATTGAAGCATTCTATTCATTTCTATTTATTTCTAATGTGTGGGTTTCTGACAAATGTTATCCTGTATTTTTCATTTTGATCTCTGCTATATTCCAAAAAAAGAAGGCAAAGTGCCTATGTTTGGAAATTGGGCTCCCCCTGCTGGTAGACTTAGCACCTTTATTGCCTCCAATTTTCAGAGCCTTTTAAAACCCAATTCTATTTTATAGCGTCTTGGACCTAAGAGATTAAAGTATTTGCTAACTCCTCTGCTATATTATCTGAGTGAATAAGATCTATTGATACAAAATTTAGAATATCATATTATTAGTTCTAATAAGCGCAAACCAAGAACTAAGAGAGATTTGAAATCAGTATAGTTTAAAGGCAGCAAGTGGTGTGCTGGTAAATGTTTAACAACCAGGCTCTCTGAAAAGCCTGATTTGTAGCGTTTGCCAACTTTTCTGGTGTAAATAATTCTACAGTGGCTCATTACAAGTTACCAACGTGAAGTCACTGAATGTGGAATTGGGAAAGATGCTCATTTGCTGCCACAAGCTGGCTCCAGCATACCTCTGATTGAAGATGAGAAGGTTTGAGCTAGATTTTATATTCTGCAAAGAATATGTAAGAGATAATAGCTCACAGTAGAAAAACCATGTGCTTAAAAGTTTGATAGATCCAAATTTAAATCCAGCTCCACTGCTTTCTAGCTTTTAGCAATGTGTTTTGTGAATCTAAGTGTTAATGTCTTTAAAATGAGCTGACAATACCTACCTTGCAAGGTTATTGAAAAATTAGAAAGGATAACGTATATAAATCACCTCAGCAGAATGTATATTTTTAAGAAGTGGTGAGCTGACTATCCAAAGCCACCAGAGGACAAGATGATCAGGCACAAAGATGCTGAAATGGGGTCTAGCACACTGAGCAAACTCTTGTCCTCTAACCTCAGAGAGTTTATATCTAGGAAGAGCAGTCTGCTTAACTGGCTATGAGGAAGTCATTCTGGTCGTAATGAGAGATACGTATTGGAGGAATGTGGAGCACTAATATCAGATAAATATTTTATCTCGATTTTGGTTTTCTGCATAGGAAGCAAGAGAAGGTAATTCATTGTCAAATCATAGAGAACACATTGCTTTGGGAACTCTGGTTCTGACCTAATGGCAGAAGGAACAAGACATACCTGTCTCCTTGTTGTCTCTTTCTGTTGGAGTGGATTTGTTTCTAGTCTTTACTCTTAATAGGGAGCAGTACTTTGAAAGTCCTGACTTTACGTAGGCCTCTTGGTTCCAACTTCCCATCTGAGAAAGACTCAGGGCTTCATTCATCTCCCCTCTTCTTTTTGGTATTAACAGAGATGCCCCAGGTAACTGAAGATCAGCAGATTCCTAGATTGCTGAGACTAATAACCTGTCCTCTGGAAGCCAGAGCATCACTGCTCAAAGCTTCTCACTGTGGTTTTAGTTCCAGATTCATTTCTGAACTGGGTCTACATTAGATAATAAAAATATATTTTAGCCAGTTTTTCTAGGTGCTTTTAGTGGAAGGATTTTTAAATGCTGTCCTCCACAAGCCATATGGATTCATGATAGCTGTCAAATAAGTTTATCCCTCCAATCCTATAGGCCAAACAATCTCCAATTCTATCAATTAAACCTCTGATTTCAAACCAGTCCAAACGCTTGCCCTCCTACTCAACTCCCAACCTGCCCCTTATTTTCAACCTCAGTTTCCCCAGGCCTATCCAATCCCCCTACCCTCTGATCAAACTAGAAAACACTCACTATGATCTAATAATCCACAATGCAAATACTGCATGGTTCAAAGTCCGTGACAGTAGATGTTTTTTGGATTTGAAGAAGAAGAATAAACACATCAAGAATCCTCACAGAAAAGTTTTTAAATGATTTTTAAAGGATTCATTTATAAATGATTTTGTTAAGACCCTCTCATAGTAATTTCTAATATTTATAAAACCCAAACTTATGCCTGAAACTTTCAGTAATTGAGAACAAAAGTAACATCTCAAAACCCCATTACAAACAAACAAATTTTTTTTTTTTAGTATAAAGTCTTACACTAGTATAAAGTTCTTAGTCTTTAGAGTTGAGTCCTTGATGTAAAGTCTTAACTGGTTTTTCTTTTTTTTTTTTTTTTAAGAAATGGGGTCTGATTATGTTGCCCAGGTTGGCCTTGAACTCCTGGACTCAAGTAACCTCCACTTTGGCCTCTCAAAGTGCTGGGATAACAGATGTGAGCCACTGTGCTTAGCTTCTTTACATTTTTAGTGTAAACTTATGGTAAAATCTCCTATTGTAGAAGCTTCTATCGTGGTCAATGTAATATGTCAAATTGACTAGGTTATGGTACGCAGATGTTTGGTCAAACACTAAACTGGATGTAGCTGTGAAGGTATTTTTAGAATAAACTTAAATTTTAAATCAGTAGACTTTCAGTAAAATAGACTACCCTTCATAATATGGGTAGGCCTCATTTAATCAGGTTTTAGGAGAAAAGACTGAAGCATCCCAAAGAGGAAGAAACTCTGCCTCAAGATTTCAATATAGAAACACTGTCTGGGTGTCCAGCCTGCAGATTTTGAATTAAGGCCTTCAACTGCAACTCTTGCTGCATTTCCAGACTGATGGTTTGCTGTACAGATTTTGGACTTGCCGGCCTCCATAATCATGTGAGATAATTCTTTAAAATCAATCAATCAACCTCTTTCTTGATTTCTATTTCACACACACACACACAGGGGCATATATATCTATACATGTATATATATATATACGTTCTATTTCTCTAGAACATTTTGACTACTAATACAATCTTTATTTTTAATATTAAAACTTTAAACTTTTAAAAGATAAGTATCAGTCTACCTTTGAAATGAAAATGTGAGTGTGTTGAGTGTGGTATACATTCTCCAGAAGAGCCAGGACCTAAGCTTGCAGGGTTTTTCTAAAGGGAGTGCTCCCTGCACATAGCTCTTTGACCTAACTTCGTGTGAGACTTTCCCCCAGATGCTTCCTCTCAGCCCTTGTCCCTAGCATGGCTTTATTCCAGAACCTCTGTCAAAATATGCTTTATGGGTGGCTCCTCTGGTTTAATGAAGAGATAGAGATGGCAAACTTCTCATCAAGTCATATTTTTTTGGCTCTCCAAAAAATGTATTAAGCTGTTAATGTATTTTCAGCACTGGAGCCACCTCAAAAATGGGTTAAAAGATGGGTTCTTCTGGCAGGGCGTGGTGGTGCATGCCTGTAATCCCAGCACTTTGGGAGACTGAGGTGGGTGGATCACCTGAGGTTGGGAGTTTGAGACCAGCCACACTAACATGGTGAAACCCCATCTCTCCTAAATACAAAAAAAATTAGTCGGGTGTGGTGGCACTTGCCTGTAATCCCAGCTACTTGGGAGGCTGAGACAGGAGAATCGCTTGAACCTGGGAGGCGGAGGTTGCAGTGAGCCGAGATCATGCCATTGCACTCCAGCCTGGGTGACAAGAGTGAAATTCTGTCTCTAAATAAATAAATAAATAAATAAAATACCTTCTTCTCACACTCATTAGGAAGGCTTGTATTAAAAAATGGAAAATAAATGTTGGCGAGAATGTGGAGACCTTGGAAGCTTTGTGCACTGCTGCACATGCTACAACAGAGATGAGTATTGAAGACGTTGTGCTATATTATGTGAAATAAGTAGGTCACAAAAGGACAAATAATGTATGATTCCACCTATATGAGGTACCTAGAATAGATACATTCACAGAGACAGAAAATAGAGTAGGAGTTACCAGGGGCTGGGGGGAGGGATTAATCAGGAGTTATTTAATGAGTACAGTTTCTGTTTGAGATGATGAAAAAGTTCTAGAAATGGGTGGTGATAATGATTGCGTAACAACGCGAATGTACTTAATGCCAATGAATTGTACACTTCAAAATGATTTAAATGGTAAATTTCATGTTAATGTATATTTTACCACAATAAAAATGTACCTTCTTCTTTGAATCATGCACATGGGTCTAGATAAGCTTACATTGTTGGTAGAGATGATAAAAGAGAAAACAGTGAGAGTCCATAATTCTATTCCGAGGAGGGGACTAGTCAATATTTTCCTCCAGTTTGGCTAAAAATTTGAAAACAATCAAATTTGTTTTGACATTTATTAAGCTGATGAAAATGATGGGATGGTACAGTCAAAAAGGTAGAAATTATGGTTCTTTGTATACTTTAAGTTCTGCGATACATATGCAGAACGTGCAGGTTTGTTACATAGGTACAGATGTGCCATGGTGGTTTGCTGCACCCATCAACATGTCATCTACATTAGGTATTTCTCCTAATGCTTATTCTCCCTTCTTGAAGTGTTGGACAGTTTTGTATTTTCTTTGGCTCTGAATGCATGCAGGCTTGATAGAGACAGACCCATCTACTTCTGAAGGTCATGTTGCTTGTGGCAGCTCAGTTGTTCAAGTGTGCAGTGTGAAGAAGGAAGGAGACTGGATACAATAATTACTTCAGCACTTACTAGTTTCTTGACCAGAGTTAAACCGCTTAATCTTCTGTGCCATGGTTTCCTAACCTGCATGTCTTCTCGCTTCAGTTTGTAAACTAAGATTGGCCCTAAATCACAAACAGACACCCACAGTATTAAAAAGTATTACTCATTATTTTACCTTGTGGGTTTTTTGCTCTTTCTGCATCAGATTTTGACTATTTATATGGCTGACTCTGAAAGCTCTAGACAGTTGCTCAAAGTGAGTATTCCTGTCTGCTCTGGTTATAACCTCATCCCCCTCTCTTTGAGAAGCAGATGCCAACTTGGGGTGAGAAAGGACCACCACCCTCTCCAAAATTCATCCCTTTGTGACCATAAAGCCATGGCTTTACAGCAGAAATGACTACTTCCCCTAGTTAGCTCAATGTTTCCTATAAAATATTTTACTGTTCAAGATCAAGCAGAGCAATGTTGTTCTATAAGTTTGTGATTTGCCTCGGAAACCACAGGGGTTGTGTGAGAACTTATGTTCAGAACATTTATAACTTTATAAAACATGAGGTAAAAGCTTTCCTTCACAAAAGAGGTGAAAATCCTGACCTGTGCTGAGAAATGAATAGGAGTGGAGGATCTGTGCGTGTGTAAAACGGCACTTTCAAATAACATTTTAATTTCACAATATGCATCAGACAAATTTGAGGCAACCAAAATGCAATATATCAGAGATGAGGAGAAATCTTTATCAGGCTATAAAAGTAACCCTCTGCACACTTACAATACCCCATCATGGGACACCCAAGACGGATTTATACCAAGAGTAAAGATTATTTGCACGTTACAACTCACCTAGGTGATACTAGCTCAAATTGGGACCAGTATTCTCTTTAACGATATTAAAGTGTGAATGTCACATAGATGTGATAAACAACTTGAGTTTCAAAGACGCTTCTGAGAGTGGTCAAAACCATTAGCTACTTCAAGAAATTGTGGCTATTGAAGATTTCGTGAACACTATCTATAACCTGTTGGTTAATTCAGAAGTTGAGGTTGGTCCTATGAGAGAATATGGCAACTAACAGAGACAGCAACCGATGGGAGAAACATTCAATAATCAATTATTAAATACACTACTGGCCGGGCGCGGTGGCTCACGCTTGTAATCCCAGCACTTTGGGAGGCCGAGGCGGGCGGATCACGAGGTCAGGAGATCGAGACCACGGTGAAACCCTGTCTCTACTAAAAATACAAAAAATTAGCCAGGCATGGTGGCGGGCGCTTGTAGTCCCAGCTACTTGGAGAGGCTGAGGCAGGAGAATGGCGTGAACCCGGGAGGCGGAGCTTGCAGTGAGCCGAGATCGCGCCACTGCACTCCAGCCTGGGCGACAGAGCGGGACTCCATCTCAAAAAAAAAAAAAAACAATAAATACACTACTGATACAGTTTGGCTGTGTCCCCACCCAAATCTCATCTCGAATTGTAGCTTCCATACTTCTCATGTGTTGTGGAAGGAAACTGATGGGAGCTAATTAAATCATGGGGGCGGTTTCTCCATACTGTTCTCATGGTAGTGAATAAGTCTCACGAGAGCTGATGGCTTTATAAGAGGTTTCCCTTTTCACTCAGCTCTCATTTCTCTCACTTTCCTGCCATGTAAGATGTGCCTTTTGCCCTCCACCATGATTGTGGGGCCTCCCCAGCCACGTGGAACTGTGAGTCTATTAAACCTCTTTTTCCTTATAAATTGCCCAGTCTTGGGTATGTCTTTATCAGCAGTGTGAAAACAGACTAATACAACTACTACTTTTCTTGTTCGTGCTGGAAGTAAGCACTGCTTAAATTTAGCATTTTCATCCTTAAAAGAGAAAGCTAAATAAAATGTTCACCAAATAGAAAAAATTGCAGCTGTTAAGGCCTGGCAAATTATATCCAGAAGAGAATGGTTTAAAATAAATCTACCAAACATCTTGTAATTTGATTCAAAACAGCTAAATGGTTCTGAATATGTGAATGAAACAGCTAATTCAAGGAATATCAGCTCCACTCTTCTGAGCCAGGGGTGATTTCTCTCATATCCTCCATGGTAACCAATGGTTCATCTGTCCGACAAGATGGAAATCATCAAGACCCACTGGGATTTTGAAGGCCCCATATTTCCCAAAACTCACCAGCTACGACCTTTGAAAATGAGAATATGCTAGAAATATAGACAACCTGTTATAGGTGTTTCTGTCCATCAGTTGGGAACTTCTCAGTATGCTAAAGAGCTAGGAAGGACTTAGGCCATTCACAGGGCTGCAGACTCTGTTGGTGATACTGAATTCCAGTTTATAAATTGACAGAATTCATTCCTTTCTCCACATCCTGGGAACCAGAGTGTAGCCATTCAACATTTCATGGATGAAATTCAAGTAAAATAGGTCCTGATCTCATACAACTATGGTTAGGGGTAGGAATATATGCATCAGAAGTTTTCAAACTGTTAAAAATAGCAGGCTATGTTATTGGTGAATATAATGAAGATTAGTCCCTAGCTCTCATTTCAGAAGAGTTACAGTGACTCTTTAAGAAAAACAATGAGAAAAAAATTGGAGGGTGGGTTACATGTGTTTACAATCTAACTTATTCCTGGGTGATGCAGCCTGAACTTCGCTTTGAGGAAATGAATCTATGTTTTGATGCAACATTATTATATCCTCAAGCTCAGCTTCAATATGAGTTCTTAAGATTTGATGCATAGATTTAACTGAGAGATGCTGTGTTTTTAGAGAACTGATAGGGATGTCTATAAAGTCAGATCATGAAGGGAACAGGAAGTTTTATTGCTAGTGGATGAATGTGACTCCCAGATTGTTTTCCTGTTATTACAAAGTGACAGAAATGCAAGGAGTTTAGGAGTATAAATGACATATATGAAAACTATCTTGCTATTTAAGGGCGTGATAGAACGTGGCTGTGTATATTTTTTTCTTTAACTGAAAATTACCAGTTTGCAAATGCCCCTGTTGTAAAACTGTTTGTGAGTCAAAGAAACTATTGCTCACGACAAGGCCTAGGCAGTTAAGGGCAAGTTAGAAATCATGGAAGGAGACAGAATTATATTTGAGTTAGAAATCATGGAAGGAAACAGAATTATACTTGTTAAATATTTCTCCTCTCAAAGACCCAAATGGGGTGGTTTGTTCTGTGGCAGGTTGAGAATGAATCCCAAAAGATGGTGGGCATTTCTGGACCCCATAGATTGTGACCCACAGAGAGATAAATAGTCTAGGACTTTAAATGTATGCAAGAAAAAGTTCTATACCACAAATTTCACTGATGCTGTATCATTAATCAAAATGGTCTTGAGGAAGAATTAGATGACACAGAATATGTTTCAGTGTATCTGGATTCTTACAGGCACTGCATTGTGAACTTCTTGTGCATTGCCTATAATTTAAAATGTTGTGACAGTTATTTCATTGTGAGACTACTGTTTCTTGTCACATTGATTATTTTATATAGGTACCCAAATTTTAAATTCTTCTGTGTGCAGTCTTTAAATTTCCTTTAAATGAAACTGATCAGTACTAAAATGCAACAGGGTTTTCTGAGAGTAAGCTGCATGTATTAGTTTGCCAAGGCTGCCATAGCAAAGTGCCCCAGACTGTGTGGCTTCAACAACAGAAATTGATTTTCTCCTGGTTCTGGAGGCTAGAAGTCCAAGATCAGGGTACTGGCAGGGTTGAGTTCTTCTGAGGCCTCTCTCCTGTGCTTGCAAATGACTGTTCTCTTGCTGCCTCTTCACCTGGTGGTCCCAATACGTACATGTGCCCCTGGTGTCTTTCTCAATGTCCCAAACCCCTCTTTTTATAAAGACATCAGTCAGATTGGCTTGGATTAGGGCCCACGCATAGGACCTCATTTAACCTTAATTACCTCTTCAAAGTGCCCCTCTCCACGTACAGTCACTTTCTAAGGACTTCAGCTTGAATTTTTTGTGGAGAGGACGGAATTCAGTCGACAACAGCACACTTCTTATATTTAAGCAAAACGCACAGGATAAGGTTTCTATGAGGCCTGTGCTGCATCTGAATACTAGGGCCCTGATCACCTGATGCGTGGCAAGAGGTGTAACTTAGCCAAAAGGTACAAGGAGGAGACACGGAATGACTTTGATCTCCAGGGATAGTCCCAGCCTTACGCTAAGCAGGTCAAGCATGTCTTGAAGTCGGTTTGTACTTGTACCGCTCAGAGGTTTTGAAAATGATCTCAAAGGTTGTTTTCAAAGAAGAAGAGGGTTACCATATCATATTCGTGGGTCAAACATTGAACCATACCTGCACAGTACACAGTATACTGGCCTCCATCTACTGGCTATACCTAGGTTTGAATCTTCTTCCTCTTTCTTTCTTTCTTTTTCTCTTCTTTTTTATTTCTTCTTCTTCCTTTTTTTTTTTTTTTGAAGGTTTTTCTCTTCTTCCCAGGCTGGAATGCAATAGTGTGGTCATACATGACTGCAGACTTAAACTCCTAGGTTCAAGCAATCCTCCCACCTCAGCCTCCTGAGTAGCTGGGACTACAAGTGCATGCCACCATGTCTGGCTTTTTTTTTTTTTAATTTTTGTAGAGGTGGGGGTCTCACTATGTTGCCCAGGCTGGTCTTGAACCCCTGGGCTCAAATTATCCTCTTACCTCAGCCTTCCAAAATGCTGTGATTACAGGCATGAGCCACCACACCTGGCCTAGATTCAAGTCTTTGTCAAAGAGTCTGCCGGTTCATTTTTCGTCATTGCCAGCGGCCTTATGCCATTCCTCCCTTCCAATGGTTGAGCAATATAGCTGGCCAAGAAGGGTTGTCTGAACAATACCCTGCCAGTTGAGGAGAGGTTATGGGCCCCTATTTGGGGACTAACCTTGCTATGATTGACAGTATGAAGGTCACCTTTGAGTTTATTTTAATTTTTCCTCAGTTGCCCCATGAGCTACTGTGAGAAGGAGCCAAAACCTGAGTCAGGGACTTGTGAGCAGCTTTGCAATAAAAACAAGATCCAATGACACCGTCTCCAGAGATATAAGTTATCTGGGAAGAGGAATGGAAAAGGCAGCTCATGCTACTCTCAGCTCTAGGCTTTCTGGGAATAAAGGACCTGCCAACTCTTGTAACCCCCAGAGATGTCCTTTTTGGCAGTTGTTCAAATGCTATATCTGCTGAAGTTGTCTCAGCCTGGGAAAAAAATAGCACTTCTATGACTAGACAAGCTTGTACCTGTTAACAAGAATAAGCTCTGTCTTATCAGCTATTGGGAGATTGTTTATAATGGATATGGTTATATTTAAACCTGTTTCTGGATGGAATATAGAAAGCTGTATAAAACAAGGGGGCTGTTTTTTCCATCCTGCCATTCGGATTCGACAGTAAGTTGAGGTCCTTTCTCTGGTGGGTCCTATTCAGAAAGCATCAGTGGACTCTCCCTATGATAGACGGAACAATATGAATCCAGCCTTAACAGGGACCCCAGACGGAAAGCAAAGGATTGCCAAGACATGACAAATAGCAGTTTATAAAGTTTTGTATCAGAGTGTAACTACAACACAGACAGGAGCCTAAGACTCCCAACTTGGGGCAAGACACTGAATCAGGAGGCCCAATGTATTGAGTTCTGTCAACAGAATATACTCCTGTGCAATTGCCTGCATCCTGCCAGGAAGCAGATGGTCAAGTCTGTTTTGAGTTCATTACACAGTACATTTGCATAATTTTGCAATGTTACCAGCACTACACTGATTAGGAATAGGCAGAGCTGTTTGTGTCTTTCACCTTCCTGAGAAGTTTGTACCGTGACTTCGTGGACAGCGATATAGAAGGCGTATGCTAAAGGTACACTTTCAAATGCTAAGAAAGACACGTAGCACCTTCATACCAGCTTTGTCACTGCAGTGACCCCTTGGAACTTTAAAGATACTATAAAGAGATCATCAACCTGATATTGACTCTAGTTTGCAGCAACAAAGAGAGGAACCTTGTTTCTTCTTTTGGTAATACCAAGGAGAATTCACAAGGAAACTGCCACCTGGGGGGCCTTTTTCAAAGACTGCATTTACTTGTCCCAAATCATACACCCATAAAACCACAGATGACAAGATGGTGCCGGAAAAATGCCAAAACTCAGTTTTGAGAGTATAGACAAACTTGTTTTACTGCTGCTCAGAGAGGAAGTTAAACCATCTAAGATGGCTTTGCAGGCAGGGACGTCATTCCTAATACCTGTGAGTAGATGTGAATTCCACCATACCTGACAAAGCCCACCTAAAAACTGCTCATTTCATACCAGAGAGGTCTTTTCTGTTCTTAGAAAACTTTGGAAAGTTCTAAGAAAGCTAACGTTGGCTGACCCCATTGGCCAAAACACCTCTAACACTACAGTCATGTGTGAGCTTATGCAGAACAAACTAAATGCTTTGCAATCATCTCCAACAAAAGGAAACCACCCTGTGTGGTGCTTCTGATGATTTTGTTTATGCAGTAGCTAAGATCACTCTCAACACAGTGAAGGTGATACCCTGCTGTCTCCATAATGATGGATCTCCATATTGAAGAGAAGGCACAGGGAGATAGGAGTCATAGTGTTGAAAAGGTCATCCTTAAGATATTCAAGAGAGTATTGGCCAGGCGTGGTGGCTCACGCCTGTAATTGCAGCACTTTGGGAGGCAAAGGCAGGTGGATCATGAGATCAGGAGTTCAAGATCAGCCTGGTCAAGATGACGAAACCCCATCTCTACTAAAAATACAAAAAATTATCTGGGCGTGGAGGTGGGTGCCTGTAATCCCAGCTACTCAGGAGGCTGAGGCAGAAAATTGCTTGAACCCGGGAGGGGGAGGTTGCAGTGAGCTGAGATCAAGCCACTGCACTCCAGCCTGGGCAACAGAGTGAAACTCTGTTTAAAAGAAAAAAAAAAAAAAAGAATGTCTGGAGCCTTTTTTAAAAAAACAATTTCTCCAGTCATTAGACTTGTGATCAGTTGTTAATGAAGTAAACAGAGAGGCTGTTGCAAGTCCTATGAAGAACATCCCTAATTTGCTGAATAGAACAGCATCACAACCATGACTCAGCAATCAGATGCAAGCATGGCAGTTGCCTTACACCATTTGGACTTCAAAGATGTTGAGATGATAAAGAATTATGTGATTTTGCTTCAGGGATCTCACATATACATGGAAAGGGCAGCATAAGGAGGAAGAAACCTCTTCTTCATGAGGATTGAGCCTGAGCTACTTCACTGGGACACTAGGAATTATCCGTATGGGATCCTGTCAGCCAAGAAGTCTTGTTCCTTGGGAACCGACACTGTAGAAAGCTAATGAGCCCCAAAACTTGTCCCTGAGTAAGTTGAAACAGCTTAAAAATGTGACATCATGACCAGAGGATGGGTCATTTGTGGATAAGAATCTAACCTGTCTAACCTAGGGTTTTGCCACCCATACTGTTAAGCCCCAGTCTAAAAGACAGGGATCAATATTCCATGTTCTGTCCTCAGGAAACCAGCCCTTGAGTCCTGGTATGTCAGATGATATTTGGGCTGCCTCAGGGTAAATAAAAGGGATTGTTCAGCCACTGTTTCCCCAGCAAATCCATTAATAAAAAGTGAAATATGGTATTATCTAAACTTACAATTTCAGCGGGCATGGTGGCTCACGCCTGTAATCCCAGCACTCTGAAAGGCCAAGGGTCGGTGGATCACATGAGGTCAGGAGTTCGAGACCAACCTGGCCAACATGGTGAAACCCTGTCTCTACTAAAAATACAAAAATTAGCTGGGTGTGGTGGTGCATGCCTGTAGGCCCAGCTACTTGAGAGGCTGAGACAGGAGAATCGCTTGAATCCAGGAGGTGGAGGTTGCAGTGAGCCGAGATCCCACCACTGCACTCCAGTCTGGGTGATAGAGCAAGACTCCATCTTAAATAAATAAATAAATAAACTTACCATTTCAGAAAAATGTAAGCTCTAATTGTAAACAAAGGTTAACTTCTCTATTTATTTTATTTGAACTTTAGGTGTGGAGGATTGAGTTAATCATGCCATACATTTTACATTTCTATCACAATCTTTCAGCTGCTTAACTGGCTCTGAAACTTGTCACCATGAGAGGTGAAGCCAGCTGGACTTCCTGAGTCAAGTGGGGACTTGGAGAGCTTTTCTGTCTAGTTAGAGGATTGTAAACGCACCAATCAATGCTCTGTGTCTAGCTAAAGGATTGTAAATGCACCAATCAGCACTCTGTAAAAGTGCACCAATCAGCACTCTGGATCTAGCTAAAGGATTGTAAATGCACCAATCAGTGCTGTGTGTCTAGCTAAAGGATTGTAAACGCATCAATCAGCACTCTGTAAAAACACACCAATCAGCACTCTGTAAAATGGACCAATCAGCAGGATGTGGGCAGGGCCAAATAAGGGAATAAAAGCTGGCCACCACGAGCCAGCAGCAGCGACGTGCTCAGGTCCCCTTCTGTGCTGTGGAAGCTTTGTTCTTTCACTCTAGAATAAATCTTGCTGTTGCGCACTCTGGGTCCATGCTACCTTTAAGAGCTGTAACACTCGCTGTGAAGGTCTGCATTTTAACTCTTTAAGTCAGTGAGACCATGAATCCACCGAAAAGACAACTGCGGACGTGCCGCCTGTAAGAGCTGTAACACTCACTGCTTTGTTCTTTCACCGGAAGGAAGAAACTCGGGATACATCTGAACATCTAAAGGAATGAACTCCGGACACACCATCTTTAAGAGCTGTAACACTCACTGCAAGGGTCCATGGCTTCATTCTTGAAGTCAGTGAGACCAAGAACCCACCCAAAGTAATAAATTCCGGATACAACCACATCTGTATTGATAAATATTTCCTTGATATTATTTGCCCATTCTCTTTTACAATTCTCTTCTCTCATTTGGATATTCTTACATGTCATCTATTTTCAACATACGCATTCCAAACCCCTAAAAAATGTGCAATAATTTCATCTATAGGACTTTTGGAGATTGCACAATGGTAGAAAAATTGAGGCTTTTGATAAAAAAAGATATTATCAAAATGTTCTATGTGTTGATTGTGGTGGTAGTTATATAATTGTACATAAAATGGTTTGTTTTATTGTGTGTAAATTATACCTCAATAAACCTGAATTTAAAAACAAAGTCAAAATAATTCCTAAATAGGATTATTCTTTGAAAAAATTGTTATGGTCTAAATGATCATAAAATTAGATACAGTCCTTAGAGGTGACTGTATTTAATATTACCAGACAGTTCTAGAAAAGTTAAAGTTATGGTGTAATCTAAACCTTATTATTATGCTTTGTACTAACATTTACATTTTTATAAACCATTTTTTGTTTAAAAAGGACATAATGTTCTTTGTAAATGTACCTAGCTAATGCACTCTCCCTGCCTATTTATAATAGCTATCCATCTACGCCTTATTTAACAATTTAACATTTTAAATATTTGTTCTTTCATAAATAAATTTACTGAATAAAATATTAGTTTTTACATTCCTCATTAACTTTCACCAAATCTTACTCTTGTCACAATAAATACACCTTTATGCACCAAGTGTCTGATGCATATCAAACTCCGAGTTATATCTAGAATATTTGCCTATGTTTGAAGATAAGAATAACTTGCTTGAATTACTGATGTTACACTGTTTGGATATGATGATAACCTACATGATTGGCAGATCATGGGTCAGTGATCAACACCGGAGTTCAGGGATACCAAATGTGATGTTGAAGCAGACATTCTGCTATTTGGTTTTCCAAAAGCCAAATCCAAGTCAAAGCCAAAAAGGCAGATTGAGGGTACAATCCTATTTTATGTTCACCTTATGTAACTACTGTCAGTATACAGAATAATCTTGGGAAGAGTCAATGGATTTTTAAAATTATCATGGTGACCATCAGTGATGCTAAGCAGGAGTGGGATGAGCTGCCATTTAATCAGCCATTGCAATGGTGATTTTTGGTCCACTAACAAATCAAAACTAGAACAGCTCCCTGTAGCCATTCCCAAATAATCCTGAAGTGATGTGAGGAACTTAGGCTTTTGAGAAGCATGGAAACCATTCACTGTATGGCAGTGGTCTTGAGGCACTTCTACCTATTCCAGACAGAAAAAAGCAACATGTTAAGGCACATTTCTTTAAATAATTTTTGGAAAGATTTGCATGTACATGTATGTGTACATTCATATACAAGCTTTAAATTTGTATTAAGGTGAAATTCACATAACATAAAATGAACTCTTTTAAAGCATACTATTCATTGACGTCTAGTACATTGACAACGTGCAAGCAGCAGCTCTATGTAGTTGCAAAACATTCTAATCACCCTCAAAATCAGCTGCTCGGGAGGCTGAGGCACAAGAGACCCCATATCCATGAACCAGTCATTCGCCATTCCTCTTCTTGGCCATGGCAGCCGCGAATCTGCTTTTTGTCTCGATGGATTTACCTATTCTGAATTTTTCATGTAAGTGGAATCATACAATATGTGAACTTTTATCTGACTTCTTTCACTTAGCATAATGTTTTCAAGGTTCCATACAGGTGCTTTAAAAAAACTAAAGTGAAAACGGAGGGCACTTCACTTTGCTGAAACGTACATGGGCTCTGAAGAGGTTTTTTTTTTTTTTTTTTTTGGCCCTTCAGCCAGAATTTCGGTGTGTTTTCAGACATAACCACACATTTTTGGTGAAAAAATTTCAGAAAGATCTCCATGGGTGTCCATTAGCCACTCCATCACCCGGCTTCTCTGAAATGTTACCAGAAAATTGCAGGAAATGCTTTCAGGAAATTGAGAAAGCCTCACCAAACTTAGACATAGGCCTGGTCTTCTGTAAGTTTACTTTTCTCACAACCTTAAACTCACAGAGTTAATCAAAATATCTCTTTCTCCTCTAGTAACTGTGTTTTATGAACCAGGAGTGGGTTTCACAGATTCTTTTTCCTGGGAGGATTTCTTGCTGGAGAAGCCTATAAAACACTAAAATGGACTTACTTGTACACCCCAGCCAAGTTAGAAAACTTTTTTTTTTTTTTTGGAGACAAAGTCTCATTCTGTCGCCCAGGCTGTAATGCAATGGCGTGATCTCGGCGCACTGCAGCCTCTACCTCTGAGGTTCAAGTGACTCTCCTGCCTCAGCCTCCCAAGTAGCTGGGATTACAGGCACCTGCCAACACAAGTGGCTGATTTTTGTATTTGTGTAGAGATGGGGTTTCGTCATGTTGGCCAGGCTGTTTCAAACTCCTAACCTCAGGTGATCTGCCCGCCTCGTCCTCCAAAACTGCTAGGATTACAGGCATGAGCTTCATAGGATTTTGTTTTGCTTTTTTGTTTTTAAGAGATGGTGTCTTGCTATGTTGTGCAGGCTGGTCTCGGACTCCTGACCTTAAGTGATTTTCCCACCTTGACCTCCTAAAGTGCTGGGATTTCAGGCATGAGCCACCGAGCCCAGCCGGCTTGCTATTTTTGTGGCTTACTCTATTTGAAAACATTGTTTAAAAACGGAGACTAGAGGACCTTAAACAAATGACATTTCTAAAAAGGCACTCCTTTGTTTTACTCCCTACTTCAAGCCCAGAAACTGGGAGGAAGGTTTTTGTAAAGAAAAATGTGTTGCTTTTGGGCTTTAGTTAGTTTCTAACTGGAAACTGAGGCTGAGGCTTTAAACATGATTTTTTTTAAGTCGTGTCTAAATTTTACAGCAGAAACTTTTGCTTCTAATTTTATTCTTTCTTTATAACAGAGGATTTTAGTTTTCTTAGCTTTTGCCTGTTACTTTGTTTTATATTGGAAACTGCAAGGAAACTTGAAGCAGTAGCACATATTTGAAAACTGTTTTTAAAAAGCCACTTTAGAATTATAGAGATAGGCTTCAGACTGCATATTTCTGCTAATTTTGTTTTACTTTAAAGCCAAACCTTTTAATTGCTTGTCATGTATTTATACCATACGGTATTTCAGTGTGGATAGTGGCTAAATTCATTCATCTTTTATTTTATTCAAGACATATTTACTGAAATAAATTCTGTCCCATACACTCCTCCAGGCTTTGGGAAAGAGCAGTGGGAAAACAAAGTTGCTGGCCTGATGATATTTGGATTCAAGTGGAGTCTCGGTAAAATATTCTGTTTGAAAGTAAGGGACAGGGTCTGTGGCTGGGCGGTAGATTTGGAGAATGAAGGGTATGAGAGTCCAGTTACGGGTCCAGCAGGAGCTGGGGGAAGGGACTATGGCTAGGAAGAGTGGGCTAGAAACGGGACACTCAGGCTGGGGGGGAAGATGGAGGCTGGATTTGGATCATTGGATTGGGGGCTAATAGGATTAGAATGTTACTGTATGCCATCCAAGGGATGAGGGTGTTAAAAGAAAAACTTCAGACAAATTAAATTTAACAGACTTTAATTGAATAAAGAACAATGCATGAATCTGGCAGCTCCCTGAACCAGAATAGGTTCAGGGATACTTCGCTGCTGCTGTGTGGTCAGAGAGGACTTAGGGACAGAGAAGGAAAAGTGACGAACAGAAAACAGAAATGAGGTGCAGAAGCAGCTGGATGGGTTACATCCCCACATTTGCCTTATTTGAGCGTGGTGTGAACAGTTGGCCACCTTTGATTGGACAAAACCCTGTGACTGGCACAAGAGTATATTACAGTCTCTTTACACATCCATTTAGGTTACAGTTCACTATGTATGGAGAAATCTTTAGGCCAAACTGAAAATATGTAAGAAGGCAGCTTTAGGTTAAACTTAATTTAACAAAGGCATAGAATGCACTACCATTTTTCAGATAGTGTGCCTGTAATGCTGACTAGACAATCTGAAAAGAGTCCCACTGTAAATATGTAGAAATGCCTTTCTTCCAATACACATATACACACATGCATATGGCAGGGGGTGGATTCATTCACACATTTTTTTTCATTTGGCAAATATTTACCCTGTGCCAGGCACTTATCTAGGCTTTGGGATATGACAGTGAACAAATAAAATCCTTGGTTTCATGATGTACTGGTTCAAGTGGGTGTATATCAAAATAAATACCTTTAAAAATGCATAGGCTGGGCAACATAGAAAGATCCGGTCTCTACAAAATTTTTTAAAAAAATTAGCAGGGTACCGTGGTGTACACCTGAGGTCCCAGCTACTCAGGTGGCCGAGGTGGCAGAATCACTTGAGTGCAGGAGTTCAATGTTGCAGAAAGCTGTGCTTGCACCACTGCAATCCAGCCTGGGCAATAGAGTGAGACTCTGTCTCTTAAAAAAAATGCACAGCTGAGCTAGAATCGGGTCTAGACATTAAGATAAAATATTAAGCTAATACCATTGCTTTGCTGGGATGTTGGGCTCAGTCGTATGGGGAGTTGATTTTAATAATTGGGTCGGGGTAGAAGAGAAAACCCTGAGCCCATGCAATGAGAGAATTGTAACTGAGACTCCTCTGTAGAGTCATGCCCCTTAAATTGGACCAGAAAAAAATTTGCACACTTGCCCAGAAAGACAACAAGGAAGCTTATCTGTCTCAGTGTAGAGGAAAAATTCAGCTCTGTGGATTCAAAGCCACAGAGCAGAACCTCACCTGAATTTGTGAATTGAAATTGCTACAGCCAAGTCTTCTGGAAAAACATTCAGAAACTTTAG